>NW_028227266.1:120601359-121245526 GCF_978045245.1 Mus caroli | reverse complement strand
AAAGGAGTGCACCACCATGCCCGGCTTCTTACTGACTTTCTTATTCATGTTTTAGACTGTCTTCGTGTCCTGAGTTGATTTTACTTACTTCATTTGTATTCTTATTTGTATCCTCCTTGAAAGCATTGATAGTTTTACAAATAAAATTTTAAATTGCTCTTCTGGCATCTTATCCATCTCAGTGTTTTGAACTTAGAAATTTAGAACTTAAAATTATTAATATAAATTAGAAGTTTAAACTATTATTAATTAATATTATTAATTCAAAGTTTTAAAATATTATAAATTAAAATTATTACTATTATTTAAAACTAAAGTCATGCTTCCTTGATATTTCCTTTTCTTTTTTTTTTTTTTTTTTTATTCTTTTTTCTTGTTGGTTTTTGGGACAGGGTTTCTCAATTTAGTCCTAGTTGTCCTAGAGCTTACTCTGATGATCTGGCTGGTCTCAAACTCACAGGGATCTGCCTCTTCTACCTCCCAAGTGCTGACATTAAAGGCACATGTCCCATACCCATTTTCTTATGTGTCTGTGCATTTGTTGGCTTGATATCCATTTCGGGTCTACTTGGGAATTTTTCTTAGGTATCAGGACTATTAGCTCAGTCCCTAAGACCTCTCAGATAGGAAAACCAGAGTTATTATATCTGAGTTCTACCCTTGGAACCCATGGTAGAAGGAGAAAACTGACTCCTGAAAGTTGGTGCCTGACCAACCACCACACTCATGTGAACCATGATATGCACATGCCCACATGCTGGCACAACACACGCCACCACCGCCGCCGCACCGCCACCGCCACTACCACCAAAAACAACAGTGAACTGATGAAATTTGGTTTTTGGAAAATAATACAATTGGGTCCTGCTATGTGGATGTGTGGGACCTCATTTGAAGTCCTGGATTTGTCTGTCTTACAGTCTGTGCTGCTGCTGAGCCCGGGCTGAAAGAGCATCAGTTATCCTCCAGAGCCGCCCTCATTTTAGTAGTTTCTCCACTTTGAGTGTGAGGGACCATTGCCAGTCAGCATTAGGGGCTGGCAGATCCTCCTACCCTTCCAAGAT
This sequence comes from Mus caroli, assembly GCF_978045245.1. Taxonomy (NCBI): domain Eukaryota; kingdom Metazoa; phylum Chordata; class Mammalia; order Rodentia; family Muridae; genus Mus; species Mus caroli. The sequence continues at coordinate 121,244,462 of NW_028227266.1, read as the reverse complement.
CCTCCCATTTGTATATCCACGGTTGCTAATATTCTAACTTGAAGGTGGGCAGGCCTGGGAGAAGGAGAAGCAACCACTGGGTTGAGATCTGTCTGAGCCCGCTGAACATTAAACACCCTGTTGGAGGGAGGGACACAGTTGAGCAAACCAAGTATCCTCTGGATCTTGGGAGCTTTGGGTCTCCATAGCAGTGAACTTGAGGACAGACAGGCAACTCCAGTAAGTACATCAGCCGATCTCAGCTCATGGATCAAAGTCCAAAGCTATTCTCAAGTGATGAAATCAACCTCAAGCCACCTCTGCCTATGTCACTGCTTGAGCAGAGCCTGCTGCCACGGTGTACTGCCCTCCTGCAACTGGCTCTCCCCAGGGGATGTGTGAAGGCTGCCTGCCATCTGTGACTGTTCCTGCTCGTAGGCCCTCAGGGTAGCTAGGTTTTAAACAAAAGATTCCCACACAGATGACACTGCCTCTGAGTCATCCTTGGAGCAATCCTTCTTTTACTATGTTCTTCTGTTTCTCTTCACTCTCTGCTGCTTTATATCCCCTTTACAGTGGCATGTTCTCGATAGATAGATAGATAGATAGATAGATAGGGCCTGACTCACCCTTTATTACACAGTGTGAAGACAGCTTCTCACCCTTCATATTAAACAGAAGTCACAATCTGAAGTCTTTTTATTATATGTGTGTGTGTGTGTATATATATATATATATATATATATATATATATATATATATATATAGTTTTGTTTATGTGAGTGTTTTGCCTGAGTGTGTGTCTGTGTACCACACGCATGCATTGCCAGTTGAGGCTTGAAGAGGGTGATGGATCCCAAGGAACAAGAGTTATAGATGGTTACGAACCACCATGAGGATTCTGGGAAGCCAAATCTAGTGCTGCCACACTGCAAACCTGGGAATTTATTATAGACTGGTTCTGAGGAAAAATGGAGGTGACTTCTCAGTCTCCAGTCAACATCCCACAGACCATTTTTTAAGGCAGCAAAACCATTCTGTATGATTCTGCAGATCGAATGTATAGGACCAAAGTGAATCTTCAGGTAACACATAGACTTCAGAAAGAGCCAGCAAGCCTCTCAGCCACTCCCAATCTTCCCTGCACTCTCGGGCATCAGCAGTGCTGTGGTAGCACAAATGAGGGACAGGTTATGTAAGAACTTCCTGTTTGCCTCTGCTTGCCAACCTGACTGGATTTAGAGTCCAGGTCATTCTGTTTTCGGAGTGGTTTGACAGAGAAGACCTTCCCTGAATGTAAAGAGCACTGTTTCTTGGACAAGGGTCTCACATTGAATAAAAGGGGGGAAAGGGTGTGGTGTTGTGGTGCATCCCTTTAATCCCAGCACTCAGGAGGCACAGTTAGATGGGTGTCTGTGAGTTTAATGCCAGCCTGGTCTACATAGCAAGTTCTAGGCCAGCCAGAGCTAAATAGTGTAACCCTATGTGTTCAAGGTGTGTTTGTGTGTGGGTGTGTACAGATGTAGGGAATCATGAATTAGATCAGACCAACTTCATGATTTCCTGCATCTGTACACCTGCAACTCCAGCCCCTCAGAAGACTGAGGCAGAAGGACTGTAAGTGTGAGACCTGCCTGAGATGCAGAGCAAGTCCTGGGTTAGCCTGAGCTATATAGCAAGTGTGTGTGTGTGTGTGTGTGTGTGTGTGTGTGTTTGAAAACAAGAGGGGTTGGGGAGCTCTGTAGTTAAGAATGCATAAGGCTCTTTAGAGGACCTGACTTATAACACCTATGTCAGATCATAATTGCTTTGCAACTCCAGGTCCAGGGCATCTGATAGCTCCAGCCTCTGCAAGCACCCACACTTGCACTTATCCACTTACAAACATACACACACATATGTGATTCTAGCCGGGCGTGGTGGCACACGCCTTTAATCCCAGCACTTCGGAGGCAGAGGCAGGCGGATTTCTGAGTTCGAGGCCAGCCTGGTCTACAAAGTGAGTGCCAGGACAGCCAGGGCTACACAGAGAAACCCTGTCTCGAAAAAAACCAAAAAAAAAAAAAAAAAAAAGAAAAAGAAAATAAATCTATAACAGCAACAGCAATAAAAACAAGCTAGCTAGCCGGGCAGTGGTGGTGCATGCCTTTAATCCCAGCACTTGAGAGGCGGATATAGGGGGATTTCTGAATTCGAGGCCAGCCTGGTCTACAGAGTGAGTTCCAGGACAGCCAAAGGCTATACAGAGAAACCCTGTCTCGGAAAAAAAAAAAAAAAAAAAAAAAAAAAAAACAACATGCTAGCTGTCATTATTTACATTTGCAATTCCAGCAATCAGGAGCCTGAACAATAGGAAGGCAATTCTCAGCCCAGACACACCTTCAACTACCACCACCACAAATACATTCAGTTTGCATGCATGTGCAAATACACGTGCATGTGCACACAAGCAAACTGAGTTTTACAAAGAATCAGGTCACATATATGTAATTTTAGCCATTTCAACAGTTTTCAGAAAACTGATACAGGTTTAGCCAGTTCAGCTCTTAGACATAGATGGAGCTGCCAGATGCTCACCACAGTACAGCTCCCTTCTCCTCTTTCTGAAATCATCTCAGCCGTTTAGCTTTTATTCAAGGGGAGAGAAGTGGAGAGACATTAAATGTTCTCTTTTGCATGATCTTTAATGTTTGAAATATGGCTTGAATTCCAAAGCCAAAGTTTGCACTTTGGGAGGCATACAAATCAGGGTTTAAATTCAAGTGCCTAAATGTATGACAGAAATATGGTGGTATTTTAAATATGAGCCTTCCTTAACATGTAAACTTCTTAAACCCACATTCATATCCTTACTGTCATGTGTGATTCTCATTCCCAAACAAATTCCTACCCAGCGCTGCGAGCTTGGCACAGTGGGGGCATGCCTATCATCCCAACACTCAAGGAGTGGAGGCAGAGAGGGGATAGATAGGGCACTCACAGCCATCCCCTACTACTTCATGAGTTTCAGGCCAGCCTGGATTGTGTGGGGCCTCATCTCAACAAGAAATAGCCAACACTAAAATCACATGTAATTGTGGAATGAAAAATCCCAAACTTGGACAACATTAACCTAACACCAGACTATTAGGTGTCAAACCTGGGACAAAAGGCTATGTGAGGGGCATACTTAACATACCAAAGTGGACCTGGCTGCCAGGTTCTCCCAGCATCCCTCAGTCCCTGTTACAGGGTCCTCCTGGCTGGCACATCCTGCCCCCTACCCTAAACTTTTCCAGCCCAGGTATTGGACTGCTCTTCCCTGTATAATCCAATCATGTTGGTTATCTGGCCCTTTTCTCTACTCTTTACCTTCCTAATCTCTTGGTCTGGATCGCCCCTCCCCCTCTCCTTACTCAGCCCAGCTTAGCTGGTCATGTCCACTCTGCCTCTGGCTGTGCTCTCCCTTTTATTTACAATAAAACCTCTCCTCCACCATAACTAGGAATAGTCATGTTCTTTCCTTTTTTTTTTTTCTTACCACCACCACCACCACCTTTCTTCTTCGTCTTTGTCTTTGTCTTTTCTTCTTCTCTTCTCTCTCTCCTCCTCTTCTTCTTCCTTCTTCTTCCTCTCCTTCCTCCTCCTCCTTTTCTATTCATCTGGTGTTGAAGCCCAGGACCAGTCATATCCTTTCCCTTTTTATTCTGTTTTCCATTCACTGACAGCATCCACATTGGATACAGCATGAGTCTTATCCCTCCATCTCGTCTCCTGATAAAGTGTTACCATTTGGGTAGAGGTCAGCAGAATTAAAATGTGGAACATTTTTCAACTTAAGCTCACAGGCGCTCCATCATCTGTGGTGCCTGCTGAGATGCCCAGCGCCGAGGAAGGATTTAAACATTTTAAAACAGAGGAAGAAAACTGAAGCCATTTCCTATTTGTACCCAGATGAGAATAGAAAATGAAATAAAAGGAGGATCTGACCATTCCTAAAGTCTGGAGACTTTTATTGTAGATAAAAGGGAGAAAGCAAGCAGGGGGAAGCGTCCAGGCTGAGCATGTCTGGTAGTCTAAACCAGACCATGAGAGGAATGAAGAGGAAGGAGGGTAAGAAAGGAGCTGCTGACCAAGAGAGACAGCCTAGGCCAGAGAAGTAGAGGTTTTTATAGCCAAAATGGCTGAGTTATATAGGGATTAGATGGGGTCGGGGGGAGCAGAAGCCTAGCCCCTGGAAGGGAGAGGTTTAGGGTAGGGGTTGGGGGTGAGACATCCTGGGAGGAGCCACAGGTACTGGAGGAGACTTGTACCCTGTCGGGATTTTTTACATTTGTTTGCTTTTGCAGGAGGTGGAAGGAATATGAAAATCTGGTATGCGGTTAACACATTCCAGAAATATCCCTGTCAGTCTAGTTTAAATGAAGGTGCTTTCTCTTGAGGCTGAATAAAGGCTGACTCAAGGCTTTTAGACTAAGAACTGTAGGCCAAAATGGACCTCTTTCTTCCCTAACTTATCCAGTCACATATTTTTTTGAAGCAATGGAAGATGAGCTAAGGCAATATTGTGAAAGGTCTTTCATAGGTATTGCAGGTCTCTTTAAGTGATATTTTTGATCTGGAAATTATAGGCATACTTTATAACCAACTTTCCTGATACTTTTCGTAACACTTTTTTCCTGTAGTGACTTGGTTAGAAAAAAGCCTTTGACACTAGATAATATAAATATTCAACTGTTCTTTCTTCTAGGAGCTAATGAAAACCCTTAAATCCCTTCTAAGATTTATTGAGTTATGATTTACAAACCACAAAACCTCCCCATAATGTACTATACACAGTGGTATTGTTTATCCATGGAGTTGCATAAATGTTAACTTCAGCTCAGTTTTAGATCTGTATGTGTTGTTGCTGCTGCTGGTAATCCAACCCTAGAATATATATTTTTATTTCTAGGCCCAAGAGCAGTGGTTCACAACCCATGGATCACAACCAATCTGGGGAGAAGGGTCAAGTGACCCTTTCACAGGAGTGCAGCGGTGAGTTTTTGCTACATCCCTTTGGCTCCTCGTGGGTTGCACGTGCTTACCCGCCCAGGAGCTATCTTTGGATCTGCTTATGAAAACACACACACACAAGCTTTTTTTAAACATGCCCTACTAGCTCAGTGTCTGGGCACTTCTAAGCCTCCCACAGCTAGCTGTGCTTCACTCCCGTATGCCTGGTTCAACACCTTTTAAATCAGCTTTTAACTTTGCTCCCCTGTATCTTCTGTGAAGACCATTGGTCTTTGCTGCCCTTCTGGGCAGCCCTTCTGGGGACCACATTCCCTTTACAACTACATTTTGGATGATCTCCACTTTGTAGCTCTAATCTGTTCTGTCTGTCTTTTCTGGGTCATAGCGATTCTCCCTTTCTCTCCGGCATCTTAGCCAGGACAACCTACGGGTCCTGGCCCCTGTCTCCCATTGGCTGTATGGCAATTCTTTATATTGCCAATCAAATCCAGTTGGGAGCAGGGTTCCTTCAAGAGAACACCATCCACTACACAGGAGTTGCTTAAGACCATTGGAAAACATAGATATTTACATTATGATTCATAACCAGCAAAATTACAGCTATGAAGTAGCAATGAAAATAATTTTATGGTTGGGGTCACCACAACATAAGGAACTGTATTAAACAGTCACCGCATTAGGAAGGTTGAAAAACACTACCCTAGAATACTTTTTTGTTCCGTTGCTATGATAAACAAACAAACAAACAAACAAATAACAAAAACTTAAGGGATAAGTTTATTTGGCTTATACTTCCAGGTCACAGTCCAATATTAAATCAAGGCAAGGCAAGAACCTAAAGTCAGGTCTGCTTGCTATTTCACACAGCATTTTCTTTGACTAGGAAACTCACAGCCAAAGTACAAAGAAGGAAGCCACAGAAGAATGCTGCTTGGTGCCTTGCTCACTGACCAGATCAGGCTCATGCTGTGCCTGAGCTTCCTTATATAGGCCAGGGCTACTTGCTTAGGGAATAGTGCTGCCCACAGAGGACTGGACCCTCTTACATCAACTATCACAACAACCCCTCATAGACACGCCCACAGACAAACCTGATTAAGTTTTTCAGGTGATTCTGAGCTGTGTCAAGTTGACAGTGAATGGTAATTAGAACAATTCATCTTGCCGAATGATACATTCAAGTCTATGATTCATTTGGGGTATATATATATATACCCCAAATGTGTATATATATATATATATATATATATATATATATATATATATGTATATATGTATATATATATGTATATATATAATGCTTGGGGGTGGTCCAATTTTATCCTTTTGTTTATGAATATCTAGTTTGAATATCACTTGCTGAAAAGCCTACTTTCCTTTATTAAATCATGTGGGTGTTCTTGTTGAACGTCAGATGCTTCCAAGTTTTCAGGATTTTTCTGGATCCTCACTTCTATTCTCCTTCTCTGTATGTATGCCTCGTCACTGTCTGCTACATAAAGTCAGAAATCAGCAACTGTGAACCATCTACTGTAACTTTATTTCAAAATCTACTTTTAATGAGGTTCTTAAACTCTGTAACCTCCCTTTTAGCCCACCACCCACCAGAGGTTGTGGGAAAGAAAGGATATAGCAGAAGTAGATCTGTTTAGAATGGTTCTTTGGAGCTACTTCCATCTGTGTTGTCTGGATATTGGCAGTTCAGTTCACAGGTTAGCAGTGGCAGCTCGATCCACTCGCAAACACTTCATGGATGCACCAGCAGTTCAGTTCAGTATAGTTAGGATAGCAAATGTGAATCAGTAGCAGCAGTGGCACCACCTAGCAGAGACAGCCAGGCCTCATCTTGGCTCAAGTGAGCAGGAGGGACCCTGAGGGACACCAGGAGAAGTTCTCAGCTATGCCTCTCTCGAGGAAGCAAAGATCAACAAAGAATCAAAACCCACAAGTGTTACACAGCTAGCTCTATAAGCAAGCCAAGCTCAGTTTCTGTCACTGTCCAGTGAGTTCTATTTGTACCCTCCAAACATCATGTGTCCTCCACCGGTCTTGCCTCAGCATGTGCATCTGTCTCAGCAAGTTTGTCTCTCAGCTGACATCATTCTGCCAATCAGCCCAATGAGTCCAAGGAAGTGACAAAAAACTACAGCACACCACCAGAAGTTTTTGGTACGTTTCTCTCAATGGAGTCCTAACAAATGCAGCTCAACTATGCAATGTAAGATGGACCGATACATGCATGTTGTTAGCAAAGAATGCTTGCTTTAGCAGAATATCCTTTCACCTGTGTCAGCTTCAGCTAAATGTTCATTCACATATCTGCCCCAGCAAAACGCCATCCAACCGACTTTCTGAAGAACCCTTAAGTCTCCACTTCAACTTACCCTTTGATTTTCTTTTTAAATATAGTTGGCTGTTTTGTGCTGGTTATGATGCAGAGATAAGCACCCCTTTGTCCTGTTGATGGGACTTTAAACTGGTCCATCTGTGATGGAAAACAGCTTAGAGAATCCTTTTAGAATTACCATGTGATCCAGCTGTTATACCAGTGGGAATATATCATTATATTAAGTATACCTGTGTGATACATGTTTATTGCAACATATCACAACAGCCAACACATAGAATCGGCCTATATGCCTACCAGCAGATGAACAATTAAAGTGTGGTTCATACACACAATGAAATATTACTCATCTGTAACAAAGAATGAAATCCTGTTAGGGGCAGCAACATGGATGGAGCTAAAGGTTAAGTTGAACAAACTAGACCCAGATTGGTAAGTACCTATTTTCTCACTCACTTGTGGAAAGTGTTCATCTCAGAACTGAACGGAATGGTGGTGACCAGCTTCTAGAAGGGCAATGAGGGGTAGAGGGGACTCAATAATGAGCCATAAGACCCCAGGGGAGGAAGTGTTCCTGTTTTTTTTCTGTAGCACAGCAGAGTAAACTTGGTTCAAATGATCTGTGATATATTTCAAAGTGACAAGGAAATGTCCAAAATTTCCAACACATAATGATTGCTGTCTAAGCAGGTGGAAGGGCTGGGTCCCCTGGGTTAGTAATTATACATGGTGTGCATGAATCAAATCACCAGACCTTATCGTATACAGAGGTACAACAGACTCAGTGAGAAAGGAAGGTGGCTCTCCAGAATCCTGCCCCCTGATGGGAACGTTACGATCTGTTCCTCAGTTTCTGCAGCATAGGCAGCTGGAATTCGACATGTATTCCACCAAATCTGCAGATCAGTTTGAGGTTATAGCCATCTTGTATTGTCCGTTGTGCCAGGAAGCGTGCGTGAACCCCAAAAGACCACCAAGGAGCCATTTCTGATGTAATCACATTAGGGTCTCTTGATTAAAAACTTGAGTTTGGGCTCACTCACCACTGGCTCACAGGACGGTTTGGTGAAGCAGCCCCAAACTCTCATCTGGACACGGTTTTATAGGAAATGGAAGTGTGTGTGTGTGTGTGTGATGGATCTAGCCTGGCAAACATCTAACTGAATGTCTATTGTAAGTCAACAGGTGGATGCTCTAAAGCAAGACTTCATACAATCATGAAAGGTCTGAAAATACATCTGAAATGGTCAGACTAATCTTTGATTAACTGTTGCTAGAAAGTAGCTAGAGGGTAACTCTGGCCAAGGACAAACTGCAGAGGCCTTCCTGGTACTTGGGTGTAGCTTGGGCCCAGCTGTGGGCCAAGTTCTCAGGTCTTTCTCTTTTTTTTTTAAGATGGAGGCTGGTTCCAAGATGGAATAGATTTGGCCTCTCAGTCAAACCTCCTGACTCAATGAAGTAGGGCATCTTGCCTTAATTTAGACCTTTAAAAGGAACACTGAAGGCAGGCCACCCACTGTCTTAGGGTTTTACTGCTGTGAACAAACACCATGACCAAGGCAAGTCTTATAAAGGACAACATTTATTTGGGGCTGGCTTACAGGTTCAGAGGTTCAGTCCATTATCAAGGTGGGAGCATGGCAGCATCCAGGCAGGCATGATGCAGGCCAAGCTGAGAGTTCTACATCTTCATCTGAAGGCTGCTAGTGGAAGACTGACTTTCAGGCAGCTAGGATGAGGAGGGTCTTAAGCCCATGCTCACAGTGACACAAGGCCACACCTCCTAATAGTGCCACTCCCTGGGCTCAGCATAAACAAACCTTCACAGCTACCCTTGCTCCAGCTCCCTCTCAACTCCTGAGGAGCCAAGGATAAAGATGGGAAGCTCTGCAGCTCAGCCTGAGGCTGTGCCCTGGAGGAATCGACTTAAGTCCAGCAGGACACTGGGTTTGAGATGCAGTCTTCCCTGGGTGTTACTAAGTGCCAGGCAGGAGATTCATATAGAACAGCTGGAGGAGAGACCTTTGTAATGTGTTTCATTTGTGCAGCCCAGCGGGCTGAGCCTTCAGGAAGTCTGTTTGCTCAGAGGAAGGGATGTCTTCCTATGGATTTCAGCATCCACCTACCCCCACCCCCACCCCCACCCCCACCCCCACCCCGGGCTATCACTCACCCCTGCATTTCCACTGCTTGGATACAGGCAAAAGAAACCTCTTGTCTAAAACATTTTGTCCCCATCTTTTAGAAGGCTGAATCGACTGCATGTGCCACACGTACCACGTCCCTTTCAGTGTGGTGTGGGCTGTGCACATGCTACATACATATACTCTTCTTAGGGGATCTGGGGACGTGTCCTGGTGCCTCGACTTTGCATGAGCTTACTTGCCTAATAAGTCACTTCCCCTGGGGCTTCCTCTGGGCGGTATTAAAGCCCCATCACTCGGTGAACTTTATCTGTCCACCCAGGTTGGGCAGGATGAGTGAACTCTTGAAAGATGTCATGAATTGTGATTTCCCCCCAAATTTAATCTGACTTGTCATCTATCACTTCAAGTGTGACTGCCCTCTTTTAAGTACAGTTGCTGGGAAACAGCAGGTAATGGAGAGAATGTGTGCTTGTTGGCACATCCAAGGGGCAGGGAAGAATGCGGGAAGCACTTTGTTATTCCTGATAAAACTGTTAAAAGAAACAGCCACCATGCTCCTGGAGACTTGATGAACAGCATGTCGGGTTGGTGGCTTCTTTCAAAGACTCTAAGTTGCTCACGCATTCATTGCATTAAGGCTAAGACAGCACACAACCTCTCGCAGCAAAGGAAAGAAGCCAGGCTAGATGGGAGCCAGCAGCTGGCTCGGGATAAGCTGAGCCCTTGCTGCTGGGGACGCTCAAAACAGCTTCAAACCAGGAGAAGACCAGTCCGGTGATGCAGTTCTGGGTGTGAACTCTTCCTGAAGCTCCCTTCTAACCCCCACCCGATGCCTGCTGAGGATAGTCTTGCTGTCAAATCAGTTGCTTTAAACATCTACCAAGGGGATTCTTCACGGTTTTATCCCACCCCTGTCAAGTTGACATGTGTCCTCTTTAAGGTTTGATTTCTTACTGTCGAGTTCTCTTTTCTGATCACTGATAAAGGACAGTGATACCAGACAGATACCAGACTTGGTATCTTTGATCATTCTCAAGTACCTTTGTGGGTTTCCTGGGTTTTTCAAGTGCTCCTTTTCAGCCAAGTATTTCCTCCATATCACAATATGTTTCAGTGCCTCCCCACCTCCACCCACCCAAGTTCCAATTGTAACTGGGGAACGCTGTGCCCTCCTCCCCTACCCTCCTCCCCACCCCACCCACCCAGGTTCTGTCCTACCTGGGGAGTGCTGTGCACCGCCCCCCACACACACACAGTCTTGTGACATTCTCAGCCCTAGAGTGGGAGGTGTGAGTCCCAGGATCATGTTTATCCATGTGGAGGAGAGCCTTGTGATGCTATTTTTAAAGTCACCCCAGATCCTTACAGAGGCTTAGGTTTGTTTTGGCCCCATAGTGTTGGAAGGTTGTGCAACACGGTAAGCAGGTGAGCTGCTCAGCAGATGGTGTCACCCTGAGCAATGTCTGTGCACCCTGAGCATGCCTGGTGCCCCCCCCCCGAGGCCAAAAGAGGGTGTCAGATCCTCCAGAACTGGAGTTACAGACAGCTGTGAACCACCTTGTGAGGGATGGGAACTGAACCCGAGTCCTCTGCAAAAGCAGCAGTGCTCTTAACCCTGAGCCGTCCTTCCAGTCTTCAAATATATTTTAAACCTTTTTAGATCAGTGTCTTACTCACTGTTCTATTGCTGTGAAGAGACACATGACCAAGGCAACTTCTATTAAAGAATATTCGATTGGGGGCCTGCTTACAGTTTCCGAGGTTTACCCCATGATCATGGCAGCACACATCGTGTGAAGCAGGAGCTGAGAGCTACATCCTGATCCACAGTCCAAGAGACAGAACTGGGCCTAACATGGGCTTTTGAAACTTCAACCCTTACTGACACACTCCTCCAACAAGGCCACACCTCCTAATCCTTACCAAGTAGCACCACTTCCTAATGACTAAGCACTCACATATACGAACTTATGGGGCCATGTCTATCAAAATCACCACAATTTGGAGAAGAATAGTTAAAAGCTAAACATAGGTTCATACTGTGTCGTATGTCCAAGTGGATTCACCTTTGCTTTGCTTTGTACTTCTTCATCTGGATTCAGGCTCACAGACAGTGCTGCTTACAGTCGGGCTGATGATTCCTCAGTGTTTATTATAAAGCAGGCCTGCTATTGATCAAGTCTCTGAGTTTTTATTCATCTAAGAGAGTCTTAATAAAGGAGAATTTAATTTTAATTTATTTTCATTTGATGTCGAGGGTTTGTACTCTTAATAACAGAGACAATCTCTGATAATGTGAAAAGCAGATCTGATATGTAGAACTGAAGTTCTCACGGCCTGGGCTGGGAACCACAACTTAGATGGGAGAGGCTGTGTGGATTTCAGCACTGTGGTCAGGATGTCTTCCAGAGCTTCCACTATTCCTGCAGAGAGGGAGGAAAAGACACCTGAGCAGCACAGAACTCAGGCTCTGGGTGGAATGAAATGTAGGGCTTGGGGTTACCTCTGTGTGGCAAACACATGAGAGACTCACTCCAGAGAATGTCCGGTGAAGACCTCAGATGCTTTTGATGGGATTATTCTCAAGGTAGAAAACAGCAGTCGTCGATATATCCTAGGAGCTCAGCCTGGCTCCTCCAAGGAAAACTCAAGTTCTAAAGCAACCCATAAATTACCTGGAGCGGAGCACAGTATGTGACCTGTAGGCTAATCCAATAAAAAATGAACTCATAGCTAAGGCTGATATCACTGATAAGTAATCAGTAATCTCTCTCCTTATCAACAGAACCTCCCTACCCCCTTTTCTTTGTTCTGTAAATGTCTCGTTTTGAAGATGGTGTGGGGAGAGCCACAGGCTGTGCTGACAGACTAGAGTGTACTTACGACTGTTGGAGTCAAACTCTGGCAGGCAGAGTGCATGACTAAAGGATAAGAGGGCACACCCATGTGTGTGTGTGTGTGTGTGTGTACACATACGTGTGTGGATGTGCATGTGTGTGTGTACTTGAGTAGGGAAGCCAGAGGAATACCTCAGGTGTCACTCCTTATAGACTGCCACCCAGTTAGGCCAGGCTTGATGGCCTGCAAGCTTTAGGCAAGCCTGCTCCACCAGGGATCACAAGATGAAATAGGGTTTGTTGGGGTTCAGGAATTGCCACACAAACCAAAGCAACACTGATATCAGCTAAGTAAGAGCAGTTTATTGAACACACATCTTAATCCTGGTCAGACCAGGGACATTGCTCAGATTTATCTGAACTATGACACCAAATAGCTCCCATTGCTCAGCTTACAGAGGAAAAACAAAACAAAACAAACAAACAAACAAACAAACAAAAAACCGTAAAACCCATAATGAGTTCATTCCCAGGTACAGGAAGTGGTCATCGCTGATTCAAGCCATCCTAGGCAGTAACCGTTGATATTGACTTTTGATTTGATGGGTCCTACATAAAGCTTTGTGAAGTTTCTTAAGATTAGCAAACCTCACACAGAACAAAACAGGGTGTGTGGTCAGCACGTCCTTGCTCTGAGCCAAGTCACTTCTCTGTGTCAATGACTGGCAGGCATGTTATGGCAACAATATGAAATAGCTGGCAGGCATGGAACAAAATGGCTATGGGGTGGGGGGAGGGGAGGAGGGGAGGAGGGGAGGGTGTGTCAGACCATAACAGGTTAAGTTTCAAAGAAATTGAGTTGCTTATTAGCACATCAGAGTGGATGCTGTCCAGTGCTCCCAGCATCCCTCAGTACCTGTGGCTCCCTCTCCCTCCCAGGTGTTAGGCTTACATTATTCCCCTTCCCCCAACCTCTCTTCCCTATACAACTCAGCTATTTTGGCTTTCTCAAGGTCTCTGGGTCCCTTGCTGGCTCTACTCCTGAATCTCTCTTGATCCACTTGCCCCTCCACCACCACCATGGCTGGGTTTATTCTGCAGGCCACGTTTGGTCTGGAATCTTCCAGATGCCTCTGTCTATGTCCTCTCCCATATCTACAATAATCCCCCTCAACCCTACCTACGCTTGGCCACGTGGAGCAGTCGTCCTGGACAGTCACATGGAGTTGTCATGTCTTGCCTCCCTCCCAAGTGCTTATGTCCCATGAGCCCAACAAAGAGGAGCTTTGTAATCGATGATGCGGGTGAAGTAGGGTAGAAAGCAAAGACCCATGGGAAGGGAGAGTCCTCCACCCTGGAGCCTGACTGAAGCCTCTCGACAGCCAGCAGTGACAGGAGAATCCCAACACAATTGCTGTTGCTATGAAGTCTACTGACTCGGAACTATAGTTCTTGCATAGGTGGGTGTTTTATATCAGGAGCCAGGCTTAAAGGCCGGGTGTTTGAGACCTTGGGTGGAGCCTCATTGCTTCCCAAAGAGGTACCAAGGCAAGGATGTTACCTTCATTTTATTTTCAGTACATATTTCTGCCCTTCTGCATCCTGGGTTCTTATGGTTATAGTGCTGTGCACTGTTCCCGAGGAACCTGGATGAAAACAAGAAATAAACAGGAAAGGAAAGGATATGATGGCTCCTAGGTATGCTGAAGGGGAGAGTTTATTGTAAGTAAAAGGGAGAGCATAGCCGGAGGCAGAGACAGGACCATCTGTGAGAGCCCAGAGTGAGCTGGGCCACATAGGAAGGAGGAAGAGGAAGGGGAGGGGAGAGGGGGAACAAGTGTTGCATAGGAGAGGCCTCAGGTACAGAAGAGAACCAGAATGTCTGGATTGTATAGGGAAGAGCCCGTGGAGGAAGGACAGCACGGGGCCAGGTTATACCAGCCACTTAGCAGAACCTTTCTGTGATAGCTTCTACGTTTCTTAGCTTTAAGAAGAGTAACTTCAAAGCCCACAAAAAAGTCGTATATGTGATGAAAGAAAACAGCAAAAACAAAACAAAACAAAAAACAAAACACCAAACCCATAAACCATGAGCCATGCTCCCATGAAGACCCCAGCCCTACACTCTGATTTGTCTCACTTTCTGTGGCTCTCAGAAAAGCTCATGCCCTGACTTCTGAGTGAGTCTTACTTGCTTCCGATACATCTCTTTCTCTTAACCCTGTGCCTAAGCCTATATTCGAATATCTTTATTAGCCCCAATGTTGCTTCATTCGCTGGCTAATCCTGAAAGTCTCTTCTATGTTAAAGGTAGATATACTTGTTTGGCCCTAGCCTTTATGTCCCAAAACAATGTCATGGGGACACAGGGAAAGCCATCTGGAGATGCATGAAGTGAGTCTCTACTTGACACAGAAATGGACTCCCAGCAAGTCTGGCTAAAACAAAAGACATAGTTCCAAAGAATGAGGTGAACCTTTTAAACCCCACAAGCAAAAGAGGGAACTATGAACATAATAGTTACCCGAAACACACAGAGTAGCCCTAAATCAAAATATAAGTGACGAGGAAGAATGTTTGCAAACTATCTCTCAGATGGGGCAGGAACACAATGAGTTCTTTAAAATGGAGAGCTTCGTGCTGAAGGAAATGATTCCAGTAATCAGATGGTAGACCTTTCCTTCTCGGAATCCCTGCGGAAATACAGAGACCTGGAAAGATCTCACAACGGATGTGTGAGCCTCTGACCCTAGCCGCTTCACTTCTAGGAATCTATCCTGAAAACACAGATAACCAGTTATTTACACAAGGTTGTGTAAGGCAATTCTGTTTGTCGTAGTGAGGCACCAGACATACTGTGGGGCATACAGGTAGTCCTACAAACATGCAGGGAAAGGTCTGTAAACCATATCATTTCCAGAACTCATTTCTAGACTCCAGATGTGAGCCTACAGCAGGTCACAGAGGGAGAAAGGTAAGATAAGAGCACATTTAGGTATTTCCACTAAAAACAGCTCCCCAAGGAGATGGAAGACGTGAGGGAAGAAGATGTCCAAGAGAGACTTCTCTGAATATGGTTACCTTCTCGTACAGTTTTTAAATTTAGCGCTGGGTAAACATTTCACATATTCAAAACTTAGAAAGATAAAAATAAAATCCTAAAATGGAAAACAAATTGGGACAGATGAGCCTAACTTCATTTCAAATGTGGCAGCAGCAGTTAACAAAGGGATTACTTCAGAAGTCTCCTTATTACCTCAGGTGGGGATGGTGTAAGGATAAGCGACAGCCAGGGCATTTCTGTTGTTAGAACAGTGTGAAGGTTCTAACCTAGTAGGCACATGTGTAATTCAGAATCTGAAGAAATGTCACGTAACTAGAAACCCAGAAGTAAATGCCAAAAGCAAATATGAGGGGGGTCGGTGGGATGGCTCAGTGGGAGAAGACACTGGCTGCCAAGACTAGATAGAACCTGAGTTCAATCGAGGGGACCCACCCGCATGGAATCAACTCCTCAAGTTGTCTTCTGACCTAAAACAATGTATGAAAAGGTTAATAATAATAATAATAATAAGTCAAAGTTAAAATAAACGATCATAAGGTGAAAGTTGAACTGAGTCATTTTACACAGAACGATCTTTCTAAAAGGCCTTTTGCTTTTCTCGGATCTGTCTGCCGGGAGGGCCTACAAGAACAACACCGCCCTGACCGGGAGCACGCCTCACTCCAGAGCTCAATATCCGAAGCATCGAAGCAACGTTCCTCACTCATTGGAAACATGCCCCTGCCTCTCCGCATGAACTGAGCCACTTAGGATCGATTTTCTATGGTCCAGCTGCCCTGTAGAAGTGGGTGAACTGTAAGCAGATCAGCCCCTGGGCTGTGCCTGTTGTGACCTGAGCTGGGACACAGACCCAGTTGCACACAGTCTTCTGTACACATACTTCCTTGTGAAGGCAAAGCCAAGAGAACACTATGGGAAAATATGAAGGACAGTGTTGCTAGTCCTTGAGTTTTAATTAAATGTTGCTTTTACCTCATATGTATGGGAGTATTTCCTGCATGTGTGTCTGCATAGCACGTGCATGCCCAGTGTCCACAGAGGTCACAAGAGGGGCATCAGATTCCCTGCAACTGGAATTATAGGGGTTGTGAGCTACCGGGTGGGAGCTGAGAATCAAATCCAAGTCCTCTGAAAGAGCAGCCAATGTTCTTGAGAAGGCTAGGCTGATTCTATGACAGACTTCAAACTGGCAGTTAGGAGATTAGGCCTAAAAAAACCCAGGCTTCAGGCATCGAATCAGAAACTGCCCTATCACCTGGCCTGAAGCTAGGCCAGTAGATCATCAGTTTCCAGCCAGCCCCCACACCCCGGCAATGGAATGTCCTTAGAGATAGAGTAAGACAAAGCCCAGCTACCCAGGAACTCCCCTAATGTGCTATAAATTGGGCCTTCAAGCTCATTTGGGTGTCTCTCTATCTTGCAAATAGGGAAACCCCAGCATGCTGGACTTCTACAGAATAAAACACTCTTTGTGTTTACATACATTTGAGTGTCATTGGCGAATCATAGACCCTTACATTCTTAACCACTGAGCCACCCTCTTAGCCCCGAAATGCAGAGATCTAGGCAAGCAAAGCCAGGCACATGCAGATTGCTAAAGGCTTCTGGGAATCCTTCTGAGTTATTTTTAATACAACAAGCAGTACTTTAGCCTTTTTAGTTGAATGCTTTATCAAAAATATCATCTCCGTACTTTTTTTTTTTCCTTTCATTTCTCTGGCTGTGGTGGTAGAAAGCTTTGTATTGGCTTTGGAGTGGCACAGAACTTTACACAAAGGCTTCTGCCCTGGAACAGGGAAGCACGGCTGTCACGTGTGACTGGCTTGCTATATAAATTTAGGGCAAGTCCTGTCACCTTTTTTGGATTGTAGTTCTTCAACTGCCAAACAGACGCGTGAGACTTGATTTTCTGCCTCTGTAAACAGTGATGTGAAATCTTCTCCAAGTAGGGCAGCAGTCTGACAGTAACAGGAGCAGCAAGAGAGACTATGAGAGGTGCCTATGGTAGGACAGGAGCAGCAAGAGAGACTATGAGAGGTGCTTACAGTAGGACAAGAGCAGCAAGAGAGACTATGAGAGGTAGGACAGGAGCCCTGCAGACCAGGTGAGCTCAACTTGGGACTCCTTGATGAAAAGAACAGTATTTGGAGGAAGAGGGTGCTGGAGAGATGGCTTAGTGGCTAATAGCTCACTGCTCTCGCAGAGATCTGAGTTCAGTTTGCAGCCCTCACATTGTATGGCTCACAACCACCTATAACTCCAGCGTCAGGGGATCCAATGTACTCCTCTGTATTCTGAGCCACTTGTCCTGATGTGGCACACAGACACGGGCACTCATGTACAAATAAATAGAAAAAGGATTTTGTTTTTTTTAAAGAACAGTATTTTAGTATGCAATTTATAGCCATCCTTAATTTTAATCACTAACTGATTTCAACTACCATTAAAATAGTATGCTTTTGGTTATGTTTTGTAAGTAAATGTTTGTTCTCCAATCTACAAGGCCCAAGATGGATTCTGGGTGGTTCCAGCCATTCCCACCTTCCTGCTGCTAAGACTGACAATAGCAGGACTTTTATTGCATCTCAGAAAACATCATGGCTATTTCTCTGAACACAGTGAGTCTATTCACTTGAATGATTGGGGAATTTAGACAACCATCCATGACCATCTATCAATCAAAAACCATAGAATTCCAAACTCAGGAAACATGAAATCCCATTAAAAACCATTCCATTCTCTTAACGTCCACTAGGTTTCTGACAGACCTTCAAGGTCATCACTTGGGCATTAATTACTGTCTTAGTTAGGGTTTTACTGCTGTGAACAGACACCATGACCAAGGCTGCTCTTAGGACAACATTTAATTGGGACTGGCTTACAGATTCAGAAGTTTAGTTCCATCGCTTCGCCTTTTGGCTAAGACCAAGTGTAGAAAGTTCAGTTCCTTATCATCAAGGCAGGAACATGGCAACATCCAGGCAGGCATGGTACAGGAGGGGCTGAGAGTTCTACATCATCTGAAGGCTGCTAGCAGAATACTGACTTCCAGGCAGCCAGGATGAGGGTCGTAAAGCCCATGCCCACAGTGACACATCTACTCCAACAAGGCCACACCTACTCTAACAGGGTCACACCCACTCCAACAGGTCCACACCTATTCCAACAAGGCCACACCCACTCCAACAAGGTCACACATCCAAATAGTGCCACACCCTGAGCCAAGCATATAAAAACCATCTCACCCCCTCTACAAACATGCACACACACACACACACACACACACAGAGAGAGAGAGAGAGAGAGAGAGAGAGAGAGAGAGAGAGAGAGAGAGAGAGCGCACAAAATGTAGAATAAAAGTGTACCCTAGTTTATACAATGGTAAGAGCTTGCTGGAAGCAGCCCCATCTGCTCTAGTATCTCTACTGTGCTGTTTCTAAACCTGCATGAAATAGGCATGAATAGAGGCATCCCGTCACTGTTATCACCTGGGAAGGGGCAGAAAACTTCCTGTAATGGCTCCAGCTTGTTCCACATCCTGCACCCGCACCCCAGTCAGCAGCCACCTCTCCCTCCAGCTCCAGGCACATGAATTTTTGTAGACTGGCATAGATCCCAAGTGCCAAAAAGTCTCAGGAAGGTTCCCTTCCACTTTTTTCTCACCACGTAGTAAAACGTAAATTCACGCCCACCCAATAAAGGGGGTGAGTCTTTCACCAGCAGCATTCTCCCCACCAGAACTTTTTCAAAATGTTTTTCAATTGCCACATTACAGTGGTAATTGCAATGGTTTGTATATGTTTGGCTCAGAGTGTGGCACTATTTGGAGGTGTGGCCTTGTTGGAGTGGGTGTGGCCTGTTGGAAAAGGTGTGTCACTGTAGGCATAGGCTTTAAGACCCTCATCCTAGGGCCGGGAGGCAGAGGCAGGCAGATTTCTGAGTTCGAGGCCAGCCTGGTCTACAAAGTGAGTTCCAGGACAGCCAGGGCTATACAGAGAAACCCTGTCTCGAAAAAAAAAAAAAAAAAACCAAAAACCAAAAAAAAAAAAAAAAAAAGACCCTCATCCTAGCCAGGCAGTGTTGGCACATGCCTTTAATCCCAGCACTTTGGAGGCAGAGGCAGGCAGATTTCTGAGTTTGAGGCCAGCCTGGTCTACAGAGTAAGTTCCAGGACAGCCAGGGCTAAACAAAGAAACCCTGTCTTGAAAAACAAAACAAAAGAAAACCAACCAACCAAACAAACAAACAAAAAACCCTCATCTTAGCTGCCTGGAAGCTGGTATTCTTTTAGAAACCTTCAGATGAAGATGTAGAACTCTCAGCTCCTCCTGCACCATGCCTGCCCAGATGTTGCCTGGATGGTCCTGCCTTGATGATAATAGACTGAACCTCTGAATCTGTAAGCCAGCCTCAATTAAAAATTGTCTTTTATAAGACTTACCTTGGTCATGGTGTCTGTTCACAGCGGTAAAACCCTAACTAAGACGGGGTGGGGTGGGGGGTATGTGGTTATGTGCTAGTTTTCTTTCTGTTACTGCAAAAAATAGCATGACCAAAAGGAACTTTCAGATGACTTTATTTTGATGAATATTGTCAAGGGAAACCAAGGCAGGAACTGAAAGTCGAGAGTCTGGAGGCAATCTGCTCAATGTTTAGTTCTCTGGTTTACTTAGGTGGCTTTCTTATATAACCCAAGGCCACCTGTCCAGGGACGGTGCCATCCACAGTGGTCTTAGCTCTCCTATCTCAATCACCAATTAAGAAAATTCTCCACAGGCGTGCCCACGGGGCCAATCGATAGAAACAAATCTTCGTTTGAGGTTCCTTCTCAGGTCTGCCACGTTACAGCCAAGATTAGCTAACCTATCAAAGTGCCACAGTAAATGCTGGAGGTCAAAGGACAGCCTCGGGGGTTGGCATTTCTTCATGTCACCAAAGCTTTCTCCAGTGGATCACCTTTAGGAATGTTTATAGGTCTCTCTCAGTTCTCTCTCCTGGTCACAAGGCTTGCTTAGGCCAATGACAGAGCCATGAGCTCAACCAGCTCTGCCACCAATAACAACATAAATGTCCTCTGTGGGAACGGGGCTGCTGTTGCAAATGGCTCCTGTTCAAGAAAGCCCAGACACATCACATTGTATGTTATGGAAATCTGAGTTGCCTGTGTCTTCATCTCACACAGATTCTCAGCTTCTTTGAGAAGCGTGGCCTTGGGATCTACAGAACCACAACCCCTGTGAACTCTGGAAGGGTATAAATGGAGCCTGCTGAGTCAGCTGTGTCTAGCTGCATTGCCTTTTGGCCTTGGTTTAAAATGTCAGTCTCTGACTCTCCCTTCAAAAAATGGAGCTCTGGAATGTGGGCTGGACTTAGTATTTTTTCTAACAAAGGGGAAAAGGCAGAGATGATGTATGTGACTTGAGGATTAGCTGATTCGAAGCTGCTCTCTCTTCTCTCTCCTCTTCCTATTCAGACAGCTGGGGGGCGGGGGGGGGGGCTATGTCATGGGTACCCAGTGGCCACTTCATGGAGCTGCCTGTGGGAAATCGAAACCTCCTGCCAAGTCTCGTGTGCCAGCCCTGTGGAATCAGACCCGCCTGCCTTCTGCCACCGCAGGCTCCCGTGACCATCAGAGTGGGAAAGCCTCAGGCTGAAGCACCAGGTGGAGCCATCCTCAGTCCTCATTCTCAAAAACTCTGTAAGGCTGTATGAGTGCTTTTTAGTTACTGCTTTATCTACGAGGACTTTGTTAAAAAGCCTCAGGAACTGTTGTGAAGACACTGCGCTCACCCTTCCACGTGGGGGCGCTGTCGCACAGCAGCACAGCCTATGAATCCCTCCTCTTATGGCAAAGACGGAACACTTCCATCCGGACCCCTCAAGCTGGGACGCAGACCCACACATCATCAAGTTGTCACTGGACACTTGAGTTAAGTACTTTTACCTTCTTAAATATACAATTCAATTTTCATGAATAGTGAGATTTGTCACAATATCCCATTCATATCCCGTTGAGCAGATTGAGTACCTCGCATGACATGTTAATTGCTTCGATTTTTGACAGCTAAAAAATCACACAGTGGCATATGCTTTCAAAGGAGTACTTGCGATTCAAAAATATCCAATTTATATTCTTTTTTATTAGCATTGTATAAAAATGTCACAAGCAAGCCTTCCCCTTAACTTTCTCAATTGTGATCAACAAAGGTTAACGTTAGGGGGAAAAAAAATGAGGTTTCCACACATAGCAGTTTCCTGCTGGTGAAGACGGACTCTCAATTCATCCCCTCTGTTGTGGTGAGAACTAGAAGGTTATGAATGAATTCCTTGTGGTCCTGTTAGCCAAGAATTACTTAAATATTTCATTTTGAAAAAAAAAAAGTTCTCACCAAGAATAATTGAAGCTTGAGTTCCAGAAGGTACCCCATCAATAACTGTAAATATATAATGTAATCAGATTAAATGGCAGCTCCCAGGTCAACCATCCGATAGTGCTGATCTGATTTTTTTATTCTGTAATTTTTATTGACCCAAAGGATAAAAATCAGTAGGCACAGGGGGGCAGATGAGCTGGTTTGTTTCCGTCTCTTATCTCTGACACAGAGGGCTTCTCGCTGGAAGAAACCACTCCGCCCAGTGCTCAGGGAGAATAGAATGCTGGACCTCTCACCTACCAGGCAACCCTGGTTGGTTCTCTGGCTGCTCTCTGGGCGGGGCCCCTCTCAACACAGACAGAAACCAATTGGTTTCTGGTTGGTAGGCTCCCAGTAGCTGGGGGGAGGGAGAGTGGGCAGAAAACTCAGGACAGGAACACCCAACTGTTCTGAGGGCTTTGGGCTTTGGTTCAGGTCTCAGTGAGACAAGGAAGGGGTCCCAGTGAGGTTGCTCAAATGCTGTGTAGCTTGCCACACAGGCCGCCAGCTTCCTGCTCTCTTGCAGTAGGAGCACAGAAGATCAGGTTGCTGTACACAGCCCTGAGGAGTACCATCAACTTCGTACCCGTTTTGAGGTGTTCCTTTCCTCGCCCCCATCCACAGGCTCCTCCCTGGGGCCCTGCACACGGTGTCCTTCCTCTTTCTGGAATGTATATGTGTGCCCCAGTCCCTAGACAGGACCCAGTTGGTGATGTGATGCCTCTCACTGAGTGGTCGTCAGCAGGGAATGAATATACTGCAAGCGGGAAAAGGTGACAGATTTACGTTTTCATGTCTTGTAATTAAAAAAAAAAATCTGAGGCAGTTTATCAGCCACTTGTCCTGTTGCTGAGATAAAATTCCTCCCACAAAACCAACTTAAACTGCTATCAGTCCAACGCCAGCATCAGCCTCTCACCCAGTCACACTGCCTTGCTAGTGAACATTGTTCTACAGTTAAATTATACATAGACATGTATATAATTTTAAAGCAACTTAAGAGACTTTGGCTCACAATTGAGGGTGGGATGTGACAGTGGTGGGAATGCGAGGCCCTGGTCACAAGGCGCCCACACTCAGCGGGAACAGCGGGAGATGAACACTGATGCTCAGGCCAATTCCTCCTCTTTATTCACCCATGGGACTTGGTCTCCCAGTTAGGCTGGGTCTTTCTACTTCAATTAATCTAATCTAGACAACCCCTCGCAGGCACACCCAGGGGCTGTCTCCTGTCTGCCATTTCTTGAGCCCTTTCTATTTTTAATAAAACCTTAACTCTGCTTCTCACTGACTAGCCCTGAAATCCTTTTGTGTTTCAAAACCCGCAGGCCTCATTTTGCAGCACAGTTCCTAACAGAACCAGGGAAGTCTTCAGGCCGCTGAAGATGATAGCGAGTCCTTGTAGCAGCCAACGGGGTGACTACCAGAAGCCACCAAATCTCCTCGTGACCAACACAATCACAAAGCCTGTGAGGATGGCCACCAGCAAGTGGGTGAGTGTCCTTTGTCTCTGACCTGGTTGCCTTTTGGCATCGTCCATGATGCTGAGACAGACTGACTTGTTAGCTCACACATGGATAAAATTCAAAACTATGTGCATCTCTTGGCCCTACTGATAACAGGCTCTGCTAGTTAAGTTACCCATTGGGACTGAAACCCAACATTGACCAGGCAGGTTTCTCCTCAGGTGAGCACTCCAATGGCTCTGTCCCGAAAATACGTTAGGCACAGAGAAGCACAAAAAAAGACCTGTTAGCCATTTAGCCTGTCCCTTGCTAAGATGAGAAATTGAAAAGGCCAAATTGTGTCTCTGGTCAGTCCACAGATGTCAAACAGCCCTTACTCCACATGACAGAATTGCAGTCAAAACGCAGAGGAACTAAAGTAGCACGGTTAGCCAGGTATTAAAAATACCTCCATGATACATCCCCATCCTAACAAAGAGAGGTTTGCGGTCCACACTACAGGGAGAATGCAAAAAAATTTTGCATTATTCCTTTCCACACAGATGGAACAAATCTTTAAAAGATGAAAATAAGCTTCTGTCTTCCATTCCTCGGTGTCGACATGCAAAACACCGGAAAGCCTTAATGAAACTTTAAAGGTCAGTCCCTCTTTTATTGATTTCTATTTGATCTGTTGAGACACTTTAAACCCTGTGTAAGATCTTTGACTATAATTGATTTGGTTTAAAGGTTATTGTCAGATGTTACATTTCGAATGGAAGTTTGTATAATCAGAACAGGACTTCTCCACCCACGTTTGCTGCTTATAGAGACTTTTTGTTTGTTTGTTTGTTTGTTTGTTTTTCGAGTCAGGGTTTCTCTGTGTAGCCCTGGCTGTCCTGGAACTCACTTTGTAGACCAGGCTGGCCTCGAACTCAGAAATCCGCCTGCCTCTGCCTCCCAAGTGCTGGGATTAAAGGCGTGCGCCACCACGCCCGGCTTTATAGAGACTTTTTATCCACCTCTCTCTAAAACCTTTTTTCTTTACATTGTGTACTTGTTATCTGTGTCTTCCTGTGTGTGCGTGTTCATGTGTGTGCAGAGGCATGTGTGTGTGTGTGTGCATATGGAGGCCAGAGAACAACCCGTTGTTGCTCAAATGATAGTCACTGTTTCACTATAGGGTGTTTTTGTTGTTGTTGTTCCAAGATGAACAGAGATTGTGCATGCCTTTAATACTGGAACTCTGGAGGCAGAGGCAGGCAGATCTCTGAGTTCAAGGCCAGCCTAGTCTACAAAGTAAGTTCCACAACAACCAAGGCTAAACAGAGAAACCCTGTCTCAAAAAAAAAAAAAAAAGGAGGAGGAGGGGGAGAAAGAAAGAAAAGGAGACAGAGACAGAGAGAGACAGAGAGACAGAGAGACAGAGAGAGAGAGAGAGAGAGAGAGAGAAGGCTATTCTGTTCCAAAAGGCATGGGTAGAACGCAGGGAAACCATATAGGATGGTTGGCACTCTAAACCTATCTGTAGTGGTTTGAATAAGAATGGCCCCTGTAGGTGCATACATCTGAATGCTTACTCACCAGGGATCTGGGGGAAAAAAAAAGGATTAGGATTTGTGGCCTTGTTGGAGTAGGTGTGGCCTTGTTGGATGAAGTGTCACTGAGGTTGGGCTTTGAGATTTCAGACGTTCAAGCTTCTGGGTATAGAACTCTTAGCTACCTACCTCTTCAGCACCATGTTTGCCTGCCTGCCACCATGGTGACAATGGACTAAACCTCTGTAACTGTAAGCAAGCCCCCGTTAAAAACTTCTTTTATAAGAGTTGTAGTGGTCATGGTGTCTTGTCACAGCACTA
The DNA here is from genome assembly GCF_978045245.1 of Mus caroli. Classification (NCBI taxonomy): domain Eukaryota; kingdom Metazoa; phylum Chordata; class Mammalia; order Rodentia; family Muridae; genus Mus; species Mus caroli. The sequence continues at coordinate 121,219,376 of NW_028227266.1, read as the reverse complement.
GAACACTAACTGGATTCTAGTAACAGGTGGGAGTCACCACCATGGTAGGTCTAGAGCCAGAAGGAAGAGAGTTACTCAACTGTATAAAGGCTTCCTGGCCACAACTGTGGCTTTCTGTGGATGGCACAACCAACTTGCCAACCTGCAGTGACTCAGCACAGAGGCAAGCAATAAAGACTATGACCTTCTCTTCCTTCCATCCAATCTCCTGCCCACGCCCCAGCAACCAAATGCATCCAGAGGCAGAGAACAGGGGAGCTCACTGCTGTGGTCCATGGGCTGGGCCAGCTTTCAGGAACACAGAGAGAGGGGGAAAGACAAGGGACAGACAAAGAACCTGTTTAATTTGCAGCTATGAACACTGCATAAGAGGAGGAGAGCAATTTCCTTAAGTATAATCTCCTTTTGCTGAAAGAAATCAAGGGCTTTCTGTGAGGCCTGCGGTAAGCTGGAAGTGATGGAGAATCAGAGCTGCCACGCTGAAGATAGCCACAGGTTATTTAGTGAGTCATTCTTATGAGATGAGAATATTTTAAGATAACTCTTAAGAAAAAAAATGTATTACAGTGTGTAGGCCAAGTATAAAAACTTTTAAAAAGCCAGAATTCCTCAACTTTTGTTAGTAAAATCCCAATTTGTAGAACTGGAAATGGAAGGTTGAAAAGGATGGATATCAGACAATCTTTCTCCACTTTTTTTTATTGCTATTGTTGTTTTGTTTTTAGAAAACATCCAGAAAGAATAGGGTCGCTGAGAAACAGAAAAGCAAACCCGCCTCTGACATCACAAGGTGAAGCTTAAACCTCAGGAACTGCAGGGGGATGGGTTTGGTTCCCAGTGGGTAGGCTGGCAGGGGGAAGCTTCCTCAAAGTTGCTGATCTGAGATAAGTCTGATGGGCAGCCCGTGAGAAAGAACCTGGAAGGGAGGGTGACGACCCATGCCCAAGCCAGAGGGCAACGTGCAGAGACTAAAGGTGGAAGAGATGAGGGCAGGGCTGAAAACAGTCACTAAACCACACATTTGTAGGTTGGTCTCAGTCTGCCCGCTAGGAAACCTGTAACATTGTATAGCTAGGATTTGGCTTTAGACGATACAAGCTAAGATGACTTACCATCTAAACCTGTAAGAGAGGGGGAGAGAAAGGAAGAGAAGGGAAGGACAGGAATGGGCCAGGGACATGTGGAATTTTCAAGGATATGTTCCCCAGTGACTTACTTCCTCCAACTAGTCTACACCTCCTAATTGTCTCTCTCCCCAAAATGCCACCAAATTGTGAATCCACCATTATTAGATGAAACCAAGCAGTGGGTCAGACCCAGTGGATTCCCTAAGGCTCTTCCCCTGAACACTGCTGCACTGGGGATCAGGCCTTCAACACGAGAGCCTTCTGGGAGATGCACATACATATACACATGCATAGGAACACACACATAGAAGCACTCTTGAACACACCTACACACCCACACATGTAAATGCACTCATGAACCCACTCATACACGTGCACACACATCCACACACATATGCACACACACACATGCACATACATGCATGCAAACACACATGCACTCATAAGCTCACACACATGCACACACATACTCACACACACACACACACACACACACACACACACACACACACGCCTTTCTAAGTGAACCAGTAGGAGGAGGTATCAGTAAAATGGTAAGATGGGCTAGATAGAAAGAAATGGATCTGCATGAAGAAGAAACAAACAACAAATGCTCAAACAAAAGGCATAAGGAGACGCAAGGCAGGAGCTGAGTAAAGATTGACATTTGTATTTAGGAAGAAGGACCTTTCAATCTTATATAGAATATACTCTTATATATGCTTATATAAGAACCTCCATATTAAGAGGAAAACTGGGCAGACTGTGTAGGAAGTTCACAGAAAATGAAATACACATGTCTCCACATGAGGAGATGATATTAACCCAGAATAAGAGAAAAGCAACTTAAAACATTGTTTGCATTTTTTATTTCTATATTTTTATGTGCATGTGTGTGTGTGTGTGTGGTGTTTGTGTGTGTGTTTGTGGAGGCCAGAGGTCAACATTACTCACCTTTTCTTATTTTTTGAGACAGTCTCTCATTGAACCTGGAATTTCTTGACTGTCTGGCAAACCCCAGGGTCCTTCTGTCTCTTCCTCGCCTGTGCTGAGGTTACATACATGTGCTGCCTCCCCTGTGCTGAGGTTACATACATGTGCTGCCTCCCCTGTGCTGAGGTTACATACATGTGCTGCCTCCCCTGTGCTGAGGTTACATACATGTGTTGCCTCCCCTGTGCTGAGGTTACATACATGTGCTGCCTCCCCTGTGCTGAGGTTACATACATGTGCTGCCTCCCCTGTGCTGAGGTTACATACATGTGCTGCCTCCCCTGTGCTGAGGTTACATACATGTGCTGCCTCCCCTGTGCTGAGGTTACATACATGTGCTGCCTCCCCTGTGCTGTGGTTACATACATGTGCTGCCTCCCCTGTGCTGAGGTTACATACATGTGCTGCCTCCCCTGTGCTGAGGTTACATACATGTGCTGCCTCCCCTGTGCTGAGGTTACATACATGTGCTGCCTCCCCTGTGCTGAGGTTACAAGCAGGTGCTACACTCCCATCTTTTCCTGTGGTGAAGGGGATTAACTCAAGTCCTACCACAAACACCTCACCAGCTGAGGTCTCCTCAGACCCTAAAACCTTCTTTAATTGGATTAATAGGTTCCATTTCTGACCAAACTGGAGGAAGCCCACTACGCCCTGTGACTCACTCTTATTGTTAAAACATCTGACAAAATATACCAGCAATGAAGTAAATGGCAGCAGAGGACTGGACAGGGAACCCCAAAGTTGAAGAAAGATCAGTGCAGGGTAGTGAGATTCCTCTTGGTTTTGTCGTTTTGTCTTTTTCCTTTCTCTCTGATACCTGCTGGCTTTGATCTGAAGCCTGGCTGAAATGGGAGCTAACAATCAGAAATGATCAGGAAACAACTGCAACCACAGTGAGCAAGATAAAGCGAGGTGAAGGACCGACTGCTTTCCTGAGATTAGTTTATTCAGGAAGCTGGCACCTAAGACAGAGAGAGAAAAACTGTCCTTTTAGAGCAGTGATTCTCAACCTTCTTAGTGCTGCAACCCTTTAACACAGCCCCTCTTCTCTGGTGACCCCAACCATGAAACTATTTCATTGCTACTTCATAACTGTGGCTTTGCTACTGTTGTGAATCATAATATAAATATCCATGTTTTCCAATGGTCTCAGGTGACCCCTGTGAAACGTCATTGGAGCCCTCCAAAGGGTCCACAACCCACAGGTTGAGGACCACTGTTCTAGAGGAAGCAACTGGAAAGAAGGACTCTTGGGAACCGGAGAGCATGGAGCCTTGCAAAGGGGGTTGTTACATAGCAAAGGATAACTGAGACATGCCTGTCCTAGCCTGCTTCTTTCGTTGCTCCAATAAAATTCAGACCAGAACTAACGTGGGAAGGAGAGGGCTTATTTGACTTATAGTCCATCATTAAGGGAAGCCAGGTCAAGAGCTCAAGGCAGGTTCCTGGAGACAGGACTTGAAGCAGAGACTACAGAATACCGCTGCTTACTGCCTGCTCTTTTAAACAGTCAGGTTCCACCCTCTTAGGATGGTACCACCCATAGTGTGCTGGGCCCTCCCACATCATCAAGAGAATGCTCCTCCCTACCCCCCCACCCCCCCCCCACCCCAACACACAAGCTCACAGGCCAGTCTGATGGAGGCTGTTCCTTAATGTGATTTCCTCTCAGGCGACTATTGGTTGTGTCAGGTTCGCAAAAAATAAGTGGCATGGCACCATGACTCAGGCTCACTTCTGTGTGGGTCAGAACTTGTACTTTGCTGTGAGATGGAGTTTCACTACATTGCTCAGGCTGGTCTCTAGCTCCTCAGTTCAAGTGATCTTCCAGCCTCAGTCTGTGAGTAGCTGAGACTACAAAAGTGTGGGCCACCAACACAGCTTAACTAAATTTTGTTAATTCAGCTGTGATAAGATTACTCTCAAGAGGGCTGGGATAATCTCTTCCTTAGGATGCACAAGGCCCTGGGTTCAATCTCCAGTATAAAGACCATCTGAGCAAAAAGGATTTAATAGATATTCCATTAAAACGATTGTTTTTCAAAAAATTTCAAACATTTCCAAACAGATACCAAAGAATGAAGTTATATGCAAGGATAAATGTAAGTTCAGGAGCTGAGAAAATTGGAAATCTCCAACTAAAAACCCACAAGTCCGAGTCGTCAATTGACTCTAATTGTTAAAGTTCCTGAAAGATTTGCTTTGGTTTTCAGAGAGAAGAGAGCTTCAGAATTCTGCTGAAACCCAGCCAAGAATTGCTCCTTAAGGCAGAGAGGGGGCTAGGAGGACAACCTCCAACCTGGAACAGCCCCGGGGTTGGGGTGAAGGCCTTGTCCCCTGGAGGAAGGCAAAAACTGGAAGGGTGTGGAGGGTGGAGGCTAGAGGGTAGAGGTGGGCAGGTGTCCTGCTGAGTTCTAGGAAGCCTAAGGAAATGGGGAACACTATGGACCACTGCAAGGTGGGGTTTCACTAATAAATCTGATCTGAGTTTCTCATCACCTGGAAGTCTGGTGTATCTAAAACGAAGCTTGTGCTCAAGCTGGATTCTGGTCTAAGAGATTAAGAAAAGGGAAGCGTAAGGAGCCTTATCCTTTCCCTTCCATTCCCTACCCAGCAAAGCCAAGCCCCAGCGGGCACCCATCCCACCACAATGACCGCTAGCGAGGCCCCACCCCTCCGGATGAGGCTCCCTTTCTGCCTTGAGTGACAGCAGCCCAAGCCCCACCCCACTCGCCACAACCCCGCCTTCAACAAGTCTCACTACAATGACAGCTGATGAGGCCACGCCCATGCAGCACCGCCACAACCCACCAAAATGAGAACCTTCAGAGCCCCGCCCCTTCCGTCTCGGCCCCGCCCCTCTCCCGAGGGTCAGCCAATGAAGCTTCACTCTGACACCTCCGCCCCCCCTTCCTCGGGACTTACAACCGCAAAGGCACCGCCCCTTTCACGGTGATCCCGCCCCCTCACGCCGAGTGACAGCCGGAAGGCCCCGCCCCTCCCGGTCGTTGACGCCTCTTGTCGGCGTGTAACCAGTCCGCCTTAGTGCCGCGGGCCTGGTTCTCCCCGCTCAGGCGGTCCCCGAGGACGCCGCGTGGGCGCCCGGTGAGTGGGGAGGGGCGCAGTCCGTGTGGTGGGGCCGCTGGGGATGCACCCCCCCACCCCGCGACAGGGAAAGAGTCACGGAAGCACTGGGCGGGGCTGGAGATCCGCAAGGGTGTGAGAGCTGGCGGAGGCAGGAGGATGTCGGCCGGCTCTGGATTTGCGTCAGGCCTGGAGCAGGGCGGTCTCTGATTGACCACGGGGTCCCGGGGTGTCGGGCTGCTCTGATTGACACTTCGGGGAAGGTGCCCGGTGGCCTTGATTGTGTCACACCTCGCGGTCTCTTTAGGGTTGTGAACAGATCCGGTCTGAGGTTTCTGACCTGGCCCATCGTGCGCGCTTTCCGTGATAGGTGTCGCAGGACTCCAGTGAAGGGTGCAGAGCCCTGTCCCCACCCGAAACCCTGTTTATTCCCATAGCTGAGGCGGTGCGTAGACGTCGGCCTGACCGAAGTCTCTTCAAGTTCGTTCCCACTCCACAGTTGAATCGCAATCCCTGAAACCCTGGTGTTGTAATCGAATCCCGGGAGTTTTAAAAGTTTCAGGTGCACTGTGAGTGGCCTGGTTTCCATTTAAAGTCACAGTAACCTTAGAGGACTAGATATTTCTAAGGACTCTGTCTTTAAACAATTTTAAATGCAACCGTGCATCCCTTAACCAGGGTAAACTGGGAGGGAGATGCTTGCTGTTTACCTGGCATGAACGTCCGAGGGCACTCACACAGACAAAGAGGCTGTGACTTGACTAGGCATATAGTTTTGTTTTCTGTTTTTTGTTTGTTTGCTTGGTTTGGTTTGGTTTGGTTTGGTTTTTGGTTTTTTAAAAATTTTGTCTGTGTGTTCGTGTTATCGTGTGAGTGCAGGCATAAGGATACACTCAGGCTTGTACAGGACAGAGGACACAGGTGTGGGCCCTTGCCTCCCACCGTGTTTGAGACAGGATGTCTTTGTGTCTTTTCATTTTTGCTGCTGTGCTGCCTGTTCCAGGCCATTCAGCCTTCCGGCTTCTCAGGGTTCTACTGTCTCTGTCTCCCATGTCACCTGGAGTTGGGATTACAGAAGCACTCTACTGCGTGCTGGAGCCCAAATTTAGGTCCTCTTGATGAGAAATGAGAGATGCAGAATATCCGACAGGCATAGACAAGACCTAGTAAACTGTAACGTGTGTGCATTTGGATAGACTGTAATGTGGTTGCGTGTGTGTGTGTGTGTGTGTGTGTGTATATGAGTGTGTAAAGAGGAAAACTAGAAAGGTTGGAACACAGAAAAGAGGATAAAGTTGAGAATATAAATGCCCTGTAGGAATGCTCAGAACCCTATGACCTCTAGTAGCATTTTGTCTTTCTTCCTAATTTGTATATTTAAAAGTGTTTTTTTTTTTTACATATTATTGTATGTGTGAATGTAGGTTTACACATACCATGGAATGTGTGTAGGGATCAGAGGTCAAATTCTAGGAGCCAATTCTCTCCTTTTGTGTATATAAATACACATATAATTAATGGGGTAGTATTCTAATATTAATTTGTGACTTTTTCCAACTTAACATTTTCTCATTTATCAGTTTCCTTGACCACTAAATATTCACACTGAACAACCAGCTACTTCTTTCTAAAATAATAATAGTATTTCAGCTATGTGTTTAATACATGCATGCTTGGAGGTGAAGAATTAGGGCTGATCAAGGCAAGTATATTAGCAAGTGTTTAAATGTCATCTATGCTACTTTGAGCCAGTCCCTCACAGTATATACATGGGTTGTCTGTAGCTCTCTGCATTTATACACAGTAACACCTGCTTTTGGAAGATGCCAGCTCAGAATGCTGTTTGTCCTGGTTTTTTTTTTTTTTTTTTTTTTTTTTTTTTGGTGTGTGTGTGGTTGTTGTTTTCAACTTGACACAAACTATCCTCATCTGAACAAATCCCTCCACAATATTGACAGGTACACAGATCTTTGGGGCATTTTCTTGACTGATGATTGATTGGGGTGGGGGTGTGCAGTCCACGGCCAGTGGAGCCAGCCCTAGGCGGGCGACCATGGATTGTATGGGAGCAGGCTGACCAAGCCAGTAAGCAGCACCCTCCATGGCCTCTGCTTCAGCTCCTGCTTTGAGTTTCTGTCTTGGCTTCCCGGATGACGGAAGCCAAAAAACCCTTTTCCTCCCAAGTTGCTTTTGGTTGTGGTGCTTTTCAGAGCAATAGAAGCTCTGAGACAGTGTTACCTGTGATGTGAAGCTATGGTTGGAATACACGGTGCTTATCAGAGCAATAGAAGCTCTGAGACAGTGTTACCTGTGATGTGAAGCTATGGTTGGAATACATGGGAGTTTTTATACATACTTATTAGAAAGGGGAAAATAAGGGATTTGGGGAAATAAAAGATTTTTATTTTGAAATGATTTGGGTTTGTTTTTTGTTTTTTGTTTGTTTTTTGTTTTTTTTTTTTTTGTGTGTGTGTGTTTTGTTTTGTTATCTGCAAAGACATTAGAGTTCTCATGTGCCAGCTTCCCTGAGCCTTGTATGGTCTCAGTACAACAATTGGTGAACACAGGAAAGCAGCCTGACACAGTTCCATTGAGGGACTTGCAGATCTCAGCAGAGCACAGCAGTCTCACACTTGTGATAGGATCCATTGTTGTTCTTAACTATGGTATATGTCCTTAGCATTTAACAAAGGCATCCTCCCAGATAGGATGGCCAAGTATGGAGTTGTGCAGTATAGCAAGCTTGCTAGGCAGCAGCATCTTCCTTAAATTCATCTCTTGAATGCTGTGTATTAGGAAGGATGCTTATTTTCATTTCCTGTGGACACAAGCTGCTATTTGAGTAAATTACACACTAAAAAGGGTACTCTTTCTTGTGTGAATGTTTAGAGGGCTGGAGTCAACCTCTGGGGATGTCTCGGTTACTCTCCACCTTGTGTTTTTAAGTCAGGGTCCCTCACTGGTTGAGAACTCATCAGTTAGACTAGGCTGGCTGATTGGGGGGCCCTCAGGGCCCTACTTATCTCTGCCTGCCCAGCACCAGGAATCCAAATTATAATTTGCTACCCAGCATAATAATGTGAGTCCTGGGGATGGAACTCAGGTCCTCATGCTGGAATGGCAGGCAGTCTACTGACTGAGCCATCTCTGCAACAGAACAGCTTTAATCACACTCTGTATCAAGCACATCACCACCCAGTCACAGAATAGAGCTGATGAGGTAATCTAAGTGTCTTAACTTTTTGATTTTCATAGGAATCCCACTAGGAATCTCTCTTAAAAGCAGAGTGCCAAGTGCCAACTCCTTACTCAGGTGTTCTGGAACTCTCTGTGGTCCAGGCTGGCCTCAAACTTGCCATCTTGCTTTAGCCCCCAGAGCATTGGGACCAGATTTGTGCCGCCACTTCCAGCTTAATAAGATGGTTCATAACAACACTCCTGTGCGCGATTTCCTTTGTGTTCACAAAGAACACACTCCCCAGAACACAGCACCCTCATTCTTTCCTTGGAAAATCCCTTCCATGCACAACTGCCCCACCCTACCTCCTCGAAGTGAACTCAATGTCTTTGTCTGCATCTTAAAGCACCATTCAGATCTGCCTCTTGTGGGCTAAGGATCTGGTGGCTAATGTGAAAACCCTGTGTATGTACAGTAGCTGTCTGTGCTCTCCAACACATGTGTCTGTGGTAATCCAACACATGGTGAAAGAACACAGCCCACTGCAGCTTCCTGGAGCCTGTGCAGTGCCCTGAGAAACCTGGGCTGCTCAGCTTTCTGGTCACTCTAGCTGTTGTCCTGATCAGAGGCAAGCTGAACAGAGAGGAGAAAAGCATCCTACCCCTTGGTGCCCTGGAGGTTGGTCTGTTGCCCCTGATACAGCCATGCCTGCTGCGCACTAAAGCCCACACTGTCTCTAGTATTTTGGCTCCTCCTTTCTGTTTCCTCTGTGCGGCAATGGCAGAGCAAATTCCCATTGCGAGTCCTGGCAAAGTGAGTCACAGAACTCAATTTAGGCCAAGGGTATTTTCACCACACAACTCTTACTCAAGCTGTCGGGGCTGCCAGTGAGCCAGGTAAGATGGAGGCCAGCATCCCATTGCCAGTTACGATAGTGTAAAAGTCTGTCATAACCATATCCTGCTGCGTGCAGAGCACAGAGAGGTATGGGAACCCCCCAGACAGGGCCACCCAAGAAGTATCATATGAAAAACACTTTAGTGCTATTGCAGTGGGGAGATAAAAACTCTGAGCAGTGGGCACTCTTCGTCGGGAGGAGGAAGGAGAGGATCAGTGGTAGAAGAGTGGGTCTACTCTCTAGGTAACCTGTTCTCCTGGTACACTGCAGCTCAGGTGATGACACAATTGCTGTGTAACTGAGCGTAGGTACCGACAAGCAGCTGTGATCACCGGGGCCTGCCTGCTGCCCTTCACTCTTCACATAGTTTGTATTGCTCACAGTGGAACCTAAGCAATTCTGATGGATGTGATAGATGTGTGTGTGTGTGTGTGCACGCGCGCACGTGTGTGTGTGTGTGTGGGGGGGTGCATTCCTGTGCACTTGCTTTCTGAGGCCAGAGGAGGAATTGGGATTCTGACCTTATCCTTCTCCTCCTATCCCTTTGAGACAGGTCTCTCTCTGGAATTAAGATGGTGGCCAGCAAGCCCCAGAGATGCCCCTGTTTCTGTTCTCCACAGCTCTGGGGTAACAGATGTGCATGTCCACATCTGGATTTTTATGTGGGTCCTAGGAATTTGAACTCAGCTCATCTTCTGGTATTACTTAGTAATATGTAGTATACATTTTACATGGATTCATAAGTACAGTTTTCTTAAAACATTATGAGAGGAGTTGGCATCTATTAATAACTAAGTATAATTTCTTAAGATATTTGTTTGTTTGTTTTATGTATATGAGTGCTCTGTCTTTACACACACCAGAAGAGGGAATCAGATCCATTACAGCTGGTAGTGAGCCACCATGTGGTTGCTGGGAATTGAACCCAGGACCTATGGAAGAGCGGTCTTACAACTGAGCCACCTCTCCAGCCTCCCAATATAATTTTTAATGTATATAGTGGGCTGTTTCCTTTTGTGAGTGGTCCTGTAATAACATACCATACCATATTAGGTTGTCTTTGTTGTTGTTTCTTTGATATAAACCCTAAATAAATACAATAAAATAATGAATTTTTATATTCACATTTACTTTAAAGATCCTTTAGAGACAAATTTCATTAATAAAGTGGTAATGAATGTCTAGATATATTTTGTTTAATTTTCTTCTTGGGGTAAATTTATGGAAATAACACTGTTGTTACTATGTAGACATATTTCTTATTGCTGGTTTGCTTTGGCAATAGGGATATATTTGGAAATAGTGATGTATCTTGTTACCATTTGTTTTATTTCTGACCTTAAATGTCTTTTCAGATGTGGTTGGTATGATTCTTTTGACAGTTGTGTTTTGTGTTTAGTGTGTGGGTTTTTGTTTGTTGTTGTTATTGTTGTCTTCCTGTTAATTTCTAGGCACTGTGCAGGTGAGAGATATTATCACTTGCTTGCCGTATATTGCCAGTACTGTTAAGGGTCTGCCTTGGACAATGAATGGCAGAGTCTCTTAAGTGAGAATAAATAACAAGCAGTGTTCATTATTTCTAGGAGTGCTCATGTACCTGCTTTGAAGAGAGGCCTGTTCTGGTTTTCTCTGAGAGATTGTTTTATGACCTGGTGATTAAGAATAAGGTAGACTCTGTACCACGTCAGACAGTGGAGAAAGGTCAGCGAGCTGACCTTTGATGTCTGTCCTCTGAACACTCCGCTCTCTCTCCTCCAGAGTTCTCATTTACCCCAGCTGGTAGCCATGTCTTGTGTGTGACAAACAGAAGGTTGTCACTTCCCAGCCACCATTAAGAGACTAGGCAGACCCCCTTTTTAGTCTTCCCTGCCTCCTGGTTCCTTTTCCCTGAGCCCACTCTGTAATGACTTGATACTATTAGGCTCTATCATGGCATGGTTGTAGCAAACACATAATGCATGTTTATTGCTATTACTTATGTTGTGGAGGCCATGAGCTGAGCCTCTGCATTCCCTTGGTAAACGACTGTCTTAACCTCACCATGCAGCTCAGGCTGGTCTCAAGCTCATGGTCCTTTTCCTTCAGCCTCAGTAGTGCAGCCACCACAGAGATGCACCACAGTGCTCTGTGCCCCAGGCCTCCTACTATGAAAGACACAGTCCCTCAGTTCATAGGACAGGGGTGTGCCTTCCTGCTTTCCTGCTGGTCTCCTGCTAGGACAGCTGCTGCAGTCAGTTGAAGGTGCATCAGAAAGAAAGCCAGTCTTTGTAACAGACTCTCAGAGACCTGTCGCTGCTGAGCAGGTGCCTTGCATCAGCCTTGTCCTGCTTGCTGCTCCTTTGATTCCACAGGTGCTGCTCCCTCCCATCTAGAAAATCTCTCTACCAAGCGCACTATACATGTTGGTTGAGGTTATTGTCTGTATTTTGAAGGCTATGAAGCTAAGCCATGGCCCTTTTGAGGGCCAAGACTTGTGATTAACTATTCTGAAGAAACCATTAGCTGTTTGGAAGCACTAGTTGACGTCTTCATAGAACTTAGCCTGCTGGTCTACAGCTAAACCACTCCTAACCCAGTAGATCTTGCCTGGTCCTAGAAGCTGAGCAGGTCCAGGCTTGGATGGAGAACTCAGCACGATGACCCGTGGTTCCTGTGCATCTCCACACAGCGTCTGAAGCATCCGGAGATACAGGGTTCCAACTTTCTGCTGCTGAGATAAAACTCCCTGGCCAAAAGGAATGTAAGGGAGGAAAGGCTCACTTCAGCTTACAGTTCTAGGTTACCGTCCATCATGGAGGGGAAGCCAGAGGCAGGAGCTCGAGGCTGCTGGTCACCTGACATCCGCAGCCAAGAGAGAAACAAACGCTCCCAAGCGGCTTGCCTGCCTGCTACTCAAGCTCAGCTGTCTTCTCCACGTTTGCGCATCTCATGGCCCAGCCTAGGGGCCACCCTCAATGGTCTGCATCTTCTACACCAATTAACCATTAAGGCCTTGTCCCAACATCATAGTCACAAGCCAACGGTATCCAGACACTTCCTCAACTGAGGTTTTTCTGTAAGGAGCTTCTAAGTTGTGTCAAATAGACATTTAAAACTAAGCACACGTGGGTTGTTTAGGTTAGTATTTGGACATGCAATGGAGAAGGCCGCCCTAGTGGGGAGTGTGTAATTTAAACCTGATATTGGTTTCAAAAGCCTGTTATAGGCCAGACTCGAAGTCTACACTATTTTCAGGGCAGGGAGAAAAGGTTGATCAGTCCAAACCAGGCAATCTCTGTTGAGTTGAAGAGGTAGTGGCCCAGTCGAGCAGTGCTGTGTGCAAGTGAGTTTTCAGACTGAGTTCATAATGGAGGAGGGATCTGAAGCTGAGGCTGATGTTGTGGTTTTTAGGACAGGCATTGGCATTGCCAGAGCTGCTGGTCCTATAGCTATAGGGCTTGGGTGTGTGTGTGGGAGATGTCCAGACGGGACTATTTATTTTTGTATCTGGAAGAAGAGTTCCCCTATTATGTCCATGATATACCATTAAGCCCAGACCTTTCCAGCCTCCCATCCTCTGCTCTTTTGTCCCTTTTCCATTACTGAGATGGAGATGAGTGGGGTCCCTCACTGGTGTTGAGCCCACCAGTCCCCCCATCCAGGTGTGGGGTTCGTTGTCCTGCCTATCATTGAAACAGATGGAGGCACACATAACCTTAAGAGTTAGTAAGTAAAGGGCCAGGCTTGCTCTGGAGACTCCCGGCTCAGGGGTGCCTGTGGAAGGCAGGGTTGGGTCTAGCTTTAAGAAGGGAGACAGTGCATCGTGGCTAAGGGGTTGGCAGTGAGAGCATGAGACTGGGTCAATCACCATCTCAAGTCACAATGCAGAGACTGACTAACGCAGCTCACTCTCCTATTTACTCATTCAGATTCCTGCTCCTTGGAGGTGACTGTCCCCGTGGCTTCCCCACCATGATAGACTGTATCTCCTCACACTGTGAGCCAGAAGCAATCCTTTCATCTTGTTTCCTGCTAGATTGTAGGCCACAGCAATGAGGACAATGACTATTATTACATCATGTAAGAAAAGGCTCCATTTCACCAGAACCCCAACTACAGCAACAAAACAAAGGGTTGCAGTGATGAGAGGCCATGTGTGTGCAGAAGGTCATGCTCAGTAGCAGCTCAGGGGAGATGTTCTGGTGGGCATGCAACTCCCCTCCTCTGATTCAGGAAAACAGACTGCTCTGTCTCTACCATCCCAGGGTCCCTGGACAGGAAAGAGAAGCATAGAGGAGGGCTGGCCCCTTCCCACGGCGTTCTGGCTGTAGTTCTTGAACTCTCACCTGCCAGTGGCTGGAGTTTATGGAGTCTATGTCCATGTAACACAGCAGACTAGCACAGAAGTCCAGACATGCAACGGTGGAGAAGGGGAATGAGTGTTCAGTGTCTGTCCTGTCTTTGGCTGGACTCCCTCTCCATCCATGGTGTCTTGGTCACAGCTGGTTGTAGTCTCCATACAATACAGTCTTCCTTCAGTGTGAACTCTGTTCCCTACACTTTTGTTTACTCCACTGGAAGGGAACACGCCTCCTCCTGCCTAAGGAATGCCTCAGGCAAGAAACTTCAAGTCCCTAGTTTATTCCATTCAAAGACATTATGCAAAGAACCCATTCAGCCCCCTGCTCTGAGACAGGCTTTCTGCCTCTCCGCTGGTCTGGAGAAAGTGACAGAGCCACTGTTTATCCTTGGGCTCTATCTCTATCTTCTAAGAAAAACTTAAAGAGAAGCCCAAAGGCCCCTCCTCTGAGCCCTCCCCCCCCCCCCCCCGCCCCCATTCTGCTGAGTCTCTAATTTGATTCAGTTTCTCAGAGCCTCTCACTGGAGGTGGAACCCTGATCTGCTTGGTTGGTTTTGTGGCTGCTGAAGTTTTTTGTTTGTGTTTTCTGTTTTGTTTTGTAGCTTTTGTTATCTTCTTATCTTTGAAACATTCAATTTTGCTGAAGTACTCAGACTCCAGCATCTACAATGTAACAAACTGGGGACCCATAGACACCTTAAACTGGAAGGATCCGAAAGGCCTACACTCTTGAGCTGCACCCCCCCCCCAATACAACACACACACACATACACACATATATACTCACATGGATACATAAAAATTCATTGATTCTTTTATAAAAACAAGAAGAGGAAAGTATTAAATTATTTATCTATTAGGAGGATTTAGTGGAGTTAGGTGAGTAGATACTTAGGCCAGCCTATCCTGTGCAATGGGCAATCAGTAAAGGGAGCCTCTCCCAGCTGACCAAAGCTCTGCTTACCTTACTGTGTCCTTAACATGACAGCTGCTCCCAGGAGCTTGATGGCTGCTCCCAGGAAGCACTATGTTGTGTTTGTTACTCAGCTCCAGAAAGACCACACCAGGCCCATCTGTTTCCCGTGATGTTTATTGAAGGAGAGAAGGGCAAAGGTGGCAGCGAAAAGAGAAGGGGCGGGGAAGGAGAGGGAAAGGGGGAGAGAGCGATATCAGAGGGGTCTTCCTTTTATATAGATAGTGACATAGCTTCAGGTAAGGGTAGAAGGTGAGCTAAATGGATTCTGGGAATATGGTGGCTGTTGCCTGGGCAAGAGGTGTGCGGGTGAGGCTGTTGCCTAGGTGTGATGTCACTGGGTTAGGAGATCCTGATACCAACACTCTGTTTCCTCTGAATGTTGACATTGTTTTTATTAAGTCTGAAAGTGCCACACAGAGACCGTCACTCATATGTGCCATTGGCAAGAGTGTTTTTATTTTGTAAAAGCAAGAAGCCTGCATAAAGCCCACTTACAAAATTGGTGACAATGACAGACAAAGGCGCATAGGTCTTTTTATAGGGAATGAGGGGAATTTCAGCTAGGGTTTGGTAATCTAAACTTCTCTGGTGGGTGCTGGGGGTGCTCCATGAGCCAGTTTCTGATTAGTTTTCCCCTTTTCCTATTACACACAGTCCCTTTCCAGTCACTGTTTGAAGGGTGAGAGGAAAGGGGTCCTTTCCCAGGAACACCTTGGTGGGCTTCTAGGGGTGTGGGCACATTAACTGTGGTTATCTCAGCCAGTATAGTTTGGCGGCCTGGGTGAGGCTAGTGGTGGAGTTAATACAACTGTAGGTAAAGTTGAGCAGTCTAAGCAGAACGGATGTGTTGACAGCCCTAAGGAGGGGCATGATGACGGGGGCAAGACTGAGTTTATAATGGAGGAGGGATCTAAAGCTGAGGCTGATGTTGTGGTTTTTAGGACAGGCATTGGCATTGCCAGAGCTGCTGATCCTATAGCTATAGGGCTTGGGTGTGTGTGTGGGAGATGTCCAGACGGGACTATTTATTTTTGTATCTGGAAGAGGAGTTCCCCTATTATGTCCATGATATACCATTAAGCCCAGACCTTTCCAGCCTCCCATCCTCTGCTCTTTTGTCCCTTTTCCATTACTGAGATGGAGATGAGTGGGGTACCTCACTGGTGCTGAAGAAGCAAAAAAACATTTCCTGCTAATCCTCCCGTCAGGGGTCCTGTACCATCCCTTTTCCTTGTACACTGCCAAGAAAGTTTGGATCCTCTGTAATTTCTTGTCAGGTAAGTTGAGACCTCAGGCAATGTGGGTGTCACCATCTGGGGCCATTAGGGTAGTGGTGACCTGGAGTGCTGCCCAGTTGTTTCCTCTAGGGATGGCACCATCTTCCTTTGGTGTCTAGGGCAGTGATGACTGCTGCTTTCTTGGGCAGCCACACTGCTTGCAGGATCCTAATTTAGGCTCTCCTGCTTATTTTAGACAGTTTTTCCTTCGGTGAAAAGCCCTCTTTCCTATGGCTCTATGAACATGGTTGCAAGGCATACTGGCTATCCATGTGGATGTTGAGTCTTTTTTCTTGGCCTAGCTGTAGGGCCTTAGTGCTTTCTGGGCTGATACTCCTGAAGGCAGGGCTTTTGCCCATATGGTTCTATCCTTGGTGATCATTTAGCCCCTGAATATCAGATGGCATCTTTGACAAGACTGCTGCCTTCTCAGTACTATGTTAATTCTGCTTCCTTAAGGGGAATGTCCTTAAAGTCTGGTCTTGTCCCTTGTAGGTGACTCAGAATCTCTGAACAGTCATGTAAAGAACTATGCAGACCGAGTCAGGGAGCAGGATTACTGGGTTAAGGGCACTGGTGGTGATGAACTCGATTTGGGGAAGGGTTCAGGAGCAGAGTCTGGTAATAGGTTAGCCTGGCATAGGTCAGCCACCTGTCAGGAGGAGGCTTCAGAACCCTTCAGTGGCCCAGGGGGAATGAGTGTCAGCTCAAGGGTCTGTCTGAGTCTTTGACCAGAAAGGTGATGGGCATTATTATCTGGAGCCATCTAGTTGCCACTGGGTCCAGTCGTTTTGACACATAGGCCACCGGTCTTTCCCAGGACCTGGGAGGCTGGGTAAGGACCCCTTCTGCTACTCCTTAATTTTCCCCCACGTATAAGTGGACAGAATGGCTTGGTGACATATGGCAAGGCCAATGCAAGAGCCTTCAATAAGATAGCTTTGGCCTTGCCTAATGCCCCCTCCATTTGCTCAGTCTGCTCCAATGGAGCTTTTCCTCCACAGGTCACCTCATACAGAGGGTGGGCCAGGTCAGAAAACCCAGGGATCCAGAGCATACAAAACCCAGCCGACCCCAGGGATTCCCTTACTTCTGGTGATTGGTGGGCCAGGGGACCCTTTGGATTGTCTCTTTCCTTGTAATTGATAGCCGTCTCTCCTTCCCCCTTGAGTATGTATCCCTGAGTTGGCAGAGCTGAGCTTTCTTGGCAGACCATGGAACCCCAGTCTTCCCAGTGTTTTGGGGACTTCCTTAGTGGTGGCTTTACAGGCCACCATGGTATCAGCAGCAATCAGCAAGTCTACTACTGCATCAGACTGATATAACAAGTCTGCTACTGCATCAGACTAACATAGCAAGTCTACTACTGCATCAGGCTGACATAGCAAGTCTGTATACTGCATCAGGCTGACATAGCAAGTCTGTATACTGCATCAGGCTGACATAACAAGTCTCCTACTGCATCAGATTGACATAGCAAGTCTACTACTGCATCAAACTGACATAGTAAGTCTATATACTGCATCAGATTGACATAACAAGTCTACTACTGCATCAGATTGACATAGCAAGTCTACTACTGCATCAGATTGACATAGCAAGTCTACTACTGCATCAGACTGACATAGCAAGTCTACTACTGCATCAGGCTGACATAGTAAGTCTATATACTGCATCAGATTGACATAGCAAGTCTACTACTGCATCAGACTGACATAGCAAGTCTACTACTGCATCAGGCTGACATAGTAAGTCTATATACTGCATCAGATTGACATAGCAAGTCCACTACTGCATCAGACATACTTTTGGATGGACTTGCTGTACTCAGTGGGTATCAGTGCATTCCCATTGCCCCCTGTACCCAGGTTTGTCTTTGACATAGTGGCCTCAGGGGTTGTTTTAGAATGGAGTGTTGTGCCCCTGTGTCCACGAGAAACTCGATGGGCTTCCCTTCTACTTTTAGGGTTACCTAAGGCTCAGGGAGGAGTGCCAAGCCCTGTCTCCCCTATTCACTCATTTCCTCTAGCTCCAGCACCTTAGCTTCTGTGGGGGTTTTCTGCTCAGAGCATTCACTTTTCTTGTAGGAAGTCTTAACTGTTTATAGTAAGCACACTGATCCTTCTGTAATCCTGACCTCGGTGAATGTCTGGTGTTCCCTGATTGACAAAGGCCATATTTACTGCCAACTGGTTTTCCTTGGCCTATGGGTTTAAGGGCGTGTTTCCCTAAGCTAGTTCGGTGACTCATCCTGTTTCTGCCATACCTGGCTCACTTTGAACAAATTTGTTGGCCACCTTGCAGCTGCCCAGAGACACCCCATTAGAGTCTGGAGGTAGACCTTTAATCTCTCCCTATCTGCTGCAGTGTTGAAGTTCCAGTCAGGCCAGGTCAAGTGGAACTTCTCTTGATGTGCCAGGTTGTTGTCCTTTCTGGTCCCAGAACCAATTTCCAGGTCTTAGTCAGGATCCTCTCTCTTTCTTCAGTGGTAAAGAGAATCTGAAACAATTGGTAACAATCATCCCATGTAGGCTGATGGTTAAAAAGAACAGAGTCTAACAATCAGTAAGTTTTGCAGGCTTTTGAGAAAATTTGGGACTTTGTAACTTCCAGTTGTAGAGGTCACTAGAGGAGAAAGGCCAGTGAATAAACTGCTGCCTTCCCTGTGCATGGGGTGGGGGAGGGAGGGATGCACACAGAGAAGTGTAGTAGACTTGGCCTCAGTCTGTTCCTCCGTCCCAGTGAGTGGTGGACTTGCTGTTTCCCCCCACAACTTGTCTTGCCCTGGCTTCTCTCTCCACCACTCTCCCCTGCAGCTTTCCCTCCTGCCCCAGATTTCCACACATAGCAGTTTCCTGATGGTGAAAAAGGATTGAAGTGTGGAGAGATAACTTCCTCTTCACAATCTCCTGAGGGGGCAGGATGGCAGAAAGGGGAGCTGATGGCCTAGCCCTCTCTCCTTTTCTCTTTTTTCTCTGCTGTCACAACAGTGACAGCCCCTAGGGGAAGGAAAGAAGAGTTTTAATGGGGCAGGAGGCTCTTCCACCAGGGTCTGCCAGGTGGTTATATAGGCAACCTGATCCCGGTAGCCTGTCTTTCCATAGACAACATCCTTAACCCTATAGATGGTGGGGCAGTTGGAGGTTTCTTGTGGCCATCTCACATTGAAGGTGGGCCAGTCATTTCTGTAAAAGACAGACATCTTTTTCTTTTCTACATGAAGATCTTGTCTGGTGCTAATTTACAGACCTTCTTGAAATGATCTAACACAAGACTCAAGCGGGTGGAACTGGTTTGGCCCGTGTTTAGAATCAAGACAGTTACAAATAGAGACACAAAAGTCAATACAAATAGAAATGTACCAGTACATTGTGAGAAAAAGAACCAAAATTCAGAAGGAAGGCCTGTCCTATAAGTGGGTTCTATGTGGCAGGAGTGAACTACCAGTGGGATCAAGGATCAGGTGTGTCAGAGCCATCTTTTGACCTACTTGGCACAGGTTCCACTGGTCCATCTGCTTAAATCACTCGGGCTTCTAGAAATTGGCTTAGGCCATTCAGACTCAGACTGTCTAGGCATACAGGGGCACAGACAACACAGAGACACAGACAGAGACACAGACAGACACACAGGCAGAGCATTCACTCAGCAATAGGTGGCCAAACACTCAATGTGGTGAGGGCCTTGGGCACTTCCTGGCCAATGCAACAAAAGTTTAAGTCTGAAAACACATATAGACCACCACTCACATATGCAATTGACAAGGGTGTTTTTTTTTTTTTATTTTACAAAAGGAAAAAGCCTGCATGCAGAGGTCGGCCACTTACAAAAATGGCGAAGATGACAGACAAAGGAGCACAGGCCTTTTTATAGGGAACAAGGGGAGTTTTAGCTATGGTTTAGTAATCTAAAACTTTATTGGTGGGTGCTGGGAATGCTACATGGGTCGGTTTCTGATTGGCTTGTGTCCATGTGGTCAGTGGGCTGCAATCCTGTGACATGAACATTTAACCACAGGCTGAGAGGCTCAAACCATATGAAGCTGCCCAGCACAGATGGCCCATCCTGAGATAAGATATTTCTCCATCGTTGTGGTTATCTCCAGGCTCTTCTTTGGATGAGTGATTTTATAGCTTTGCTCTTGGAATTTACGGTCTGTTCTTATGGTCTAGTTCTTGGGACTAATGACTGGGTGATGGTCAGTTCCTGGAAGGATGCCTTTCCTTTTGGAATCAGTCCTGGGCCTAAAATGGAGTTTATGTTGGCCTCACATTTTCATGTCACCATTTCAGTGACATTTAGATAGTCTTTTTTCTAATTGTGTATGTGAAGATATATAGTTCACATCTTTAATCCCAGCACTCGGGAAGCAGAGAGGCAGTTAGATCTATGTGAATGTGAGGCTAGCCTGGTCCATCTACATAGCAAGTTCCAAGTCAGCCAGGGATATAAGCTATGTAATGAGACCTTGTCTCAAAAAAAAGTAATAAAAAAGTGTGTGCACATGTGTGTGCATGTGCATGTGTGGGTGCATGTGTGTGTTGTCATCTTCAGCAGGTGGGTTGTTAGAAGTAGATGTCCTGTGTTAGGTCCTTCCTTAGTGCACCACTTTAGCTGTGTAGTTTGAGAAGAAGTTTCTGTAGTGGCCCTGCTTAGCCAGCAGTGCAGTGTGTAGCATGCTGCTTTCCTCCCAAAATGACTGGATTTTGCTTTTTGTTTTAATTTTCAGGAAGTTTGCCAAAGATGAGAGTGACTTTATCAACGTTGGATACTTGTGAGAGCTCCTTCACACCTCTAGTGGTCATAGAACTCGCCCAGGATGTCAAAGACGAAACCAAAGAATGGCTCAAAAACAGAATCATCGCCAAGAAGAAAGATGGAGGTTAGTGGAAACATTACTCTGCCAGCTTGGCCATGATGGTGGCTGATGTGTGTCTACCAATGTGTTTTACATGTTATCTCTGGGCTCTGTATGACCTACTGGAGCTTGAAAGGAGATTTTTCAATCAACACTAGACCATGAGCCCTGTAAATGGCTTTCTACATGTTTCTAAAGGCCATGTCTAACACAGTGCCCAGAGGGAGCTTGCCACATGGTAGGAGCATCATAAATATGTCTCATGTGAGTAGACACAACCTGCTGAACACCATGGGTCATTATGATGCTGTGAATGATCTCTGCCTGCAAACACTGTCCAGGTAGGCAAAATGAACAGCGATTTCTAGACACCGAATGACAGTTCAGTTAGCCAATGAACTATAAGGGCAGTGTGCCGTACACACATGCAAAGTGTGCAGTACACACATGTAAAGTATGTAGTATACACATGTGAATTGTGCAGTACACAATGTGAGCCATAATTATGTCTGCTATAATAAATGAAGGGGAAGGAAAGGGTTGGGGACACTTTGACACCACGTTGTGGAATGCTGGAGATAACTTCAAACACTGTGGCTTCATCCTCTGTGAAGAGCAACAGGAGCTTGAGCTGGTAACAAAGCTGAGGGCTTTGGGTGAGCAGACAGCCCCTAGGATACACAGAGCCACTCGCCATGCCGGCTGAGGCCTGAAGTCAGTGATGGCGACTGGAAATTGATGCCTTAAGAATAGATTTTTGGACAAAAGTGGAAATAAAATGTCTTTAAAAGTAGTTGAACCAAAGGGAAAGAATATTTTCTTTCAGAAATGTAAGATATTTTCAACTGGACTGGAGTCCCCTCTTCACTTTTCTGTGATTTAAGAGTCACTGCGCTGGGCGTGGTGGCGCACGCCTTTAATCCCAGCACTCGGGAGGCAGAGGCAGGCGGATTTCTGAGTTCGAGGCCAGCCTGGTCTACAAAGTGAGTTCCAGGACAGCCAGAGCTATACAGAGAAACCCTGTCTCAAAAAACCAAAAAAAAAAAAAAAAAAAGAAGAAGAGTCACTGCCATGAGTCCTCAGTTTCCTTTGCTCTGGTCCTGCGGCGTCTGTAGGAACACTAGGAAGGGGGAGGGACTGGGGCAACTGTAGCAGAAGGTACTTTGGACCCCCAGGGGAAAGGTGTGCATTTACTACACCACTTTTGATTTTATTCTCTCTGACCTCCTGCTAAAACCATGGTGAACAAAACAAAACAAACAAGAAAAATACCATCCAGCCACCAACCAAGACAAAAGAACTGAAAACCTGAAGGACTATTTTTTAAAATACAAAATCCTGTGGGATTGGAGATGGCTGAGAAGCAGGCTGGCACCCTAGAGACCCCAGAATGGAAAGGCAGTGAGCTCTGAAGACCTGCAGGATCTGCACAGAATCCACCGGGTGCTGCCATTGGAGCCTCAGGTTCACTCTTGCTTCTGTGGAAGGCTAGAGAAGAGTCCACTGAGAAGGAAGACACCATTCTCCTTTCCCACCCTTTCCTGCTTCTGTTGGCTCTTGTTTAAGAAAGGGACTCCAAGAACCAACAGAAGGAAGACTGCCATGTGCCTGACACGGGGGAGACAGTGACACCCACGGAGAGGAGGCATATAGAAGCCACCCACAAGTGAAGAATGTGTTGGAAGACAGTCTTGTTGGAAAAACAGCTTTACAAAGTGAAACATAAATCCCATGTGCAGAGTCACTGAGTAGCTGAGGTGACTCTGTACATGGGATTTATGTTTTACATTTCTGTGATTTCTCACCGAGCAGCTGAGGTGGCACTAGAAGGCCTCCAAGAGCAGAGAGCAAAGCTGGAGGGCAAGGAGAGGAAGAACCAGCTCGGAGGCACACACCAATCGGAGGGCAGGGAAATGAGAAATCAGCAAGCAGGCTCTCAGGACCCCTCTGGCTTTCAGGGAAAGGGTGTACCCTGTGACCAGCTGCTCCAAAGAAAGAAAGTTCCAGAACCCTAGGAACTAAGCACAACAGACCTTCCAGGAAAAAAACAAAAACAAAACTAGGTCCAGTGCAAAGGATCAGACATCTTAGAAGCATCCAGTGAAGCAGTAGGATCCTCTTTATTTCTGAAGGAAAGGGCTGTAGTCTAGAATTCTGGACAGACCCAGCCAACAGTGGAAAGGGCAGACCACAGAGAGGCTCACTAGTAAAGACTGGGTTTCCCTCATGTCAATGTGTCAAGGGGAGACTTAGCCAGAGCATAGAGACTAGAACTGTTTAATGTAGACTAGGCAATGATAAGACAGAAACTTTGGTGAATGAAAGCAAGTGATGAGAATCAACCTGCCAGGCGGTGCTTTTTAATACACAGTATGGCATCATGTCCTCCTGGGAGTTACACCAAGTCTCTTCCTATACTGTGGTCTTCCTCACACTTAGATCCTAGCAGAGTGTGTGGAAACCTGCAGCCTGGTGAAGATGTGACTGATACTGTGCAAGGAACAGCCTTGAACACAGCCCATCTCTACAAAAGCATCAGGCAGAGGAACCTGCTCAGAGGGACAGCCTTGCACTCCACCTCTGGTGCTGCTCAGTGCTGCTCTAAGTCGGGAGATGGGTCAGGGCCGTGTGGAGATGGTCATGGGGGTGGGGAGATGGGTCAGTGGGGGTGTGGAGATGGGTTAGTTGGACGTAGGGAGATGGGTCACAGGAAGGGAGGAATGATTGTCGTGTAAGCAGGAGGACTTCTTTTTATCTCTAGTACCCACATTAAAAAGCTAGGCACAACGGTATATGTCTGTAGTCCCAGAGCAGGGAGTGCGAATACCGGATGACCCTGGGAGCTGCTGGCCAGCCAGTCTAGCTAAGTTGGTGAGTGACAGGTTCAGTGAGCAGCCATGTCTCAGAAAATGAGAACAATTGAGGAAGACAGTGAACATCAACATGCACACGCACATGCACACATTCAACACGTGTACATATCCACACGTGCACTCATATCCATACATATCCACACACAAGAATTAACTTCTATCCCAAACTTCCTTATATTTCTTTTTACTTGGATCACAGGCTGAAATTGTTTATACCAATATAAACATTGTATTTTTATAGATTTTGATTTTCTGAGAGTGTGTGTCTGATTTGTTCTATACCATACTATCTTTTGTTTGACAGGTGCCCAGCTATTGTTTAGACCACTGTTAAATAAGTATGAGAAAGAAACCCTAGAAAACCAGAATTTATACCTCGTTGGTGCCTCAAATGTCCGACTGTTACTGGGGGCAGAAGCAGTCGGTCTGGTGAAGGAATGTACGGATGCTGCCATGCGGGCCTTCACCTATGGAACACGCCACAACTTTAAAGGTTTCCATGGTAAGCAGCAGAATCCTTTCCTACCCCACCGAGTTTGTTACAGAGCATTGTTTGATTCCTAGATCCGGTGCAGCATAGCATCAACTAGTCAGTATCTAGGCTTTGTGGGCCTTAGTCACTTCTTAATTACTCAGTTCTGCCACTTGGAGCACACAGTAGGCCTTGACCATAGTCAATGAGAGGCCAGGCTGTCGAGGGCCCTTGGGCCATAACATAACCCTCTGTGGAGTAGATGGACACAGAGTGTACCTTATCACCTTGTTCTAAAGTCAGGAGTGAGTATGCACGGGCTCCACAGCAAACGTAAGAGTAACTTGAAACCTCACTCACTTCCTGGGTTTTCTGGCTCCTTCTGATGTGGTGGGAGGGTAGATGTGTCCTTGAATTTACAGGCATCTCAAAGAGAGTATTCTGGAGAGAATAGGGCCTTGGGTTCTGTGAAGGAAGATGCACTGGCTCCTGACAGAGCTTTTGGAATTAGGCCTCTTGGTACTGACTTGCCGTAGAACATTTCCCCTCAGTGACCTGGTGATCTAGGTGACATTTTCCTCAATAACAAGATTTGTCTGTCAGAGCTGCTGCTTTCCTGCAGACTTCATTCTCCAGGATGCTTGGTTCCAGTCTGTAGTGAGACCCATGGGGCAGTTTGGAGGGGCTTTCCCTTTTAAGTCGGCTTGCCCAAAAGGTTAGAAACATTAGTACAGTTCAAGGATGTGCAAGCTCACACAGCATCATCCCACAATCTTACCTCCCCCATTAAGGAGTACAGCCTCTGGCTCTAAGTAAAGCCAGGACAGTGTGTGCTGCTGGACTGCTGGGGCCAGAGGAGCACTGAAATCACTGAAGGCTGAGTTAGAGTTCAGAGACGTACCTATCCTAAAGTGCTTTGCCACCTGACAGTTTTCCAGTTTTGTACTCTGACCTCTCTGTAGGTTGTTTCGGTTTATGGCATTTCTATAACCATAAGCACAACAATGTACGCATTACCAATCTCAGATTGCTACTAAGAAAGTAACCAGAAAGTTTTGTTGTATTTTAGATAACAATAATGACTTCCTCACCATGGCTGAGTGTCAGTTCATTATCAAACACGAACTTGAGAATCTTAGAGCTAGAGACGAGAAGATGATCCCTGGCTACCCACAGGCCAAGCTGTACCCCGGGAAGTCGCTGAGTAAGTCACTATCCGCTTGTATCTCCGAGTCTGCTCTTAACTCTGGTTACGACCCATAAATCTGGATTGCTCAGCAAGTTCCTGCCCCGGTGTGTTGTGCCTTCATGTCGCCTACTCTGTCTGTTTGTGACTCACCTGGTTCTTGCAGCGTCCGTCCACCACATGTGCTGTTGTGTGCCTTGCAGCATCTGTTCACCGCATGTGCTGTTGTGTGCCATTGGGATCTTTGGATGGGACAGTTTCTCATTTGCATTTTTCACAGTACTGATTTTTTTTGGACACCAGGCTTTTCACATTTCATCTGCACGTGGTAATACTGTTTCAGGTGCTGGGTCTCTGCCCACCGCCTTCTCCTCAGCCTCTGTGTTCAGAAAACCCAATCTCTTTCCTAGGATTCAGATTTGCCTTGATTTGATGGCATTTTTCTAAAATTTAATCTCTTTTGACCTTTTGTTTTAAATATTGCTGTACTTTTTTTAGGATGAATTATCTTGACTTTTTAGAAACCTTTCCCCCTATACTCCTCAAAGTGAGCTGCAACAGTTGTTTTTGTGTCTTGCGAACTGTATTCTAGATGCCTAGATCAATGGGGGCTTTTACTTTTTAGTATGGTATTAACACACCATGCTCAGGTGTGTTACACACCCTTAATCCTAGCACTCTGGGAAGCAGAGGCAGAGGCAGGAGGACCTCTGTGAGTTCAAGTCCAGCCTAGTCTACAGAGTGAGTTCCAGAACAGCCAAAGCTACACACAGAGAATTGATGTCTTGAAAAACAAACAAAAAATATTTTTTACACTCCATCAGGCAAGAAGACACTTCCCTAGGGCAATTTTCACATCCCATGTTTATTTTCCCCAGAGGAGAATCATGAGAAGAAGGGAGACATAACTTTTCAGTATCTGAATGTGAAGACTGGTTGAGGTTTCATTGGCTCTCCTTCCTGTCCCAGGCTGCTGCCTCCACAGCGTTTCTCTTCTGAGAGGCACCTATCTAAAAAACACTTTGTGGAGCAACGAGGACTGTGCACAGACACTTAACTGTTGTTGCAGATGCTTTGCCCATCCAAGCTTCTGGAGTTACTCCAGTGTGTTCCTTTCCTGGGCTGCTTGGTGCCTCACCACGAATCTGTCTTCTTATTGATGAGTGTCTAATACCTTTAGGAGTGGCTCAGGCATGGCTGTCAGGTCACAGGTGTCTGCGTCTTTGGGGATGGACACACCAAGCTGCTTCCTGTGCCTGTTGTCTCTGAGTCACACTCTGGTTTTGCATGAGGTCATCTTTATCAGGGTTAGAAAGCTCCCACCTTGCTGCTTGGTTAGACTGCATGTTTGTGAATTTACTGGACTCTGCAGTGTCTGACAGGCTGTGAGGTTTCGCTCTGTGTCATCAGTGTGTGGACAATGGTGCTCTAGTATGGGCCTATTCTGACCTCTCCTGGTGAACCCTACTTATCTTATTAACTCCTGATGAAAGCCACTTACTGCTTTTTTAAATAATAGGAATATTTTATCTACTTTTATTGTGTTTTTGACCATTTCTGTTTATCCTAAAGTTTAATTTTGCCATTTGCTTTTTAAAAATCATTTGTATTTTGTTTTGTTTTCTTGATCAGTCCTAATCCTAGAGATTGTTGACTATGGGGATTCCTTCATGTTTCTGAGGATTTGCTGTCTGTAAGGTGTGCTGTTTGCTTGCTTGCTTTTTGCTGTGTAGCTTATTCTTTGCTGCAGGAAGATCTTGGGCAGGTTTCCAGTGCAGACTGTATCCCTCTCAGTTGCTAATTACTCTTCGTTTCCTTGTCTGTGTTGGGTACGGCTGAACTCACTCTGTGTGCCTGTTTTTATTTATCTTTTTGCTGTTAGCTCTGCTGAGGGTCATTTAAGCTGCATCTGGTGTTAGGATTTATGTCTTTCATGCAGCCCAATCTGCAGGCTTTTCTGTTATGGATATTTCCTTGTTGATGCCATTCAGTTCTGTGGCTCTGGTAGTCAAGCTTTGGGCTCTACTCATACCAGGCAAGTCCTCTCCCACTGAAATGTAATTTGATGTATACTGTTTATTAATGACCTGCTTTCTGTTGGGCTGTTTGATTTGGTGTTGTATTTCACATTGAAATTGCTTTTTTCTGTGCTTAAGAAGAAGTTTGTACCTCATGGTGTGTCTTGTTATTTTCCTCTTTTCAGTGAAAATGCTAGGTAATGCCAACTTTAAAATACATCCAATCAAATTTAACATAACATTTTCTTAATTTCTTTTAGTTCATGCTTGCATTTTTAAACTTATATCAAAAGTTAAATTCTTTTCTCTTTTTTTTATTAATTTTTAGTTGTACAGAAAATGGATGTTGTGATATTTTCATACACATATATTTCTGACTTCATGTTCCCTCCTCCGTGACCCTCCATTGCTGCCCGCCTCCTCCTGGTCACTCTTCAACTGGAAAGTTCCACCTTCTGCTTTCACATTAAATTTAGATTTGCATATGAGAGAAAAGAAGAGATCTGTTGTCACCATTCCCTGCCCCCTCCCATGACGTTTTGCTGCCCTCTCTCCATGTTGACCTCTCCCTAACCATTGCTTAGAGGGTCCAAGGGCCAAATTCTTGGAGGCGCTACTTAAGTGGCTATACTTGATCCATTTCTTTGCAGTTCTCTGTAGATTGGATCATGGAGTCGACCCCAGTACAACCTTGGAGGCACAGATGTGGTGCTATAGGGACACGTCCTCTGTGGAAGCAAGTCTCCTCATAGGGAGCGAGCTCTTGGTACTTGGCCAGCTCAACTGTGTCCACCCATTTGGGGACTTCCAGATTCCTGGACTTCTTGATGAAGTCTGCCAGAGCTCTGACAAGCCCTACTGTTTTACATTGTGTGACCTAAGCACTGCCAGCCGAGGGGAAGACTAGACTGGCTTTTGTGAGTTTTTGTCTTGGGCACCATCTGGGTATCATATAAGAAAGATGGCCATCATTTAAGGAAGCATTTCCACAACTACCTTTGAAGACTTGGTGGTATTGACTGTGTTCTAGAGGTGTAGATTGTGTGTGTGTGTGTGTGTGTGTGTGTATGTGTGTAGGGGGCTCTTATGCACTGTCTGGAACATCAACTGTCCTAGTGGATTGTGTATGTGTAGGCTTTTATGCACCTTCTGCAACATCGACTGTCCTAGACTTACATACAATTTTTTTCACCTGTGTTTCTTTCTCTCTTTGTAACTTTGTTGATTTGGAATTTGTAGTCATTTTATGCTTCCTCACATTGCTCTTTGGAGCAATTCCTTCTGTTCTCTCAGCTCCTGTTTGCATTTTAATTTTGGAGATGTGTTTGCCGGGATCCCTTCACTATATCAGCTTTTCCTCGCATGACACTCAGCACGGAGATTTCCTGGTACTGTGGCTTCCAACACTGACCTCCTGCTGTTACTTCTCTGCCCAGTTTTTGCTTTGATTTCTCAGTGCCCTCGGTGTCCTTGTCATGCATCTCTATCAGCTTCTCTGTGTCATGCATCTCTATCAGCTTCTCTGTGATTAGTACTTATTATTATTTTTATCTTGGGTTTTTGAGTCAGAAGCTCAGTCTAGAGCTGAGACTGGACTCAAATTTGTAGTAATCCTCCTGCTTCAGCCTCCCTAATACTGGGACTGCAAGTATGAGCCACGGTTAGTTCATTTAAAAATGAAGCACTGTTTCCCCAGATTGGCAATTTTAGAAGGTAGGACATGGGAGGAAGGGGCCAGGGTCTCCAGCAAAAAGCAATGATAGAGAGAGGCTTATACTCTGTCCTGCAGTGAGTTCTCTTGAGGCAGCTGCATTCTGTAGAGAGCTCTGGGGAGCATTGTTCTTGCAGGGAGCACTATTCTAGGGAGCACTGTTCTTGCAGGGCTTGGCCTTGACTCAGCACCAAAGCTAACGGCCTTGCTCCTGGTGGTGGCTAGCAAGACACTATGGATGTGCACCAAGTCTTGGAGGCTCATCCATGCCCCCCTGGGTCCCAGGAACTCTGGAACACCACCACTGCCTACCTGCTCCACCCAGGTTCAGACTTTTGTTTACCCTCTGTTGACCTTAAAGGCTTTGTTTCATGCGTTGTGTTTTGCATTTGTAAATTTTAGCTTCATAAAACTTTCTTTTTAATGTTTCTGGATCTTTTTGTTTTTAATTTTGTTTCATGAACAAGTAAGTGTTGGTGTCTCCAGTGTTCTAGGTAACCAAGCATCCCACATTCTGTATCAACAGAATGTTGGTTGATGGATTTGCAAAAGGATATGTGTAGTCTTTCTCATTCACTTGGCTGTGAGGCATGTTCCAGATACTTCTAGGTGGTGCTGCAGTACAGTACAGACACCGCTGTACAGCACAGAAGCAAGGTCCTGGTGCTGCTGGAAGCCCCAGCTCTCTCTGTTCCCCTGTACCAATCAGCCAACCACCTAGACAGGAAGTTTGCACACTTACTCTGGTATGGCTCACTGGGAGTATGCTCTTCCCTAAGCCCAGCCTAGCTTCCTGTTTGGCAATGTCATCACAGCTCTTCTGTGCATGAGTTCTCACTGGAGATACTCCAGAACTGTGATAGGAAGAAACCTTGTTTCTTATAAAGTTAGCTCAGCTCAGGTCCTCTGTTACAGTAACAGAAGAGCAGGCTAACATGTGCTCTAACACATCTGATGTCTTTAACATTACATGGCTGTGCTCTAGAAGGCAACAGCATCTTGTTAGGACATCCTCTGTGTGTAAGGATAGACAAAGTGGAGTAGGGGGAGCCTGTCCCTAAAACCCCAAACACCACAATCAGAAATGTATGTAAGAATATTCAACCATTGAAATATGTGTATATTAGATAACACATAGCACACATGCATGCTCAAACACATGTACATTGTGTTTGGCCACATGAGTTTGTAGTCTTTATTAAACAGGTTGGAAATCAAATGAGAAACACAGGAGACATAGGTATCTCTGGGTGTAGCCGTCTTCCAGTTTGGATGGAAGTAGCCTGCTTACCATGATATCCAGCAGCCACAGGAAGGGGCTGCGCTGGTCACCCCTTGCTGTGGAACCCTCCCTTTCTCAGATGTCTGCTGTCTGGCCAGATGCTCCCCATTGCACAGAGCCTGTCAGGAGTCCTGGGATCCCTTTGCTTTTGAGGTGCACACGTCGCATCAGCCTGAGGCTGTTGCTGTTACTGCTTTTGCTGCTACGGTGTCCTTCAGACCAGGCCAGCCTTTGGTTTGCTTGGATAAGATAGTAGTAATCTGTTTGCCATCCGGTGGCTCTCATGAGTCACTCCAGCATGGAGTGGCTATTGATGTGGAATTGTCAGCACTCTGGAAGGAGGGAATCTAGCTGAGGTTGCTGCCTTCTTTTGTTAGGCCCAAGCACCATCCTATTTTCCTTTCAAGGTAAGAGTCCTTCCTTGTAATTACAGTCGAAGCTGACAGGAGGAGGCTGGAAGTTTTTAAAGATGCCAGCTCCTATTTTTAGAGTTGAAACCAAAACCCTGCTCTGGCATTGGTAGCGATGAGAAGCTGGCAATTTAGACTTGAAGCCTCTCTAGAGGTTCCATTCACTGTCCTATTTTTGGAGATATACAAGCGGGCCTTTGAGCCTGGTGGAGAGCCTTCCATAATGGAGTTGTCTTGTAGAGAAGAACCTGCAACTTCGGTGCTTCAAGCCAGCTCAGACTTCAAACACTGGTGTAGCAGTGGAAAACACTGTGATGGAGAAGACCCTGTTGCCGCTGTGTACCCTACACAAAGGGCCAGGACTCGGGTTGTAGGTGGTTAAGTCATGTTAGCTAAAGAAAAGTCCTCAGAAATCTTAGCATAAAGAAAAGGTCTTGACAGCACCCAAAGCTGATAGAACT
Organism: Mus caroli; assembly: GCF_978045245.1. NCBI lineage: Eukaryota > Metazoa > Chordata > Mammalia > Rodentia > Muridae > Mus > Mus caroli. The sequence goes on along the minus strand of NW_028227266.1, from coordinate 121,188,230 downwards.
CAAACCACATGTGTTTGTCTTTGCACCCTCAGAGCTGGTCCTTCCGACTGGTTCCTTTTCCAGTCACTAAGAAGGGGACCCTTCACAGTAGCTTGCCCTTTACTCCCCTCCTCCTCTGTGTAGAGTCTGTTTGAGTGATGGATTGTAAGAGGACTCATGGGTGAGGAGTTCTCTTTTCCTCTAGTTAGTAGGGCTGAGATCCCATCAGGGTGTGAAAGTGGTAGCCACACCTTTTTAAATGCAAATTTCATTTCATGAACAACCATGCTCTTCAGCAAGAGACTATCTCAAAGACTCATGGGAAAAGTGCCCCAGCTCCCCAGCATGGCCTTAGGACTGAAGATCCCTCCACACTGCAGGTGGCTCTCGGTACCTACAGCAGATAAGAGATTCTGGGTCCATTGAGCATGGCCAGGAGGCACTGTTTGTCTTTTCCATATTGTGTGTGAATGTCCCAGTCATACTTGTCACCCAGCCTCATGGAGAAGGAGGAGTGCTGGGAGTGTGAAGTTCCTGTTTGTGGATGTGTCTTGTCCTGAGGTTGGAAAGACAGAAATGAGCGAGGATGCTGCCAACACAGGAGCATCTCATCTGCCTCAGAGGAGGTCCTGTAGCCAGTGAAAATCAGAGTACTGGGGTAGAGGAATTAATTTAAAATTTGCCATTGGTCCTAGAAATCCTATTCTAAGTGTATACAGTAAGAAAGGAGTGAAGACATAGAATAATGTATGTGTAATAATTTCAGGATTTGGGGGAGGGGTGTTGGGGAGTTGGCTCAGTGGTTAAGTGTACTGTCTACTCTTCAGAGGTTCCATCAGTAATGGGATTTGATGCCCTCTTCTGTCATGCACGCATACAGGCAAACAGAGCACTCGTGTATATAAATAAATAAATCTTTAAAAAGGTTTGATATACCACCACTCAAATGATCAAGAGCACTGTAAGACGTGTAAGGTGATTCCTGTTTTGTATTTAAACATCAGTATATTTGTGCATAGATTTCAGTGTATATCTTGACATCTGGTTACATATTAAATTGCTATTTGTAGTAGCTATTTATATATAGAGAAAAATGGAAAGTTTGCATGCTTCTGATTTATAGTTTGTATAGTTTAAAATTTTACTCAACTTGGTTTTTTTGGTTGGTTGGTTGGTTGTTTTTTTGTTTTGTTTTATTTTGTTTTGTTTTGTTTTTTGAGACAGGGTTTCTCTGTGTAGCCCTGGCTGTCCTGGAACTCACTCTGTAGACCAGGCTGGCCTCGAACTCAGAAATCCGCCTGCCTCTGTCTCCCGAGTGCTGGGATTACAGGCGTGCACACCATGGCCAGACTTTTACTCAACTTGTACTGCTTTCATAGTGAGAGAACATAGTAAAGATATTTCTAGTCTGAAGTACATCATCCACGTTCAGAGCTGTTGGGGCAGCTGTGATGTGACCCTGCACAGGAAACTGCCACCTCGGTGCTGAGGCGTCTTTGCACTGTTTGCTGAAGGCATCCTAAGCCATGCTGGTGTCTTAGGTAGTTCTCATGCTTTCCTCCGCAGTGAGGAGACTGCTCACGTCTGGCATCGTGACCCAGGTGTTCCCGCTGCATGACCCTGAAGCCCTGAAGAAGCTGGAGGACACGTGGTACACTCGGTTTGCTCTGAAGTACCAGCCCATAGGTATGTGTCACTGCCTGTGTTCACTGATGAAGCCACCGTCTGCCCGATCAGTGCTTTCCTGCCAGTGCTTAGCAGCTGCACGGACAAGGAGATGGCTTGGTGGCTTTGTTCCTTTTAAAATCTCATGTAGGCTTTGGCTAAATTTGATCTACAACATAGGCAGTTCAGAGCAGCTGTTATGAATATACATCTTCTAAAATAAGATCTCATTTGTTTTTAGTTGTGTGTGTGTGTGTGTGTGCACACGCGTGCATTCACATATGTGAAGGTGAGGTTGGGGCTGTCATGTGCATGTAGGTGCCTGCAGAGGCCAGCAGAGGGCATCAGGGCCTGGAGCTACAGTGATGGCAATTCTGAGCTGCCTGCAGGATGTAGTCTAGAGTGAACATGGGTCCTGTGCAAGACCAACATGCACTCTTAACTGCTGAGCTGTCTCTCCAACAAAGGTGAACCATGTCTTCATATGAGGATAGCTTGACTGTGAATATTTAGTATTTGAAATTTTCTATTCCCAGGGAAGGGGCCAAGCTATGCTTGAGTTGAGTCAGACTCAATCCTTTATTTTCTGTGAATAAGAGTAACTTTCCTGGTATATATTCAATATTACTTTATGGAAAGCTCCATCAATATTAATGTTTAAACATTTTTGGTTGGTTATGTGTTTGAGTAAACCCTTTTTTCAGTGCTAGAGAATAAATGTTGAGCATGCTAGGCAAATGCTCTACCACCGAGCACACACAGCCTTTGCTAAGATTTTCTTTTTTCTTTTCTTTTTGTTTTGTTTTTTTTTATAGTGTTTCTCTGTGTAGCCCTGGCTGTTCTGGAACTCACTCTGTAGACCAGGCTGTCCTCGAACTCAGAAGTCCATCTGCCTCTGCCTCCCAAGTGCTGGGATTACAGGTGTGCGCACTGTGCCCGGCCTTTGCTCAGACTTTAAGCATGGGGACAGTATTCACGTTGGAGCTTCATTCAGTGTTGCTGTCATCTCATTTTCTTTAAAGCAAATTTTTAAATTTTATTTTAAGAGAAGCCTTCTTTCTATATTTTGTTCCTAATCTTCATTTCCACAAACAACTATTTATAATGTTGAACAAGAAGTTTGAAGATTGAACGCTAGTGAGATGGCCAGGGGTTAAGATGCCTTGCTGCTCCTGCAGGGGCCTTGACTTTGTTTCCAGCAAGTCATGTTGGATGGCTTGCAACCATCTACAACTCCAGCTTCAGGGAGACCAGGCGCCCTCTTCCCGCCTCTGAGGGCACTGTACTGTAACTCCAGTCCCAGGGGATCTGTGATACCTCACTCTGGCTTCTGTGGGCACTGTATGCATGTAGTGTATGTGCATATATTCAGACATACACATATACATAAACTACACTAAACTTAAAACTAGAATCTAATAAAATCCAGTGTATAATTAAGAATTAGTTCCTCTCACGTGCCCCCCCCCCCCACACACACACACTCCCTCATCCCATTCTTGTTCCAGCTCAGCTGCTCTGAGGCCCAGGGATTGATTTCTCACATGGCCAAGGTTAGCAGAACTGCTATATGAATGGCCTCTTTGGTTTGTCAGCAGGCTGCCCAGGCTACCTCCTGACCAATATGAAGGTGTGCACAAACATCTTTGTCTCAATTTGGGAAGAAAGTGTCTGTTAGATGAAGGGCAAGTGAGGGTGAAGCTGAGGTAAGGCCCCTGACAGAGTCATGTCAGCAGCTGATGCCTGAGCTGTGAACTTGGGAAATGCAAGGCCTGTCGTGCTGGCAGGTGGGGTTTGTGCTGCATGCAAGGTAGAGGTGGCACCCCACACGGGATGAGGATGGAGGTGTAAAGGATCACCAACCACTGAAAACACACGTCCGCTTATGCTGTGGTAAGGTGGCCGTCTTTGGTGGCCTGTACCTTCAGCCCTCCCCTTCTTTCCCCTGCAGACAGCATTCGTAGCTACTTTGGGGAGACAATTGCTCTGTACTTTGGGTTCCTGGAGTACTTCACCTTTGCCTTAATCCCCATGGCCATCATTGGACTGCCCTACTACCTGTTTGTGTGGGAAGACTACGACAAGTATGTCATCTTTGCCTCGTTCAACCTCATCTGGTCCACAGTGATCCTGGAGGTGTGGAAGCGTGGCTGTGCCAACATGACCTATCGCTGGGGGACTCTGGTCATGAAGAGGCAGTTTGAGGAGCCCCGGCCAGGGTTTCATGGAGTCCTTGGCATCAATTCAGTCACGGGCCGGGAGGAGCCCCTCTACTCGAGCTACAAGAGACAACTGCGCATCTACCTAGTCTCTCTGCCATTTGTGTGCCTCTGCCTTTATTTCTCCCTTTATGTCATGATGATCTACTTTGACATGGAGGACTGGGCCTTGAGTCTCCACGAGGACAGTGGGTCTGAGTGGACCAGCCTTCTGCTGTATGTACCCAGCATTGTTTATGCCGTTGTGATTGAAATCATGAACCGCCTCTATCGATACGCTGCCGAGTTCCTAACATCTTGGGGTAAGCCTCCACACTTTGTCCCACGTCTCCTTGCCTTTAAGAAGTGTTGCTTGAGGTCAGAGGGTCAGGGAGCAATGACTCAGCTGGTAAAGGCACTGCCCTTCATTCTGAGGACTGAGTTTTATTCCTAAGACCTACATAGCAGAAGGAGAGAACCAGCCGTGACCTACACCACACACACACACACACACACACACACACAGCTGTATACACATGCACACATACGTAGCACTCACACATGCTACACAAAATAAAAGATTAAATTGTTGCTTAGATATTTGGGCTCACACAACTGAAGAGTAGATAGCAGTCCTCTGGGCTTGCTATGGAGACCTAAGACACAGCTCACCTGTGACCTTCACTCATCTTCAGACTATGACTCCATAGTGCTCTTATCCAATGCTCCATGCCAGGTTCTGGGTGCCTATGAACATTAGTTTCTCATTTCACCTTCTGGTGTACTGTGAATTAGCAACTCTTCTATGCTTTTGTGGATCAGGAGGTATTGATGTTTACCAAGGCACCAACACTATACAGTATAGTCAGGGTAGTTCAGACATATCTGTGTTAAACCTGTCCAATACCATAACATTGTATGTCACGCTGAGGGTAAAATAAAACTTCTCCAGAGCAGCTAAGAATTTGCGTCCTACCGTCATTGGCGGCAGCTCAAGGGTGCACATGTATGCATGCCTGGAAAAAAGAACCAGGATAGAGTTTAAAAGGTCATAGGTCATTCAGTATTTGTCCATGCAAGCAAATTCGATGTGTTATCCTGTGGGAAGAGGTCTGGACCTTAACTTAATGGATCCAACGTTGTTAAGTTTCTGTTTGTTCTCTAGTAACAGTGGCCAGTTTTCTCAGGGCTTTCTTTGTATTGGGTCATATGTTCTGATGTCCACAGCCACACAGGCAGCAGCCAATCCCTACAGTGGGGCAGGAGGCTACGAAGCAAGAGGTAGCATGGATGGCCTGAGGTCAGGTAGTGTGTACTAGTGAAGGCCAGTCCTCACTGCAGGAGTCCCTCAAGATGTTTCTGTTCCTGCTTCTGTTGTCTTGGGGCCACTATACAATGTCTCTATTTCTATAGGTGAGGCTAGAATCTGAATTCAAGTTGTTCCTGTCCAAGGCCCCACACAGAGCTGTGCTGCTTCCTCCGTAGCCATTTTACAGTACAGTAGAGGCTCTTCTGTGGGATAGCTGGGTGTAGGCTCATTTGCCAACACTTCCCAGATTTCTTTTTCCCATATCTAGAAAAAAAAAATCATCCCCAACTGCAATGATATTTCAGTGGATGAGAGCGTGCCCTTATTGATGTTCTTGGATGGCTGTGACTGACAGCCAGAGATGCCCGGGCCTCTGAGCACAGTCCTACTAATTTGCCCCATGACAATACACCTACAGTGCTTCTTGTCTGAGATAATCTTCTTTCCTCTTCACATTATAGAGAATCACAGATTGGAATCTGCCTACCAGAATCATCTCGTTCTGAAAGTGTTGGTGGTAAGTGTTAGTGTCTTCTAGGCCATGGCGTCTCTCAGCCAGTGCTGCCCTGCTACCTTCTGGTGTGGGACAAGAGTTCAAGTCTGTGGGCACAAAGTGACTTCCAGGTCTGGGCTACTCAGTGTAGTAGTGTCTTTCTGCCATGGTTGCCTGGGTCCCAGCATCTCCATAGGGCAGCAGCCTGAGGCTCCATGTAAGGAAAAGGAGAGCAGGCCCCTGCAGGTGCTGATGACCTAGAGGATGCTTGGTAAGAGCAGGCTTTGTACATCACAGCAAGGGGCCTGGCTGTCCCTGTGTGGGTCAGGGTGCAGGGCCCTGATCTTTTCCCAGGTGGGCATTGCTGGGTAAGACTGGAGGGGCTCTGTGCAGTTCCTCTTCATCCCTGCTCTTGCCCTTGGCTCTGTGCTTTGAACCCCTCTCACCTCTGGAGTTGATAGTTGAGTTCAAGCCTGAGGGGAAAGGGAAGCGCCCCAAAGTCCCTGTCTGCGGCAGTTTTAGATGGATTGTGCTGCTGCAGAGCTCTTCACACTGTTGTCTTCTTTGGCAGTTCAACTTCCTGAATTGCTTCGCCTCACTCTTCTACATTGCCTTTGTCCTGAAGGACATGAAGCTTTTGCGCCAGGTGAGTGTGTAACGGGATGCTGAGGGGAGGCTGTGATTTATGCCTTTATTTTGTCTGTTTTTATTCCCCTTTAAAGAATAAGCATTAGCACCTGCTCAGTGTATTGTGCTCAGCAGAGAAGTTAGTTAAGTGACTTTCCCAAGGCAGTTCTGATACACGGGTGTCCGAAGTCTGTGATCTGTGGTCAGTGATGTGGGTGGTTAGGATAACCTTTAACAGGTCTTGCAAATTTCATTTTTACATTAATAACATGTTACACCTGAAAGAATAGTAGGTCCTGTGTGGTGCTGCTTCATGTCTGAAATGTTTGACAGAGTCCTGCCTGCATTTATAGTATCTAGTTTCTGGATCATATAAAACCAGTAACTAGTAAAACTAATAAATTGAATTCAAAGTATTAATTTTTCTCTTAAAATATGTATTTTGTTTGTATGAGTTCTGGGCCACAAGTATACTTGTATGCCAAATACCCGATGCCAAGGTGGGGGTGGGGAGAGAGACGAGGGCATCAGATCCCCTGTAGCAGGAATTACAGATGATTGTGAGATGCATGTCTGCCATGTGGTGCTGGAATTGAACCGTCATCCTCTGGAAGAACAGCCAGTGCTCTTTACCGCTCACTATCTCTGCAGTCCTTCAAAGTATTGATTTCTTCTGTTATGTGCATACACAAGTCTAATGTTGGGTCTTTCTTGATTACTTTCCACTTTATTTTTTTGAGATATGGTCTCTCACTAAACCTGGAGTTTGTTAATTCAGCAGGACCAGCTGCCCAGTGAGCCCCAAGGGTCTTCCTGTCTCTGCCTCCCCAGCACTGGGATGCTGGCACTAACCACCATGTCCATCTCTTTATTCGGGGAGTCTGAACTCAGGTCCTCATGCTTGCACAGCAGGCATTTCACTGATGGAGTCATCTCTACAACTCACACTTCTAAAATACTTTAGTCAACAGTGATCCCCACCCTGTGAAACCTGGCATTTTGTAGTAACATGCTATAGTTGGGTAAAATGACAAAGATTACCATCACAATGTCAGGTTAACTTACTTTCCCAAGAACTCTGGATTGGCTGGTGAACTGGCCACCCACCCATCCACCCACTCATCCATCCAACCGTCCATCCATCTATCCATCCATCCATCCATCCATCATTTATCTAAGGCAGTGTCCCACTATGAAGGGTCCTGGGTGGCCTAGAACTCGATATGTAGACAAAGCCTCCCTCTGCTTCCAGACTGTCAGGATTAAAGTCATGTCCCACCACGCCTAGCCCAGCTGGTTTCTTCTGATATTCTTTATGAGTTAGAAACCTTACATTCACACCCAGCTCTCTAATGCTCATGTTTGTGACATCATATGATCTGATTGTAGTGTTGGAGGACTGTACATGTTTGTTCTGTTCTTGCTGAGTTGACACTCATGCTTCTCCTTAGAGCTTGGCCACACTCCTGATCACCTCCCAGATTCTGAACCAAGTCGTAGAATCTCTTCTTCCTTACTGGCTCCAGCGGAAGTACTGTGCGAGGGTAAAGAGGAAGGTTCAGGCATTAAAGTCAGATGTCGACACAACCTTGTATGAGCAAGTCCTCCTGGAGAAGGAAATGGGAACGTACCTGGTAAGTGCAGTATTGTTGAGTTACACTTTAGTGAATGTGTGTGATAGTCACACGTGTTCATGAGCGTGTGCTGTGAGCTCATTGTCTCCAATGTGCCGTGCTTCCCTCTAAGAACTCTGCAGCGGAGCGGGTTCCCTCAGCAGGAACCACTTTGACATTAGAAAGATAGAACTATGTGTTAAGATGCCTGTGTTGACTCTTTAACATCAGAGGGTGAGGGTGGAAGATTACCTGGCTGTTTCACACAGAGAGGTGCAGGGACGGGTGCTCTAGTGTGACAGTGCACAGGAGAGATGGTCCCTGAAGCAGCAGAATTGCTCACCCATGACTGTTAGGACATCAGATAAGTGCCATTATAGGTTATTAGTTTAAGTGTTGTGTACGAGAGAGCCTGTGAAACATGAAGTCAGAGATCAACATCAGGAGGTCAGTTCCCACCTCCCACTCAGTCAAGGCAGAGTTTCTTATATCTGCTGTTCTCATACCCCAGGCTAGCTTAGCTGGCTGAGAGCTTCCACGCCTTCTGTGTCTGCCACTTGTCTCACAATGGGAGTGTGGGAGTTACAGATGTGTGTCATGGATCCTGCTTTCTGAGTGGGATGGATTTGGGGACTGAGTGGGTCGTGAAGCCTAAGAATGTCCTTGCTCTGCATTGTCGTTGTCTCTGCCCCAGGACAGTGCCAGAGGCCTTCCCAGTTGTTTTGAGGAAATGCACGTGGATTCTTAGAGGTTTAGTTGCTTGTAATAAAAAACTCTAGCCCATGAAAACCTAACTCATCCTCTACTCTTATCTGCTGACAAGCTCTGAACCAAATTTACCACCCTCTCAGGTCTCTCTGTTGCTTTCTCTGGGCTCATTGTGTAGTGTACAGACCACACACACTCACACACACTCATACTCCTTTACACTCACTCTCATATACGCACACTCACACACATTCATACTCACTGTCACTCAGCACACTCACACACTCCTTTACTCACATACTCACACTTACACACACATTCAAACTCACTCACACACTCTCACTCTCACACACTCATTGATTCACGCTCACACAGTCATGCACACTCATTCACACTCATACTCACTCAACTCAGTTCTTCCTCATTTGAGAAGGAATGGCCATAGGGACACCCAGAATCTTCGCTCTGATCTCTCCTGTACTCTCACATCTTCTTCCTTTAGGAAGCACAACAGTAGTGTGACCGTAGCCCACTCTTGTGTGTGACCGCAGCCCACTCTTGTGTGTGACCGTAGCCCACTCCGTGTGACCGTAGCCCACTTTTGTGTGTGACCGTCACCCACTCTTGTGTGTGACCGTCGCCCACTCTTGTGTGTGACCGCAGCCCACTCTCGTGTGTGACTTCAGCCCACTCTTGTGTGTGACTGTAGCCCACTTTTGTGTGTGATAGTATAAACACTAGAATTATCCTGAGCAGAAATGGACAGTGCAGTTCTGTTGTTGGTCAGTAACCAAACCAGGAAGTGGGTCCTAGCCTCTGCCTCTTTGGTTCTGAGTCTGTGCTGCTAGCATTTGCCCACTTGCTTCTTACTGAAGTCAGAAGTCTTGGCATCAGATGCTCCCTGGCTGCCATGCAGGAGTCGGAAGTGGTATTGTGAGTTTGGAAGAAGGAAGTTTGTCAGAGTCTAAAACTATTGTGAAACATGGCTTCCTCCTTCACTATAGAAAACTGGAAAAATTGCAGACAGAGTAGGCAAGGAAAATGAAGCTTCAGCCTCTTGGGCTACAGTGGCCCCTGGGTGTCCTGACCTCTAATCTGCTCAAAGCTTCTGTGTCCATTGCTGCCCCTCCCTTGCACCCAGTGCTTTGGGCCATCTCCCACCAAGCTGACTGTGAAGAAGCTGGCGAGGGTTGTGCCTGGATGTTGATCTTCTCTTAAAACATTTTTTGATTTGCAAAATGTAATTACTTTTAAGGGTTCTTTATTTATGTGAATATATTGTTATTTCAGTGAATCAACTTTTCATTCTTAATTTCTAGCAGAACTCATGTAGGATGGTCTTTCCCCTCACACCCTTCTCAGAGCAGTCAGCCTCTGTGATCACTCAGTGTGGTTTTGCTGGTGTGCTTATGCTGGGCCACGCTGAGCTGGGTTGTCCTGTGGCAGGTGGGGTCTTCCATCCGCTCACATTGGTGGCAGACTTCAAACGAGTTTTTCTGTTTTAAAGTGACCGGGTTTCTGCGGGCACATGCTCTGAAGCTGTGCCCGCTGCTGCTCTAGCCCTGCGTGTGGACAGTGTCAGACTTTGTCTTTTCCCAGCAGGCCTGCTGAGCTTCCCTAGCATGTCCAGCATTTCCCATGATCCTGCTGGGCTTTCGGCATGGACAACTCTGTCTGTTTTCTTCCTTCTTCCTGACTCCACCTTGTCACTGTTAGCTGTTGTATTTGTTTTGTGTTTTGGAGACATTTAAAATACCTTGTTTTGTAAGAGTATTAAATCATGAACAATATTGAACCGTTTTCTTTCTGTTGTGATTATTATCTCCTTAATTGTCTTATCATGTCGCTACACTGCTCAGCAGGAATTTGCTAAGATTTTATTTTGTGTTGAGACCATAAGCTACTCATCTCCCTTTCTACATCCTGGAGGCTGAGGCCTCATTTTATTGACCATGAAACATGAGTTTGGCTTCGGTCCCTGCCCCATGGCCTTCATTCCATGCCTGCTTTCCTTGAGAGTTGGTTTGGCACTGGGTACATACACTCAGTAGGGATGAGGTAGGAAAGGAGCCTGTGGGCTGGGCCCCTGGAGCCTGGACTTTGTCTTCAGATATTAATGAATTAGGAATGTGAGATCACGATTTTGACTGACATCCCATAACCATTCTACATGTCAACTCTTAAGGCTGCCATCAGGTGGTCTTTGCTGGCCTTCACCTAAGAGGTCAGGGTGTCTTGGGCTTGTGTTCGCTTTGCTAAGTTTGCATTTTTCTCTTCTTGCTCTTGGGTTTACCTGGTGCTGACTCAACCTGGTGGTTCACAGTCTCTCCTAAGTGTAAATGTACGGGCAGTGAGTATGTGGGCACCTAGAGTCACCTAGAACTGCAGTGGGCTCCCTAGCTAGCCCTTTGGGGTCTGAGGAAGGGCCCCCTGAAGTGGACTCTCACATGCCAGGAGCCACCCAGCCCACTGTGGCATCAGGAGGGGGTTTTCTGAGCAAGGGACCCTAACATTCCAGAAGCCATTCAATTGTCTCTTTTGAGGAAACTGTACATCTATGTGATCACAACAGCATGATTCCAAATGTGAAAACAGAACATGTAATAGAACACACACACACTCACACACACACTGTCTCTCTCTCTCTCTCTCTCTCTCTCTCTCTCTCTCTCTCTCACGCGGTGGGGGGAGGGGTCTTCTAGTGGCAGTAGTTGAGTTACCTATCCTCTGAGGTGTGTTGTCTTTGTTTTGGTTAGGGCTTTCTGTGCTCACTCAGCAAGCTGACAGCTTTTCCTCAGCCATGCTGTGGGCAAAGGTCAGATGTAGGACTGTAGGATGTGCATGCATGCATGGTCATATGGACCAGAGGACAACTTACAAGAGTTGGTCCTCTCTTTCCATCATAGGAATTTTGGAAGCAAATTCAGGTCTCTGACTTTAACATCAGGCTCCTTCACCCAGTGTAACATCTTCCCAGCTCATTGTCACTTTCTAGTTAAGGTCTGGGCATCTTGAGTGCCTATGGATAAGGATCTGTCCTCCCCCTTGAGTGTGTATCTGTGAAGCTTTGGTTGTCCTTGAACTCAGAGATCTGCCTGCCTCTGCCTCCTGAGTGTTGGGATTAAAGGTGGCTAGCAAGGATTCATCTCTCGGATCATTAAAAACAACATGTTTAGATTTGGTGTTGTTTGTCTTGTGTTGGTTCAAGTGGATATCATCAGTTTAATGGTTTATATGTGAGGAAATGGGTAAATAATTTTTGATTCCTTATTTCAGCAACTTAGTGCAAAATAACTTTTAAATTTGTATGACTTTGTGGTTGAGAAGAAAGGATTGGCATAGATCCTGAGTCCTTTAGTAACTAAAAGCCATCCCCTGCCCCTTTGCTAGCATTGGAGCGGTCATTCCTGTGTGACACTGAGCAATGCCTGCTGTCTCTCCATTGCAGGGAACCTTTGATGATTACTTGGAGTTGTTTCTGCAGTTTGGCTACGTGAGCCTTTTCTCTTGTGTTTACCCGTTAGCAGCTGCCTTTGCTGTGTTAAATAACTTCACTGAAGTCAACTCAGATGCCTTGAAAATGTGCAGGGTCTTCAAACGGCCGTTTGCAGAACCTTCGGCCAGTATTGGCGTATGGCAGGTAACTATGTGAAGAACAATGTGAAAAGCTGAGTCATTGTTGGGGAAAGAAAAACTCTAAAAGCAGAAAATGTATAATACCCAGAACACCACTAAATACCAGAAAAGAAGCTCAAGAGTAATATTGATAACTCAGGTAAAAAAAGCAAACAGTAAAGACAGGGATCAGATAGAAAACAAGTGTATGACTTAAATCTCAGCATACTAATGGTTATACTAACTATAAATGGCCTAAATATACAGATTAAAGACAGAGAATGGCAGAGTGGATGAGACTGTGATCCAGGTGTGCACTGTTTATAGAAATAATTCACAGGGGTTGATAAACAGGGTGAAAGTAAAAGAAAAAAAAAAAACGTTGCTGAGAAGAAAAGAGGAAAAGTGCAAGCAGAGGCTGCTGTGGTACTGAGAGGAACACTCTGCCATGAAAAGGGGGACACATTCTCAGAAAAACATCAAACTGAAATAAATGTATATGCATCAAGCAACAGTTTTAAAACAGAAGAGAGAACAAAAGCTTGAAGAGAAAGGAGGAATGGTGAACCCACATTGTACTTAAAGATGAAAACACTCCCTTTCCCAAGATAGAAGAGGAAAGTCAAGAATGAAGAAGGCTCAGTGATGTCATCAGCAGGCAGTGTCTGACAGAACACCCAGTCATCTCAGGACTGAAAGCACTTCAAAGAGTTGGAACTGTAGAGAGTACACCTTTGACAATAAGCTCAACCCAGAGTTAGTGACAGAAGATAACAGCAGGGTATCCATTGGAAAAGCAGACAGCACAAAATGCCCATGAAAAGAAACTCTCAGATGACACCCAAAGTTATACAAAACCAGAAGAAAAATATGTGGGACAGGGCTGATGAGGGAGGGGCCAGGAACTCAGCACTAGGCTTTTATGCTGAAAAAGATCTCAGTGTTTGTTAAAGTAGAAAAGACAGGCAAGATAAACCCAAGACCAGTAGAAGAAAGGAACCAAGAAAGAGCCAATTTAGTGAAAGTGAAGGCAGAAATATGATCAGTGAGACACAAACACAGTGGCAGGGCCCAGCAGGCGCGGCGGAGGTCAGACCTGCAGACTTGCAGCCGCTGGGGTACTAGGGTGTGGCCACAGGAACTTGACAACTAGTAGAGGGTACCTTCCCTTCAATGGCAGAGCCTCCTGCTGCAGCTCAGCCAATGAGTGCAGGAGAGGAGGAGGGGACAGCACTGTGACTGTGAAGGAAGCTGAGTTTAAAGCCCACATCCCCAGAAGAAAAAATCTGGCTTAGATAACTATACCACAGATTTCACTACTTAAAAAGAAGTCATACCAATTTTATACAATTCTAGTCAATGGAGGAAGAGGAGTATTTCCCAGATCATCTTATGAGACCAGGTCTAGGGGGTCATTCTTCAGTGAGAGGTTCTGAGGAGGAAGGGCCAGGGCATCAGAGATAAAGAAGATAGAGCAGGTGGGCTCAGGGGGCTTGCCGATGCATATGCGTAGGGCATATGCAATAATGTCTTATGCCAAGCAAGCTTATTAGGAAGTGCAGCATCTTACATCCTATTTCCCGGGAAATATGTTTCCAGCATAAACTACCACACAATGGGGCAGAGTCAGCACCAGGCTAATCCAGCTGCTCTGGTGAGCAAGGATCCCATGAGCATCACAGACCTCACTCACAGCAGCCTTGGCACTGAGAAGTCCAGTCTTTTAGGGTGGGAAGAGTCAGGTTCTCAGAACCCAAAGCTGCAGCTCTCTAAGGCCCTTGCCCCAGGCTCTTTTTGCTTCTGCCAGACATATTCCTGAGTTAGAGAAAGATCGACTTCCCTTCCCCATACCCTGGGGCCTCGGGGAAAGCAGAGGTCAGCCTATCCCTCAATACTTAGGGAGCCAGAATTAATGTGATGGCAAGACCAGACACAGAAAGAATTAAGAAACAAATAGTATCCCCAGTGTATAGCAGAAAACAGGAAGCCATTTGTGCTCTAAAACTGTGGAACAGCGCGTGTACACAGATGGGCACAAGGAAAGCTGAGATGGGTGTGCGGTGCCAGTGTTCTTGCTGCCTGTGGCATTGTACTGTGCTTCCCAGGCACATTTCTTCTGTGACAATGACATGAAGATGTGTGGACGTATGTAAAGATGCATAGACCCTGTGTGTGAACTTAGATACTATGAAGCTATAAGTTCACAAAGTATAAACTATAGATCCATTTTACCCAAAACATCAAGTGACGTAAAGCCAAGCAGCTGAAACAAACCAATGGATGCGGGATGTGTAAAAGCACTCATGGTGTTCAACAGGGTTAGAATTACTGTCTAAACTAATCAGAGAAGGCAAAGATTGTAAACATAAAACAGAAGGGACTGATACAACTGTTTGAGGAAATATGGTTTCAGAATTGTATCCTTGGGAGAACCCAGAGTATCAACCAGAAAATTGCTTGAGGTAACAAAAAGCAAATTAGTGTAAGCACTGAGTAGCTATTTTCATATCCATGACAGTTGGAAGACTTGCTGGAAGTACAGTCCTTATGTTCCATAGAATGAATGCCATCCATTACCAGGCAGCAGCCATCAAGAGCTTTAATTAAAAGCAGAAACAAAAGAGCACAGGTTCTCCATAGTTACCCAGTGACCACCATAGGACACGCTGACCTCCTTGTGGGACAGTCAGTGTTCTGTAAGTCCCACTGAAGCCTGGCTTCTGGATTTGCTAGTGCCCTACAAGGACTTTGGTTCTTGTCCCCAGGAAGGGACCACATCAATACTGAGCTTGGTTGTAGCTAAGCCAGGTGGAGCATGGGGCTTATCAAAGCGGGACGGTTTCGTAGAGTAGCTTCTTTCCAGATATCACCTGCTTTGGGGAGCAAAGTGCTTTCCTGTGGTGGTCTTTACATTCCCTTCAGAAACAAGCAGAGACAGGTAGCATGGACAGTGCCAGAGGTGCCCACACTCAAAGCCTGGCCAGCTTAGGTGGGAAGGCTGGACGTACTGCAGAGGAGTAGTCAAGTCAAAAGAATCTAAAATGCCCACTACATACAGCTTTCCTAAGCAAAGAGAACCCTACCAAGATGGGCGGAGGTTTAGCATGTATGTAGATGGGGTAGAAGCTAGGTAAGAGCTTGTCTGTGGGCTTCAGATAACACGGACATGGGGCATGTCTGCTGCTGCTCCTCATGCTGTGCCTTTTCCCTTTCAGTTGGCTTTTGAAACGATGAGTGTTATATCCGTGGTCACTAACTGTGCTCTGATTGGAATGTCACCACAAGTGAACGCAGTCTTTCCAGAATCCAAAACAGACCTTGTTCTGATTGTGGTGGCCGTAGAGGTAAGTGAAAGTGTTCAGCCCAGCACAGGCCTCTGCCTCCTCCATCCGAGCTGCTGCTCTGTCTGCAGTAACACATGTGCCGAGCGGTAAGAAGACATGTCTGACTAGAGAATGTAGGCTGTGCGCTGCTGCTCCCTGCCCAGCTCCCAGGAAGAGACCTTTCCAGACATTGTTGAACTCTTCGTTTGGAATAGACATCTGCGTACTTTTCTGCCTGTTCTAGGGAAATGCCCCTTCTTGCTTTACACCTGGTCCACTGCACTGTGACACCCTCAGGCTCTGTGGTAACTTGTAGGAAGGCACATGGTCTTACACATAAGACACAGGTACTCTGGCTGCATGTCTCACATCTCTGTTTATTATTTTGAAAAATGGGGCCCTACTGTGTCTGGAAAACAAAGCAGGGACCAAACATGAGCGAGAAATCTTCAGAGCTGCCTCCACTGCTGGTGATATTTGACACCAAAGAACATTGTGCCCTTTCGTGACTAGTTGGAACTGTAATACTTGTGGAAATGTACAGAAACAGAACTTGGTAGACTGTTGCGGCCTGCCCGCAGTCCACAACACGAACGGTTCAACTGAAAATGGCAGTTCAGGCTGAAAAGAGAGGAATCTAGACGGGGCGGAAGAAAAGAATGGAGCCAGGACAACAAGTTCTGATCTAGGCTCAATTTTACTAATTCCAGACACTCAGTTTATAAAGGAAGGGGGAGGGAACCCAATTTCCCGCCAAATAACTCAGGGTCCAGTAGCAGGACGAACATGTGTGTGACTCCAGGCAGCAAAGGCAGGTTCCAGCAGTGGGCGTGGCAGGACGAATGAGCCGGTAGCTCCACCCTTGAGCAGGCAGGTTCCAGGCTGGGGGGAAGGGAGGCCACATTTCCCCCCATTAGATAACGAAACAAAAATAAAAAAGGGGGTGGCCTGTGGCAGAAAAATTATCTATGTTCAATAGTTTTGCCTGAGTTTTTTAGGGCTAAAGAAAAAACTTGTTTCCGTGGGATTCCCTAACTTTTCTAATGGTAAACTGTATCTGGCTAAGACTGTCTTTAAAGCACTGACTGAATAGCAGCGCTGGGCTGTAGGCTCTGACTTTATAATGCTAATTAGTGCTGAATAGGTAGCTACCTGTTTACATTTTAAGTAGGGCGTTGAAACCCTGGCTGAGTTTAACTAAACGATTTTAGAATAACACTGAGCTGATAATCCTCCGCAATTTTGGGTGACAGGCAGGGGAACAGGGAGAGAAGGGGGTAAGACTGGCTGGCTCCTAGTACAAGGCCAATTGGCTTTTTTATTTTTTGGGTGGGAGGCAGTGAAGGGCTTGCCCTTACAACAGCAAGGTCTCCAATCTCTCTCCCCCCTATTAATTAAGTTTAAATAGGCAATGCTTAACAGAGGTGATCAAATGATTTTATCATCCGTAGATGAGTGGGCCTTTAACCTTGACTTGGGTGGACATTGACCCGATTCCTCCCGTGGGCGTTATAACAACCCACATCTGTGGCTCTTGGTATCTTTTGGGGAGGGGAGGCAGAGCCTTAAGTATTTTTGGTTTTTAGCTGGAGTCAGATACCAACCTCCTTCAAATCAGGTGTGTCGCACAGGGAACTCAGAAACGGTCAAACTGGACCTTCCCTCCGCAGTAATCTCCTGCGCCAAGCGGTACCCATACCGTATTCATATGATTATGAATCAGTAGCGCAATTTTGAGTTATTGCGAGGTCTCTATATGAGACTTGTCAACCTCAGATTTAGCAAGGCCAAGATAAGAATTATGTCAGTATTAACACCATTAATTTTGGTTAAAATAGGAGCTGAAAGTCTTTCCTCTTCATCCCTGTTATTCCCAGTAGCCTGAGGAACTAAGGACACCTTGCAGTAACAGCAAGGGTGAAAAGCCAGAGGCCAGCTAAGGGACTAAGCCTATATCTATCAAAATAAGAACTAATCTTTGTAAATATATATGAAATTTCTACTTCCCTAGCTCTCCTGGTAAATCTAGATCTTATCTTAGACTGAAAAGCCACATGCTGGGATGTCCTTGGAAGGGAGATTAGCAGTACCACCTGTTTGCTCGTAGGGGCGGAGAACCGGAGAATGTAGATTGACCTGCTTGAGAGAAGGAAGAATTCTAAACAATGAGAGTGTAGCAATGTAAATTTTCTGTTCGGAGAAGTCAAGGTACTTTATTTAGATGCAAATTGTAAAGCTAAAGTTAATCTCCGGCCTCTTGTAGGGGAATTGGGAAACAGAGGAAAACAGTTTTTCTGAGAGCTTCCACCCCCAGCACAAGAGGAATTTTAGTCTTTAGAATGATACTTAGGAGAAGAGACAGAATCTGTGTTTACCTGACGAATTAATCTCTCTGGTAGCCACCGTGCTTCATCTTCATCTCGTGAAAAAACACAAACCAAGCCTCTTCCCCAGATTAGAACTGGATCTGGACCCTTCCATTTATTAGTCAGGGCGTCCTTCCATTTTACCAATGCATAAGAATTAGAAGTAACTGTGTGCCAGTGGCGTTCCGCTGCAGACTGACCTTTAATGTCAGTTTGCAAAAAGTTTAGGACAAATAAGGTAAAGGCAAGGTGAGCCTTTGGTGACCTTGGGGGATATAGATGCCCCTCTTTTGTTTTAAAAAGCCAATTTTTTAAGGTGCTATGAGCACGTTCAACTATTCCTTGTCCCATGGGGTTGTAAGGAATTCCAGTTTTATGTTTGATACCGAATTCTTTACAGAATGTAATAAAGTTTTTACTAGAATAAGATGGCCCGTTATCTGTCTTAATGAGCTTAGGCAACCCCATGGTATTAAAGGCTTGTAGGCAATGATCAATTACGTTTTTTGAAGCCTCCCCTGTATGCAGGGAAGCAAAGAGAAATCCTGAACAGGTATCAATGCAAACATGTATATATTTTAGTTTTCCAAATTCAGCATAATGGGTTATATCCATTTGCCAAATATGATTAGGCATAAGGCCTCTAGGATTGACTCCTAGATGTGGCACTGGGGATAATGTAATACATTTAGGACATTGTTTTACAATCATTCTTGCTTGCTCCTTAGTGATCCTATGGCGGAGCCTTAGGGTGTGGCTAGAGAGGTGAAACCTTTCATGATCACGTTGGGCCAGAGCCACAGGATTTGAAACTAAAGCTTCTCCTATTAGAGCCCTGTCAATGCGATCATTACCCTCGGCCAGAGGCCCAGGAAGACCAGAGTGAGACCGTATGTGGCCGATATAAAACGGATTTTTCCGGGCAAGAATGATGTTTTGCAATTCTGAAAATAAGGATCCTGATGGCGTGTTGAAGTTAAACGTGCCACAGGTTTCTAATAAGGGTACTGATTGAGCAACATATAAACTGTCAGTAAAAATATTAAAAGCCTCATGTACAGACTGAAAGACCTTTAGCACTGCTGTTAATTCGGCTAGCTGAGCCGAGAGACCA
This sequence comes from Mus caroli, assembly GCF_978045245.1. Lineage (NCBI taxonomy): Eukaryota > Metazoa > Chordata > Mammalia > Rodentia > Muridae > Mus > Mus caroli. The sequence continues at coordinate 121,169,220 of NW_028227266.1, read as the reverse complement.
GGAGTCTCTACGATAACCTGTTGATCATTAATAAGATATCCAGCTCGCCCTTTAGAGGAGCCATCAGTAAAAATCAATAGAGCATTATTTAAAGGCTGTAAAGAAGTCATCTTAGGAAATATCATATCATGTACATTTAAAAATTTTATTAACCTATCTTGAGGGTAGTGGTTGTCTATAATTCCATTAAACCCTATTTGTGCAAGCAACCAATCTGTACTATGCTGTTTCAGCCAAGTGTCTTGACTTACGCTGTAAGGCTGAACAATGATATCTGGCTCTTTTCCGAAATAAGTCAATGCCTGCCTTCTTCCAGTGATAATCATCTGAGCCACTGCTTCGTGATATGGCAAGATATTACGTTTGGGAGAAATCCTAGAATGTATCCACATTATAGGAAATTTTTGCCATAGCAGTCCCGTAGGCACATGAGTCGTATTAAAAATTAACAGGTGCAGCGGCAGGGAGTAATCTATATAGGTAACGAATTGCTCTTCAATAGACTTTTCCACTAGTTGTAAGGCCAGCAATCCTCCTGAGGTTAGGGATCTAGGGGAAGTGGGATCAGAACTCCCTTTAAGAATATCAAATAAAGGTTTTAACTCCCCTGTAGTAAGCTTTAAATAGGGGCGAAGCCAGTTAATATCACCTAACAATTTTTGAAAATCATTTAAGGTCTTTAAGTTATCTCTACGAATAACGATCTTTTGGGGAAAAACAGCTTGATCAGTGAGTCTAAAACCCAAATAATTATAAGGATCCTGAGTTTGTACCTTTTCAGAAGCAATTTGCAATCCCTTATCAGCTAGGGCTTTTTGTAAACCTTTATAACACAAAAGCAATTCTTGGGGGTCCTTTCCCGCCATCAAGACATCATCTGTGAAATGAACGATGTAAATATTTGGCCATTGTTGTCTAACAGGTTGTATTGCTTTCGCCACAAACCTTTGACATAATGTGGGACTATTAGCCATCCCCTGCGGGAGGACTGTCCATTGATATCTTTTCATGGGTTCCTTGAAATTTACAGAAGGAACACTAAAAGCAAATCTCTCACAATCCTTTGGATGCAAAGGGATGGTAAAGAAACAATCTTTCAAATCTATAACAATCTTATAATATCCCTTAGGAATGGCCACTGGGGAGGGGAGCCCCGGTTGTAAGGTTCCCATAAGTACCATGGTCTCATTAACTTTTCTTAAATCTTGTAACAGTCTCCATTTTCCAGATTTCTTCCTGATAATGAAAATGGGTGTATTCCAGGGAATGCTCTGAATTAACTTTGCTAGGTAATTTAGAATATAGGAATCTCTAATAATTGAACTGAATATTAGACCAGTCTAAGATTGAGTTAGAATGGCTGGTCACACTGAAGAGTGAAAAATCATTATGACTCTATTAAATGACTAATTTTACTAAGTCTGAATATACAGTCTCTGATGTACTATTGCCATAAAGTTAAAAGGCTAGAAGCTAGTCTAAACTGGAAAAATGACAAGCAAGGATTTAAGGTAAACTTCCCTTGAGAAGCATTAGTTAATAAAATACTTTCCACTTAGGAAACAATGTATACTGAAAGATTAAAACTTTTGGCTTCTTGTAAAGAAGCGGAAACAATAAACATTTTTCTTACATAATGTAAAGCTATATTAGCCATACATAGAGGCAAAATTTTCTAGTGATTACCAGTTTACTAGAAGCAAAAATCTTTGAATTTAAGCATTATTTTAAACATCTGAATAGATCTGTAACACTGTTAAAAAGAAATTTTCTTGAACACAGGGAAAAACTTTTTTAGGCATTGTTTGCAAAACAAAAGAAAGGGCCACAAGCCGCTCTGGGACTGCCCAGAGCCCTGTATTGACTCAAAGGTAAAATACTATTTAATCTGAGCATTAATCTTAAATTTGCAATCAAACTGCAAGCTGCAGTCAATGGAACAATGGCAGTTTTAACCATAATTTTTAAGTTTTTGTGCAAGGTTAGGATAATACCTACAACTTTGGGAAAGCAAAACCTATGTTTAAAACAATTTATCACTGTTAAAATCAATATTAGAAGCATTACTATCATATTACGAAGTTTGGATATCAATTAATACCTATGAATACCTATTAAAGCAAGCTTTAACGCTTTAATAAAGAGGCATTGCTTTATATCTTATCTTAAATTTTACTATTTAGGATAGGAACCACATTAATCATTATCTAAACTAGAAATATCTTAAGAGACTCAGCCTCTGAAGCTTAATCTCAAACTCTAACTCGCTTCAGGGCCTCACCAACTTTCTCCCAGGTTCCACAATCTATCGTTTCTTCTTCTTTGAACCATGGACAACAGCTATCTATCTTATCTAAAAAATTTCTTACTAATTGTACTTCAAGCCTTACTCCTTTTTCCTTAAGCAACTCCTGAAAACTAAAAACAACCGCCTGATCCATGATTTTGAACCCTTCTTTCTTCCACCTAAGCAGTTTTCTAAAAAACTGCGGCACACCGCCTGTCTCCGTATCTAGTTCCGATTAACGAACTGCTGACCCCAAACAGAAACAGTGTTGGGTCAGCACTGCTTCAAACTTGATTCGTATCCTACCGCATCCTCAGCAACACTTTACAAAACTGAAATTTTTTAGGCTAGCGCTAGCATGTGTACCTGTCCGTTGCTCCGATGCTCCTCCGATACGAAGATCCTTTCCTTTCTTGTGGAGCTCCACACAGCAGTCGTTTCTCTTAGCATCCCTCTGCCATTCTTCAGGTCCCAGTTCTGGCGCCAACTGTTGCGGCCTGCCCGCAGTCCACAACACGAACGGTTCAACTGAAAATGGCAGTTCAGGCTGAAAAGAGAGGAATCTAGACAGGGCGGAAGAAAAGAATGGAGCCAGGACAACAAGTTCTGATCTAGGCTCAATTTTACTAATTCCAGACACTCAGTTTATAAAGGAAGGGGGAGGGAACCCAATTTCCCGCCAAGTAACTCAGGGTCCAGTAGCAGGACGAACACGTGCGTGACTCCAGGCAGCAAAGGCAGGTTCCAGCAGTGGGCGTGGCAGGACGAATGAGCCGGTAGCTCCACCCTTGAGCAGGCAGGTTCCAGGCTGGGGGGAAGGGAGGCCACAGTAGACTGTAGAGTAGCACACCCAAAAGCTCTGGGTCAGGGTTGACCCAAGAAAGTGAAGTTGTGGCTTTCAATGTCCCACTTGGAGGCTGAAGAGATTTTTCTCCATGGTCCCCTTTCTTCTGTCCTATGCTGTGAGCTCACTGTGTGACCTCACTGTGTGTGCTAACTGCATGTTAGCTCACTGTGTGTGTGCATTGTGTGTGAGTTCACTGTGTGTGCTGTGTTTATGTTCATTGTGTGTGTGTTCACTGTGTGCGCATGTGCTCACTGTGGATGCCATGGGTACAGTGTGCATTCAGGAGAATAATTTCTAGACACCACTGAGCAGGAAGGAAGAAAGATGGCCCTGGTGGGTGCCAGTATGTTGGTGTTGAGTTTCGGGTATAGAACCATATTTTGAAGAGCCATTTGCGAGGTTTATTACCTGTTGAAGAGAGGGTAAGGAAAAGACCTGAAGGCTGCCTGGGCTTATAGAAGCCACTCAGCGGGGCTATGGGAGCCTGTGTGATGCCAGAAATGCTGTGCAGCTTTGCCGCTTGTTTCTTTTTTAACTGAGGCCAGAGTTACCCAGGCTTTGGGCATGGGCTTCAAACCACCTTGGTACAGAAGAGGTCAGCTGGGCGCTGGAAGACAGTTTGCATGGAGGATGCTTTCCCAACCACTGTGATCCTCAGTGCCACGAGAAAGGTGGACCTGGCTGCCAGGTGGTTTCTTGGTTGGCGAGTGCTTAACAGAGAGCAGAAGGGAGGAGAGTCCTGAGAGACACAGAAAGCTTGACAGCCGTTCTGTCTGCACAGCAGCACCGGTCCGAGCTGGAGGATGTGAGTGTGGCCATCTCTGTGTCTACCTTCCCTTCTCTGAGCTTTCGTGGGCTCCATGTTGCTGCTTCCCTGGGTTGGATGCTCCTCTGATTGGATGCAGGGCCTGATGCTCCTGCCTTGGCTCGGGTGACCCTTGGCTCAGGGCAGCTCTGCAAACTGCCAGGCTCCAGTTGCTGGTGCTCATACACCTGAGAGTTCCCTCCCCCTGGTTGGTAACTTAAGTATTTTTCTGTGTCAGTACAAAAATCAACCTTGGAAAAAACGTTAGATATAACATTACAGCAATAAAAAAAGTAAGTTAACCAGTTTTACTGCAGCACTACTGAGATAGCTGCATGCCATATGGCCTCTCCATAAATAAAAATGGAGCATTTAGAAATAAATTAGAAAGCCTAGGTGTTGGTTGTGTGGCCATGTCAGTTTATAAAGTCATGTTGAGATTCCGTTCAGAGTTAGAAGGTAACTGCTAAGCGACATGAATGCGAGTCAGCTCAGCCGTGCCAACCACTCTGTCATGTGTGTGTGATTCACACTGACCCGCAGCTGTGCACAGCTTTTGCTTGTCAGTTCTACTCAACGAAGAACCACCACTGGGTCAAACTACTCTAAAGAAAGGAAGTAATCCATTTTCTATAAAGTAAAATCATTAATTTATATCATTCTCTGTTTTCCCCTGGAGCCTAGGTAGTTTTAATATTTTCTGAGGTTTTTGTTGCTGTTTGGTTCTTGGAGACAGGGTGCCATGAAGCCCAGGCTGTCCCCAAAGTGTCTGTGTAGCTGAGGATACCCTGAACCCTGACTGTCCTTCCTCTGTGTCTAGGTGCTGGGATTACAAGCGAGCTTCACCATCGGCTTTTATTAGCTTTTGAAAATGTCTTTTTCACAGATAATAGCGTGTTTTACTTTAATGTATTTATTCATGGTCTCTAAGTAAAATCTTGCTCATCTAAAAAGCCACAGCAAATTATAAAAAATACATAAATTATGTTTTAAATAAAAATTTAACATATTGATATAAAGAAGCAATTTAAAATGTTACATTTCTCTTCCAAGTCATTCACATCTAAGTGTATTTATATGATAAGATTTGCTGCAGAGCAAAGACCTTTTAGAAAACAGTCCCTGTGATAAACTCGGCTGTACTTGTCTCCTGGCCTCACACCTCCAACCCCAGATAACTTCCACACTTCTGCTTCTTTCTGATGCTTGGATTTCTTTAGAGTTGGATCCACTGCACCCTCCAAGCGCGTCAGGGCCAACAGTGAAAGCTGCTGTGGCGTCTGTGTGCTTACTGCCACCTAGCGCTGCCCTTAGAGACATGGCTCGTGACACGGCTTTGTGCAATAGATTTATTGGGGATGGACAGTAGACCTGAGCATGAGGGGAGAGCACATAGTGACCGTTTTATGGGTTAAAGTTTGCTATTGGAAATACCATGAACATCAGCCCACAGATCATGTTCCACAGTCCCCTGAGAAGCCACCTCACGCCTGAGACATCCTTTTGTCTCTGATGTTGTTTCCAGCCGAGGGCCACACTTGTAAGTGCAGAATCACAGTACCAGTGGAGACAGCAGTGGGCCACACAGTCCAAATCCTGTGTGGAATGATGTCCCGTTATCTTGTGTATCAGTTCTATCAGTCCGATATGCCAAATGCTAACCATTTAACCTCTAAATGCTAGCCCTCTGAATGCTAACACTGTAAAGGCAAAAGTGAGCCGACAGTTCACTGGGAGATTGACTGCATTTTAGGTTCTAGTGACTAGTGAATCCATTGTCTCTGTTCATGCTTAATTACTAGTTTGAAAAATACTTTTTTAAAGCAGTTTCTTGTGGGTATGGGAGAAGTAAGTTATAGGATGCACTCGCCCCCTACTGGTTAGAAACGGAACTGCGGGTCATCTATGTAGTACGCTAAGAGAGGATGGGTTTTTCCTAGTTTCAGTCATAAAATTGTCAGCTCACTGAAGACAGCTGTTCAGGATTTACTTACTTTAACTCTTTTGTTGAATGTGTTGCCCCCTCTCTAGAGTAGGGTGGGCCACAATGATGGATTGCTGTGTCTGTCCTGTGGTTACTGTGGAGTCTGTCACTGAGCCACCACTTAGAGCACCCACCCTGTCCTCAGCGGGATTGAGGTGTGTCAGCCTGCCCTGCAGAGACAAGTGTTTGGAGTTAGCAGGGCTTGCTGCCACCTGTAACGGTGAGATCCGAGGGGGACTGCTTGTGTGAGAGAGTGAGCACAGAGTCCTTGTGACAGGAGACGGGTGTGATCTGACTGGTGTGACAGCAGTGCCAGCCCTGTCACCATCAGTTCTTCACCAGGTCATCACAGCAGAGATGTCCGAGTCAGAGTGTAGCTGAGTGAGCACCTCAGGTTCCCTTCTCTGAGCTCTGTGAATTTCTCCTTTCAGCATTAGTGCGTGTGCCTGTGCTGGCCATGGCGTGTCTCCCCAGCCTCACGTCTTGATGGTTGACTGTGTCACAGTTTGCTCTCATATTAGTTTCTTGCTCCCCTTTCTTCTTCTTCCCTGCTGGGTTTGCTTCCAAACCTCAGTCCAACCTTCCCTGCCCCCACTCACCCCTCCTTGTTGCTGGTTCTGACTCTGTCCAGGCCCTCAGTATTGGCTGGAGCCAGGGTCCTGCTGTTTCTCATCTGTGCTCTGCAGAGTGTCAGTCACGTGTCAGTCTCATGTCAAACATTACATCACTAAGTGTGCTGTAGCTGTTCTCTGCTACTTTATGGGTTCATTCGTCCACCCTTCTCTGCCCGTTTTCCATTCCATCAACCCTAAACACTAGAGAAGAGAGGAAAAAAAAAAAGGATAGGGAGGAAAGGAAAGAGGTACTTGAATAGTCAGGGGTCTGAAAGGGGAACTATGTTATCATTAGACTACGTTTTGCTGATGAGGGGCATCGAGTTTCTTGGCGCAAGTTAGAACTTCGCAGTAAGGTTATCTAATTATTTCCCGTCCTCCTTCTCTTCCCCTCTCCTTTTTTCTTCTTTCTTTTTTGTGGAAGGCTACTTAACAAACTGCAACCACCCACAAACAAACAATCAGCAACCCACCCCGGCTCTCTGGACCCTAGCATTTATATACCCTCTGAGAAATTCCCAGAATTCCAAGCATTGCACCCGATGGGATGCAGCTGGCAGAATCACGCCTCTGCTAGAGCCTGAGGCAAATCATAGTCAACTGCTATGAAGAAACCCCATATCCCCAGACCTAGGATTAAAACAAAAACATATCCTTACAATCTTTCTGTTGTTTTTAAAGAACCCCAATTTCCAGATTTCTGACTATAGTATGCAGTTTAGCAGTTCTCACCTGGGTACTTACAACCAGTCCCCACTAGGCTTGCTGTGTTCTGGCTGTCTCTTTTTGCCCCACAGTAACGCACAGTAACTTTACTGACTGGATTTAGTGACACACACTCCTGGGTGTGTCTGTGAGGGTGTCTCCAGACATGGGATTAGGAGGGCCCTGCTGTAAACAGTAGGTTTGCAATGTAATGGCATTACTGGGCAGTGGTGAAAGGTTGGAGATGAGGCCAATTGAGTGCAGATAGGTTCCTGGAGTCACGTGATAGGTTGTTCTGGTTTCTTCCTGTGTGACCTTTCTCTCTGCTTCCTGTTCACCAAGAAGTAGAGAGTAGCTTCTACCTCATGTTCCTGCTGCCAGGCTGTTCTGCCCAAGCAAACGGAGTGAGGCAGCCATTAACTAAACCCTCTAAACCATGAGCCAAAGCAAAGCCCTGCTCCCTCAACCCCTTCACCTCAGGCGTGTTAACAGCCCCACAGAAGTGATGGTGCATCCACACTGTCTGCTCCCAGGATGATATTCTAATCATGTCTGTCCTCTGTGATGGGAAAGACTCTCAGTGGTTTCCCCTTTGCCTTCCACCTGCCCTGGTTCCTGTTCTACTGTAGGACACCTGGTGCCCTTTGTGCAGCTAGCAGGACGCTCACACAACTGTTTAATCTCCATTGTTTCCTCTCCAAGATGGAGCTCCCCAGACCTGCTCAAGGGCCAAAGATCCCCAGGGGCTGACAGGTGTGTGCCAAGTCACCTCATGAATGGTTTCTAGTGATGAAACAGCTCTTACTAAGAATTTGTACAAGGGCAAATAAATCACAGGGTTTTTTCCTCCCTCCATGTTCTTTGTGATAGTTATCTGAGAAAGAATTTCAGAGTGGTAATTGGTAAGCTTGCTGACTGTACTTTTTGGAAGAATATTAAGACAACCTCTAGGCAAAAATCTTAAAATTCTATTATTTGTAAGAATACACTGTAAATTTAGAACATGTTTAGTGGGAGCTGGAGAGATGGCTCAGAGGTTAAGATCACATCACTATTGCAGAGGACCCAAGTTCAGCTCCCAGCACCCGCACTGGACAGCCCTTGGACACCTCTGCTTGATGCGATAAATTGAAGTACCTGCAGAAAGATTAGTACTTGGTATTTGTCAGCTGACACTGTTCTTTTCAGAAATACAAATAATTGTGGTTGGCTTTATTAAATTCTGATAATTTAATTGCAAGCTTGACCAGGAAGAGCCAACAGTCAACTGTTCATGGTTTCCACTTCCCAGGGGATTGTTGTTGTTGTTTGTTTGTTTTTGGTTTTTGTTTTGCATGTGTTGGGTTCTAGCTCTTCTATTTGCGTCCTTTTGGATGGAATCATGAGCTAGATTTTTCCCCAACATTTGTGCTTTGGTTTTGAGACAGGGTTGTGAGCTAGCCCACAGGTGTGAGTCACCACACCCAGCCCGTCTTCCTACTTCTGTTTGTTTATCCTTGCTGGTCATTTTTTATGTTTTCTAGTCTTATTCTGGGCTGCCCCCATCTTCAGTTTTTTATCCAGTTAAAATGTTGCTCTGTGTTCTGTGGTTGGCTTAAAGGCAGGCAGGGTGGGTTCTTCCATCAGATGCATATTTATTTTATGCTTAAAACATACCAGATATTAAGAAGATATGATCCTAGTTTGGAAGCATCTGCAGAACTGCCTGAGAAATTCCAGTGTGGCAGGAGGCCTTTCTCTAACCTCATCCCTAGATGGCGCTGATCCCTGTGCCCGCCAGAGGGTGCTGGTATAGCAGCTCTCCCAGCTTCTAGATATAGATGGGATGTAGGGTCTGGGGACAGAGTCTGCTTGCTAAATGCTTATGAAGAGAGATACCACCACCAAAACATATTTGGTTTTGCATGGCATTCTTGTTACTTTAATTGATATAATTTAATGAAATGAAATGAAAACTGATGAAAGCATGTGCTAAAGTAGAAGAGCCATCGCCGCAGTGAGAACCTTTGGGTAAAGTAGAGCTGTCACTGCAGTGAGAACCTTTGGAAGGACTCCACAAAGACAGACTGCCGTCAGACAGGATAAGGAAATGACAGTTAAAGTGATGAGAGGGAAGTCATAAAAACCTGGGCACACTCTCCTATGGCTTCACACTGCTGCCAAGAGTCTGTCAAGGTTTTACTCTTGAAGCCTCAGATTTCCAGCCACCACCATGGGGGTTGTAATGGTTAGTGTTGACTGCTATCCAGCTGGGATTTAGAATCACCTCTGTGTCCAGAAAGGTACAATTGAAGGAGGACACACTCACACACACACACCCGCCCCCAGTGTGGGTGGCGCCATGGAGGGCTAGGGTCCCAGCCTGAATAAAAAGGGGAAAGGAGGCAGCCACTGAGCAGCTGCATTCCTTCAGCTGCCAGCGCCCCCTCCTTCTGCCATGGCTTCCCTGCATGATGAGCTGCACTCCAGACTCAACAAGACACTTCCTCATGCATGTACCCCACAATGCAGAATCTGAAGCATTGCTTGTGTCCTTGTGTCATCTGAATGGGCTTCCTGGGGACTGCTGTCTTGAGGGTTGGCCTTTAGTCTGTGTGTGAATGGCAGATGTTTGTTTTGTTGACAACCCAGAGACCTCTCGACATTTATGGTTAGTGCACACTTTTTTAAAGTAACATTTTGATGACAATTTTTTAGATTATTTTGCATTTTTAAGGTATTATGGTGGTTAACATATTTCTTGCCCTAAAATATAGGCAAAGGCAAGCCCCTCACTTTGGAAGTGATATTTTTTTATTCACAGTAGCATGGTTTCAGAAAATATACCAAGGTGGGGTAAGAATGTAAGCACTGGGAATCTCACAGCCCAGAGAGTCCTGCTGTGAAGCAGGAGAGCAGGGTGGACCCTCAGGGAATCATACACTGTGGAGAGCAGGGTGGTCTAGCTCTGAGGACGCCCACCAGTCACTGCCTCTTCTCAGCCTTCTCTGGGCAGTTCTTTCTCCCCCTCCCTCCCTTCTTCCCTCCCTTCCCTTCCCTCCTCTCCTTCCCTTCCCCTCTCTCCCTCCCTCCCTTTCTCCCTTTCCCCCTCTTCCTCTCTCCCTTCCTCCCTCCCTCTCTCCTTGTGCTCTTGCTCTCAGCTACGGGAGAACCTCAGCAGCTCCTGCTGAGTCTCCTTGTTTACATAAGGATAGCTCCCACCTTCCACCGCTCCCCAGGTCTGTCTGCTTCCCTTTGCTGCATTCTTTGGCAGGCAGCTCCGAGTCTGTGATCCCAGCTCATGGCACCTGCCACCCATGTGTTCCTGCAGCGCTGCAGAGCTGCTGGAGTAACCAGTGATACAGGAATGCTCTGCAGAACAGTGATTTCCTGTTCAGCCTCTGCCCTCATGCAACCAGGAGATCTCATCACAACCCTGGCTGAGGGTCTGTTCTAGAGGAGAGACAACCCTGGCTGAGGGTCTGTTCTAGAGGAGAGACAACCCTGGCTGAGGGTCTGTTCTAGAGGAGAGACAACCCTGGCTGAGGGTCTGTTCTAGAGGAGAGACAACCCTGGCTGAGGGTCTGTTCTAGAGGAGAGACAACCCTGGCTGAGGGTCTGTTCTAGAGGAGAGACAACCCTGGCTGAGGGTCTGTTCTAGAGGAGAGACAACCCTGGCTGAGGGTCTGTTCTAGAGGAGAGACAACCCTGGCTGAGGGTCTGTTCTAGAGGAGAGACAACCCTGGTTCTTCCCTCTTCAGGAGGTGGCAGCACTTCAGAGTGACCATTGCAGGGCTCATTTTTTGAGGTTTTATCTTGGTTTAAATGTTCTTTCAGTGTTTAAGATGTTGGTTGGGGTCTGGTCAGGCACTGCCTCAGGGGCTCATGATGTTTCTGTTACTTCACCATGTTGGATTTGCTTTGCTTTGCTGAGCCTCTGTCACTCTGTTCCTTCAGCAGATCGATTGCTTCAGAGGGGCTTTGGCTTCTTTTGTGGACCCCAAGGTGCCATGATGCAGACAGGACCAGAAGTTAGTAGAGTGGCATTATATGTAAAATGCAGCTGCCTGTATCTGTCCCTGGCTAATAAACACTTTCCCAGGGACGGGCATTCAGAGTTGTAAAGATAAATTACAGCTTTCTAACATTGTTAAGTGCCAAGAGGGGCAAAGGGTCTGAGTTTTTCGTTTTACATATATTGGGTAAAAGAAAAAAAATGAATGCTTCAAATGAAGGTGTGTGTGCCTTTGTGTGAGTATAACATACTTGCGTGTGTGTGTGTGTGTGTGTGTGTGTGTGTGTGTGTTGTAAGTTGGGCTCAAGCTGAGCCTGAAAGTCAAGACTGCCTCTGACAGATTGAGCACAGGTGGATGATGAGCTGCAAAAGATAAAGACACTGCTGTCCCTAAGCCACGGGCACTCATGCCTGGGTGACCACACAGGCTTCCCTTGCTCTTTCCATATCAAAGCCTCACGCAGAAGCTAATTGGTACCATCTGTGCTGATAATGAAGTCTATGATGTGGCTACCAGTGCGAGGAACTTCCTGAAGGGGTTCACAGTCAGGGTGAGATGGGAGCAGGGAGAGTAGTTTTGTGGATGTTCAGTGCTAACCAGCCATAGAAAGGGAACAGAAAGAAAGAACAGCCAGGTGCCACCCCACGCTGAGTGCGTGCTCAGTAAGATGTGTGACAGAGTGCTCACATCCCTGTTAGAGTCACATCCCCATGTGTTAGAGTTCCCTTGAGACGGCTGTAATATTCATCCTGCCCAAATTGGGTGCCTCTTCTTTCAGTGCTTCTGTCCTCTGCCTCTCTGTCTCTCTGTCTCACACTCACACACATACTTACATACACTACACACACGCACACACGCACACACACAGAAGCACTCAAGCATGTGTACAAATTCACAAGTGAGAATAACAGAAGGTGTTAGTTGGTCATTTTATCCCCTGAGAGGAAGGGCAGATCCTAGACATTCCTCCTCAGCGCTCCTGAATTACACACATCTTAGTCAAGGTTTTTAGAGAAACTGTGCTCCTCCAGGGGAATCCGTGTGAGAGTGCACATGCATGTGTGTGAGGCACATGCATTGGCATAGCACATGTGTGGCTGTCAGACAGTCACAAGTGACACTCCTCACCTTCCTCCTCATTTGAGACACTCTTGTTTGCTGCTGTGTACCCCACCCAGGTTTGCTGATCCACTCGCTAGCTGACCTGTATCTGCTGATAGGATTCGGGGATTACAGATGTGTACTCCCACATCTGTCCTTAGGGGTGCTGCGGGGATTTGAACTCACATCCACACACTTGCACAGTGGATACTTTACCCACTGAGCCAGCTCTCAGCCTCTGTATTTTCATGTGGTTACCAGTAGGAAGCTTTATTGGTATCTGTCTTTTGACACCATTTCATTTTGATGTTAGTCAAAAGCATATGGAAACTAGAGAGGCATTTCCAGAGAGAAGTGTGCTTTCCTTTAATCCATGTGTGTCATCTTTGAATAGTAATGCAGTCACATGACTCAGAATTCAGAAGGCTCAAGGTCATGCATTAGTGTACCAGCCACGGAGTCCCTGCTACACAGCCTGTATGCCTGGCTCCCTGTCAGTGCTTCTGTGGGTAAAGTGCAGATAGCAAGCACAGCTAATCACAGTGGTCGCCAAGCTGGCTGCGGCACATTTGCTTTATACTTGATTGTCCAGTAGAGATGAGAGTTTCACGGACAGTCTCAGGGGTGTTTATGTAAAGGAATGCAATGTCAGCTGACCTGATGCTATTAAGCTTTAGAAGGTACAGCCTATGGTGTTGCACAAAGCAGATCTAACCTTTTCTAAGAAGTTCTTGTACCATGAATGATTGACAGGCTGAGGAAGGTGATTAGCATAGCTGCTGTCTCAAGTCTGGGCCAGTGGCACCGACAGTTTGACAAGATCGGAAAACTGAAAACTGCTTGTGGATAACAACAGACATTCTGCCTTGCTTTCACCAGCTCTGGGATTGGGCTGAGGCCAGAGCCAGGGGAACATCTACTTGTGGATTTATTAGGTTAAAAAATAAGAACAAGCCCTTTAGAACTGTCCTAAGACTAGCAGCTTTGGATGGAGAATCATGTTGGGTTTTGCTTTGTTTTGTTTTATTTTTTGTTTTTTGTTTTTGTTGTTGTTTCCCAGTACAACTCAGCAAAAGTGTTGCATTAATGAGCTCTTGGAACTTTTTTTTTTTTTTTTTGGTTTTTCGAGACAGGGTTTCTCTGTAGCCCTGGCTGTCCTGGAACTCACTTTGTAGACCAGGCTGGCCTCGGACTCAGAAATCCACCTGCCTCTGCCTCCCAAGTGCTGGGATTAAAGGTGTGTGCCACCACCCCTGCCCGGCCTGAGCTTTTGAAACTTTAAGCTTCAAGATGAAGTAACTAGGCAGTGACCTACACTCTGACCCTCAGGCAGAGGGCGGTGATTCTTTGATCTGCCTGGCTTTCCAGCTTTTATCCCTACCCACACTCCCTCCCTGCTGGACTTACCTCCCACCTTGCCCAAGCTCCCTTCTTTATTTCCTTCAATAATTGAGATATTCTTTTCTTATATGAACTAGCCAGCTGCAACGTGACAGTTGCTGTCATAGCCCTCCATCTTGCTCTGTTCTTCTCAGGCCTTTGATGATAACTTGGCCTGGGAATGAGCAAAGGCATATTGAGCTGCTTTGGGTTCTGGCCCTGACCTTGCCACAGGCCATGTAGATGGAGTGCAGAGAGTACATATCCAGTGGGATGGAGGCACGCAGGACACAGCACATAGAGTGTGGAGCGTGCGTCACCAAGAGACAGGATGAGCTCACAGGAGCTCCACTGTTCGGCTGCCCACTGGCTCAGAGATTGCTCAGGAATAGGTCTTTCCTTCCATCTACTCTCTCTCCTGGTGCATATCACCTGTCTTCTCACACTAAATGTAAGTTCAGTTCTATACTTGGTGAGAATGGCAAGGCAGTGATGGTTACTAAGTTTTCTAACTCCTGGGTAGAATTTGAAGTTTAAATGCTTGTGTTAGAATGAGGGCAAGTAAACTTTATATGCCCCAATATAGGGGAATGCCAGGGCCAAAAGAATGGGAATGGGTGGGTAGGGAAGTGGGGGGCGCTATGGGGGACTTTTGGGATAACATTGGAAATGTAATTGAGGAAAATATGTAATAAAAATATTAAAAATTAAAAAAAAAGAATTATATAAATTCCAGAGGTCCGAGGCAAAGCCTGGAAGGCATTCACTCTTTTAGTAATCCCAGGCATCATTGGACGTCCAGGTGTCAAGGAACCTAGGTATCAAGGACTGAAGTTTGCTGGCCTCCGAGAACAGCCATGAAATTGCTCGATGGATCAGAGTCTTCCTGTTGGTCTGTCAAAAGTAAACCATTAAGGGAGAAAGGAGAAACACAACTGAATTGCTTGGGAAACTCTTAGACATGAGCAGCATTGGGTGTAAAAGGCTTTTCATAAGCCTACTTCATTATTTTTAACTTGGTAATTATGGGGCGGGACTCCTATTGTCCTGAATGCACTAAATTTGCGCCTATTGATGAGTTAAGGGAATTTATGAACTTGATTATATTAAATAAAAAACTGTAGTAGAATATCACAGATTGATCAGATGATCAAATTTCTGTGAATAAGACATACTTTATTTTTTTCAAGTGTAAGAGAGTTTATTATTTTGAATAGCAATATTTCTGATGCTTTTTACCACTTAACATGATATGTCTTTTCCTTTCCCCAAAGGTCTTTGGAGAATTATGTAAATATGGGAGAATTAAATCAATGTGACTGTAAAAAAAAAAATAGCCAAACATGTTAAAAAAAAAAAAAAAAAAAGAATGAGGGCAAGTAGAAGCAGCTGAGTTTTTTCCTTCTAGGGTCTGCTGATCTGTGCTGAAATTGGGCGCAGCTCTGGCACTCTGACCTCATCTGATCATGATGCCATTCCTGTCCTTGTTGCCAAGGCACAGGTGTCTTGGGGCAGGCAACAAATTGACAAGGTATGGACAGGGCCACATTCATGGTGACTCTTGGGAACATTTCTGTTTACTGGGTGAAACATCACCAGACTTGGACAGCTGTCGACTCCTTCGTTATGTTTGAATTACCATGGAAACGACAAAATTGTGAGATCACACGTTATATTTTTATTTTTGAGACCTGCTATATATATTTATACAAATTAGAAAGCAGAAATATACAGTAGCTTTCATTTCTTATTTTAAAATATTAATGTAAAGGCTGAAGAGATAGTTCAGTGGTTAAGAGCACTGACTGCTCATCCAGAGGTCCTGAGTTCAAGTCCCAGCAACCACATGGTGGCTCACAACCATCTGCAATGGGGTCTGATGCCCTCTTCTGGTGTGTCTGAAGAGAGCAATAGTATACTCATATACATTAAATAAATGAATAAATCATGTTATAAAAAAAGAAACAGCTTGTTCAATGTAGGGATTTAGTTTGCTGTAGATGTTGGTTCTTGGGAATCTGTCATCTTGTTTTTTTCTTCAAAATACTGGAATATGGTGGGTATAATCATAAGTTAGAATGCCTATATTGTGACTACAGACATGTGTTTGTGTGTGTGTGTGTGTGTATGTGAGAGAGAGAGAGAGAGAGAGAGAGAAAGAGAAAGAGAGAGAGAGAGAGTGCTGCGTGTACAAGTCTCAGTTCCATGTGGCTCCAAACACTCGGCCTCCAGGAGGCTGTGTCACATGGTTTTCCAGTGGCCCTCACTGGGGATGATTTCTTGAGGTACCCTTACTCCTACACTACAACTGTTGATGTCAGATTTGAGTTCCCATTCAAATGTAGGCCCAAGGCTGTTCCTGCTGGGTTTGGGCATTGATTGCCTTTCTCCATGGTGCCAAAGTTCAAGGCCATCGTGTCTCTTAATTGTGTGCAGGGCAGAGGTTGGGGCCGTCTCATCAGCCTTCCACTGTGGGTCTGGTTGTTGGTTTTTGAGATTTTTGTCTTTAGAGACTGTACTAGGAGTCATGTGGTCGGCTCTATTATCGCACTACAGTCCAGAGCTCTGGGACAATATTTTCATGTCTGGAAAAATGCATTTATTTTGGTGGTTTTGGACAATTTTGATTTCAACATAATATATTCACTGATAACCTAAGAAAAGTGTTTCATTTTCTGTTGGTTTATGATATTTTTAATATTATATGAATTACTCTCACTGTGTTTTATAACTAGGTCTCCTCAAAATCTGTTCTGGTTAATGTCATAGTAATGTTATAGTAACTCTTGATATATTATCCAGAGAGCACATGCCAGACATGGCGCAGTAATTTAAATGGATAAAGGAAATTCTGAAATTAAATTTTTATAAATATACAGTCATTGACAAATGTAAAAACTTTCTTGCAAAATTCACCACACAGACTTGTCCATAAGTCTGTGATTTAAATCCTGTGTCTATGTGCTCTAAGCCACTAAAGAGCAGTATTGAGTGTGCATACATACATGCATATGTGCATACATGTGTGTATTGTGCTTGTGTTGGTGACTATGTATTCACTGTATAGGGATGCATGCATTTGTATGTTTCTCTTAGAAATATATTATTCATATTGTTGAAGTAAAATATCAGAATTTATTTTAGAGCCAGAGAGAACACAAGAATCTCTATTAGTACTTAAAAGGAAGCTCAGAAAACAATGCAGTTGCTGTATTTTGTAATGTCTATGGGGTAATCTAAATAAATATTCAAATTGTTTTAAATTGAAGTACAGCATGTGTAGATAGGTAGGTAGGTAGATACAACATACATGACATGCATCCATATATATGGATATACACACACACATATATATATGGATATATATGGATATGTGTATGAATGTATATATATATTCATACTTACATATATATGCATGCATATATGCATGCTTACATGTTGTGGATATTGAGCTTGATGAAGTTTGACTGGACGCATTTGTCTGACAGACATTTTCCCAAAGCCTCTGTTTCCTTTCTATGTTTTTTCATTTAGCACTTGTTGGAATTATTCAAGATGCTCTGAGTAGATTTTCCTCTGGCTGGTTAATTCATTACCTTTCTCTGCTCTGTGATGAGTGCTGTTCATGGCGGGCAGCGAGTGGCAGTGCTCCCCAGAGGTGTTGTGTCCCAAAATAGTCATACATACGATGACTTTAAGTCTAGTGAAGAAGTTGTCAAAAGTGATGGTTACTGAGTGAGACTAATAAAATATAGAGACGTAAACAGGACAGAAATGAGTGCTAATTCTGAGCATGAATCTCAAATGGGAGAGAGGATTTTATTGTCTGTATGTCCATCGTCTCTGACTGCAGAAACTCTGTTGGTACTCATTATAGTCAGTCCTCTATGCACCGACTTTCCTGACTGTTTAATATCCCTGGGTGGATGTGTAAGTGTGTACACTGCCTGTCTCTCTCAAACCAGAGCAATAATTCTGTCATAAAACAAATAGAATAATAAATTGTTCCTGGTGGGGAGATCATGCTGAAGTCATGTACAACCAGGAGACCTTGATCTGGAAGAAATAGTTCCTAGAAAAGCTAAGTCAAGGCCGGTCAGTGGTGGTGCATACCTTTAATCCCAGCCCTTGGGAGGCAGAGGCAGGTGGATTTCTGAGTTTGAGGCCAGCCTGGTCTACAAAGTGAGTTCCAGGACAGCCAGAGCTATACAGAGAAACCCTGTCTCAAAAAATCCTGTCTCAAAAAAAAAAAAAAAAAAAAAAAAAAAGGAAAAGAAAAGAAAAACTAAGGCTGGAACTTACGCTCTGTGAGCGTCTGCCCTATTGATCCTGACAGCAAACCATTGAACCTACGCTCTGTGAGCGTCTGCCCTATTGATCCTGACAGCAAACCAGAATAGATTTGGGAAGGGCCTCAGCTCTCACTGCTCCTACCCCTTCACCACAACAAGACTGCTTTTAGGAATCTAAAAAGAGATTTCTCTATCAAAAACAGCAAAAGTGCCCCTACAGCTAAAGTCACATACTCAGTGGTGTAAGGCTGGACACTGCCTAAGATCAGGAAGGGGAAAAAGATGGAAACTCAAACTTGAGCAGGTTCTGGAAGGCTAGCTGAGGTATTCAGTCAAGAACACAGGACAAACACAGTGTTTTTTAAAGACGTGTACCACTGAATGACAGCCAGAACACATGCTCTTCTGTAGACAAGACCCTACGTAATCCAGTGTTGCAGGAAGTATTAAAAAACTGAACGGCATGTTCTGAGCTCGTGCCGGCAACTCTCTGCCCCAGCGGCCTGGCCAGACATACACTGTCGGACAATGGCTGACCTGTTCTTGTCTCATAGAGACTCTCTGGCCCGAAGCTCCCAAAACATCTCCACCCAGCTGGCTAAGTTCCTACACGTCAGCCCCATGCCTCAGATCTCCCACAGCCTTTGCAGTGTACCTCAGGCAAACCCACACTTTAATGCAACCTTTCTCTCTTGAACCCAGACAAGCCACCGTGTGAAGGAAAACACAACACAAACTTAGTTCAGAAAAGATGGTAATTCAATTGCTGGGCGCAACAACTAAAATCCTAATCTTGTAAGCCTTATTAAATCTAAATCTTCCTGTATCAAATCCTGACTGATCCACAATTGAAATCGGGAAACACTCGTAGCTACATCTTGTCTTCACGCTATCCCTGTCCCAAAAAACCTAACTCTCTCCTGCTTCCTCTCTTCCTCAGTCCAACCTGGAAGTCCCTCCTCCTCACCCAGTGATTGGCTCCTTTATTCATTAGGGGATTCCCTATTGGCTCACAAGAAGTCACCTGAGTACGTATGTCTCATTCTTGTCCACACAACCCCTCCCAGGAGAGTGGAATAGGCATCAAAATACAAACAGCACCAGGCCCATCCAGAACAATCCAGTAAGAAGCAGATGGAATGAACAACATGTCAGGAAGGTTACAGACTCTGGGAACAGCTTGGGAAAGGGAACTAGGGTTCTTTGTGGCATCCAACAACACACCATGAGTGAAATGAAGAACACAGTTCCAGGGCTGGAGAGATGGCCCAGTGTTGTAAAGCCTTGGCCACTTTCCCAGAGGACCCAGGTTCAATTCCTAGCACCCATATGGAGGCAGACAACCACCTGTAACTCCAGTTTCAGAGGAGACGTCTGTTTTCTTCCTGGGTGTTCTTGAGTTTCAGACCTTCCCTCACATCAGGATGACCAAAAAGGCTTTGTTTGACCACATCAACATCTAAGGCAGTGGTTCTCAACCTGTGGGTCGCGGCCCCTGTGTGTGTGTGTGTGTGTGTGTGTGTGTGTGTGTTCCATGTCAGGTATTTATATTACAATTCATAACAGTAGCAAAATTACAGATATAAAGTAGTGACAAAATAATTTTATGGTGGGGTCACCACAAAATGAGGAACTGTGTTAGTGGTTTGCAGCATTAGGAAGGTGGAGACCTACTGCCCTAAGAGAATCTGTTTTATGAGTTTAGCAGATATTCTCAACTGATGGAGAAGTAATTGCCCAGTTGTGAGTTTGTAATCCGATTGCTGTGAGCCCCGTGGCTGTCGTTACTGAGCCTAATGGAGGGGCTGAAGGGAAACAGAGCCACACATGCCATAAACAAAGCTGTTAACTCTGCAGCCCCTGTGCTCTGAGTCATCTTGACGGATTCTTTAATGATGGGATAAGAGCAGACCCTGACCGTTGCCCCGGCCCCACAGTGTGCATCTTCTCTCTTGTGTTTGAAATTAATATCTTAATTTGGAGTTCTGTGTTCAATATTGAATAGTACTTTTTTCTCAGACACCCATGGACTGCATGCCATCTTTGCCACAGGTGCAACCTGCAGACTGGTTCAAAAGTATGGCAATCGTGTGTTTTCAGCGTGTGCTTTCAGCGTGTGCTTTCAGTGTGTGTTTTCAGTGCTTTGAGATAAGCATGGTGAAGCTTCTGAAGTCTGGTGCTGCTGTGCTGTAAACACACTGGCTCATGGCCTCCTGATTTTGGCCAGCTTGGGTGGCAGTCAGCTGGTGCGGTGAGTGACACACTGCTGCCCAGGGACTTAACCAACAGGAAGTTATCCACCTACCATTCCAGGGACTGGAAGTCCAGGATGCAGGTGCTGGTACAGCAGGCAGGTCTCAGTCCACACTGAGTGCATGAGCTTCGTGATGCCCGTTCACTAGCTGTGGATCTGGAATCAGGAACACACTGCTGTGAATGGAATCAATCGCCTTAGTTACTGTATGTCCCTGTCTTCATACACAGTCACCCTGGGAGCTGGGACTTCACCAAAGAACCCATTCAGTCTGTAGCCCTATCGGGGCCACAGTGGACTGAACATTTGTAAATGTGTCCTTCATTCACCATCTGAGGAATGTCACTGCACAGTCAACCTGAACTAGTGTTGACGCAGGAAGCTGCTCTGAGTTTCAAACTTGAGTATTGATCATACTTACGTGACCTTAACATTGAGCAGGATTGCTCCTATGGAATGTTTGATCTTTAGAAGAAAACATTTTTAAAAACTGGATTGGACACTAGAAAAACTAATCAGGTAGTTGATTCCTTCGCTGGACATAAACTTGGTGTGATTATAGCAGGTAGGTGTGCACAGGTGTGTCTGTGTGCTCTGGCCTGCTGTCCCTTCACAGACCCCACCACCCTGGAGGAGAGGTAGGCAGGCCTTTCCTGCCCCTGCTTGGATGTGGTTTTTACTGCTGTGCACTTTGAAACCACACACATGCTTGACATTTCCCCATCTCTTTGGGGATTGTTTCTTTCCAACCTGCCACTGCTGCTTCAGGTTAACTGCTCGTGGGTCCTGCCTTTGCCTCACGTCTGCCTCTTGCTTGCTAGCTTCCTTGCAGCATGCAGACCTTGCATGGCACCACCATGCTTTCTATCTCCTGTCTAGGTATCTTTGGAAATTCTCTCCCACCTAATTTTTGCTTATCAGAGGACCTCGTTGAGGACTCCCCTCCCTATCCTTCAAGATCTAGTCCAAACATAGCCTTTCCCATTTTCCCTACCTTCCCCCAAATGATGATGAGGTGCCACATGTGTTAGCAGTACCCCCTCTGCTGACAGTTTCTCAGAATGGGAGATATACTGTTCTCAGTGTTGGCATCACTGTGGTTCTGGGTCATACGGAAGATACACAGCCAGGCTGCAGCCAAGTCAGCTGCAAAGAGAACAGAGCATCCCTGCCCATGTGCTCTGAGAATCAGCTGTGTCTATGGCCACACCACCTGGACCTGCTTCATACTTGGCTGGGAGAGTAAGACGTGAGCAGGTATGAGGTATACCTTGAGGGACATAGATATTTGGCTTTATGAAGTAAAGGTGATTATCAGGCAGATATGGGTGTCAGATGTCAGACCAACATCAGTTCCATAAGGGAGAATTGATAACACTCCACTGTACAGCTTAGCAGGAGGTGTCTCCTAGAGGCAGGACTCCATTAAAGACACTTGGTGACGTTTCGCACCACCGGGTGAGTCAGTGATGCACATTGCCCTATGATCTCTTTACTTTTCTCTCTAGCTGGGGAGCTGCAGTGAGCAGCTAGACAGCAGGATGTGTGAGTGGCTTCTGCTGGAGGCATGGTGGCACTTGTCTTTGTGTGTGTGTTGCACTCCGTTACTGTGTTGGACTAACTCTGTTTTAACTGTCTCTCTCATATGACTTAAAGCAATAATCCCCCAAAATGAAATCAGTCAAAAGTTCACGAGGCTCTGTGTGTTGCTTATACAAATTCACTAATACCACAATAATCAAATAGTACTATCTTTGTAGAAGTCTTCTAACTAAGCTCACAGGATAGTTGTTGGTTCTGCCTTAAACTTGGTGTGATTGTGCTGACCATAAATATAATTGCTCCTACTATGAGAAAGATAACTTTTCTATATTTCTGTCTATTTACCATGCAGAATAAACAAACTCGGCCAATTGCCACCTTAGTAAAAGGACTGTTATTGGCAGGTTTTTCTGTATATCTGATGGGTTTTAGTTAAGCATTCACTGAACCACATACTTTTTTAAAAAATTTTACTCCCTCCCCCCCCCCCCCGTTTCCAGCAGCACTGCAAGGATTGGGGGAAAACATCTACTCCATCCGAGTCAGTGCACAGTCTCGTAGACTTTAAGTTGAGTTCTTTATTATAATAATTATAGACTCAAACATGATTGTAATTATATGTGCAAGATTTCATGGACTGCTTATCCAGTTTCCTCTAATGGGGATGTTTACAGAACCGTGGAGTGTCAGTCATAGAATCAACTGATCTTGTACTCTGTGTGTGTATGTATGTGTGTGTATGTATGTGTGTGTGTATCTTTATGTGTGGGTGTGTCTGTGAGTCTCTCTGTGTATTTGTACATGTGTCTGTGTGTTATACATGTATGTGTATTGTTCTCTGCAGTGCCATTGCATGTGTGGGTTTACATGCCCCTAGCCACAGTGGAGCTACAACAGGGTCCCACTTGTAACTCTGTCCCTAGTCTCTTTGTCAGGTGACAGATGTAGTCTCCATGACCCTTTGGGAATCAGGGCCAGTTTGGGTTGTATATCCTAAAATCAAGGTGAGTGTTAGTTATTTTGTCACCGACGTGGTGAAGCACCCAGCAGCCCAAGTGGGAAAGGTTTGCTTGGCTCATGGTCTGAAGTGTTAGCTTCCTCTGCTGCTCTCAACCCGAGGCCAAGCAGAACATGACCAGGGCATGTGCCTGTGGTGGAAGAAACTATGTCCCACATGTGCCATAGATCAGGGAGATGGGACTCAGGGACTAACATAAGACACACTCCTCAGAGCGCACCACACACACAGACACAGACACAGACAGACACAGACACACACACACACACACAGACACACACACACACAGACACACACACACACACACACACTCCCTCATCCAGGGCGAAGCTGACCCACGTGATTGTTCCCTCTCCAGCCCTGGTGACTAACAGTTACACTTCCTATCACAGTAAGTGACATGTAGTAGAAGGGTTTATTCTGTTCATGGTTTAAGGCATACAGTGGATCATGGTACAGAAGCATGGCAGCCAGGACAGCCCCAAGCCAAACGGCACCAGGCAATGGATACACATGGATCAGGAAGCAGGGCCAGGCTGTACCCCATGCCCCACCCTGCCCCAAGACCTATCTCAGGGGCCTCCCAAAGGCTCCACTGTCTTCCCAAACAGCACAGGAGCCTGCAGGGGACATCCTACATTTGGACAGTAACAGGGATCAAACCTTCCCCATAGAAGCCTCAGGGGCACTTCTCAGATCTGACACACAGTAGGGCGCCAAGGTGTGATATCCAGAATCAAGGTTTCTGACTGTCAGTCTGATCTCCATTTCCAAATACTTTGTCTTTTAAAATCTACTGTGTAAATGAAACCTTCAAGGTGAGTGTCATTCATGCAGACCTGCCCCAGAGAGTCTTGTAGTTACTACACTAGTTCATTGCCAAATTTAAACATTCACCCACTGCAGGATGGGGGTTGCTTTGAGCCCCAAGTAGTCCAGGTAAAGCTGCTATGAGCATTTTTGTACAGGTTCCCATGTAAACGTAAATTTTCATCTCTTGTGCACATGACCAAAAGTAGTGCTGCCGTGTGATTGGTCTATGTGAAGCTGTTGAGTGCTAGGCAAGGACTGTGCATGCATGCAGTTGTCATGTCCGAATGTCAAGCCAGCCCCTCCACTGCTGTACTAACTTTTGTTTTCTCGGTGGCAGGGGATGTCGGGGTCTTTTCAGGTGTTTGTCATTAGAAAGGTCTTCAGTAGAATGTCTATCTTTCCTGCCCTTTCTAACTGGATTTCTTTGCCTCTGTGTTTGAAGAGCTGCAGCTCTCTGGGTGGCAATTCTCAGCAGGGTGGGTAGTCTGTCAGATGTAGATACAAGCTGCAGAGGTTGTGGGCTTTGCTGAAATCCTCTTCATGGCTTACTTGTGTTTGACTGTTTTTGAAACACCAGGAGAATTAATGATAAAATTGAAGCATTGTAGCTGTTTGTTTATTGTTTGTTGTTGTTGTTTAGTTTTGTATTTCTTCATACTTGCTTCCTTTCTTCTCCTCTTACTCACTCTTCAGAAAAAGAGATGGTTTCTTGTTGTGAAAAATATTAACGATTATTCAAATTACAGTTAATTTCCAGGTTCTTCAGTAAGTGTTCTGTTTCCCTTCCTTTTACAAATATGTAGAGCCCTTGCTCCGCCTCTCCACAGGACTCCAGAGTGGTTTTGGTAACGTTTTTCTCATTAGCATTTGTGTAGCAACTTGAATCTCCATATCCAGAACCACATGTGGGTGGAATTCTATTTTGTCCCAGTTATTGGTGGTAACATGTTTCCTAGAGACCATATAGGATTTCTCTGAGACTGTGTATTTGTGTTCTCTGGTTCCAATAAGCCTGTCCTCATGTGTCAGTTTGTCAAGTCTATCTTTGCTCAGTGCCTCCTGAGCTTCCATGCATGAGAGGGTACCCCTTCCACCTTCTGTGCCTCTGTGACGAGTGGGGTCAGCCTTAGCAGTGAAGCATCCTGGCTGGTGCAGCACTGAGCCCCAGCAACAGAAGCTGGGGAGTGGGCCTATGAGGGAGGGAACCAGGCAGCTCAGAGCTCTGTCCGCAAGTTGGTTCCCTTCCTCTAAAGATGGAGTTGGGAAGAAAAAGTGCCAGCCTGCCTGCCTACAAGAGCATTGTAGGAACATCTCCATGTATCCTTTCCTCTGTGTGGAGGAGAAGACCATACTCGTGATTTCCTGCTGCACACATGTATCTCACATCCACCCTCAGGTGAGAAGGAAATGACACCAAGTCCACTCACGTAGGGCATCCTGAAGCACACTATTCTCTCGTGAAAATGAAGTGGCCTGTGGAGTCCTCCACCAGTGGGAATTAGAGCTCACTCGGCTCACTCGGTACCAAGGCCTGTGTGGTGCCAGACTCTCGGCAGTGATGATCTGATGGTAAGGAGGGGTACTTCTGCACTCATGGTGACATGCTCCTGGAAGAAGGCACCACAGTGAGCTGCATAGAAATGCACAAATCAGTGACACATATGAGGGGAAGAAATCAAGTGAGCAACTGAATAGGAAGTGTCACGGGAACAGCGAGACAGTGCCAGGAAAGCCCTGACAAGAGGCTTGCCGGCGGCGATGAGCATCCCAGAGCTAAGCATCCCTGAGATGAGCATTGAGTGAGAGTCACGATTAGAATACACCGGAAGAGGCAGCAGAGCCAGCCTCGATCAGGCCAGGCCTGGCATATACGGGAAAGGAGAGGAGAGAGAGGTGAGGGAGAAGATTCCAGAGGCATTCAGAGTAGGAAGGAGCTCAAATAGTATGTTTTCAGGTTATGGCTTTTATCTGGGCGTGTGTGTGTGTGTGTGTGTGTGTCTGGCTTGTTTTGTGAATGGAGTTGCTCTGATAGCACAGAAGACTGTGGAGGAAGGGAGAATGGTTATTGCTGAGGTGACATGACCCATGTGTAAGGCAGGCAAGGTCTGGATAATGCTGGGAGCAAGCTGGACCAGTTCTGAAAGTTGAAGGCTATGGGGCATTACATACATTAAGTTGGAGGTTATAGGGCATTACATACATTAAGCTGCTCACTGACAGCTTTTATGAGCACTGGGCCTTAAGTACATTTATTACCAAAATTTGAACAAGTCTTTTTTTTTTCATGTTTTTCCTTGATTACTGACAGCTTAAATCTCTTTAGCACTTGTAGCTATTCTGAGAAGGAAGGAGTGTCTGCTATATACTGAAATGTGATGTTCATATGTTCCACAAGTCTCTGGTTTGTTCTGAGCACTCACTATGTCATAGCCGGAGGAGGAAGAGGAGGAGGAGGAGGAGGAGGAGGGGGAGGAGGAGGAGGAGGAGGGAGAAGAGCAGGAGGAGGAGAGGGAGAGAAGGCTGAGGGAGGAAGGAGGAAGTAGTCTCCTGGGGGTGGAGAGGTAGTTTACTGTTCTTGTAAGCGGCCCCAAGTGGGTTTGTAACACCACATCTGGTGGCTCTGAATTCTGAGGGCACTTGTGCTCATATACACACCCACACAGACACACATGTACACATAACTAAAAATAGTAAAATAAGTAATCTCTAAAGTCCAACCTCAGCTCTTGGGGCCATATTATTTAATTGCACATTGTAGTGCTATGCAAGGCTCAAGCAAACCGCAGTGGCTGATGCTCCCTGGTTCCCTGTCTCTTAAGTGTGTTTGTCATTTCCTGGGATACCTGTCACAGAGTGAGTGAGTGTTTCAGCTTTGGGATCTGAAGGGGGACTCACTGAAAAGAGCACAGAGAGAAAAGGCAGTGTACCGTCTTAATGCAGAGAATGCCAACTGATACCGTGCTTGCCGCCAAGCTCAAAGAATGGGCTCTGGTGCAGTGTAACCTTGGCTCACAAGCACCTCAGCAAATCTCTGGAGACAATGGCATCTTTATGCTCAGTCATGTCATGCAGGAAACATTGTTGGGGGCATCTGGTCCAAAGCAGTTCTTATGCCAAACAGAGAAATGCTCAGAAATTCAATGAGTTTTTCTTCAGATCTGACTTTGCCACGGACAAGTGCTGTAAGAGAAACCCCCAAGCTGCCTGGGTTGTAGCACGTGCAGGAATCTCCATGAGCTTGAGTGTAAAGCCTTGCTGTGCGTTACTTCAGAGGATGTGTATTAGTCAGGGTTCTCTAGAGTCACAGAACTTATGGGTAGTCTCTATATAGTAAAGAATTTATTGATGACTTACAGTCGGCAGCCCAATTCCCAATAATGGTTCAGTCGCAGCTGTGAATGGAAGTCCAAGGATCTAGCAGTTACTCAGTCTCACACAGCAAGCAGGCGCAGGAGCAAGAGCTAGACTCCCTTCTTCCAATGTCCTTATATTGTCTCCAGCAGAAGGTGTAGCCCAGATTAAAGGTGTGTTCCACCACACCTTTAATCCCAGATGAAAGGTGTAGCCCAGATTAAATCTCCTTAAACTCGGAGATTTAATCTTCTGGAATCCATAGCCACTATGTCTCAAGATCTCCATACCAAGATCCAGATAAGGATCTCCAAGCCTCCAGATAAGGGTCACTGGGGAGCCTTCCAATTCTGGATTGTAGTTCATTCCAAATATAGTCAAGTTGACAACCAAGAATAGCCATTACAATCCACCCCTTGTCAACTTGACACAAATAATATCCCATGTTTACATGAAACAATAACAAGGTTGTGAATACGCCTAACATGATATAACTATCCCTCGTACAATCGCAAACGCATTTGTAAATTTACAATGGGGCATTCATATTACTTTATAATCCTCGTTTCTGCAACTGGTTACGTGGCCTTAATTGGTATTTATAACTACCTTCCTCTACTACCCATTCTGTATTTCCTTCACCTTCGGCCAGCACCTCAGCAGGTCTTGGCTCTTTTCCTGGAGGATTGACCCATACCTTCATTCCTGATGGGTCTGCGTCCTTTATCATCCTGCTTGGATTAGGCTGTTGTAGTTTCCCATTGACTTTAATCACAGGACATGGTAGTACTAGGAGACGCCCTAAGGGATCTCCTACACTCCAGACATAATCTTGCTTACCTCCATTGTGAAGAGGTAATCCAATTTCCCCATGGTAATCTGGATCTATCACTCCTCCTAACACGGTTATTCCTTTTTTAGCCTGTTGGTTTAAGGGCATTAGAAGCCCAAAATGACCAGGGGGAAGTCTGAGCTTCCAGTTCAATGGAATGTTTGTTGTAGCTCCTGGTAGGAGCACTCCCCTCTCTGGAGCCAAAACTTCTAGGCCAGCAGAACCTAGAGTTATGGGGACAGGAAGCAAAAATTTTCCTAGAGGGTCACTAGGAGTGATAGTAAGTGGAACTATTCCCTTTTCCACCCCTTGATTCCTGGACCCATGAATCCTGGCTATGGGTGAAACTGTACCATATATGGAGCGCTGATTCAAAGCATATACTGCCTTCTGAAGAACTCTACCCCAGCCTTCCAAGCTGTTACCACCTAATTGGCGCTGTAACTGCGTCTTCAAAAGGCCATTCCATCTTTCTATCAGGCCAGCTGCTTCAGGATGATGGGGAATGTGGTAAGACCAGTGAATTCCATGATCGTGGGCCCACTGTCGTACTTCTCTGGCTGTGAAATGAGTTCCTTGGTCAGAAGCAATACTGTGTGGAATACCATGACGATAGATAAGGCATTCTGTCAGTCCATGAATGGTGGTTTTAGCAGAGGCATTACGTGCAGGAAAGGCAAATCCATAACCAGAATAAGTATCTACTCCAGTAAGAACAAAACGCTGTCCTTTCCACGAAGGAAGTGGTCCAATGTAGTCAACCTGCCACCAGGTTGCTGGCTGGTCACCTCGAGGAATGGTGCCATATCTGGGGCTCAGTGTTGGTTTCTGCTGTTGGCAGATCTGGCAATCAGCAGCAGCTGTAGCCAGGTCAGCCTTGGTGAGTGGAAGCCCGTGTTGCTGAGCCCAAGCATAACCTCCATCTCGACCACCATGGCCACTTTGTTCATGTGCCCATTGAGCAATGACAGGGATGGCTGGGGAGAGAGGCTGACTGTCCACAGAACGGGTCATCTTATCCACTTGATTATTGAACTCCTCCTCGGCTGAAGTCACCTTTTGGTGAGCATTTACATGGGACACAAATATCTTCACATCCTTTGCCCATTTGGAGAGATCTATCCACATACATCTTCCCCAGATGTCTTTTTCACCAATTTTCCAATTGTGATCTTTCCAAGTCCCTGACCATCCAGCCAATCCATTGGCTACAGCCCATGAGTCAGTGAATAATCGTACATCTGGCCATTTCTTCTTGCAAACAAACTGTAATACCATGTGTACTGCCCGAAGTTCTGCCCACTGTGAAGATTTCCCTTCACCTGTGTCTTTCAGAGTTGTCCCAGAAAGGGGTTGTAATGCTGCAGCTGTCCACTTCTGGGTGGTGCCTGCATAACGTGCAGAGCCATCAGTAAACCAGGCCCTAGTCTTTTCCTCTTCGGTCAGTTGATCATAGGGAACACCCCATGAGGCTATAGGCGCATGCTTGGCAGCAGATGGCATTGTAACAGGAGTAGAAACCATAGGCATTTGAGCAACTTCTTCATGTAACTTGCTTGTGCCTTCAGGACCTGCTCTGGCCCGATCACGTATATACCACTTCCAGTACCAAATTCTGTATTAGTCAGGGTTCTCTAGAGTCACAGAACTTATGGGTAGTCTCTATATAGTAAAGAATTTATTGATGACTTACAGTCGGCAGCCCAATTCCCAATAATGGTTCAGTCGCAGCTGTGAATGGAAGTCCAAGGATCTAGCAGTTACTCAGTCTCACACAGCAAGCAGGCGCAGGAGCAAGAGCTAGACTCCCTTCTTCCAATGTCCTTATATTGTCTCCAGCAGAAGGTGTAGCCCAGATTAAAGGTGTGTTCCACCACACCTTTAATCCCAGATGAAAGGTGTAGCCCAGATTAAATCTCCTTAAACTCGGAGATTTAATCTTCTGGAATCCATAGCCACTATGTCTCAAGATCTCCATACCAAGATCCAGATAAGGATCTCCAAGCCTCCAGATAAGGGTCACTGGGGAGCCTTCCAATTCTGGATTGTAGTTCATTCCAAATATAGTCAAGTTGACAACCAAGAATAGCCATTACAGGATGCTTTTGTTATGTCTACTGTCTTCATTTTGCTAAAGCAAATGAGAACTGTGTGTGAGGCGTTCAGAGGAACTTGTTTAAGATTTCTATCATCAGGACTTTTCGTTGCCAAGCGTGAGGGTCAGGGTTCAGGTCACCAGAACATAAGTAAAAACTGAGGTGTGTGGTGGCTCACCTGTGACTGCAGGACATGGTAGGGCAGAGACAGGAGCTCCACACAGCACTCTGGCTAGTTAAATAGCTGGCTCTGGGATCAGTGGGAGACTCTGCCTCAGTATATAAGCTACAGGGTAAGATGACATCTGATTCCTACCTTAGGCCTCTGCACACAAGCGTGTGCATGCATACAAACACAAACACATGTGTACCTGTTCATAGACATATATTTACACATGCAAACATGCACATATACACATATACACATATGTGAAGAAATATTTTTATTATTCCTATATTAGAGCCTTGAGATTAGTATGTGTGTTTGTGCATGCATGTGTATATGTGAGCACTCAGTTGTGCCTTTATATGCAGAAGATAGTGGTTTTGTTGCCCTCTGTCGCTTCTTGCCTTCTTGAGAGAGGGCCTCCCACTGACCCTGGTAGATCAGCTGGCTAACCAGCCCCAGGATCTGCCTGCCCCACTTCTCAGCCCTGGGGTGATAGGTGCACATGGAAGCACATGGACTTTATGTGGACTCTGGGGATTTGAACTCTGGTCCCTGTACTTGCACAGCAAGTGGTGCACCTTAGTTCACATTTTAAAGATGTTGACTTGACAATGATTTTCTGTCATTTCTCATTTTTCCTTATAATTGGAGAGAAGTAACCTGGTTTAAAAAAAAAACAAACCCCTCTGAATGACAGTTAAAATACATATTTCGCCACAGCCATAGCTGAGGTCAGTTTGAGACCTGTCACGCTGCCTGTTCGTCATCACTGTTTGCAGTTTTAGTGGTGCTGATCCACCCTTCTCCTGGTGCTGCTGCCCTTGCCATCTTGTGTTAGTATTGATTTTGTTCACCGACTAACCCCCAGTGCTTGATCTATATAACAGGCTCCAGCTACAGTGTAAACAGCAGCCTAGTTCAGGTTTGTAGCACAGACAATCCTTCTGAGTCTACCATAGCATCATTTGAGCAGACACAGTTTTGACAGGACGGTGACTGATGCTGTAAGATCTTAATGGCTCCTCACTGGCAGAGCAGCCCAGGCTGCTCAGAATCCCAGGCTGAGCTTGGCTAAAACAGCTTGAATCTAATTACTGCTGTTTTCCGAATGCAGTTTCACACACATGAGGAAGTTAATTTCTTACCTCAGGCTCGAGGCTCACTTTTCCTTTGCCTTCAGTCTGTCCTTCTCCTCCAGATACCTGGGTCACTGGTTGGCCTAGGTCTGTCTCCAGCCCTATATTCTGTCCTTGCTGGGTGAGATTTCCATGGCTCTTAAATGAAACAGGTTTGCCGACTCTGCACATCGCTCCTCCTTGGCTGTGGGGATGGATGTTAGAGGAGAGGCAACTGTAGTGCTTGATTTCCCAGGAAGAAACAACCAGACCAGCACCAAAAGTCAGAGCAAGTCCCTTTCAGGCCACTGGGCCTGGGCGGAGATGGGTAGTAGTATTTGTTGGTATGTTCTGCACCACTAGAGGGAGCCCTGTTGTCCTGATTTCTGAATCCTGAACCCATCATGCCTATGGCTGTGGCATGGTGGTCCCCTGGTAAGTGCTTGTTGAGCTCCCTCTGCTCTTTGTGCCACTGGACACTGCATGCAGCATAGCTGGGAGTATGAAGACACAACATACGAAGAGCAAGGGCAAGCCAGGCTAGCTCCTCCTCAGGCAGGGGGAATTTAGGGGAGTCCGAGTCAATGGAGAATGTCAGAGCTGGGTCCTGCTCAGACCTCTGCTCCAGGTCAGCCTCTAACTCTAGACAGAGGTCAGGTCTGGGAATTTTTCCCAACATCCAGACTGTTGCATTGGTATAGTTTAATGGTGAATGAGGACTCACTGTGTGTGCATGTGTTGCTGTGTATGTACAGGGGTCTTACATACATGTAGCAAGGATTAAATAGTACATAGGAATGAGTACAAGAAAACTACCATGTGTTTTCAAATATCATGATTTGTGTGTTGACTGCTTTCCCCTTCCCTCTCCCTGGAAATGGATGAGAGCAAGGATTGAAAGTCAGGAATGGCATTAGCAGGCACCACTTACATAATGTCATATAGTCCAGGCAGCCAGGCTGGAAGGTGCAGAAACAGGAATAAGCTGGTGGCCTCTGTGCCACACCAGGGGCCTGGAATTCTGCAGGCATCATGTCTGTTCCCCACCTAACCTTCCTGTGAACCCGAAGGAGCTCCTGTCCTCTTCCTCATCCTCTTCCTCTCCTCCTCCTTCTCCTCCCCTTCCTCCTCCTCTTCCTCCTCCTCCTCTCCTTCCTCTTCCTCTTCCTCCTCCTCTTCCTCTCCTTCCTATTCTTTCTCCTCTTCTTCTTCCTCCTTTCCTCCCTCATCTTTCCTCTATTCCTTTTCCCTCTCCTCCTCGTTTTTTCTTTTTGGGACATGCAGGAGCAGGTCTCACCTGCTGGCACTCCACAGGTGCATTCCCTCTCCGGGAGGCCACCTTTTTCACTGTATGTTTTCCTTTCATCAGTTGGATTTGGAGAGGTAGGTTGGCCTTTTGCAGGGGCATTGGAAACCCCCTATGACCAGCATGCCTAGCAGCTTCCTTGTAAGGAACAGGGGAAAGCTCTTGTCATCTTCCTGTTGTACACATATACATAGTCAGTGGAGGGCCAGTCCTCCATGCCTTCCCCAGCTCACATGCAGAATGAGGCTGCCACACTTCATGCCTTGTGAAAATACATGAGTGGAGGATTTTGCACTACTTAAGCCCTTTACAGTAATTACCAGATTGTTAATGCTTGATTCACAAGTGGAAATTTACTTTAGAGGCTCCCAGTCTCCCAGTCATTGTGTATAAGCACAACTATTGTGCAACAAAACTGGAAATTAGTCAACATCAAGATGCCCATGTTCACATTAACTCAATTCATCAGTTTGTGTGTTTCCTTAGATTATCTCATAGTAAAAAATGTTATCAAAATATTACTTGGAGTGAATTCTGTGGTTCTGCCAATTAGCCTCTAGGCAGCCCTCCTCTGCCCATGCCCACAGTTCAACAAAACATGGACTATGAAGCTTGATGGGGGTAGCCAGGGTCCTGTAGCGACTGGTTTCCTCTGCTTCCCTGGTGGGGGGCTGGAGAGGTCTGTTTTGGAACATCATCATGTGGGGGTTCTAGTGAAAGGGAGTCTTACCTAGCTGCAGCCCCTCTACCTCCTGCCCTGGGTGTTCTGAAAGGGAGACTCCCCTCCCTCCTTCCTAGAGTGGGTTTCTATGACCAGAACAAAGGGCGGCAGTAGTGTGTGGACTCTATCAGAGGCTGGAACTTCCAGGAAGGTTTTAAAGAGAGGGGAGATGGGAAACAAGCACACTGGGAGGAAGGGTTGAGCGGCTGGAGGAAGCTTCTGTTTGTTCTGTAAACTCCTTTTCTTTTCACAGTGCAAACTTTTCCTGCTCACTGCAATAAAAGCAGTGTTCACGTGCATGTGCACACACACACTCATAGGCAGGCTCCTGTTTCCCTTTTCCAGTGTGAGGGAGGGAAGGGAAGTTGTCCTCACACATTTCCCCACAGTAGACTTATTATCTCCACTTAACTTACTCATGGAAATACTTTGAGGTGTAATACAATTCTAAACAATGAAACGAACAGCTTATATGCATCCCTGCAGCCCGTCTGCCAAAGAGAAGCAGGCCACATGGCACAGTCTTTTCTCCCACCATAGAGAAGCTGCCTCAGGATGCAGTCTCAGCTCCCACTGAGAACAGAAGTGGGGTTATTCTTTGACTTTGATGATGCCACAATAAAGAAGGATGCGGGCCTGCAGAGCCCAGGGAGACAAGAGAGGAACCCTGAGTCTTGAGTCTTTGAATGCAAAGGGAGGGGAGGGCAGAGCCTAGGACTGAGTCTGGTTTTGCCAGATGCTGCCACTGATGCCAGAGAGAAGGGAAGCTGGCTGAGGGGTTTGAGGGGATGGGGCGGTCACCGACACTGAGGAAGTGTGAGGAAGGAAGGGCAGGATTGCTCGTGAGCTGTGTTTTGCTTTCTGTTCTTTGCTTCTGACGTTTGGCACCTCTCAGGGACAGACTGATGGGGAGCCATGTTGTGGTACAGCTGGGCCTTGCATGTAAGATTGCACAGGGCATAGACACCTCTCCTCATAAATACAGGATATTCTACAGGGCCTACCTTTCCTTGTTGCTGGGCATTCAGATTATTTTCAGGTATTTTGAATTATCACCAATGTTAACTTTTGCTAATATTTCATAATATTCTCTGGTACCATAGAAGCCAGGGCACAGGATGAGCATTTTCAGTGATTTAATTGGATTTCGAACCTCTCAATAGGGAAATCACCTGGTGCTGGAAACCTAGCATCCTTCTGGAGCTACTGAGTTCTCTTAGAAGGGAACCCACTACCATCACTTAACTGTTGGTGGATTTAACTTGTGGTGTACGTTCCCAAAAGCAAAATTGCAGGCCCAAAGAATAAGCACATGCTTTAGTGTAATGGCTACAGCAAGATAATTTTACATAAGATTCCCCTAGCCAGAGCCCTATTTCCCTATACCTTATAAACTAACACACACAGCTATAGATAGATAGAGACAGAGCATATATATAATAGCATAAATACGTATAATAGCATATAAATAAATAAAATGTATGCACACACACATATATATAGGTATATATAGATAGGTAGAGAGACAGAGAATATATAATAGCATATATATAATAGCTTATAAATAAAATATATACACACACAGATGTGTGCACAAATATATAAATATAACTTGCTAGGCCCACTTTTGTTTGAATATAACTGGCTTCATGGCCAACCGCTTTGTATTGGATAACCAATAAGGAGACTCATCCCTGGGAAAGGCTAATGTTCCTTCTCCCAGGAGTCGTCCATTGTCTAGAGGTGGCGCCCACGCTAACATGTCTGTCAGCATTGCCATTGTTCTGGTTTTGTTTATGAAGCCATTTTTAGGAGACATTGTTTCACAGCAGTGTACCTTTCTTCAGTCTTTCTTCCCCCTCTTCTGGGAAGTTCCCTGAGCCATAGATTCAGGAGATATGATTTAGATGTAGCCATCATGGCTGAGCTCCCATGTTGATCTGTTGATCTCTGTATTGTGTCCAGTGGTGGTTTTCTGAGATTGTCTCCATTTGCTGGGGGTTTTTTGTTGTTGTTGTTTTTGTTTTTGTTTTTGTTTTTTTTATTGGAGGTGGTAACTATCCTTATCTGTGGCTATAAGAACAAGATGTAGAATAATTAGAAATTATGTTGGTTTAGCAGCTGGGCAGTGGAGGTAAACACCTTCAATCTCAGCACTGAGGAGGCGGATCTCTGAGTTTGAGGCCAGCCTGGTCTATAGAGTGAGTTCCAGGATAACCAGAGCTACATAGAGAAACCCTGTCTTGGAATAAAAAATGTGTTGGTCTAGCAAAGTGATGGTAGTAGATTCTCTTCTAAGAGCCTTGACCTCACTAGCTCTGGGAGGATGCTAGGTTCCTAGTACCAGGTGATTTCTGTCCTATTGAGTGGGCTGTAAATCCAATTAGATAGCTGTTGGTTACTACCAACATGTGAGTGTTACCACACCTTTAGGCAAACAATCCTTGGTGCTGAAGACATCACACACTTAGGACACATGTCCCAGATGGTTTGAGGTGGATCTGACCTGAAAGTGGTCATCCTGTGCCCCAGCTTCAGTAGAACCAGAAAATATGCCAAGGCAGGGAAGCAGCTATTGGCCTGTGAAGCACAGCAGCGACCAGCGTGGCAAGATGCCCATTGAGGTTTTTTCCTGACTGCAGAGAGAATGAACTCTTACCTGTCAGGCTGAGTGGCCATTTTTCCATTTTCCTTTTGAATGGTTTGTATTTTTCTCATTTGCTGCTCTATCCTTGTGGTTGGAAAATAATTTAAAAAACAGGAGAGGAAGAACTTTGGGTAGTGTTGGCAAATATGCCTACAGCCAGCCAACCACCTGAAAGAAAAGATGGCAGTCAGAAAGAGCTGGGCCACTGTGAAGGTGTGCTTCCTTCCTGACAGAAGACCCAGTCAGCCAAGGACCAGTCCTTTGCAAGGGAGGCAATTGTCACTTTATTGTGAGATTTTTCTTCTCTCTCTCTCTGTTCTCCATTTTGCTCTTCAAGTCCAGACTGCTAACAGAGAGAAAATACAGACTCCAAGTTAGGGTTAGCAATCTCAATGAGAAGGCTGTCACACTGTACCCCAGTGAGCCAGCCTTTTGCTTTGTTATCAAGAGAAGATACTGTTTTGTTGTAGACTATTCCTCTACCTCAAGAGAAAGGGAAATCACTTTCCTCTGGCCTGTGTGTATTCCATCCAGGCTAACTGTGCTGTGTCTAGAAAGCTGCTACAGACCTCTCTGCCAGACTCTGGTCTCCACATCATAGGGTGAGAACTCTGGCTCCTCGTGTCTTCCTTGGTGGTCAGCCTAAAGTACATACCTTAGTGGTGTAGTGGGTGTAAACACACAAAACACAATTGCCAATCTGCTCCCTGACAATTATGGGGGGAGCTCTGGCTCCAACGTGTTGTGAGCAGCAGAAATATTGACCTAGTTGCTTTTTGGTCTTTTTTTTTAATTTTTAAAAATTATTTTATTGTATTATATGTATGTGGTATAGTTTATCCACGTATTTCTCACTGAACCTGGAGCTCGGCTAGAAGCCATCGAGCCCCAGAACAATCTGTCTCTGCCTGTCACAGCACACATGCATATGGCCATGCCTAGGTTTTACATAGCTGCGGGGGGGTTGAACTCAGGTCTCTGTGCTTGCATTCTTTTAGCCATTGAGCCGTCTCCCCAGCCTGTTTTTAGTCTGCCTTGCTTGTGGCACAGTTAGGAAGCAGGCCAAGTGTTGGGCAGTGCCCTAGGCCACACCAGCATGGACAGTCACAGGGGATGTGTTTCTAGCAGCATGGCACCTCCCTTCCCTGCACAAACAACAGTAACAAGGCCATAGCACTGCAAAATTGCTAACAAGGCCAGAGCACTGCAAAATTGCTAACAAGGCTAGAGCACTGCAAAACTGTGGTCACCAACTCACTGTGAGAGTAGAAGGCCAACGCTGGTTGTGCTGGACTCATTTACTTTGGGTAGAGTCACCTAGGCAATGACATGGGCCACAGAGAAGCCAGAGAAAGAGACTCCTTTGAATACAGCTCATCTTGCTGGAGTCTTGCTCTGCACGTCCCATGCTGACTGCTGTCAGGTCCTAGTGCACAGGAAGCAGGGTGCATGTAGTTATTAGTTTATAAGAGAAGATGTAATTAAATTGCTCTTAAACATGACCAAAAATGGAATCTCTCAGGAGACAAATTTAATAAGCAGTCTCTGTCTTCAACCCTGGCGTCCTGTTGATTGGATTGCCTCCCCATTACCCACATGTTTTCAGAAACTGGTTCCCCCTTTCTCCCTCAGCAGATGGCACTGGGTATGCTCATGGCTCTTGTGGGAACTGTGTCCTGTGTCCATTTTGTTCCCTGCCGGGTGGTTAGCACCCAGGCCTCCAGCCTGGGTTTACCATCCCAATCTTTCTTTGAAGATTTGGAATTACCTCAAAGGTGTCCATCTTAGTGGGCTACAGTCCTGGCTGGGAGAGATGTAACTCTTGGCAGTGGCCTGCTGGGCTACCCAGTCTGGGGAGCAGAGAGAAGCTAGCGCAAAGAATTCAGAGGTGGCCTTAGGGCCTCACACCTGTCCAGGGATTAGCACTGAAAACTGTTATCTCAGTGGGCTTTAAAAACAGTTTACCTGTATATTCCAATGTCCCAAATTCCATGTCTTCCTTTAAGCATTTGACAATAAGTCTCTCCTCCTTTGTATATATAGTACTCATCAATACTTAGAAACGTGGGCAGCATGACTTTGTTTCCCTCCTGAAAAACAACCCTGCAAGGCAGTGTGCCCCTCTCACTCGACAGTGAGCTGTGGCAGATGAGCCTCTCTCACTCAACAGAAGCTGTGGCGGCTCTGCCTCTTCCTGTCACTGAGTCTTGTGAGTTTGATCATCTCTGCCGATTATGGAATTTTTAGTGAATGTCTTAAGTGATGTCGTAGGGAAATACTTATTTTTAATTTTTACTCTCCCCACATTAAGAAAATAACAAGAAAAATTGAATATAAGTAAGATAACATAGTATAGATCTTTAGATGGACCTTAGGTAATAAGGATGCTGTGTCCACACACTGGGGAGCTGTGTGAAGCTGGTCTGGTCTCTGTCTTCATTCTTTCTTTTAGCTCAGAGAAGAAATATAGATCATCTTGGTTTTTTGTTTTGAACTTTTGTTTTAGATTTTAAGTTTATTTTTACGTATTTTTTTAGCATGCACGTGTGTGTGTGTGTGTGTGTGTGTGTGTGTGTGTGTGTAAGAAGGACAGGCAGACAGACAGAGAGAGAATGAAAA
The DNA here is from genome assembly GCF_978045245.1 of Mus caroli. Classification (NCBI taxonomy): domain Eukaryota; kingdom Metazoa; phylum Chordata; class Mammalia; order Rodentia; family Muridae; genus Mus; species Mus caroli. The sequence continues at coordinate 121,130,727 of NW_028227266.1, read as the reverse complement.
ATTCAGATGCCTTAATGATCTATTAAATGTTCCCAGCCTTTGCCAAATGTCAGATCACATTCAACTCAACATTTGCTATCCACTCAACATGCAGAATGTGCATGCCCTGTGTTAAAATGCATTACTGAGCATGTGTAACTGTGACTTAGTGCTACACAGTGCTATTTTGACTTCTCATGTGCAGAGGTGATGCTGTTATACCCTGTGAGTACTGAGGACTTTACCCGATATGATGCAAAGGAGAGAAAGACAGGCCAACTTCAGGAGGACACTGAGAACCACACCATGTTCCTGTCCTGAGAAAGTCGGTTCCATGCCCCAGTAATTAAATGGAGCAAATGTGAGTGGACCACAGACTATCAGCGTGGGTCTTGGAGAAGCAAGGCTGTCTCCAGGACACAGCAGCACCCAGAGGCTGGCAGGAGAATGCTGTGGCAGGGCCCTTATGCCACTGGCAGTTGTTCTGTGGGGTTTTCTCTTGAGCACCTTTGCTTTTGAATTCAATATGATGAAGTGCACAGGAACTAGACAGGGGGTTTCTGAGTCCTCTAAGCTGGAGTCTGCTGAGTAGAAGGAGGTGGGGTTGGTATTCAACTTGGGACTGTTGCTTCCCTTTGATTTGGGCTGTAGCTGAGGTCCACTTGTTTATAGACCAGTGGGCCCTGTTGGCCACAGCTATCTTAGTAATAATCTGTGCATCAGCCAGGTTCTCCTACCTACTTAGACTCCTCAGGCTATATGTGCATATGTGGGTAACATTAGCTGGCAGATGTCTCTCTAAGGTGGAGAAAGATAACACAGCACGGTACAGCAGACCAGTCTCTGTATTTTCTAAACCCTGATGGAGAGTTTGGCTTTAATTCACTTAGCGAGATGCATTTGCATTTCTTTTTTTTATTAGATATTTTCTTTATTTACATTTCAAATGCTATCCTGAAAGTTCTCTATACCCTCCCCCTGCCCTGCTCCCCTACCCACTCACTCCCACTTTTTGGCCCTGGCGTTCCCCTGTCCTGGGGCATATAAAGTTTGCAAGACTAAGGGGCCTCTCTTCCCAATGCATTTGCATTTCTGAACTTTACCATATGTATCAATAGTTTGTGTCTTTTGGTGGTGGATAGTAGATAGTTCCTCTTGTGTTTATACAATTCTGTAGAAGAGGTATGCTTTCGTTATTTTCAGTCTTTGTAATTTTAAATCCTATAAGCATGGGTTTTCCATTTGGATAAATATGTGAAAATGAATTGTCAAGTCAGATATAAGAGAATACCTGACATTAAAATGAGCTTCCCATCCTGGCATGCATTCTGTGTTCCACTAGCAATGTGTGCCCTCAGTTGACCCAAGTCCTTGTCAGTACTTGGTGCTGTCAGTTACTTTAGCTTTCTACTCGGTGTGTTATTGAATCTGCCTGCATCTGCACACTGACCAGTGACTTGTTATCTTTAGTCTTTTTGGGTGGAATGACCTGGGTGTTCATGTTTGAAGAGTCTGGCTTGGTTTTCTTATAAGTCTTTCTACACTGTGTCTGGGTGAGAAAATTTAGGAAGTGGTGCATGGCCTGGGGACTGAAAGAATGCAGTTGTTACTCATGCATGGTGGTGGCTTTCTCAAGGACGGGGTAATAGGAGAATGCCAAGAAAGACCATGAATGAAACACAAGTAGGCATATTAAATCTCAAGGTGGTGGAAGGGAAAAGAAGACAGATCCAGCTGCAGGGAGGTGGGAAGACATTGGGGGGGGGGGGCGCCCAGGGGAAATGTACACTGTGTTCTCCTCCCAAAATGTTTGTTCTCTACATAAAAAAATCAAGGATGCTGCTGCCAAAGGAGAAGTAGAGGTACGTGATGAGAGGAGACCGTGTGGTGTCAAGCATAACAGAATTTCATGGACAGGGAAGTGTGGCCCAGGACAGGTCACAGAAGCCTCCTCAGGGCCTGGGTTTCAGCATAGTGATGGGCATTGTGTTTCTGTCTTCAGCTGCTGCAGGCATATCCTTATCAATCAGAACGTGTAACTAGCCGCAGACTTTCGCGGTTTTATCAGATGCATTGAATGTCAGGAAACTGAGTCTCAGAGCAGACTGTATCTTATATGCACTTGAAGGCCCAGGGCCACCTGTCCCTTGCAGTGAAGGAACGATGAGGTTTCAGATCAAGTGTGGAGAAATCGAGATTCGGAAACAATATTTTCTTTCCTACCCATAGAATTTTAATTTTTGAAATCTTATCCTTGCCTCAAAATACAAGATATTTTGGGAAAGTAAGGAAGAAAAGTGTTTATACCTAATGTCCTTTTTAATTAGATGCAGTTTTGCTGGTGGTTAAACCTGATGTTGATGTTTCTGTAAATAGGTTTCCAACTGGGAAAAAGCTGAAGGTTTTTTTGTTTGTTTGTTTGTTTGTTTGGGTTGTTTTGTTTTGTTTTGTTTTGTTTGACTCCTTACAGGTCATCCCAGTGACATTATGTAAGCAAAGTCATTAATACTTCCTTCTAAAGACACTTAATGAAAATTGTTTTATAATCAGAGTATATTTATTTAGAAATGAAACCTTAAAATTCTCCAATCTTGACTTGCAGAATAATTTAAGTTAATTAACCTTCATTTTTTAAGAGCAAACTTATTTTTGCAAAAATAAGTATAGAAAAGATAGAGTTGCCGTGTGTTCTCCTCTCACACAGTTGCCCTGTTGTTTGCATCTTACATATGTGGTGTCTGCTTCAACACCAATGAACCCACTAACAGGTTATTATCAGCTAAGGTCCAGTCTACATTAGAATCCTTTGTGTGTGTGTGTGTGTGTGTGTGTGTGTGTGTGTGTATGCCAAATGTCCCCTAGATTTTGGCAGATTCAGAATGTCACATTCCTCCATGACAGCAGCATGGGAAAGCTTGTACAGCCTCCTTTCACCTATGTGAAAGGCTTTCTTTCAGTGGTTTTTAGTTTTGATATTCATAAATAAAGCTGCTATAAACTACAATTTAATTTGAAATGTGTGGTTACAGTAGATGCATCCCTTAGAATGAGAACCACCCACATCTGTTACCCCACCCCCACCATTGACTCATTGCTCATCATGCAGGAGAATATTTCTGTACGGCACCTGTTACCATCAAGTTCTTGGTTTCATGGAGCTTTCTAGTCTGATCTGGAAAGAGCCTGGGTTATGATTAAGATGTGTACACACAGGAAAAAAAAACCACATAAACCTACATGTGAATGCTTGTAAAAACTTTTGGATACTGTAGTTAATGAAGATTAATAGTGCTTACTGTGTTATGTGTTAACTATGAAATGATACCCACAAGCTACTGTTTTGAATGCCTGATCCGCAGCACATGGTATGATTTGGAGAAGGTTGTAGAAACTTTAGTAAGTGGTACCATGCTGGAGGAAGTAGTCTGGGTGGGGCTCCAGGGGTGTGTCCTCTGGCTGATGCTTGCTTCACTCTGCTTCTGAGCTTGCTGTGATGTGGCTTGAGCAGCTCCACCATGCTGGCCTACCATGAGCCCACCATGAAAATAAACACTTCCTCACTTCAATTGTCTATATCACAACAACAGAAAAGTAACTAAGAGAAAACTGGTTTTAGGCACTCATTTCTGTGAACTTGAGACGGTGTGATACTGAGACTGTGGGTCTAAGTCTGTTTTTCGGGAGGAATTGGGAGAATTTGGAAGAGCTTTGAGAAAGCCTGCAATCCCGAGAGCAGCTGAATAGGTGAATCCAGGGGGAGTCCAGACAGCCAGAATGAGGTGAGAGTGAGGACTGCAGGTAAGAGTGGGGACTGCAGCAGCCAGAATGAGTTGAGAGTGGGGACTGCAGAGAGACTGCAGCAAGTGCTTTGGCAGGGATTTCTCTGCACCATGCCCGTGTCCTGAAATGTTGTGGGAGATGAGTTGGAATGTAATGGACTAATTAATTTGGCAGAGGAAATTTCCCATCAGCACAGAAGTCAGGCTGTGGCATACATATTGCCAGCTGCTTTTAGTTGTACAATTTCCAGAACCCTAAAATCCTCCTCCTGTCTGCCTGTGTTCGAGCGTCAGTGCAGGTCCTCCATGCAGCCTCTGCCTCCTCAGTGTGCTCCATTAACTGTTCCTGAAGAAGAGCTTCCTATCTTCCAGAGCTCACAGCAGCAGGCCAGTGTCTGGATCAAAGATGGGCCCGTGGGCTAGCACTGAACCCCCACCCTGCGACATGATGGTGACCAGAGTAGTAGTGGAGTTATGGACCAAACTTGTGGAATAGATAGATCAGTTTGAACTGTTGAGATCTTCCTGCTGCCAGCACAGCCTGCTCTGCTTTAAAGCGCCACACAGTGTCTGCACATGTTGTTAAACCCAGTGCATACTATGGCCAAACAGAGAGCGGTTAACTCTTTTGTAAGAAAAGTAGCTTGTAGGTTGGGAGGACGTGTAGCTAAAGCTGAGATGTGACCTAAGAGTTTCGTTGAGCCTCCTTTAGCACAGGTGAGAACCAAGCTACCAATGCCATCTCTGGGATGAACCTGGAAGTATCTCTGTTTCTCCTTTGAGTGTCATGGTGTCATGTTGATGGGAAATCTAGGTTTCCTCTGCCTCCGACCCCAGTAATCCCGGCTATTTGGTGGTTGTGTGGCTCAGAGTCATCAAGAGAAGAGTTGAGTTTCACTGTACCCTTCTGTTTCCCCAAGATCTTTACTAGTTATAACAGGATGATAACTCACAGAGAATGAAGAGAATCCACTTTAAATGTTTGGTTTGATGGGTATGGCCATGGCCACAGGAAAATTTAGAGCATTTCATCACTCCAGGGGTTTCCCCTGCCCCTGACAGTCGGAACACAGGCTATCATTGTTGGGTGGTATGGTTTGGTTTGATTTGGTTTGATTTTTAAATGCTGTAGAATATGATCCCCTGTTCTACCATTCTTATCAATGGAATAACAGCACTTATAGCCTTTATCTTTGATTTTTTTTTTTACTTGTCATGAGGCTTTGGAAATCTATCAGTGTGACTGTGTTTATTCTAAATAGTCTATAACATTGTATGAACACATCACAATTTTCTTATTCATTCATCCCATATGGAATATCTCACATGTTCTGTCTCATGTCACCATAGACAAGGCTGCAGAGAATTTTCCTCTGTACAGTCCATCTCTTTACATCTGCATTTGAGTAGGCACTTCACAATACAATTGCCACCGTTATGGTAAATACACCTTCCACTCTGTGAGCACTTGCCAGACTGCTTCCCACAGTGCCTTTAGCATTTGCCATGTCCACCAGCAGTCAAGCGAGCCATAAGCTGCAAACATTGCCTAAATGTATTTGCTCATCATTTTCTTTTGCTTTGTTTGGCTTTCAGCCTTGTGTAGGTGTATACTGGTTCTACTTGTGGCTTTACCTTGTGGTTTTAGCTTACATAGTCTGGTGGCAAATGGTGTTGCATGTTTTTCTATATTCTCACTAGCATTTTATATGTTGTGAACACTGTTTTAAAACATTATTGCCACCTTAAACTCTTTTTCCATAATTGAGGTGTTAGAGTTTTGTCTGTTCCGTTAGCATGACCAGTGTCAAAGCAGATACTGCCGGTTTGTCCCCCAGTCTGTGGCGGGACATTCTTACTGACTTGATGCTATGTTTTCAAGATGAGGTTTTAATTGTTAGTAAACCTTAACTCATCATTCTGTGTGTAGTTAATTTTTTATTATGTCTTGTTTTAGAAATTTCTGATTACCCCACAGTCCCAAAAACTTGATCTTGTAGCCGCACAGTTGTGGTAGTCCTATTATAAGCCATTTCCTGTTAACTTTGCTTATAGCAGGGATGGGGGCTGGGGCGTTTTACCTGACTATTTTTCTGTCATGGTTGAAGACACCCTTTGTAGTCACTGATCCCTTGTCATGTTTTCTTCTAACCGTGTATGTGTGACACAATGATATAAATATCTTTTTGCTCTCTTTTAGGTTTTTATTTATTTTGTGTGTATGGTGTGTCTGTGTATTGTGTGCATACATGTCTGTAGAGGCCAGAAGAAGGTGTTGGATGCTTTGGACTGCAAGCTACAGTTGTTAGCCGTAGTGTGGTTGTGGGAACCAAACCTGAGTCCTCAAGGCCTGAGCGTAGGAGCTATGGTACCCCAGCCTGTGCTGTCCTGTGGTCAGGGGTCACTGTCCAGTTCGTGAGAGTGAGGCGGCTTTGCTAGCCTTCATCTCTGTCAGTTCCTACACAGCAGACTGCCCTGTACGCTGGGCAGTCTCTCCAGCCCCAACTGCAGAACTTTCTGACATATTCTACTATATTAGTCGGATTCTTACATTATTATTAATGTGGCCTTTGGTTTTCATATCAAAGGGTGTTAACCCTCACACACTCTGACTTTTTTCCCAATGGTTTTCCTAGTACAGATTCTCATAAATTTTAGAATTAATATGTCTACTTTTACTTCAAATACTTTTAGGACTGCATTGGCTCAGTAGTTCCATTTGGAGATGATTGACAAATCCAAAAAAAAAAAGTGCCTTTTTCCATAGGGCTCTCTTACCTCCACGGCAGTATTTTATAGATTTGACTTTGTTATAGTTGTGTATCTGTGCATGTGTGAGGAAAAAAAGGGGTGAGTATGCATGTGAGGAAGGGACAACGTTCAGGAGCCAATGCTCTCCTTCCACAGTGAGATGTGGGGCTCTCGCTCAAGTGGCCAGGCTGGCATGGCAGTGTGGCAAGCACCTTTGCCCACTCAGTCGTTTCTTTGGCTATATAGTTTTTTCTATAGTATTTGTACTAAATTCAGCAGTCTTTCTCATAGATGAGTATGTATTGATTTTCTATTTTAATTGTTTGGCAGAAGATTTTATTTTTGTGTTGACTCTGTATTCCCAACTCTTCTGGCTCTGCCTGTCAGCAATAGTAGTGTGGCCTCTATGGGGTGAAGCACAGATATCGCATGCACGCAGCCTCGCCATCTGTAGATCTCTAGAGCTTTCCTCCGCTTGACTGGCTGCACTGGCTAGAGCTTCTACTGGAATGTTGGTGCTTTGTTCCTGGTTGTCAAGGAAAAGCAGTAGGTGTTTTACCATTTGTCCATGACACTCAGCTGTGAAGGGCTTGTTATTAGTGGTGGTGGTTTCTGTGTATTGGTATATATTTTATGTATGTATTTGTGGGTACACTTTCCTGTGTGTGCATGTGTGTCTGTGGGTGCCCCCTCCTGTGTGTGTGCATGTGTGTCTTTGGGTGCACTCTCCTGTGTGTGTGCATGTGTGCCTGTGGGTACACTTTCCTGTGTGTGCATGTATGTCTGTGGGTGCACCCTTCTCTGTGTGTGAATGTGGAGGCCAAAAGTCAACCCAAAGAACTCTTTCTCCTTCATTCTCTATCTTGGTCTTGGAGGCAAGCCCAGGCTTTCTCCTGCACCTTAGGTGTTGGAGTTACAGATATGCATAGCCATGGGGTGCTGGGGATCTGAACATGTCCACACAGCAATTTCTTTCTCTACTGAGCCATCTCCCCAGGTCCTCTAGCTTCTCATCTTTCCCCTGACACTAAGCTACATCCCCACAACTAGATGTGCTGTTTAAACTGAAAATATTTCCTTCTGTTTGTAGTTTGCTGAGGGTTTCCATAATGAGTGAGTATTCCATGTCAAAACTCTTCTGCATATATGGATGTAATATGTCATTTGTCTCCTGAGAACAATGTGTTGTGTGACATCAGCTTTCTCCTGTAAAACCAGCTTTGCATTCCTGGAATACATGTTACTTGGCTTACAGTATATTTCAGTTGCTTTCAGGAGACACATCTGCAGAGTGTTAGTAATAGTTTCCATTGTATGGGATCTCTGGGTGAGGACTGCAGGTCAGCATGGTCAGAATTTAGGGGATTTCAGTCTCACATAAATAACAAGGAGCACAGGTGGCAGGCATCGGTTATGTTTTTTATCTGGTACAGGTAGCAGGCTCGGAACAATGGATGCATTCCATCCTTCTCCCATGTGCTCCTTCTCCTGACTTTCCACTGTGGCCATCAGGGTTTCAGATGTTAGACCTCTGAATCCATAAGGCTGTTTGCTTAATTTATGGCACTGAGCTCCTTGAAGAGTGAGATGATCTTGTGGCTCACAGAAAATATACATCTATTTATGGTGAAACACACACTCTGCTGGACATGTGATGAACATGGAGAAACATACATCTGTCCCACAGTTAGACATGTGCACACTCCTGCAGTAAGAGGGCTCATCTGAACTAACTCAGACATCATGGTATGTTATAGACAGCTCTGAGCAAGACTTACAAGTAACAAATACTAGAAAGCCTTGGCTCTTCTGTTTCATTCACAAGAATGCTGTATTTACTCCCCGGTAGACAGCCACCACCTCAGGTATGCTGACCCCGCTGGCCCTGCTCCTCTATCCATGGTGTGGGCATCTTTGCCTGGTTCTCATTCATTCTCTCTTCCTTTGTGGGCACCCATGTTAGTGCATGCAGTGTGCATCCTTTCTCTCTAGGGAAGGTTGGGTATCTACTGTCAAGGCTTGAGGCTCTGAATGGCTCGTTCTTCTTCACTCAGTATCAAGTTTATCATGTGTACAGTGTCCTCTGTAGATCGGATTTGTTGATTCTTTGGGTTGTGCATTTCCATCTTAGTGCAGCACGGTTTCCACTATTTTGCATCTGGGCACAGGCTTGTGCACTCCTTGTGGCTGTGAGCAGAGACGCTTACAGTGAGCAGACGTCTAGCATCTTCAAGGTAAACCTCTGTGTGCTTTAAAGCTTTTGGAGCCTTAAAATACCCATGCTTTATCTAAAAGATCGCATTCAGAAGTGTGGTAGAAATTGCCATTAATTATAAAGCCCAGCACCTGTGAGTCTATTTTTATACTGTCCTTTTCCTTTTCTACTAATGACTCTGCAGGTGTGGGTGGCTTCTTGCACCTGCTGAGCGCCAGGTTGCCAGGGAGAGAGCCAGCTAAGGTATCTGAAGAGCAAGCAAAGTGATGCACATCCATTTCTATTTAAAGAAATTTGTTACTTCAGCATATAGCAGGCATTTAAGTGGTTTAAAAAGTTAACCCCACCCCTTTGCTTTCCCTCGTCCATGTGCCACGAGTTAGCACCCTGTGCTCCAAGCTATCCTGAGAACAGCAGTGCCCAAAAGACAGTGGAGAGCGCACAGTCCCTGTGTGCTGCCGGGCATTGTAATTCCTGAGTCTTTTTCACTTTTGTGTCAGGACCTAAGATCAGTATGGGATACAAAAAAGTGAATAAATAAACATCTGTGAGGCAGATACCCACTGTTAGCCTGAGACTTTCACAGGGTGGGCTTAGGAAATGGCTCAGTCGGTAAAGTGGGTAAAGTGCTTGCCTCATGTACTGGCTAGTTTTGTGTCAACTTGACACAGCTGGAGTTATCACAGAAAAAGGAGCTTCAGTTGAGGAAATGCCTCCATGAGATCCAACTGTAAGACATTTTCTCAATTAGTGATCAAGGGGGAAAGACCCCTTGTGGACGGGACCATCTCTGGGCTGGTAATCTTGGTTCTATAAGAGAGCAGGCTGAGGAAGCCAGGGAAAGCAAGCCAGTAAGAAACATCCCTTCATGGCCTCTGCATCAGCTCCTGCTCCCTGACCTGCCTGAGTTCCAGTCCTGACTTCCTTGGTGATGAACAGCAGTATGGAAGTGTAAGCCGAATAAAACCTTTCCTCTCCAACTTGTTTCTTGGTCATGATGTTTGTGCAGGAATAGAAACCCTGACTAAGACACCTTATAAGCTTAAGGATCTGAATGCAAACCCTGTAGCACATGTGGAAAAGCCAGGTGTGCACATTTAATGCCAGCAGGGGGGAGGTAGAGATGGGGAAAGCCTTGGGGCTCCCTTGTCAGCCAGCGTCACCTACTTGGCAAGCTCCAGGCCAGTGAGCTATACAGCTCAAAAAAGAAAGGTAGACAGAGTCTGAGAAAGACACTGAGGTTATCTTTCACATGTACATACACAGAAACACATGCACACAAACAAACATGCACATGAGCACACACATGTGCACACACACACAAGCAAGTTCACACATCCACTTCCTTACACAGAAATTCATAAGGAGGTTTTTCACCTCATTTTCTTGGAGTACTTGGGGTCAAATCCAGGGTTTCAAGCATGTTGAGCAAGCACCCTGAGCTATGTCCCTGGCCCACCATCTTTGATTATCTGTAAACACACATGGCCTGATGTTTAGGTTGCAATTGAAGGACGCAAGCATTCATTCCAATACTATTTTACTTCAGAAAGATAAATGATAGGCAAACTGCTGTCACTAACATGCCGAGGCCCAAACTGAGCTGAAGGTAGGCAGGGGTTGGATTTGACAAGACAGCTGACACAGTGATCTCACAGATGACTACATGTATATCTCACCATACACCATGCAGAAATGACAGACACACGAGGAAAAGAAGATTCATAGATTTGCAGTGTCTTGTGGGAATGTCTGAGCGTCGGTGCTGTGGTACCCCAGCCTGTGCTTTCCTGTGGTCAGTGGTCACTGTCCACTTGGTGAGAGTGAGGAGCCTTTGGAAGCCTTCATCTCTGGAAGCAGACATGCAGATGTGCTGTGTGTGACAGGTTGCCACCTCTGCATCTCCCTGCATGCTCCCCTGAGCTTCCAGGCTTTGGGTCATGTCCTGAGAGCGAAGGGGGACAATGTCCCAAGAAAGGGAGCCTGGTAAAGGGGGGGATGCAGGAGTCATGGGCCACACACGGCCTTGTTAGTGTATGTTGGCCCATACTACCCAGAAACAAGGAAGGAGAAGAAATGCCATGTGTTGCCCCATCTGTGCACTGGAGATTTGGTGCGACAAGTTATCCTCAACAGATTTGCTGGACCAATAGGCTTTGTGGCTACAGCTTGTAAATGAGAAAGAAAAAAAAAAAACTAGAGAGAAATCAAAGTAGGAGTTAGGTGGTCACAGAACCATCCTGGGATACAGGGGTGCCACCACCTATGAACAGAGCCTGCCACTAGGGCTCAGACTGCAGCCCTGCTGACCCCACAGAAGGGAGTCCTACCATTGCACTGTCAAGACCTTCTTAGCATCCAGAGCCTTCTGGTGCTCACTGTCCCTGTGGATCTTTTAATGGAAGCAGTATAGGTTTAAAGGAAGAGACGGGCCAGCTAGCCTGGGCTATCCTACACTGCTTCCTGCAAAATTCATCAGCCAGGTCTCCTGAAACTCCCCTCCTTACATTGTATGCTACTCGGCTTTTTGTCAATGTAACAAACCACTGGAGATCAAAGATTTATTCTGAATCAGAGGTTTAGAGATCTCTGGCCATGGTCAAATGGCCCTGCTGCTACAGGACAGTGGTGCCCACTATGGTGGCAGGTGTGTGGAGATTTGCTCACCTATCTTCCAATTACCTCCAAGTAATGCCAAACTGGGAAGAGCCTTCAGCCCATGGGCCTTACGGGATGCACAGAGTCCAGGCTTTAACAGCATTCTGAGTCAGGCAAAGAGCCAGCCTTTGGGTCTTTTCCTTGCTGTGGAGCTGCTCATTCGTGGGGCCCAGCAGCACCCCAGCGCCCTGTGACTGACATTTTGGGGATTCAATTAAAAGTAAATGACATCTGTTCAGTGAGCAGAAAGCATGGTCTTCGTGTTTGCTTTGCATCCAATCCAGCCCTTGCAGAGCATCCCAGCGCAGTTACTTGATTCCTTTTAACTTGTCAAATGACCAGACGACGGTTGAAAACACAAAGCGTGTGCCAAGTGAAACAATCTTCCTACCCATCCCCCAGCAGCTGGCCTGGAAGCTGCTTTGAGCCTGAGGTGTGGGTCTGGGCAGACACCAGCTTTACCCTGCTTAGGAAGAGCTCTGAACTAGCACAGCTCTGCCAAAGCCTGAAGGACTTTCTCATCCCAGGGATGGGTGGGATGCTCTAGGTCCCAGGATCTTTAAACTAGCCTCTTCTCTCCTTTATTCTGATTGATATTTTCCACCTAAGCAGTTGTTGAATGAGCTGTGGGGGCAGAGAGAGCAGGAGAGGGCTTCTGATGTTTGATGGTAGCTCACTGTTGGCTCTCCTAACCATTTCTGCACGTTTTTCTCCTGGGATGTCTTTATTTCATCATTCTGCTAACCTTTCATGCCCAGATCCTCACTCAAGACCGGCTTCTTGTCAGAAATAGTACAAACAGCTGTGCAGAGGCCCAGGGCACTTGAGATGGCAGGGAGTCCCTGTCTCTGTCTGTGTGCCTGTTTGGTGTGTCAAGAGCAGAGAGCTTGAAGAGCACTGTGTGTTGGGTCACCAGAGCTGCCCTGCCCTCTATCTCTTATCCCCTCTGCCCACTGCCTCCCACCTCTTACCCCCTCTCTCTTATGTTCCCCCTGCCCCCTGCCCTGCCCTCTGGTCCCTGCCCTGCCCCCTGGCCCTTATGCCCTGCCCTTTGCCCCTACCCTGCTTTCTCTGGGGAGGTGTGAACAAATGCCTTTTCACTCACAGGAGATGGGACACCAGCGAGAGGAACAGTTCCACCCATGTCTTTAGATGAGCCTGAGAGTTTATGGGGTAACTTACAGGAGCATAAGCAGGGAATGATGACAGGAGTTTGGATGGAGGAGTACAGAGGAGTGGAATTTCAAAGATAAAAGCCAGGGCTGGAGAGACAGCCCAGCAGTTAAGAGCACTGGCTGCTCTTGCAGGGGATCTGGGTTCATTCAGTTCTCACGTGGGGCCTCACGACTATCTGAAAATTCTAGTTTCAGGGCATTCAGCACCCTCTACTGACCTCTGAGGGCAGGCCCTTTATGGTGTACATACACTTATACAGGCAAAAACATTTATACATATAAAATAAATCTAAAGAATTTAAAATATAAAAAGAACTACAAAATATTACCAATGGGTAAAGAGAGAGCGACAAGTGGAAACTCGCTGTTGCTGCTGATGCTATGTTCGAGCCCTTCCCGTGAGTTGTTATAAATGAGCATTTGTGCAGCACATTTTCTACTGATCAGAGGGTTCTTATTTTTCTGAGAAGTTTCTTTTGTTGGATTGAGGCTGCTGCACACATAGCTAGCCCTGTAGGAGTCAACTTCCCTTCTCAGGATCCCAGGAATTCAGTTCTGATTTTCACTTTGTTTCAGCAGCCAAGGGGCTGGGCATAGGCTGCTGGGAAACACACCAGGATGTTCTAGTTTTCACAGAATAGAATGGCTCCACTCCCTGTGCACCGAACTGGAGGCTCTCAAGGCTTCCCATCCCTGCAGTGACCAGCACGACCTGCTAGCCAGTGGTCCTTTCCACAGAGATCACTGCCCCAGAGGTGTTGAACTCAGAGCTGATTTCCTATGGCCACTGTCTTTCTGCCCCCACCCGCCGTAACCACTGCAGAAAGCAGACCGTTGTGTTGAACACATGTCCTGTGTGTTAGTTTTAGATTTTCCACCTGATCCCCCCCCCCCCCCCCCGCACACCTTTTCTTCTCTATTTCCTTTCTCTATTATATAATTTTATCAGTTTTACTTTTAAGAAAATGTTTCTGGAGTCTGGTGTGGTGCAGTCACCACAACCCTTGAGACTTGGCAGCAGGAGGTTCCTGAATTTGAGGCCAGTCTGGCTGTGTAATAAAACCTCGTCTCTAAAAATAAAGCAACAAACTTAAGAACAAGGGATTCTGCTGATGAAAAATGGCAGTCATGGCGCACAAAGTGCTTCCTTCCCCTGGGCCGGTTCCTTCCACCCTTCTCCTCAAATGTGTGCCCTGCTCCTTAGCAGCTTTCCTTGTCAGTAGACAAGTCGGTAGACAAGACAGTATCTGTGGTGCTAGTGTTGGGAATCAAGTGGGGCTAGAGGCTGTTAGCCAAGCAGCAGTGCAGCCAGGTTACCACAGTCCAGGGCTCTTCCTTCTGGAGTCCAGCTTCTCTGAGCTGTAAGTTGTTTTCTGGGCAAATGGAGAGTCTTGACCAGGTAAGGCAAGGTGCTTGGCAGAGAATAATCCTGTTTGTTGTTTGTTTGTTTGTTTGTTTTTTGAGACAGGATTTTTCTGTGTAGCCCTGGCTTTGTCCCTTATAAAAGGCGTGTGTGCTGACAAGGCTAAAGATGCGGGCAGGCTGCTGTCCCTTCCAGATGCTCTGCACCTGAGGGAAGCCAGGCCTGAGGAACTTTGTTTTGTTTTGTTACTTAAACCCATTCCTGCCAAGACTCCAGGGGGCACAAACAAAGGTGCAGGTTTGTTAGGTGAGAACGGGTGGGGGTAGGGGTGGTGGCTCCAGCAGCAAACTGTAGAAGGTTCCTTTTCATACACTCGGTTGTCTCTCAGGTAACACTAAGGATGAGGTTTTCTTCTCCTTATCACTAACAGGATAATGGTACAGCCCAGCTCCTTCTCACTGCTGGTTTATCCTTTGTAGGTGACATCCAGGGTCTTAACTCACATACAGCACATGAGAACATCTGACCAGGGCTGTTTTAGCTTTTGTTTGCCTAAGCATCTGCCAGTGCTTCCCAAGGTCAAGGCCATTACATACTCCAAAATCGGGTCGCTCCAGATCACTGTTAATGTGAGCCTGACTGGGAGCTGCTAATTTCTAGGTCTTCATGCTCAAATCTAGCACAATGCTGACTTCTGTGCCCTACCCCCTTCTCCCACTCCTGTGCTCTTCCCCCTTCTCCCAGGAGACATTGTTTATTTCTCCTCTAAAGAAACATTTTATTTCCCTCCAGCTATCTTTATTCCTGCCAACAGTAGTGTAACTTAAGTTGTTTGTTTCTCTTTAGCTTCCTTACCACCTTCTAATTTTTCTTAACCTTTAAAGATTTCCACCTTTTGATGTCCTCTGTTACTCACACTCTCCCCTGCCCCATGTTTGTTCTTTGGTGGTTCAGATATCTGAGGATGTTGAGCCTCTTCGTAAGACCCCAGACAACCATGGGTTTGGAGAAAGTCTTTTGGTTGGGGCTGTGCCTCTATGGGATTCAGTAGAGGCAATGCTCTCTGCCTGATCGTAAATCTCATGTCATATTATGCGGCATTGAAGATGCTAGAGAAGAAGGGAGTGACCCTCAGTTGCTAAGCGTAGTCTGAAAGGGTACAAGGAGTTTGTGTCCTTAACTGCTGTGTGTGGAGAGAGCAGTGCCAGGCTCAGGCAATCAGTGTTTAACAATGGTCATGTCATGAAAGAAGCCACACCAGACACCTCTGTAGAGGTGTAGAGACTCTGAGCAGTTACGCTGGCTATGACTCCAGCTGTGCTACAGTTGGGTGGTGGTGGGCAGAGAATGGAGATGATAAAGAATGCTGGGGTACCAGGCATATTGCTCACCAATGCACAGGTCAAACATTTTGTGGAAGACCTTGGAACAAGCTTTACTTTTCTACAAAGCACCAAGAGTGCACATGGTATCAGTTTATAACAAGAACTTATTTTCAAATAATAAAACAAAATCAGCCAGTAATGGTTTTGATGCACCATACCAATTCCTGGCCTGATTAGCCTATGATATGTCAGAGGCCACTATCTCAGTAGCCCCTAAAGTTAATAGAAAGAGTCCAGCATCCTTTAGGATCTAACTTCTCTGCTGGCAACAGGTGGGTGAAACTCTCAACATGAGGTCTTTCTCTTTGCAGCATGCACTCTTGGCTCTGAAGTTCATACTTGCATTTGCCATCCCTGATAAACCACGGCATATCCAGCAGAAACTGGCCAGATTGGAATTCGAATCTTTGGAGGCACTCAAGCAACAGGTAAGAGCAGTGTGCCTGGAGACACTGCTGGACTATATTCCTCTAGCACAGGAGCCAAGTCACTGTGTCTCCTTTAGCATGGATTTCTCAGTTAAATGAATACAAAGGAGACTGGTGGAGGATGAGATAGCACAACCCAGATCTATAATGTCACCAAGGGTGAGGCTAAGCAAGTAGAATAGCTAAGCAATGGGAAATGATAAATACAGGTTTCTAAGAATCACTGCAGAGTTGCCCCCACCATTTTCTAACCATGCCTTATATAGAAGCACTGGGGAGGAGAGGCCAGTGAATAGGATTCCAAATAGTCTCTTACAGAGAGACTGAAAGCCTGTGGGCAAAGCCTTAAAGAGTGCTGTGAAGATTGTTTCCTTGTTCTACCAGATGAAAGAGAAGGGAGACGGGGGGGGGGGGGGGGGGCGCGATGAGAATGAATGAGAATGAATAGGGGGAGAGCTTACCCTCAGTGGGATTCACCATTGGTGATTTTCTGCCTGTGAGGAGAACAACTAGAAGTCAGCGAGTTTCTAGATGTTCAGAGTGGTTACCTCTATGTGTCAATTTAAGCAACAACACAATGGAGGCAGTGGATTGGGCAGTGTCTTCTTGGGGACCAACTTCAGGTCCAACACCCCCTGCACCACACAGTACTTAGGGAACTAGAGGGGAAACATGAGAAGAATCCACCCTAGCTGACCCTCTAAGAAGTAAGGGTTCTCAGGGCAGTGTTACAGATGGAGACCTCCCCCATGTTAGGAGAGAACTGTGGTTGGATGTGGGGGTTCAACCCAGAAGAGGAGACAAGAGAACCTGTTCTCCAGTCAGCTGGTCTCACTGTACCATGGTAGGTGGCAAGACTCAGTTTTGGGGTTTGCTAGAGAAATAGGTCCTGAGCCTTGGTCAAACTCCTAGTGCTCCACAGTGAAACAGCCCTGTGGTGGAGAGTATAGCTCAGAGAACTAAAACAGTCACATACTAAAAGAGGCAGACATACCATGTCTGCAGACAGAGGGGGTTACACACTTAAAGTCCATACAGTAGTTACTGTCATGGCAGGTGGTTATCTGTGAGCTTTAGGCCTTTCTGGACTATATATGAAGTTCTAAGGCAGCCAGGACTATAGCATAATGAACCCTCCGCCCAAAAAAAGGTAAGGAGGTGGGATATAAGTTCTATATTTATATTATATAAATCTATATTATAATGTTTTCTTTCATGCAAAAATAAGCAGTTTAAATATTATTGGAAAATTTTCAAATACAGAAAAATTATAACATAAAGTCTTTAGATGGTAACTTATTAACATAGCATGGATAATCTGCATGAAGAGTATTTTTAAGGTATCTTAGAATTAGAAAATTCTCTCTTGGGCTAGGGAGATGCTCAGTAGTTAAAGCATGAGGAACAGAGTTCAGACTCCAGAACCCACAGGCAACTGGCCTGCAATTCCAGCCTCAGAAAGCAGAGATAGGCATCTATCTGCAGAGCAAGCTGGCCATAGATGGATGGACTGTAGCAAGGGAGCATGGGCTGACTGGGAGGTCTTGCCTGCCTCAGTGAATAGGATAGAGGGTGATTCCCAACATTAGCTTTGGGCCTCTGCACATACCCACAATCATGTGCACAAACACACCCACACAGCCAGACCCACACATGCACATATACACATGTGCCCCCCACCTCACCTGAAAATAGAAAAAAGAAAAAGTATTTAGTCTTGGGGAAACTGTCTGTCAGTCAAATATGCAGGAACAAACATGGGGAAAGCTCAGCTCCTCCTCGCCCTTCCCACTGAGCCTCACTGCTGGAGAAGGAGATATCCTGGAAGGTCAGACCACCCTGCTTGTGCCTCTCCACACCTCAGCTGGCAAGTGCCTTTCCCAGGGCTTGTGTTTTCTGCCTTCTTTAGCTTGGTGTTCCACTCTGTCTTGTAACTAACTGTGGCCTCAACTCCCTGCTCTGCCCTTTGCCATAGAGAGAGAGGCTTCTGGTCACATGTTAAAGCCTCTTGTTGCCTTGCCTCCTCCTCTGTTCCCATCCCAGAGCCAGGCACAGTTGAGCTTAGGCAATCTCTGCCACCAAGCCTGTCAGGAGATGGCTTTGTACTCTGAATGGGGTTGGCCTTTTAACCAGCATACCATAAATCCTGACTTGGAGGCCTGAGTCTGGCCAGTGGGAGGCGCTCAGCACCCTCTGCTGAACCTCCCAGGGACAAACTGTTCTGCAGTGAACTTGGAAGGAAGTGCTAGAAGCAGAGCACGGTGGGAAAAGGGCATTCCTAAGCACATTGGCAAGCTAGATGTGTATAGAAGAGCAGGCAGGTAGACTCATTTGCTTTGCAAAGGGCGTTTGAAATTACTCAGCTCAATTGAGACCTTCAGGAAGAACTTGGGCGGATGCTTGTGTTTCTTTATAAATCAGCTTACTTGGTATCCAGTCATTTTTAAAAGATCCAATTAAATAGAAGGGACTATCCAAGAACCATTTGGTAACTGGAGTCTAGTACCCATCCAGAGAAGTCAGTAGCCACTTAGCTAGCTACTCCAGGCAGCCTAGCTGCTAAGTCCAGAGCATATATGTGAGCCAGGGAGCAAGGACAGAAGCCTAGAGCCTTCCAGAAAGATAGTAGCCACTGAAATCAGCTCAAAAAACAAGACAAGATGCCGGGCGTGGTGGCACACGCCTTTAATTCCAGCACTTGGGAGGCAGAGGCAGGCAGATTTCTGAGTTCCAGGCCAGCCTGGTCTACAAAGTGAGTTCCAGGACAGCCAGAGCTATACAGAGAAATCCTGTCTCGAAAAACCAAAAAGGGGCTGGTGAGATGGCTCAGTGGGTAAGAGCACCCGACTGCTCTTCTAGGTCCGGAGTTCAAATCCCAGCAACCACATGGTGGCTCACAACCATCCGTAACGAGATCTGGCGCCCTCTTCTGGAGTGTCTGAAGACAGCTACAATGTACTTACATATAATAAAATAAATCTTAAAAAAAAAAATACAGGATTGTTACCCAGAGGGTTGGTGCTCAGCACTCATCAGCCCTGCCTGTCTAGCTGGGATAGCACTCTGGGGAGAGAGCCTGGCCTCTGAGTCATCCCATCCCTCTTCTCCTGGGTCACACAGCTCATCTCAGAGCCTTGTGAAGCTGCTGGGTGAGTGGCTGTACCTATACCTACCTGTGTTATGCTGTGTTATGTTCTTCTTGTTATTCCATAGGGGTCAGGAGAGATGGTGTCTACCACACAGGCCATAAGGTCATGATGAGGATGTACTGGGACAGTGTGCAGAGGGGAGACAGGGATCTAAGTGGGAACAAGGACCTCCTTACTCCTGAGCACCTTGTATGACACCTGCGGCCACTTCTGGGTGGGGTCTCAGAGTTCTGATTGCCATGATCCACCACTCTGACTGTAAACAACTTGGGGAAGAAGTTTATTTCAGTTTACAACTCTCAGGTCATACTCCATTGCTAACAAAAGTCAAGTCAGGGGCCGTGGATGATTGTTGCCCACTGGCTTGTTGCTAAGGGCGACCCAGCCTGCTTTCTGTAGCACTCAGGACCAATAGCCCGGAGGTGGCACCATCCATATTGAGCTGGACCCGCCCTAAGTAATCATCAGCCATAAAGTGCACCACAGCTCTGCCCACAGGGCAACCTGGTGGGGCATTTTCTCATTTGAGGTTCCCTCTTCTCAGGTCACTGCAGGTTATGTCAGCCTGACGTAAAACTAGCCAACAGAGGCAAGAAGGATTGTGCCTTGGAAGCAACACCCCCTGTCTCCATGGTCCTCCACAGTTGGAAATTCTAGGTGTTGACTGTGGCAGCTGATGTATCCCAAGGAGAGTATGAGCTGCACATGAGTAAAAGCCCCCTCTCTCCCCCCCCACCCCCCAATGGGTGGCTCCCAGAGGCCTCTGCGTGGGATCTGTTAGCCATTCCTAGGCCATTTCTCCCACAGTAGCTTTGTCTCAGCTAAGGAATTAACCTTCTAGATTTTTCTGCCTTAGCTTCTTCAGTACATCCTTTGGGAGCCTGCACAGCCAGCATGGTAAACGTCCTCACAGGTGGCTGGAGAGACAGCTCAGTGGGTGAGAGGACTTGCTATGCTAGTGACCTGAATTCATATCCAAGTACCCACAGAAGCAAAAGACCCAATGTGGCCATGTCAGGCTGGTATTCCCAGCGCTGTGTGGGCATACTGGAGGCTCACTGAGGCTCACTGGCTGCCACCCTAGCTCCAGGTTCAATAGACTTGCTATGCTAGTGACCTGAATTCATATCCAAGTACCCACAGAAGCAAAAGACCCAGTGTGGCCATGTCAGGCTGGTATTCCCAGCGCTGTGGGCACACTGGAGGCTCACTGAGGCTCACTGGCTGCCACCCTAGCTCCAGGTTCAATGGGAAGCAGTGCAGTACCTACCTGAAGGAGGTCAGGTAGAGAGAAGTGATGATGGAGTAGGACGCTTGATGTCCCCTTCCACAGCCCCTAACTTCTGTGTAGAGAGTGGGGGATAGGGGAGAGGAAGGGAAGAGGAGATGTCTGCTCTGGCAGATGTTGGCTCCTGGCACCTCATTTATTCCTCTGCTGCTCTTTTCTCACTTGGGGTCTCCTGCCACTGTGAAATGGGGCCACTGTCCTTGGTCAGGCTTTTGTCTCCTCTGTGAGCTGTGAAGTTCTTAGGTCCAGGTAGTGTCCTACACAGTACAAAGCCTAGCATAAAGTAGTCTCTGGATAAATACCTCAGACTTTGTTGACTTGCACATAGCTCAGAAGCCAGTGTATTAAATAAATGACAAATGATGTCCTTGGACAAAGTGAGAGTCTTAAAATAGACACACAGGCAAAAATGGAGACAAGTCATGTGCCTTCCTGGGATCACTGGGGGAAGGAATGTGCTGGGGAGCCCTTCAGGCGGACCCCAGTCCTGGCTTGGTAAAACTCAGATTTTCTTCCACCATCAGTAATAAGGAAAGCTTACTAAGTCTGTAGTGTAACCGCAAAGTAAGCCAGGTAGAGCGCTTAGCCCTTGTGCTAAAACCTGGCAAATCCTGCCAGGCTGCCATTCACTCTGTATGTTCCATTCTCTCCAGAGAAGTCTTTAAAGAATGTGAGTCCTTCAAATGTAGCTGCAGCTCCTAAAGGTCTCGGACTGTGTTTGCTTTCCCCAGGGAGCAGTCTGTCAGTTGCCACTGACCTCATCTGTTTTCTAAACAAACTTTAAAATCTGTACATCTTAGTTTCCCCACCAGATGTAAGAAGCGTAGCAGAGGTGGAAAGCTTTGATACATGTGTTCTATGGTGGTAAAAAAGAAATCATTCAAGGAAAAGATGTACTGTTGGCATCATCGGTTGAGAGATGGTTTCCTGTAGCTGTTGAGCTTGGAGCTTCCTAGGGAAGAATTACTCCAGACATAGGCTGTGTTATGGTCAGAGGAGGGGCACTGAGTGACGAGCAGCGGGGTCAAGGCCGGGCCTGCATATGTTTTTAAAGCACCAACTGCTAGTCCTTGACTTGTGAATTCCCTCCACTCATTGTATCTGCATATTGAATGTAAGTAGCCACTACTGAGTGCTCGTCATGCATAGGACACACTTCATTGTTGGTGCAAACAAGGCTCTCAGTGTGCTGTCACCAGCTCACCATTCGGCTGCCTCAGCTGCCAAGGCCGGCTGGGGTTATAGACGGGCTCTGTTGAGACACACCCTGTGAAGAACACATTCTTAAACTTTTAATTGCTAAGATTGGGGATCCTTTAAAACAGAATAAGCTATGCTGTTTTTCCTACTGACTTCCATTGCCTGGGGGTCTCAGAGATCTGACACGTGCTACCATAGACAAGGGATTGTAACAAATGTCGTGGTTGCTAGACTAGGGAACATGGGGTTCTAGAGAAATCTCTAGGAACTGCACGTTTGCTCATCTCTTCCTCCCAAGATTAGAAAGCAGAACACAGGGAATGTTTGAATTCAATAATTATTTTAAATACCACCTAATTAATAGGAAATAATAATACTAATAATGGTTCTGAAACCTAAATAGCAATATTGTAATGCAAAATGAAAGCGCAGGTAATTAAAACTTCTCCCCAAAGATCTTCAGTTAGGCCCCTGTGCCCATGGGTCGACTCTGCCCGCAGGCATCGCTCCCTAAACTGTACTGTTCACACAGCAGTAGGTACTGGCAGTTGACTAAGGGAGGGTGTGTGGGTCAGATGCTGGGTTATTTGTGCAAGGACTCTGGGTCCCCAGAGCCAATCCTTCACTGACCCTGAGTCGCCTGGACTATATGTGATGGTTGAAGCTTAAGCATATGAAGTAGATCAAACATTATCTACAGTGCAGGAGTGGCAAGTGTTAAGAGCAGAAAAGCCCTGCTGCATGATCCTACTCAACCCCTGTGTTTACCGTGTAAGAACACGTCTGTCTGTGCTTGTCAGTTGCAAGAGGGACAGCGTTCTGTGCCTCCCAGCATTTATACCTTTGTAGAATCTCTGTGTCCCTGTGGTTCTGTGTACCCAGAACAATACTGCAGCCATGATGGCATGTCTCTTCTAGGCTAGGTTATAAAGACAAAGGCCTCTGGCTTTCTGGCTCCTGAATCACTGGCTCTTGGGAAGAGATTGCTGCCAGGTCATAAGGACACTCAGGTAGCAGCAGAGAGCCCCACATGACAAGGAACATGACCTGCTGCTAACACCCCTGAGCAGCTCAGATTCTCTGCACCAGGACTTGGCAACTTTTTCTCTGTAAAGAACAGATAGTAAACATTCCCAAATGTGTACTCTGCCACAGGTACTGTGTACAAGTACTGCCGTGTACTCCCTGTCATAAGTACTGAGCTCTGTAGACAGTTTGTCAACAGAAAAGAACGGCTCTGCTCCAAAAAACTTCACTTAGAAAGCAGATTGCAAGAGGATGTATTGAGCTGCAGTTCCTTCCTCAGCCTCAGGCCAGCTTGAAGGCTGCAGTCTGACTCCACTCTGAGGCTTCTCAGAAGCTCTGCTCCAACCAAAGCTGCCCAGCCACTTTGAAATTCCCTGACCCACCTTAAGTGTGAGATAGTGATTTGGTAAGCCACTGAATTTTGAAGGACTTGTTATGCACCAGCAATCCAGAAAAAGAGGCTAGTTGGGTGATCCAAGCCCCAAGTTTTGCCCAAGTTAGCTGTTGATGAAGCTGGACAGTGGGTAGACTGAGGTTCTTTCTCTTTGTAATTAACACAGAAAGGTTTGTCTAAAATCAAACACCCACCCCAGGCCTCTGGCTCTGAGGGCCTCTGTTCTTAGCTCCCTTCATAATTTTCATAAAGATTACATAAAGACATGCCATCATTGCTGCATTATCCGAATACACAGAACCAGAGACTCACAGTGGGCAGGGACCCCACAGAAGCATAAAAACCAAGAGTCACTGATGGGCTGCAGCTCAAAGATCTCAAGTCAGAAGCCAGCATAGGCAATTTAGCAAGATCCTATCTCAAGATGAAGTGATAAGGCTCTGTGAATCTCTGTGGTAGCAGTTCCATCCCTGGCACCACAGGCCCATGCATATACATGTATATACATGTACATGCACACACATGCACACACACACGCACACACATATGAAGAAGAGTGCTTTCTCTTGAGAACAGTCATTAAGACCCAGAGTGGGCTGAACCATGACCAAGAGTCAAGAGGCTACGGGATCCCTGATGTTTTCTCCACTGCTCTGCGCCACCTGAGTCCCAGGCCTCCATCCAGTATAGTTCTTGGAACTTAGACAACACTGTCACTGTTGACCCACCCCTGGAGCCCACCTCTACCTCTTTGTGCTATACACTAGTCAAAACCAAGAGTTGTTCACTGCTGAAATATGATAACACTTGGAATTTACAGTCTAGTCAGTGTCTCTACAGGCTGTGCTCCAACAGTTCATCCCAGGCAGTCCTCACAGGGCCTGCACGTACAGACCTGTCAAGTCTCATTCCAACCTTTATTTCATTCTATGACATTTTATTTGTTTAAAGACAGGGTCTTAATTCTGTAGCCCAGGCTGTCCTTGTCTTTATGCCTCCTGTTTCAGCCCCTGAGCACTGGGATTATAGGAGCAATAACTAGCTTTATAGGCAAATAAAGTTCTGCCTATAAGGTATACGAAGTGGATGTTTGAAGTAACCTGTCTTTGGATCTGTTGTATGAATCCATATATTCTCCTCCCTAGACTGGGTCTCGAGTGGCTGATGAGTTGTTCTGGTGAGGCTAGGGTCCTGGAGCTGGGTGATTCTGATCCTGTGGTTTCTGGAATGACCACGAGGTAAGATTCAGGCTGTTTCACTGTGACAAGGTTCCTGGACAGGTGACCAGGTGCTCTGGGAAATAACACTGACAGAGAACAGGAAGTGAGTGAGACCATGGGAGAGCAAACATCAGAAACTCAGACCATTTCCTGTGTGTAGGCTGCAGCAGCCCATCCAACCCCCCCTCCCCAAATCCTCCTCAATGTTGTTTCCAGTTTCAAAGGCGATGGAGAGAAAGCCATTGCCTCCTGGTCACCTGTGAGGTAGTTTGGTCTTACTTTCTTGCTCGCTTTCCACCTAGAACCCTCAGGGAAGTTCTGCCAGGAAACAGTCACTCTCTAAGGTAGATCTTGACCCCAAGCCAGTGTTGGGGAAAGGCATGGTCTCCTGTATGTTCTTTGAAAAGTGAGTGGCTGTGTAGAGGCTCTCCACCCCTACTCAGGTGCCTGAGCCTCCCTCCTGCAGGAACATTCATTTGTCTGTCTTCGTTGTCTTGGCAAAAACTGATAGGCATATTGCTAATTTGCAAGTCTGGGTTTCCTGACAATGACAGAAAGCAAACTGGCACATGCCTGAGAGGCAGCTCCCACTCTGTCTGCTCTCACACGGGGTAGAGATTGTTTTGATTCGAGACAGAGTAAAACTAGATTACTTTTGGAAGGGATGGGGATACGGAACTAATGTGTTGACTTTTTTCAAGTATGAACTGTACAAAACTTTTTTTGCACTTATTTATTTACATTATATAACATACTGTTAATGTATGTATGTAGGCCTTTTTCCTGGTAACAGCAGGCAAAGTGAAGACAGAGCCAACCAGCCCTGCTCTTCCTCATGGTTCAGCCCACTCTGGGTCTTAATGACTGTTCTCAAGAGAAAGCACTCTTCTTCATATGTGTGTGTGTGTGTGTGTGCATGTGTGTGCATGTACATGTATATACATGTATATGCATGGGCCTGTTGTGCCAGGGATGGAACTGCTACCATAGAGATTCACAGAGCCTTATCACTTCCATCTTGAGATAGGATCTTGCTAAATTGCCTATGCTGGCTTCTGACTTGAGATCTTTGAGCTGCAGCCCATAAGTAGCTGAAAAGCAGCTGGGTCTGTGTGTGCACAGCCTCTCCTGGCCTAATTCACTTCTAAGTGTTGCTGTGCTGTAGGATCCCAAATGTAAATGGACCCTAGGAAGTTAAGAGAAGCAGCAGGAAGTAGAAAGAGGAGCAGTGGCTTCCTCCTTCAAAGAATCCTCCAGCTTTGAACGAAGAGTGAGGCCCAAGGGCATGTCTGGGATGACCTCCTTCCCCTTGACCTGGTGAGGTGAGCCTCCCCAAAAATGATGCGATAACCCCGGCCTGTTCTCCAGGGAGATTCCAGGTCTGTGCTAAGAGTCAGCATCTGGGCAGCTGGCGAAGAACACCTGCATTTAATTTGGCAGCATCCCTAGGTCAAGGGGTTCTGGGAGCATTCCTAAGCTTGTGACTCTGAGGACTGGGTCAGCTCTGCACTATGGTGTGTGTGTAAGAGACATAAAAACTAACAAGTCATATTACCTTGGAATTGGCCAGATGATCTCTGAAGGACCCTCATGGCCCTATGAATTGTGGGTTGGGATGACCCAGAGGTGGTCACAGGAGTGACATCCAACACCGTTCTGTAGGCACCCTGTTTCCAAAGGAGGGGATGGGATTTGGAATGTTGTGGAATTAGCATCTTGACTTTGCAGTAAGGAAGGTTAAAGAAAAGGTTTCCAGATTGTGTAAGCCCGTCAGTGCCGTGCATCGCTCATCATGCCCACCACAGGCTGTGTGGGACACAGTTCTCCTGTGCTGTTGACTCAGTGTAGCAGCATGACATTGTTTCAAACTCATATCCGTGGAGTTGGGGTCCCCAGCATTTTAAGCACTGCCTCCAAAAACATGGCCATAGTTAGTTCTGGCTCAAGTGTTTTGCAAATAAATGTGTTGGGTATGGGAAGTGAAGGCACCTGCATGTTCTGGCTCTCAGAATGCAGTAGCTGTGCCTGTGCTCTGAGTCAGCATGAACCACAACACTTTTGACGACTCAGCCTGGGAACAAAGCCCCATGCCACCCAGGGCCACCCAGGACCGTGGGAAGGTAGCTGGAGCAGCTTCCATGAAAATAGGATTCTTTTGGGGGCTCAAGAGCCACTGTCTGTAATTCTGTGTGTGTTCATGTTCTTCAGAGAAGCATGAGCTGCTTAGGGGCCTTTTTTAATGGCAGAACTCAAAGACAGGTACTCCAGAGGCAGAGGCAGAAGGATGGCTACAAGTTCCAGGCTAGCTTGAATTACATAGTGAGTTCCATGCCGATCTAGGCTGAAGAGTGAGTACTTGTGTAAGATAAGAGGGGGAGGAGAAGAAAGAAGAGGAAATGGAGGGGGGCAGGGAATTGAGGGTACAGAGGAAGGGGAAAGCCCCTCAGTCTAGAATTCAGCTGGGAGCCTGGATCTTTAACACACACAAGAAAAGGAGAATTGACTGTGGGGCATTTCTTCTTAAAGACGTGAGAGCACAACTGCTCACTTGGGCCCAGAGTGTCCGCAGCCTTGGGTTTGTGTCGAAGCCCTCTTTCATCCCTGGACTCAAACGGTGCATGTCATTAGAGGAAGTCTTTAAGATGAAACAAAAATTAGTCCACCCACTTGAATGTTATGATTTTTGCTTAACTTTACATTTTTCATCGTCTTGAAACCTTTCATGAGCAAAGTGACGTGGAAGCCACAGAATCACAGGTTCAGTCACCATGCAGACACCTCTGTGTATGTGCCCCACCCCCTTCTCTTCCTCTCTCCCTCCCTCCCTCCCTCCCTCCCTCCCTCCCTCCCTCCCTCCCTCCCTCCTTCCCTCCCTCCCTCTATTCCCACCTCTGCTCTTCCCTCTGTCCCACCATCCTTTGTCACACCCTGGTTCCTCCTCACACTCTTTGTAGCCACACAGTCAAGGCTCTTGTTTCATAGTCCCCCAGTGATCCTGTCTCCTCAGGCTGCTGAGGCAGAGCTGAGCTGAGCTCTCAGTCTTGCTAGCTGACAATGGAGCAGTTGGTTTATGAGTTGATTGTATTTTTCCTTCTTTTTTTTTTACATCACATTATGTTCAAGAATGCTTCAATTCGATATTTCACTTTAACTACTATGCTACTTGAAAGAAGTAAAAGAAATTTGTTTTTGTTTTTCCAGTCCCAAAGGAGGAGGCAATTACCTCTGGCAAGCTGGCTATTGAGAATGACCAGTGTCATATGAATTTGTCAGTAATTAGGCAGTGACAACCGTATATGTTAGGCTAAAATTCTAGCTTTGAACAAAAGCTTAAAGATTAAAATGTGCTGAGGAATAATTTGCCAGTTTCTTGTGAGCTGAGGGAAAGCGAGGAGTCCATAAGCCACCACACAATCAGCTCCTAGAAGGTCAGTGGGACACAACCTCTGTGCATTCAGCGTTTGGCAAATGCCTTACTCTGAGTAACTTATACGCAGTAGGCATTTACAGTTCTACAAACCAGGAAAGCCACGATTAATGCAGTATTGGACTCTGAATCTGGTGAGGACTTGCAGCCTCAAAGACACTCTCATTCAAACACAGAGCCCTGTCAGGGCAAGCTCACATAGTAGAGGGCAGAGGGGCTTGCTTAGGTCTCAGTCTCTGTGTGTGTGTGTGTGTGTGTGTGTGTGTGTGTGTGTATGTGTGTGAGAGAGAGACAGAGAGAGAGAGACAGAGAGAGAGACAGGCAGAGAAAGAGAGTCAGAAACAGAAGACAGAGGGGGACCTCTCCCTTTTGTGTGTGCATTGTTGTGAATTAGGGGCCTCCGGCCTCACGAGTGCTTAGGAAGCAAGCACTGTGCCCCTGGCACTTAGCAGTATCCTCAACCATCAAGTCTGTCTTATGAGAATACTAATCCTGTTCATGAAGGTCCAACACCTGATGGCTCAGTCACTTCTCCAAAGCCCCACCCGTTCACGTACCACAGTGGTGTGTGAGTTCTAACTTGAGCTGAGACACCCATGTTCGCCTTTCATAGACTTCCTGGTGGAGGTGGCCACCCTTACATTACCTCTCTGCCCATCTGTGGACTGTGGCAACTCACCGATTCTCCCAAGATGGCAGTCTGTTTCCCTAGGATCCCGCCACACCCGTGAGAACTTGTGCCTCAGAGTGCAGAGTTCGCCAATGGACGAGAGCACTGGGGACCTAGAAACAACTGCCAGAGGATCCAAGCAACACATAGGAGCTTGGGTTTGTTTCAGGTTAGAACAACATCTTGGGTCAGTTTGCAGCTAAAAACTATGGCACAGATCTTAACCATTTTTTCAAGCCTTTATTTATTCAATCCCTTGAGAAATTTTGGAGCTACAGTTTGCTTCACAGGAGTGTAAGCCTGCAATCTCAGCTCTTGGAAGCCTAAGGCAGGGGAGCCACAAGTATGAGGCCAGCTTGGGCTGTATACTGAGACCTTGCTTGAAAAAACAAAACCAAGAAAGAAGACAAAAGGGAAGGGGAGAGGTGTGAGCCATGGAAGTAATCCTGATACTTTAAAAAGCAAGCCAGTCTCTCAGTCTGGCTTTTAAACTCTTGTTCTACTAGCAATTAGCTTGGTACTAAAATACACACTCAGGTTCACTTCCCTTCCAAGAGGCTGGCAGGCAGGCTGAGGCATCCTGAAAGATGGCTAAGAAGAGTAGAGCCTCTGGGCAAGACAGACTGTGGCTCAACTCCTTAAGCAGCACTGCACTTTGACTCTGGCCTAACACTGCCCCTGCTTCCCCCTCCAGTGCCAGTGTCCCTCAGTTAGAAGAAACCTTTAGCTTAGAGCAACTTGGGGATCTGGCAACTGCTGGGATCCTTCCAGAAGCTCTAGTCTAGCTTTTCCTGGGTAAGGGAAGGGGCCCTCTTCTAAAAGCTGTCCTGTTTTAAAAGGGAAAATGTATGAAAACATAAAGCCATAAGGATATTGAAAACAAAAGTACTGTCAGTTAACAACCTAAGTCATCTAGAAGGATGCACATAGGGCTGGTAGGAACCAGAGCTGAGGAGTCGTGGCCCTGAACTACTAGGAGGGGGCAGTGCTGTTGCGCCCACCTCGGCCAGCAAGGAAGACACAACACGGTCGGATTCTTCTCAACAGCCTTTATTGCAGGAATGCCTCGATGCTGCTACGGGCACCCCGGAGACCCAGGGAGGTCTGCTTATATACTCTCAGCCCCCATCCACTCACAGCGGGCCACATCACCTCACCAGGCACTGCAGCTTCAGCCAATTAGGGCAGCAGGGGCATGTCTCCACCAAATATGGACTTGTTTACACTGCCAGCATCATGGTGCACCTGCGAAGCTCTCATGATGGTCGTTGCTTATTTTCAGGTGTATGAGGAAGTCAGGTGCAAGTCATAAGACTTAGCTGCAGTCCCGGGCACCATCTTGGGACTGCTGCCACACCCGCTCCTCACACAGTGCCTTCTGCAGAACACTCCCAGGAGCAGGTAAATGCCAGGTTCACCTCATATGCAAATAAGGGTTTGTGTTTATAGCAATTATAGCATGTCTCATATGCAAATAAGGGTTTGTGTCTACACCAATCACAATCTTTGACTTTTAGCACCCCTCACAGCAGTGCCTCTCTAGGTGCCCCACTTTGTCCCCAGGAAGAATTGGTTACAGTGTCTTAGATCTCACTGGAGATTGTGACCCCCAACATGTCTAGTGCAAACAGAGGCTGCCCGGCTGAGCCAGAGCTGCTGTGCTCAGCGTAGCTATCATGTGGTTTTCTTGAGGGACTGTGTAATGTTCAAGATGGCTGGTGTCAAAACAAGGGAAGCCCAGCTTTTGACTGACAGTCCTTGTTTTCAAGGCAGCTAGGGCAGCAAGGAAGAGGCTGATAGTTATCCATTAGCGCCAGCATAGCCTGACCTCTGACACTTACTTCCAGGAAGGTAACTATCAGGAGTACTAAAGTCATGTCAAGATCTTGTCATTAACTTTAAAATGATGCTTGCCACCTGCCCAGTGCCCCACAGACAGGTGGGTCCATTAATCTATCTGGACACAGATTGGCACCTTGAAAAGCGGGTTCAGGGAGTCCAAGGCTGCTTGAGGATAGGCAGAACCACGGAAGAATGGGGTGCAGAGAAAGCACCAGAGGTCCACCAAGGACCTGTTTCGTGTCCAGCAGGGTATGTGCATGTGAGGAAACTGACCAGGGAACGAACCATCAGGAGCAGGGGCCCACACCTGGCATGCAGAACTAGCCAGTATCATTCCTGTAGCAGATAGAAAACTCAGAATTTATGGGGAGCTGAGAGGACACTCAGGAAAGCCTGGCTAGCCACTTAGTAGGAAGTAACTCCTAGCTGAGCCCCTCTTTTGACCCACCTGGCAAACCACAAAGACACCACCCCAAAGCATCAATGTTTCAGACCTTGTAACTGTATGCCCTTGTAACAGATACCCACCAACATCAGGACTTTCTTAGCAGGACATCAGTGGTGGATCTGTAGGTGCTCTCATTAGCAGAAGGTAACTGTTGGCCCTTTGCTGTGAGGACCAACAGGAGAGTCAAGCTAAGAAAGGAAGAGGAGAGACACATAAGGCATGTGCACAGAAGCACAGGGCCTTGTTCCCAGATAACTAACCATGTATGTGGAAAGTCAACCTGCAGGGGAGACCAGGAGCCTGGACTGTGACCTGCGCGTCATCGCTGGCCATGTGTCTGCCCCTTCATACAACAGCAGAGTCTTCCTGTAATGGAAATCGGAAAAGTGTTAACTGTCCAGCGTTGTCATGGGAAATTTGGCAGCCTCTGATCTGTGTTTTTGTAGAAGCTGATAAGCCTGTTTCTAAAATTGACATGGAAAATAAAGGACCTAAAAATAGCCAAACTCTAAAAAAGAAGAACAAACTGGAGACTAGTGGTAATGTTTTCAGGGTGTGTAGTGAAGTCATAGTGAAGACAACTTGGGGGTGGAGGGGGAGGAGGCAAGTCAGAGCAGCAAGAGACCTGCCTGTGACCACAAAGACTGCAGGTGAGTGAGCAGGTGATGATCTGGCAGATGTCTCTGGAAGGACTGGATGTCAGTACGCAGGAAATCAACACAAAACCACACGTGATCCCCAGGGGGATCATGCCCTGAATGCAAGTTCTAGAGGAAATAAGGTCAGATCTTGAGACCTTGTAGCAGAAAGATTCAGATAGAATTTTCAAACTTGGATGCACATAGAATCAGTTATGCCAGTGTTCAAATCTTATGAGTGTTCTGAGAAGCCACAAGCAAAGGAAGAGATCCTGACACTGGGGAGGTGGAGACAGGAGGATCAGGGTTTAGAGCCAGCCTGGACTGCATAGTAAGATCCGGTTGGAAGGAAGGAGAGAGGGCAAAGGAAGGGAAGAGTGGAGGAAGACAGAGAGATCTACAGGAATCTGCCTGGGTCAAGAGAAGCTTCTCTGGAGCTCACCACCTCCACCCCCACTGCCCTGGGCCTCATCTCAGGCTACTGCCCTGCCTCTGCCCTCTGCACTGGTGGGAACGGAAGGAAGCCCAGCAGAGACTATTCCCACAGACTTCAGTTCCCTGAAATCCACAGAGGAAAGACTGAAAACATGGGAGCTGAGCAACAGCCCTCCCCACACATCTGTCCTGTGACCCACCCTCCAACATTCGTTGCATGGGAAGCATATTGAAGCCTCTTGAGAAAAAGAGAGGCTTGGTCTGCCCTTAGCAGGGTCTGTGTTTATTTACAGCAAGGGAACATTTTGTATTCTCTCTCTCTCTCTCTCTCTCTCTCTCTCTGTGTGTGTGTGTGTGTGTGTGTGTGTGATGGGATGTGGCCCCTTAGAGGAGTGAGAACAGCTTCTGTAGTTCACAAGAAAAGCTGAGAAATGTAGACTTTTAGCAGGAAACTAACAACATGGGGAACACGGGGACTTGGTTGGCTAACTATTTCCCAGAAGTTTTAGCCAATCTTGACAGAAGGGGGTACATAGCCTCTTAACTGTTCTGAGTGGATCATGTATTCCCCTGTAAGATGGAAAAAGTTCAGAGAGAAAGCCAGGAACAGAAACATACAGCAAAGGCTGAAGATCAAGAGGCCAAGGGAGAATTCTATACAGGGAAGAGAGAACTCTAGAGCAGCTGGCTTTCTACGGGGAGTCTGAGCACAAGAGGAGGAGAGGACTACGCCCTGCTGGAAGAAGCCTGGGGATGACCACCAGAGGCTGCCTGTCTGAGGGCAGAGACCAGAGGAAGATCCCAAGAAAGGCCCAGTGGGAAGTGAGTTGCCTCCTAGACAGGGATTTCCAAACTTGAGAGCCAGTGTGCCAGAGTAATGACCATAGCAACCTCCCTTCCTGTGCAGATGGAGTGTGGTGGGAAGTTTGCTCCTGTCTCCAGCTCTTGGAGGCTGCTTTGCCTGCTGGTGAGGCTGTGAGTGTGAGGAGGGAGCTGAGCTGAGCTGAGCTGAGCTGAGCTGAGCTGAGCGTCATCTCCTTGCCACTGAAATAAAGACAGGAAAGAGCTCCAGCCTGTGACCCTGACGAGGGACCAGGGAAGGCGTACAAACCCGCGGCCCAGCGCAGCTTAGCTCACTATGGAGAACCCAAAACACTTAGCACTGCAGGAACTGGGGGGACCTGGAGACCTCTTGTGTCAAAGGTTAAGACTTTGGCTAAGGAAGAAAAACAGCCACATGGAATGGACAACAAAGAGCACAGTTTAGGATCCTAAACCAAGCTAAATAGTACTGAGTATGCAGGTGCTGAGAGAACCCAGAGTGGGCTTGTTAGAAACCAGCAGCATGACTGCCGGCTTTCAAGTCCGGATGTGGGCAGGGACAGCACAGTGCCCAGACAGGCCTGCCCACTCAATGGAATTGTGCCTACAGCTCAGTGGAGAGAATGCCTAGTCATTTCCAGAAGAATGAGAAGGTTTAGGGCTTCAACAGCCTGGAATAGCTCTGGGTGGTTCCATATAAAGAGTCAAGATCATGATGATGTGAACTTGACTGGAAACAGGTTCACACTGACCTCCCAGGGCTGGGGAGCAGCTGAGCAACATCATTTAAGAACTACGCAGGCATTTTCTGTTTTCACATCCTGCCATCCTTGGCATGGTTGTTCATCATGGTCTCAAGGTAGCTGCCACTGCTCCAGGCACCACATACTTATCTCCAAAGGCAGAGAGGAAAGGAAACCTTAAAAACTATTATCCAGGATCTAGTGACTAGTTCATTCATGTCCTAACTGTGAGGCAATTGAGAAGGCACCTGGCAGTGTGAATCCTGGGCTCTCACCACCAGGGGGCAAACTATGGATACAGGTGGCCTAGGCATCTAGAGCTGCTTCCAGGAGCACCACTATCTGCAGCTGTTGACATAGAAAGGAGCCATACTAGACATCCAGGCCCCCAGTTGCATTATGCAAGCTGCAGGTGTTGGCTAGAACATTCTATCATCAGAGCTCTGTGGAGACAAGAGAAACAGATTTGGCTTTTGAGAGATGGCCATCTTCTAAGGGCCTGCTGGAGGAGTGTGAGCCTGCAAGACATGCCTCACAGCCCAGGGCAGAAAGAGTCTCCAGCAGATAGCTAGGCCTGTTGGCACATACCTGTAACCCCAGCACTCAGGAGGTGGTGGCAGGAGGATCTTGTGTTTGAGGCCAGCTTGGACTGCAAAGTAAGTCTCAAAGGGGGAGGGTGTAAGAATGTCAGAGCTGTTGTAACATAGGTGAATGTCAAGAGAGACCCTTTTTTATATAGTGTGGCCATGATAGGGGAGTTACCTTATGCGGAGCCATTTCATTGGATTGATAAGGCGGGAGCTGAACTGAAGAGGCTTTGGGAACTAGAGATAAGAAAGCAACCTCTGCGGACAGAAATATCTTTTCATTTTCCTTGGAAGAAAAGGGGTAGCCTGGAGACTGGTGGGGCCCAGGACATGGCCCAGTGTCTCCAAACCCACTATGCACCCGCGTCTCACTTTCTGTTAGTTAAAAGTAAATGGCTAGGTCTAACTCACTGGAGGATAGGAGACTCCACAAAAGCTTGAACCCCAGGGATGGGGACAGGGTCATGATGGTCATGAGAATCATGAGAAATGCCTGACCCACCTAGCTGGGGAGAGCCGCCTTCTTGTTGTAATGCTCTGGCTGTTCCCTGAGAGAATTTTGTTTAGGGGGTCACAGTTTTCCTGTGTCTTTTTTCAGAGGGACTTTAAGGTCTGGAATTTATTTTGTGTTTGGTTAGTTTGGTTTGT
Source organism: Mus caroli (assembly GCF_978045245.1). NCBI lineage: Eukaryota > Metazoa > Chordata > Mammalia > Rodentia > Muridae > Mus > Mus caroli. The sequence continues at coordinate 121,096,457 of NW_028227266.1, read as the reverse complement.
TTTTGCTTGTTTGTTTTTTGGTTTTGTTTGTTTTGTTTTTGAGGCAGGGTCACACTAGTCCAGGGTGGCATTGAACTCTCCACCCTTGTGCCTCGGTTTCCCTGGTGCTGGATATATGGGAGTATGCTACCTCCCTTAGCTTCGCTTCTGTCTTATTTTGTTGTATGTTCTGGATTCTGTCACTTTGATGCAGTTTGGAAAGCATGAGACCGCAGGAAAACAATCATTATTTCACAGTTGAAAATCACTAAGCTAACAGTTTCTTTGGGTGTATAAGGAAAAGGCTTGTTTTTATGATTCTTCACTGACTTGCGTAGGGGTGAAAGGTTGTGATTCATTTAGCTGGTTCAGGAAACGGGGGTGAGGCTGCTGGCACATCTGTGTGATTTGGGACTCCTTGAATTTTGTCGGCAGTTTTTAAATTTGAAATAATACCAAAATTTAAGTTGTGAAAACATTCTTAAGCATTCTGGAAAACCTACTTAAAAGAGAATTGTAGATGGGATGCACGTTTACAGTCCATGAGAGCCTCACCGTCTGTGGAGCATCCTCGGGTGGTCCTTGCACTTTTGCTTCTTAGCGTAGAACATTGCCCTGAGAGCATGTGCAATCCCCGCCACCATGGCTCTCCTCCACTGAAGCTTCCACCCTAGGAAGTGGGACGTGGACAAATCGGAGAGGCGAACTTTCTCAGCCACCTGTGGAAGGAAGGGAGGCGCTGAGCAAAGGCAGCTGAAACTGATGAGACGTCCTCTTCAGTCCCCATTGACTCTCTTCTGACTCTGGATTACAGTTCAGGAGTGAGAAGGTCATCAGCTTGGTGGCAGGCACCCTGGGAGAAGGACACAGAGTGTGACCCGGGAGAGCGCAGTGTGCCTGGCCTGGGCTCAGGCACTGTTCTCAGGGAGCAGTTGGGGTCAGTGGCTTCTGCGTAGACAAAGAACTCAGGGGGCCCTGGAGCTGGGCTGCAGCTGCTGGTCCAGGAGAAAATCCAGAGGCCCAAAGTGTTCTGCATATGGCCCTGCCCTGAGTTTCCCCAGCTGGAGGACCAAGGGGAAGGCACAGAGTACTGGGAGAAGAGATGCAGGAGGGAGCTGGGGTACATTCCAGCTGTGTCTGTGGTGCGTGGACTCTGAGGGGCCTTCAGAATTCTCAGGGACTGTAAGTTTCTCACAGCTCCTGTTAAAATATCACCATGTATCTGTGGAATCCTACTTCTCTGAGGATGAGACCCATCCCTGAAAACTGAGATTCCAGGGAGTCCGGCAGAAGTCCCTGCTCCTGTGTATTTTATATGTGTCTTTTGTACCCTGTGAGGGCTGTTTGGAAGGAGGTCCTCTCAGGGTGCTGAGGCTTGGGGTCTGAGTCACACTGATGGGATTTTGTCCCCTTTCTTTCTGGATCATGTTTTGCTATGTGATCGGCCACTACTTCCTGCCTGCCTGGACCACTGGGCTGTGTGAGCCAAGGACACAGGTACTGATGCCCATTCCTTTAGAAGAGAAGTATGTTTCCTTCAGTCGCTCACCAGGCACGGCTCTCTTCCCTTCTGTCACACCTTTGAATTGAGGCTGTGTAAGAAGGTCCACACATCCATGTGCTCTGCCGCATACTAATCTGGGATACTTAGTTCAAAAGGAAAAAAAAAAAGACTCCCAGAATTTGGTTGTGTGGCCTGCAACTGTCTGACCCCAAATGACTCTGAGAAATAGTTTCATTTCATTTCCTAAGGACATGTAAGTTGAGTCTTCCATGGGCTTTGCTCAGTGACAGAATCACTCTGCAAAACCTGGCTGTGTGTTCCTGAAGCACTTCATCCATGTCCTCATTTCAGATGGCTTTCAGGTCATTGCAGGCAACAGCTGCATCTTTACCAGGAGTCCCATGCTGGGTAACAACCAGCCTGCCTCCTCCTGTTCTGTCTGCTGGTTTAGGCTCCACAGCAGAACATAGAAATAATGTTAGGAGAAGGACAGGTTATTTGAAGGTGCATTTAGTCCAGTAGCTATTATACGGATCAGTTCATCTATCTGAAAAGCGACCTGGACGCTGTGGCTTCTGCCTGGAAACTTTTCCATGCAGTCCAGTGAATCTTGACCACACTGGCCTTGATGACAACATTGACTTAACCCAAAGTATGAAAGTAATCTCTTTGTCAAAGAGCAGATCTTCACATGAGATAGCACATGAGATCTTCACACAAGATAGCTGTCTTCACATGAGAGAGGTGCCGTCCTGGAATGTTCCAGCTTTACAAAGCATGGGGTTGAAACAGAGAAGCCGCTGCTATCAGACTGCTATCAGTTCAGAGGCATCTCTATCCTTAAAAGCAGTGAGAAGAGGCCAGTGAACTTGGCATCAGGACCATTTTTGGAAATGGTCAGACAGACTCCATCTCACCCCACTCAGGGTGGCTGTCATCAAGAAGACAACAAGCACAGGCCAGGATTGGGGAGTATGGCTCTTACAGTACACTTGAAGGAATGCTCAGTAGTATGGCTACTATGAAATCAGCATTAAGGTACCTTAAAAGACTAAAATTAGATACCATTCCTAAACATACACCTCAAGAAATCAGTCAGCATACAGTAGACACACCTGCACAGCCACGCATACACCAGTCAGGTAATGGGAGCTAATAGGAAGAGATAAAGAAAATGTCACACACACACACACACACACACACACACACACGAGAGAGAGAGAGAGAGAGAGAGAGAGAGAGAGAGAGAGAGAGAGATGGAGAGACGGAGAGACGGAGAGACGGAGAGACGGAGAGACAGAGTGACAGAGAGAAACAGAGAGAGACAGAGAGAAAGACAGAGGCAGAAGATAGAGGGGGGGCAATATTTAATTCTATACTATCATTTGCAGGATAATATAGAATTAAAAGTCATATTAAGCCGGGTGGTGGTGGCGCATGCTTTTAATCCCAGCACTTGGGAGGCAGAGGCAAGTGGATTTCTGAGTTTGAGGCCAGCCTGGTCTACAGAGTGAGTTCCAGGATAGCCAGGACTGTACAGAGAAACCCTGTCTTGAAAACAAACAAACAAACAAAACCCTCATATTAACCAATCAGACACAGAAAGAAAGGTGCACATTTCTCTTGAAAGTAGAGTCCAGCTTCTAAAAGCAATCAGGAAAATAGGAGAGGTACTGGGGGCTTCTGTCTGGACCAGAAAGTTTAGAGTCTTGGGAGCATCTTCAAGACCTGAAGACAGACTGACTGCATCCAGAGGAACAGTAGCAGTGCAGCTCAGTTACCTGCAGGAGAGCAGTGGGCTCTGTGAGCAACACAGTCCAGTTAGTGTTTGGGGCTTGTGGGGGTTTGAATAGGTTTGGCCCTCGTAGACTCGTGTGTGTGAATGCTTGGCCATAGGGAGTGCACTATGAGGAGGTGTGGCCTTGTTAGAGGAAGTGTGTCACTGTGAGGCTGGCTTTGAGGTCTCCTATGCTCAAGCTTTGCCCAGTGTGACAGTCCCCTCCTTACTGCCTGTGGATCAAGATGTAGAACTCTCAGCTTCTCCTCCAGCACCAAGTCTACCTGAACGCTGCCATGCTTTCCACAACAATGATAATGGACTGAACCTCTGAAACTGTGAGTCAGCCCCAATGAAATGTTTTCCTTCTAAGAGTTGCCGAGGTCATAGTGTCTCTTCATTAGCCCCAACTAAAACAGGGTTTCTTTTTATGGGTCCAGGAGAAGAGGAGGAATTGGTTGCTAAGGGGTGTATATGGGTGGGTCTCTTGTTTTGATTGACAGGCTTGTATTATGCAAGCTTTTGCTCGGTAAGCATGTCCTTCCCCATGATGCATCTGATTTTAATCATATGAACATCCAATCTTATGCACAGGCATAAAATATTAAATGGGGAGCAGGCTTTCCCAAAAAGTGTACTCAGAGGACACAGTTTGTCTTATTGCAAAGACACCCCAAATCAATCAACACCCCCCCACACACACACACTTGCCTCTCTTATGGCCAGGTAGGATCCTCTGAACACATTTGAATGGAAGTTGACCACAAAGGGCACTTACTAAAGGTTGCTAGGGAAGGGGGGAGTGTCTGCTGTTGGAGCTGTCCGAGGAGGTAAAATGGCAGGGACGAATGTGGTCAAAGTACCGTGTGTGAAAAGCTAAGATGAAACCATTACTTAATTAAATGACAAAGATCAGGAAGGATGACTGGCTTCTCACTGTGGTGACTGCAGAGACCTGTGACACACAGCTCATCAGAATTTGGTGATCCTGGCGTCACCTAAGCTCACTGTGCATTTGTGGCATAAGAAACATCAGGCCACTCCTGTTTGCCTTAGGTGGACAAAGTGGTCTGTGATATCTGATGTAGAATAGTAAACTAGCCTCCTATCTCAGAGGGAATCATGGGAGCCACTGGGACATGGTTAGGAGGGATAAGCCCAGACAGCTGCCCCGCCACCTCTCCGAGCCACACTTGAGGCCTGTAGGCATCCAGGTAACAGGCCTGGTGGCTGGCATGATGAGCCCGTAACTCATTGCAAACAAGCTGTGGTTTTGATTCCAAGTGGCCTCTTGGGAGGAACTTACTGCTGTCTGACCAGCCTGCAAGTCAGGTGCCAGGCACAGAGCTCTACCCCTTCACTCCAACCTCATGTCTGTTTTGGGGGTGCAGAGCCTGTAAAGAGGTCATTTTCTCCTCAAGGTCCTCTGCCTTCATGTACAAGCTCATTTTCTTGCACCCCACTCCTCTAAGAAAGGGGAGCCTCTAAGGCAGGTTGTGTTTAGAAGCTGGAAGTCAAAGCCTACCCAGTGGTAGCTGTCCCAGTGCATCCTGGGCCTTGACTTGGCCCACCATGTCTAGGTGGTTCCAAAATGTGGTGACCAGATTCAGCAATCGGTTAAATTTGCTCTCCTTGTCTTTCACATCTGGATAATTCATTCCACCTCTGCTCTCTGACACGCTCTGGAGGTTGTATCTGTTGTGAGGTTCTGCTTCCCAGAGTCTTGGCCTCTGGCATCAGAGCCGCTCTGTCCAGCCGCGTCCAGGAACCTTCTTTGTGAGGGTTCAGGTGGCTGAGCAACTGCTAACTTACTTTCCCATCCTTTTGCATCTGACTTTAGAAGCCTGGGTTGGGGCTATAGCTTAGCAGAAGAGCATTTGTCTGTTAGAGGCAAAGCCCTGGATCTGGTCACAGCACATCAATAGATCTGAAACTCAGTAGGCCACCCCATATGTCATCAAGTCCTCATGGGACCGACAGTGTCCAAGGAGCTCTGAGTCTCCAAGCACAGTGAACCTAGCACATTTTGTGACATGTTTAGGAGACAAATGCACAGCACTGTGGTCCTTGTAAGGGATGGTTGATCATGGTGCATATTTAAGAACAGCCTAGGTGGCTCTGACTGAATCCTGAGAGCCAGGCAGCACTGGACACATCTCTCATGGTCTTCATGTCTAGCTGCATTCCCTCAAACCAGTGGCTTAACTAGCCACTCCCCCATCTCTGAGAAAGTAACATTCATGGGGATGCTGTAGTGGCAGGGCAGGCAGAGGAGGCAGGGCAGACAGAGCAGGTCCCCTGGCTTTTCCTGTTACCTCCTCCATCAGAGGAGGCTTTCTACCTCAGTGCAGGCTAGAACCACCTAGGGAGCTTGCGAAAGTCCACTGTCTGGGCTACACCCCAGACCAGTTAAACCAGGACTGAGGTGAGCGGTGAGTGAGTATGAACTGGGATCACTCTATCCCGCTCCTGGAAAGCCTCAGGGAACCAGATGCAGTGCAACTAAACAAACCACCTTGAGACATCCTTCAGGGTCCCCGGACACCAGATAACCAGTTCCATCTAGCACAGGACTCTGCTCCAAAGGAACAGAGGCCACGAGGCTATCAGCGTGCTTCTCTCATAAGGACACTGAGCTGGCCACCTGGGGTTGATCAGTCAGATTCCTTCAGAATGTGATTGTTGGGGTCAGAGTGTTGGCATAGATGCTGAGAGATTTAAAGCTGGGCAACCTCTGTGTCTAGGAAGCAAGTTTCCAATGCTCCTGACAGAAGGTCCTGATGCTCTGAGGGTAGGCTTAGGGAGAGTCTGCTATGAGTGATGGAGGCCAAAGGAGCTGAGGCCACAGGATTCACCATAACCACCCCAGGTCTGGGAAGCGTGAAGTCTCAGCTCCTTCTGTATTCCCCACAGGGAAAGAGGGGCCCAGCTACGGGAAGCCAACTGCACTTTTAAAGGACTATTTGGAGCATGAGTCACAAGTTTAAAAACAAATTCCATTCTCTCTTCACTCAGCTGCTATTTTATAGGGAAAGGTCAGCTCTATTATCTTTTCCTGCCTGATGTTTATGCAGGTTTTAATTTCAGAGTCTCCAGAGCCCAGTTGATGTTTAAAGGGGTGGCTCTGCTCCTCCTCCCCCCAGACTCTAGGTCAGAGTTGCTGAAGAGAAACTGGAGAGCCGGTAACCCTGGGATACCCTTCAGCTAGGACCACCCAACTCAATTAGGAATCTCCAATGAGGGAGAACGTCCTGAAGGACCATCCATAGAGCGAGGCAAAAGTCACAATGGAGTGACCTTGGCTCAGCTGGCTGGGCCACTTAGCTCCGTTGCTCATGGACCTGCTCTAGGGCAGGCAAAGGTCAGACAGCCATGGTACCTGACATCCTCCTATCCTGCCACAGCAGAGCAACATGGCCCTGAGACCTCAGACACCACTAGTACCTTAGGGCTATCCTGAGCCAGGCAGGCTTCAGGAGAGCCCGAGCTGACCTTGAAAAAAGAAGTGACATTGAGGGATACCCCCACGGGTACAGCAATTACAAGGTCAAATAGGGACAATGGCCACTTAGGGCACGGTCATTCTGGGAAGAAATCCCATTCACCTTGGACTCCATCCCAGAGGAAGCTTCTTCTAGAAGAGCTGTGGACTCCTGCATGTCCCGTGACTGTTTGTCTGGTTGGTCATCTGCACCATGAAGCTCCCAGTGTCGATGCATAGACACAAGGAGCAGCTTGCACCTCACAAGACTCTTGGAAGCTACCCAGTTCTCTCCCTGCCTGAAACGCCAGGGTCTGCCTAGATTCAACACTTCTCTAAGTCAAGTTCTCTCCCAGTTCTCTCCCTGCCTGAAACGCCAGGGTCTGCCTAGATTCAACACTTCTCTAAGTCAAGTTCTCTCCCAGTTCTCTCCCTGCCTGAAACGCCAGGGTCTGCCTAGATTCAACACTTCTCTAAGTCAAGTTCTCTCCCAGTTCTCTCCCTGCCTGAAACGCCAGGGTCTGCCTAGATTCAACACTTCTCTAAGTCAAGTTCTCTCCCAGTTCTCTCCCTGCCTGAAACGCCAGGGTCTGCCTAGATTCAACACTTCTCTAAGTCAAGTCTTATTTCCGTGTTACTTGTCAATCAGGAGATAGATGCTTATACCCGACCATTCATGCTTTTAGTCATAAAGAGAGTCTAAAAGTTTCATAGTTGTTCAGGGATGTCAGCTGTCAAGGTTGTGGTGAATTGGAGCTGCAGTGTTTGAGTTTCCTTGACTGGGGCAGTTTCACAGCAGTAGCCAACAGGCCTTATGGGCTGTGACAGACGAGGGTCTTACCTCAGGGAAGGTGTGACCAATGCTGGGGCTTGTTTCTGCAGGTTTGTGGACTAAGTCAAACCAACTGCACCATTCTGCTGGGGACACATCATAGCTGTGGGGCCCTGGCAGGGATGGCCCTGGGCCAGCCTCAACTCTGGTGTCTACCTAGTGGCCCAGGCCCTTGCACAAAAATATTTCCTGATCTGGCCAACTGGTCACCCCATTCTACCTTCCCCTGCATAGATGTAGAATGGGGCTAGACTCCACAGCCACCCCTGAGTCACATGGAGGAAAACAGAGCTGGCTCTGAGGAACAGTAGGCTGAGATGCCTTACACCTCATAGATTGTCAAAGCAGAGACGGGGTCCTGTTCATGGCCTTGGAAGAGGCCTTTCTACCTGTGTGACACACAGGTCCTGAGGGGGACAACCTGGTACATGCAGGCTAGCACTGTTTGTTTTTCATAGGTGAATGGTCATTATTGGAAACCCCTGCTTTAAGCTACATTCCAGATTATGTATTCAGAAGAAGCCATGCTCTCCAGTGCCACTGGGAGACATGCCTGGGATCTGTAGGACAGGGGAGGGAGGGACACTGGGAGCTTTCTCCAGCTCTTCCCAGGTAGGTCCCAAGGTGTTCCCCAGGGAGGATATGGGGTATGTGGGTGGCAGCACTGTCTGTGGGGCAGCAACTGAGGAAGGTGGTAGACACATCTCTGCATAGATGTGCTGCCTAGGTTCACAAGGCCAAATTTTCTAGTCACTCACCTCATAGGGACATAGTAAAGACTTGGTCTTACTTTGGTGTCCTGTCTTTTCTGGGGTCCTGTCCTCCCATTCCATCCAGGGAAAAGCCAGAGGCTCATCAGGCCCCTGTATTCTGGGCTCACAGCAGCATTTCTACCTATAAAAATCATTCTTTCTAAGCAGGTAAGGAACACAGGAAGTAAGCTTTGGGCAGTGGCCTAGGGGCAATCTCCTTCCTGGGGTTCCCGACCTCTGCCTGGTGTCTGCAGAACGGAGCCTCTGCTGTGCCAGTACCACCCGTAGACTCTCGGGATTCACCTGATATTCTGTATTCCCTCAACAGCAAATGAAGCTGGTGGCAGAAAACCTGAAGGAGGAGTACCAGGAAGATGGGAAGGAAGCTACCTGAGCTGCACCATGCTGGCCGTCCTGTGCCCAGTGCTGAGGGACACCTGCATCACACCTGCACAGGGAGGGGACAGCAGCCTGAACTTAGCCCAGATGCTGGGCTGTGTGAAGTGGCTGAGATGCAGCAGGCAACCAAGGTCTAGCTCTGTGGGAAAAGTGGCTGAGGCTCTCTCTCAGTATCTCTTTCCCTGGTGCCTCTCACCCGGACCCTCCCAGGGCCGCACACACCCTCCAGCTGTTTCATCACTTTGCTCAGGAGCCTCAGCTGCCCTTGAACTTTATCCCTAAAGAGTCACCAGCTTTCCACATGACATTCACAGTAGGTGCCAGTCACTTCTAACCCCAGGGGCCCTATTATGGGGTGGTGGCTTAGTGTCTGTGCCCATTATACCCATGGTGGGAGCCATGCTGAGGCAGCAGTGGCAGTGGTGGTCGGGGAGTGGGGGCACACCTGAATCTCCTCCTTGCTTCTGTATGGTGTTGACACTTTGCAACTGAGCTATTAAAGGCAGCCCTTGGCTCTGACTCCTGCTTCTCCAAGACTTGGCAAATGTTTCAGCTGTCCCACCCCCACCCTCCAGGTGAGGTTGTGACATACGCAGCAATGAGATGGGGATCAGGAGTGAAGTGAACCCCAAAGCTTACAGCCAGGCCAGGTTCTTCAGGGACACTGATGCTCTGACACCTCAGGGGGCCCAGTATGGGCTGTAACCTGCAACAGAATGGTGTATGGCCAGCGGTGCTGTCTGCCTCCCTAGCTGAACCTACAGTGTATGCTGATTTGCAGGTATGACAGCTCGCCCAAGAAGCCAGCTCTAAAAAGATGGAAGCTGATGCCCTTGCTGGACCCTGTAAGCCATCCTGACAGCTATTTAGATGGCAGGCTCTAGGTTCATCCTCCTTAGCAGGAGGTTGGGTAGCCTGCTCCATGCAGCTCAGTGGTTCACTCCTGATTGCCCACTTTACCCAGAGAAGAGGCCACAGCTGGCCCAGTATCACTTGTTTTTAGAAGCTCTGACCCTGAACTTTGTCCTCACCCTTACTTGGGAGGACGTACTGCAAGGCATGATTACACAGTAGTTGTTGGCTTCCTAATGGAACTTTCTAGATCAGGTTTATGTTTTAAAGAGCATATGGGCAGCCACCAAAGCCCTGAGACCCCATAGTCTCCTTAGCCCAGGAATTCAAATAGGACCCTTGGCCCTGCCTCCTGGGCTCCCACAGAGTCTAAGCTAGGGCAGCAGTCACAGGAACATAGCTGGTTGTGAATCAGAGACTCCTGGATTACCCCGTCTAAATCTATCGGCCCGTCTGCCCACAAGTGGTCCCAGCTGCTGCCTGTGCAAGTTCAGCAGGCTTCCCTGAACTGGCGACTGCAGTTTCCACATGCCCCACTTCTGCCACCAGAGAGAACAGGACCCTCCCCTGGGCCTGTGGCCACAGGAGAAGATGGGTATGGGATGGAATGCACCAGGTGATGGCTGAGAGGCTCTGAGAGGGCTGGCACTGTGCCCATGTGTTCGTGTTCCCAGGACTCAGAGCAGGTGGTACACAGCAGCCTTTCGAGACTCTGTGGTGTGGGTGAAAGCAGATGTTTGTAGCCCCATTAGCTGCTCTGCATCCTGTTGTCCCTTGTCACTGGACTGAGGAAGGCACCTGGGAAGGTGCCATCCCACCAGGTCCTTTCCTTCCTTCCTGCTTGCTCACGTTACCTCATTCCCTGTAATGTCCTGGTCACTGACAGCTTCCGTATTGCTGGCCCTTACATACCAGCCATGACATTGCCCTATGAGCTTAGGGTCTTTACTAAGGTCTCCAACACCACCCTCAGTCCTTGTGATGACTGACACCCAAGAGGTCCAGGAGGCAGGGTCAAGGGTCCCATTTGAATTCCTGGGCTAAGGAGACCATAGAGTCTCAGGGCTTCTGCCATTCTCCCTGGGCCCAGAGGATCACCTGTGTGAAACCCTCTGCTTTTGGTTTCTTGCCCATTCCAAATACCAAGAGTTGGTCCCCAGTTCTATTAACAGACTCAGTCAACATGTCAGTCCCCACCTGACTGGGAAAAAAAAGTACCAGGAGTCAGTACCCAGGACAGTGGTACCATGGTCAGGCAGGGGGAGGCCTGTGAAAGCCCGGAGTACAGCCCATTGCTCAGAGCAAGGGCCCAAGGAGGAAAAGGACAGATGCACCCTGGGAAGTGACAGGGTACTCCACATCTACTGCTCTCCTAGCCATGCAGATGCTTTCACAGAAGTCCCTGCGAGGCGCACCATGTAGGCCAGTCGTGGGACAAGAGCCCCAGGCATGAGGAACTCACACATAAGCCTGTTCCACAGGGTTTACCTTGGCTTCCCAGCAAGATGTGACGTGAAACAGCTGAGTCCGGATGCAGCCAGGAGATAAGTGTGCCTAGGGACAGCTACCTCAGTGTCCAAGTCCTCACACCAGCAGGTTCTAGCAGATGGCAGGGCGGTACGCAGGGTCCCAGGCTCTGGATCCTAGATACAGGCAGACCAAACCCAGTGACCCAGATGCTGTGGAGCCTGGGCCTCACTTTGCCTAACTAAGGACTAGTTTCCCCCACCACATGCAATTCAAACTTGCTTCCCTCAAGTGTGAGATACAACTGCCAACGAGTCTCACAGGTTGTCGGTAGAAATGGATGGCACCGGGGTTGGCTCCAGGCCAAGTTACCTGGCAGTCAAACTCCCATGGCCTGACACGCACGGCCAGACATCTCCCCCACCCCCGGGCACCTCCCACCACACCTCTCACTGGAACTCTTTCTGCCTCATGTTTCAGTGTTTCAGACCAGAGCGCCCATGGTGGGCCTGAGACAGGCTAGACCTGTGCTGGTGGCCCTGGGTCTCAGACGGGACGTCTCCCCCACACCATTCTTGTTTGTAATCATTTGTCTGTGGCACTGTTAACTCCCTCATAGCAGCTCAAAAAATCTCAGAACTTGGATACGATAAAACCAGTGTTGAAAGAAGCCCAGCCAGGCTTTGAGGCAGAAAGCCATGGTCCCCCCCTCCCCCCCGCCCCTCACTTCTCTATCTCACTGGGTTCATTGGATAGACAAGGAAGCAGGTATTCAGAACTTGAGTGACCTGCCCTTTGCTGGCTATCTGGACTGTGTTCACTGCTCTATACTCCATCTCACAGGTTCCCCTCCCAGCATCTGGCATCCTGTTCCTAGCCTTAATCCCCACAGCTCTTGCCTTCTTCTAGTAGGGAAACAAGTATCCAGGGGAAAGGAGAAAGGCCACAAGGTGAGGGCCAACACAGTCCCTACAGGAACCCTGTGGCCCGTCCCCATGGGGCCATGCCTGATGCAGTGCTCCCACCAATGGTCAGATGATGCCTGCCTTCATGCTCCATCCAAGGGTGGCCTGAGGAGAAGGAGACCTGACAATCTGGATCCTTTGTTTGCCAGGGTAGCCGTGCCCTTGGGCTTCCTGTCTTCAGTTTGGGAACACACTTCTTTTCCCACCACAAAATGGAAGGAAGATACTTTCCTTAACCCCAGGAGAGTCTTGTCCAGGTTGGTTCAAGTGGGCACCAGGGCTGAGAATGGAGGCCACTGTCCCCGATTCTCTAAGCTTCTCAAGGACTGGTAAGGAGGCAAAGGGGGCAGGCGAGCTGACAGGGGACAGAGGACAAAGTGGGGCAGGCGAGCCGACAGAGGGCAGAGAAGAGCTGCGTGGAAAACCAACTGGTGAAGGACACCCAGCGGTCACACAAAATAAGTTACCAAACCAGGCTACACATCATTTCAGAAAACAAGTGTTGTATTTTTAAAAAGACTGGAGTAATCGTATTCTGATGAGAAGACAGGATCCAGCTAGAAAACTCAGCAGGGACTGAGACGGGAAATCCCCATACTTGGAAATTAAGCACCTTGCAAAACAACACAATGTAATGATTTATTTATTTGTGCGTGTATGGGGTATTTGCCTGCAGGATGTCTGTACACTATGTGTACCTTGCCCAAGGAGGCCACAAGAGGGTATTGGATCATTCAGGCCTGGAGTCACTGACGGTTGTGAGCTGCCATGTGGGTGCTGGGAATTGAACCCAGGTTGTCTGTAAGAGCAGGCAGTGCTCTTGGCCTTTGAGCCACTTCTCTGGTTTAGTTTAAATGGATCTCTTACATTTCTGGGTAGAGAACAGACAACAGAAGTAGAAAACCCCGGGGGAACTTTCATTGAGTGAAGGTGGAGTCAAAGACCAGGGTGCCGGCAGGAGAGGTTCAGGCAGGACCGACACAGAGGCTAAGAGTCACTCAGTCACGGAAGGATGCTGGGATGGAAAGGGAGAGGGTGGGGGATGGAAATTTGACTCTACTTGACAGAATATAGAATCTTCTAGAAGCCAAGCTGAGCACCACATTCACTGCTGTCTGCCTCCTGACTCTGCAGGCAGATGCAACGTCACTGCCGTCGTAAGCTCGTGAAGCCTTGGCTTGGCTTCATGACCAGGGTGGCGAGCCAAAATGAGCCTTCCTCTCAAACTGTCTTTTATCAGATATTTTATTTCAGCAACAACATTAGTGCAGAACAGTAGGCTCACTGCCATGATCAATCTGTGTGGGTCTGAGGCCTTTGGGACTATTTTCCAGGAGAAATGTGAGTTTTGGAACTTTGGGCCAGAAAAACTCTCAAATCCTGTTAAGTAGGGATCGATGGGTCATTCTGGAAGGAACCTGGAAGACAGGCATACAGAGAGAAATGAAGGCAGTGGAGGTCCCCTCATGAAGTTCCAGAGACACGGCTTCCTTAGGAGCTGGGCTAGATGCTATTCAAAGTATATTCTAGCAAAGATCACCCATCACCCATCTCCCAAGATCTTGAGATGAACTTAAGTGGACTGATTTGTTTGATGGAAGAAATTTCAAGACAGTGGACCATTCAAGCTAAGACATAGCTATTCCACACTGCTGTTTTACATACCCACCGTGAAAAATGAGCAAAAAACTAGGCAAGAAGATCTTTAAAATTCAGTTTGATGGGGGAAAAGATTTCAAGCAAATTAAAAAGTCCCAAAGAGCATGCATACACCAGCACTGCTGTTGCTATGGAGATTAGCACCAAGGAGACCAGTGCCCCTGGTAAGAAGCCCTAGGGAAAAGACCCAACCTCATGGAGGGCCTGTCCTATGAAAACAGAGTGTGCTGTGCTCAGGATGGCAATGCACCTGTTTTCTCTCTGGGTACAGAGATGTTTACTCTGAACCATTGTGTGCTGGAAGCTTGTTCATTTTACAGGTGCTCATGGCTAAGATACGGCTTTGCATTTCGGATGAGACTTGGGCTCAGGACTTTTTAGATATGCTGGAACTGTTAAAGACTCTGGGGCTTCTGAAGTTAGACCGAATGCAGTTTGCATTGAGACAGCCACAAACTTGTCTGTCTCAGGGAAGGAAGGGGTAGATGTGCTGTGTTTAGATACCAAGCTGGCAAGGGACGGAGTAGGATCCAGGATCACCTAGGAGACAATCCTGTCCTTACCTGAGAGGATTATCTAGATTTAGCCTTGGGGAGGAGGAGGTCTGTGAGGAATTAAAGATTAGCTGAGGTAGACAAACCTACCCTAACTGCCAGACAAATGAGAACTGAGCAGCAGCACACACACTCTGGTTCCTGACTCTAGATGCAACAGGACAATCTATGGCTATCCCGAGCTCCCATCTCCATGCCTTCCCCGTTATGGTGGACTTTACTCTCGAGCCAAAACATAGCATGCCTCCTTTAAACTGTCAGCCAAGGTAGAGACAAGCAACCAGTACAGGCCGCTACCAAGAATTCCTGTTCGTAGAACTTCTGACGTTGCCATTTGAGGAGCGAGTACCACCAGGACAGGAAGAATTCCAAAGGCTTGGGAGAGTGACATGCTGGCTAGATGTATCTAGGTATTGAGTCAGAGGTGGTGGGTGTATGCCTGGGGGAGATATAGGTATGTCTGGAAGGCTTGCTGGCCTATGGTCTTGCGTCTGCACCAGTTAGTTAAGTCAACTTTGAGTCAGCTCACTGAGGCAGGGAGGAAGAGGAGTCTAGAAAGATGGCCTATCTCTAGCTGGAAGAACCCGACTTAGCAAATTCTCTCCCGGGACTGATGCGGGACCCTGGGCCATGACTGCCGAAGACCAGTGGGAAAGCAGAGGAAAAAGCAAGCTGATCTTGCCACAAGACCTTGTTTTGGATGTGTGAAAATGGATTATGGAAATAGTTACACAAACTATTGAATGCTCTAAAACTGACTGAATTGTGTTACAGTCAAATAGTGTACCACGTGAGAATGTCTCTCAAGTCACTCCAAGATCTGTCTTCTGGATTTTGCAAATGAAGGTTGTGCTGACCAAGCCAGGATGCAGCAGTAAGAGGACCTAGTGTGCCAGCAATGTGAGGAAGTGGGCTGCAGGTGGGACAGCTTTTGGCTAGAGTGGCTGCCAATGACTACGACAGGCTTCATGGCTGCCAGGGAGAGGGCAGACCTTAGTACCACAGTAAATGAAGGGCAGAACACGTGCGGACACACAAACAGACTGTGGGGGCGTGTGGCAGTTCTAATGGCTTTGTTTGCTAAAGTAGGAACCAGCCAAATGAGGACAAGCAGATGAAACAGAATTAAGTTCTGGATTCCTTCTGTCCAGACGGTTTAAAGGAAATGCTGCCCTTTGGATAGTATTCTAGGCCTCTCTGGAGCCACCTGACACCGGTGGATAGGACTGTTTTTTTCAGCTCTACCAAGTGATAGGAATGCAGGGCCCACAGAAAGCAAACCCCATATCCGAGTGCTGTACTGGGCATGTCTCATAAAAGGAACACAGACTCGGCTTCTATTGCTGAACATCAGTATGTCACTTTATTATTGGATTATTTCCCACCTGTCACATACCTGTCAATGTTCACACAAGGAAAAAGATTGGTCAGAACTAGAGGCAACTGACCAATTAGCTGACAAGTTTGTGTTCTCAGCACATACCAACTCTGGCTCCTAGGACATCTTTGTTCAGGCTCATGACTATTAAAATTGGTGTCAAGATTGTCACATCTTTAAATACAGATAGAATTCCAGAAGTACATAATTATATATATATACACACAGAAAAATACAAGACTAACTTTCCCACAATATTTAATTATACACTACTGTAACTCGGCTAGGGGACGAGTCCCTGGCTACAGCAAGGACGTAGTTTGGTCCACTATGGGTGTGGTGGTTCTGCTCCTTCCCTCTGTGACGACACCCGTGACACTGTGACGACACCCCGTGACACACAACACATGCACAGACATCCACTTGTCAACAAATGGGTAAGACAGCACTCAACAGACATTGTGTACCCAGAGGGTCACCAACCACACACAACTAATAAGGCTATGACACAGCTCTGCAGCATAAATGGCCGACACTGCTGATCTAAAGTGAGCACCGTATATACACCTGAATAGAAAACCACTGGAGACCAAACGCAGACGGGCGAGTGCAGAGGCGCCGCTCAGAGGCTGGCCGTGACCACAGAAGAGTGTGTACGGTACTTGGGAAACAGCTGCGACAGTTTATTGCAATGCCCCTATAGACATCTCTCCTGGCTCACACAGACGTGGCTCCGTCTCTGAGAACCACGCTGGTTTCTGGCCCTTGGAAGATCCCTGCTTAAGAATTTCAAGCAAATGTGCTCTATGGCTTCACCCACGTCTCCCCTCACAGCTCTCAACTATGTGAATGTCACACTGAATGGGACTGCAGCTTAAAGCACAAGCAGTTAGCTAGCTCTAGGAAGTAGCTTAAGTATCATTTTACTTAGTAAAGTCAGGTTACACTGTGAAGTTCTGAGTAATATACACTAACCTAAAGCAGCAGTCACTGAGCACTGAAGGAAGTGGTGGCCTGTGCCCTGCCCCCTCTGAGACACATGCTCAGCTGCACTGTTGTCCCTCAGGAACAGGGCAGCAGCTGAAGAGTGAGGAAAGGACCCTGGGCCAGCAGCACCTACCCCACAGGCCGCTTAAACACTGCTTTCAAACCCCTGGGGCACCGTGTGAAAACCCAGCATCTGGGCTTCCCAAGATCAGGGAGGAGGCATGCCTCAGGAGATAGCTATCAGTCCGGAGTCGTCGGTGCGGGAGAGGGCAAGCTAGAGCTCGGTGCTCAGCACGTGGCAGGAAGGCAGCAGTGCGCCACTGACGGCTCCAAGCACTACCCTTTCCTGAGCAGTTTCTTACCAGCCGCTCTTCACAGCTGAGCCAAATGCTGCCATGAAATGGGAGAAACCTGAGGCCACCTCACCACCAAGCTCCTGAACACCCACCTCAGGATGTCCTGCCTCCTCGTCAGAGTGCTGACTTTGCTGCCTGCCACCTCTGTGCACTGTGGCTACTGCAGCAGGCCCTCCGCTTCTCCTCTCCACACAGGTTTGAAGGAAACCCTGCCTTGTGTCCTGCAGGGGAAACTTACACAGAGCTTTTTTTTTTTTTTAATCTTTTTTTTTAAATTTTTGTTCTGTCAGACAGACATACACACTCTAAGTAGAGTTAAGACTTGAGTTCACCTCATTGCCTCACAGAAGATTGTCTGCTGGGTAATTCTATGGGTAAGCTGCCTCTCAAAGCTAAGGAGCTGACCTCACCTAACACAAACAAGACAACCTCTGTCAGTGAAAAGATAAGAGCCCCAACTGCTTTCACACTATTGGTTAAGACAAACAGGTGTGGGCGCTCAAACCGTGGCTCTAAGGTTCTCGGTGCACAGGCCCTGGGTGGCTGGCAGCGGGGAGTCGCTCCTCCCAGGCCTGTGGGCATCACCACGTTATTGCTTTGGTTCTGTCTCGGGCACCAGTGTGCCTCAGAGCATGGAGTTTCCCTATCACCGGAGGTCAGGACAGGAATTTGGGCTTTTCACAAGGAAACGAAAGCATATTCCCTCCAGGTTAAGTGCAGAACATGGATTTCTAAGCGCTCCATTTACGTTGGGTTCCAGATAACACAATTTCATCCTGGTCATCCACACTGAAAATCATGAATGTAAAATCACACAGTAGACTTTTCGGCTGGAAAAGAAAAGTAGCGTGTAGCAGCATGCACAAAGACCATGCATTGTCACGTCAGAACAGATGAAGTGAGCGCGCTTTACAGGTCAGATGACATGGCAGCAGCTGGCGGGGCTGGAGGCGCAGAGCAGCCCTTCCTTGCGGCTGCGCTGGATGTTCACGGAGATGGTCTTTTCGCACAGAGGTAGCTGGAGCGCGTTGTTCCTCAGCTTCTTGGTCCTCACCGGGTCAAGGTCAGCGGAGGGGCTGGGGCCTGGGGCGCTGATGCACATCTTCCAAGTGGACTTCTCCTGCACCTTCACGCTGGAAAACAAGGCCTTCTGCGGGTCCAGAATGTACTTGGCGCCATGCAGCTGTGAGCCTAGGCACAGGCTCACGAGTTTGAGGCTCTGCACAAGCTCTGCACCACGTGGAGCAGCAGAGGCCGAGGCGGGGGAGGATGAGGATGAGTCAGGGCCTGCACAGCGCCTTGAGGAGCCTGCTGTACCTGATGGGGTCCCACCAGAGCCTCCCTGGCTGCCGCCACCCGTGCCCTGCTCACCCGGGCTGGCCTTGTCCACACCGCCACCGCTGCTAGGCTTGCTCTGGCCGCCACCATCGCCCTCGCTGCCTGGTGGCCCCTCACTGCTGTCACGCCGGTGCCACGAGTAAGCAAAGCCGCTGTCCTTGTCCAGCCTCCGCCGGCTCTCAGAGTCGTCATCGCTGGTCTCAGAGCTGCTGCAGCTAGAGCCCCGGCCCTGGCTTTTCCTGCGGTGGTAGCGCTTGTGCACTGTGCCTGGTGAGGCAATGTTCATCTTCAGCCGGCTCAGCTTGGGCGGCAGGTTCTCGTCCATGTCAAACTCGTCGTCTGACTCGCCCTCCTCGAAGATCTGGTTGAGCACTGGGGCACTCTTGCGAGATGTCAGGCGATTGGTGACCGATGGCTTCCGGCGCAGCACCACCTGCGTGGACAGGGACACAGGCTTCTTGTCCTCCTCATCCTCCTCCTCATCTTCTTCCACCCTGAAGAGACACTTGCGCCCACTGGCTGCGGGCTTCATGCTTGCAGGTGGAACAGTGGACAGTGCCGGCCCAGCCAGCTCCGGGAGCTCATCTTTCTTGGCTGGGTCACACAGGCCTTTGCTCCTGTGGCCATTGAGGACATTGTCACCAGCCCGAGCAGGAGACTGCGGGACTGTGGCATGTGACAGAGGGGTGGCAGTGAGATCATCTTCAAGGTCTTGGGGCACATCAATTTTGGTTGGCCATGACTGCCTGTGTGATAGAGGAAAAACAAACTGTCATGAAGTTGCTGGCCTGTCCAGTGTTAAGAGCCTGCTTTCTTTCATATGCTAACCACCCATGGGAAGTCAGATGTGGCAGGCAAAGCACAGGTTATCCGGCACTAGCCAGCACCACCACAGTTGGTGGATGGAGACTGGAGAGGTTCCAGAGTCACTGGCCAGCAATACCTGCACAGATGGCAGAGAAGACCCTGCTTCAAAGAAGGTAGATGGTGAGGACCAAAACCCAAGGTATCCTTGAACCTCTACAAGCAAGCCATGGCAAACAGGCCTTCATAATGTTGCATGCACACAGAGTTAGGACAGAATTCACACATGTGAAAAGCATTTTAGGTCCACAATCAAGGACCCCAGAGGGCAGATGTGACTTGAGGACATGATCATGTGACAACTTCATCATACCACTGCTGTCGGAAAAAACATGGGTCATAGAGATGCTGGGGAAGCCCAAGCTCTCCCTAAACTCAACACCACACACTTATATACATACCTGAATACATACACACATGCACACCTTGAATACATGCTCACACACACACCCAGACACACACCCAGACACACATGCACACCTGCATATATGTTCACATGCATACCTACAAACATGCATACACTATCATATACTCAAATGCATATCTACATACATAATCTAGATATAGTATCTCATGTATACATGCATGCTACACACATTCCATTACATATACAAATGCACACCTACACATGTGGAAGGCTCATATGCACACATTCATACACACATACCATCTATATGAACATGTACATGCATATCTTCTCTCTCCCTCTCTCTCTCACACACACACTTCAGCCTTTATGCGAACAACAGCATGCATGAGATTCACCTGGGATGTCCAGCACACACACACAAGGGTACTAGGATAGCAAAATTGTTAACTAAACTTTGTCTTTCAATCTGGAGTTGCTGGTGTGGGCAGGTTCTCTGGATTGCCCAAGGGAAGAGTGGACACCAGAAACTGTAATGATGCCAGAGGCATTTACAATAGCTACTTTGTGACCTACAGTTGTAAATATGTTACCACAGACATCTTCCCCCAACTTGGAGCAACTGTAGGGGAGGAGAAACTGCCTGCCTTTGCCACTGCTGGAGCTGGGTGTTCAGCGGGGGGCTTCTAAGGCCACCACATGGGGAAATAGCCAACCAGTGAGCACTGAGTAGGAGGAGCTAAGGCAAGGGGCCATGGAGAAGCAGGAGCAACATGGCAGGATGCAGGCTCGGCTCTTCTCCCTTCCCCCACCTTAAAGCAAAACCCAGAGAACCACAAACACCTGTGAGTACTCACTCTTCCCTCACCGGCTGTCACTGTGGGAAAATTACAGTTTGTCATTCATCTTTCCTGAGCATATGATGTGACTCACCTGTCCAAAATACCAACAACTGGTAGAGCCCAACAGGGCAAAGATCACATCTTAACAGAACAGAGTGGCAAAAGAAACTGACAAAGGTTGACGGCACTGAGTTCATGGAGGGTACTGCTTGGTCAGAGTCGGCCACCGAGAGCTGTGTGGGTCAATGTTCTGAAATCCAGTCAACAAAAGAGGTGGAATAACAACTACCCCCCCCTTCTGCAGGTAAAGCCCCCGAGACAGGTCACAGGCTTGAAGGACAGTGAGGGTTCATTCCACCAAGCAAGCCTGAGGGCTCTGGTCCGAGACCTCAAAAGAAGCCCTGCTGGTGTAACTCACAGAGCCCCTCCTCACATGAACCTCAGGAGGTCGACGGTGGGACTCAGGTAAATCAGAGAAGCTTTGGTCCTGAGATCCAACAGCTAGTAAGTCAACTAATTGATCTAGCTTCCAACCTCTGAAATCCTAAATGCTCCGATTAAAAAAAAAGCTTTCCAAGTATTGCAGGGGCATCCACACTGCTCTTGGAGAAAATCTTGAAGGAAAAAAGAGTGAGATGCCTAGGTATTGGCACCACTGCCCACTCCCACATACAGCAGAGAAGCGTGCTGGAACCTCTGTGGAAAGCAGCCATCGGCACCATGAGGTCAAAGACCCTCCTACTTGGAGAACTAGGAATCATCAACAAACAGTTCGATACTCAAAATGTTAACTTACTAATATCAGTAAAGGTATTTTTCTCACCTAAACTGGGCCTTGATGTTGCTGGGGCTAGCAGACCTGGTCTGTATTTCTTTCTCTTGCTTTTCTCTCAGGATCCTTTCAGCAAGTAAAAAGTAAGTGGCGGTAATGTGGTTGTACCTGTTGGTTTCCAGGGCTCTGAGGAAAGAAACAAAAATCAATCAGAAGCTACACAGCTAGGTTTTTACAAGATTAAAAAAATAATATTGCCTAATGAAATCCGGTATCTGGGAAGCTTTTAAAATGAGACAAAAATACAAACTAGAAAGAATAAAATCCTGTAGTTGTTTAGGTTGTAACTGAAATCTGGAAAAGCAACTGAAGAAAAATGTTCAGATCAGTGAAGAAACAGCAACCTGCTGCGGTAGCCGGACAGACGGTGTTAGTGTCCCGGACGTAAGAAAGGCACTGAGGCTCCCAACAGCGGTGCTCGGAGGATCCTTTGCTTCCAGAAGACTGGACTGAGGACAAGGCTCGTGTTACCTAAGGCACTATGTGAGCAATAGCCAATCAGAATGGTTGGAGCAGTTCTATTCTTGATCCACCAGCAGTTTAGGCACTGGAGAGCAGTCAGTGCAATCAAGAGGAGGCTCCTCTCACCTTCTCCCTGAGTACAATCAGCATGTTCCTGCATCCATTTAAACAGTTATGCTCACAGGACACCATGTCAAGGCAGGCATCATGGTGGCTAGCTGCTGGCGACCTAACAATAAGTGTATGGCCTCACCCACCTCCTGCAGTGGGCTGTCATGGAACAGCCTCACAGGGCTTAGGAACAGTAGCTCTGGTTTCTATAACCCTCTGGTCTAGCAAACTGCAGTGTGCATGAAGACGATGGGCAGGAGACCACTGTGGAGAAGCAGCAGTGTGCATGAAGACGATGGGCAGGAGACCACTGCAAAGAAGCAGCGGTGTGCATGAAGCCGATGGGCAGGAGACCACTGCAGAGAAGCAGCGGTGTGCATGAAGACGATGGGCAGGAGACCACTGTGGAGAAGCAGCAGTGTGCATGAAGACGATGGGCAGGAGACCACTGCAGAGAAGCAGCAGTGTGCATGAAGACGATGGGCAGGAGACCACTGCAGAGAAGCAGCAGTGTGCATGAAGACGATGGGCAGGAGACCACTGCAGAGAAGCAGCGGTGTGCATGAAGACGATGGGCAGGAGACCACTGCAGAGAAGCAGCAGTGTGCATGAAGACGATGGGCAGGAGACCACTGCAGAGAAGCAGCACGTGTGCATGAAGACGATGGGCAGGAGACCACTGCAGAGAAGCAGCAGTGTGCATGAAGACGATGGGCAGGAGACCACTGCAGAGAAGCAGCATGTGTGCATGAAGACGATGGGCAGGAGACCACTGTGGAGAAGCAGCAGTGTGCATGAAGATGATGGGCAGGAGACCACTGCAGAGAAGCAGCAGTGTGCATGAAGATGATGGGCAGGAGACCACTGCAGAGAAGCAGCAGTGTGCATGAAGACGATGGGCAGGAGACCACTGCAGAGAAGCAGCACGTGTCCTGTACTCCTCAGGTCATTTCAATGGAAAACTCATAAGCGCCAGATCCTACAGAAAACTAAGGTCAAGTTCAAAAGCCTGGCTTTATTTTTGCAAATACTTATTTTTACTGCACTAAAGCTACTCTACAGGGGTGTACCCTTTATGCAGATATGACCCTTCCCAGAGACTAGAGCTCCTACTGGGCACATGTTACTCACTGGGCAACACATAGGGTCTACATGCCCAGCCTGCATCAACCTCTTCCCCAGGTCAGAAAACTGAGATGCCGCATGCAGACCTGAGTGGCCAACTCATGGTCACCTCTCTCCTGCTTCCTTGAGTTGCGGTATCTGTTTCATTAAGTACATGAAGTAACTGTTCTTCACCTGTGGCCGAGCTCTATCTTCAGACAGGACCTCTGACCACATGACCTGCTACTAGAGCACAACAGACCGACAGAGCATGCCGTTATTACTCTACTTTCTGGTCTACACTACTAAGGTTGTGGAAAAATGGCTCTTGTTTTGACAGATTTCATAAGCAACTAAATAATGTGTAGGTTCCAGGACAGTGCAGAGAGGCTTAAGGAGTAGACAGCAAATCCTTTAGGCTTGGGACGATTCATTCCATCCTGATAAATACAGGGCAGACCTTGTGGATTTACAGCCTGCCTCTACTTATTTACTTTCCGCTTCCTGATGGCAGAAGCAGTGTGACTAGCAGACCTCCTGATCCTGCCACCACACCTCTCCACCAAAATAGATGACATTCCCTTAAACTACAGGTCAGAATTAAACCCTTCCTCCCTTAAAATGCTCTTGGTCAGGTAGTCAGTCACAGTATTAAGAAAAGCAAGCAGCGAGAGCCGTTAGTGTCTGAAGGCTCTGACGTACTCTACGATGGCGTCTCGGTCCGCGATGTCCCCGAGCACCATGCGCTGGATGATGCTGTTGTGCTCTTCCTCGGAGAGGTTCTTGTAGGACACGAGGGGAATGTTATACTTGGTGGCTGGTGATGGGTCCACTCCCTGGAGCCAAGGGTGGCTTTCAATCTCTTCCAGAGAGGCTCTCCTTTTGGGGTCTCTCTGTAGCATCCGTGTGATCAGGCTGTGAAGAAAGGTAGCCCATTACTGTAAGCAGCAAACTGTCTCCAAGGACTAGTAACGATGGCTGTTACCAACAAGCACTATCTCTTACACGGTCATAAGCAATTTAACTAGGTTCACTGACAAATGAGAATCTGGGGCCACTATATTCACAAAATAAAACAATCCCAGCCTCTTAGTGCTCTGATGAGACAGCTCGTGTCATGAGAATGAATGACTCCCCTAATGAAAATAATATCATGTAACACATTTTTAGAAGTGGATTGGCAAAAAAATAAACATGGAATACTTGATAGCTAAAACCATAGTAAAAGCAGGGTTGGGTCACGGGGACAGGCAGCTGGCAGCCACACGGCTCCCTGTGTGGTTTGGAAAGAAAGAGGACTCCATCTCAGTGCCCAGTGAGAAACAAGAAAGAAATCCACTGCTCAGAGGAAGTTGAGAAGGAAGGCATGAACTAACACTGGTTCTGGAAAACACAAAACTCCTTTCTGTAGAATGTAACTGAAAAGAACTTCTGAACAATGCTTCAAAAACTAGCACAAATAAAAACTCACAAAGGAAGACCCTGACACACAGCAAATCAGAATGCAGACACTGGAAATGCCGAATACACCGCACAAACGTCCACTGTTAAATGTGCTTAAAACAGCCAGGCAGTGGTGGCACACACTTTAATCCCAGCACTTGGGAGGCAGAGGCAGGCGGATTTCTGAGTTCAAGGCCAGTCTGTTCTACAGAGTGAGTTCCAGGACAGCCAGGGCTACACAGAAAAACCCTGTCTTGAAAACACCAAAACTAAAAAACAACGCCTCCCCCCAAAAAAAAACAATTTCAAAGCAAATGCTGACAAACCTTAAGGAATAAAATAAAGCCACCATCACAGAAGATAATCTTAGAGCAGTGAAGAAAACTCTAAATGCAAATAATTTTGAACAATTAATGAGCTTGACCTAAAAGATGTATATAGACCCCTGACCCCAACTTGAAAATACATTCTTTCAAGAACTCAATTGTAACAATTATCCTCATGATAGGCATAAATAAGCCTCAAAAATTTGAATACAAGGTAACATACAGACTATATTCTAACTTAACAATCAAAAGCAATAGCTAATTAGAAATAAAACCACCTTGTAAACAAGGCAGGAATAAAATAACACAACTAAGCCTAGGAAACACTTCAAGTTGAACAACAAAAACTATTGATCATATCCAATGTGGAAAGGCTAATCTGTCTCAGAAGCATTCTTTAGTCCTAAATATTCTAACAGTGAAGGATTCTAAATATTCTAACAGTGAGGTGCATAAAGTTCTGAATAAGAAAGCAGCCCCTTGTTAGGCAGACAAATACTGACAGGAGGACAGGAAGACAGTACAGCTGTGAGGTAACAGCATCAGGAGCCAGTCCTGGGACAGTCACAGGGGAAGTGACAAGCCTCAGATGGCTGATGACAAGCAGGAGGAGCAGCCATGCAGAGAGCATGGTTCCAACAGTAAAGGCATCGCAGTCACTAATGGAAACACACGGAAAGCCACATAAAATGGACATGCTCCTTAAAACACACTATTCAGAAAAACACATTAGGAAAGGCTCACTTTGTTGCTGCTGTTTTCCTGCATTGGAATGGTCCTATAGTTATTACAAATAATTCCTCCAGAGGGATACATAGAGGCCATGTCTCAGACCTTAGGAATGGGGGCATCCATGTTGTGTCTGTAACTGGTGGGCTTTCAAATGACACAGTTGATGTAGAGTGAATAGGTAACGCTTCTGTCTGTTTTTAACTGGAAGTAGAGATGCTTATCGTGGACTATAAATATCTAACCCGCACTTGGTGTACACCTGCTTCCTAAGAGCAAGGACCTAAAATCACCACTGCACATGCAGGCACACAAGTTTGTGTACACATCCTCACATGTGCACATACTTGCACATGTCCACACACAAAGGTCCAAGTGGGCACTCACACTGGAAGGCATGTGATCCGGCCTAAAATCAACAACACCCAGTACACGAGGACAGAGCTTCCCAAGTACCCTAAGCTAAAGCCACCATCACAACCAGGACACAGAAAAAGCCTTCTATATGCTACACCCTAAAATAAACAGCCTCCATGTGCTCCATCCCCAAATTGCCACCAGCACCAGCACCGCACACAGAGCCTCTTCTGTGCTCCAGCCTCAACTACACACTTTACACCGTCACTTCATAGTTTTCACAGTAACCCTGTCAAGTACCCTTTTCCACCGTCACATAAGCAGTAAGCAGAGAAGACAGCATTTAAGTCCGCAGAATCCCATGCCCAAGTTGGGGCTCCACCTGAAAGAGAACCCTCAATCGTGTATCGCTCTTCCTTACAGCTTGTCTGGAAAAACTCAAAATGTTACTAAGAAGAAAACATTTCAATTGGTAACCACAATCTCAGCTGGCTCACTTAGAAAGTCACTGACTGCAACAGTCCTTTCTCGAGACACTCTCCCACACAGGTGATGGAGAAGCCCCAATGTGCCGGTCAGGGCTGGCTTCCCACCATGGCACACACTGACGCACAGCCTTTACTCTGTTGTGGGAGGGCATGTGAATATAAGACATGCTGTTAGTAAGACATGCTACTATGACACAGCCAGGAGGCACCGTGTAATGAATGACACGTTCCTGCCAAACAGGAAAGCCCAACTCTTTTCTGGAAGCTTCAACTCTTGCTTTTTGCCACTGAAGAAGAAAAAAAAAAGGGCAGTGGCCAGAGAAGGTCCTAATCACCACTCTGGAGGCTGAGAGGCAAAGAGGGCTTCTTGAAAATATGTGTAAGAATGTTTTTCATTCTCCTGTTGAATTTCTTACCAAATACTAACCGGTGCCCCAAACAACAACAGCAGAAGCTTAGTCTCATAGCTAACTGGACATTAGCTTTACTTACTCCCTGCACCCTGAGGACACGCGGGGCGGCACCGTGTACTTGCAGTCCATGATCATGGTCAGTGTCTCGCTGTCGTTGGCTTCTTGGAAGGGCGGCTGCCCACACACCAGCATGAAAAGGATCACGCCCAGGCTCCATATGTCTGCAGACCAAAGACGGTGGGGTTAAACACCAGAGAACCAGGGCCACAGGGGGGAGGGAAGGGAGAAAAACAAGTATTTTATTCTTAATGTAAAAATACTC
Organism: Mus caroli; assembly: GCF_978045245.1. Lineage (NCBI taxonomy): Eukaryota > Metazoa > Chordata > Mammalia > Rodentia > Muridae > Mus > Mus caroli. The sequence continues at coordinate 121,069,517 of NW_028227266.1, read as the reverse complement.
AGAGCAGACTACAAAATCTCAACAGAGTTGGGTTTAAGCCCCATCTGATAAGAGAACTGAGAAATAAGTGTTCCCAGGCTTCTAAGCCAAGAGACAAGGTCCACTCTTCCCTGACTATAGCATGCCCAGCATCAAAGGTAAGATGTTAAAACTGTGAAACTGGAAAGGCTTTGCCTGAGGTCACTTTACCTCAGTTGTTCCTGACCTCATTCTGGGGTGGTGACTGGGTCATACAGCTCCTGACAGGTAAAGGAGAAAGCTACAGCTCAGACACACTCGACACATGGCCATCATGCAAATAAGCAGTGAGGGCTGCTCATCAGAACAGGGACGGCATGGAGGTGGGGGAGCAGAGACAGCTCAGTTGTTAGCACAAGCTGCCCTTGCAGAGGCCCATGAGTTTGATTCCCAGCACCCACACAGTGGCTCACACCCTCCTGTAACTCCAGCTCCAAAGGATCTGACGTCCTCTTGTGGCCGCCATGTGCACTGCACTCATGTGCACTACTACCCCCACCCCTAACACACACAGGATTTTAAAAGTTTTTTTTTAATTAATTTTTTTAAAAGGAGAATCAATTTCTTGTCATTAAAGTATCCCAGTACTGTCCAGCTTTGGACAAACTTCTGTCCTGACAGGATCCTGCCAGTGTGAAGCTGCAGGAACTAACACTGGACGAACCATAATGGCAACCAACCCCCTCTCCTGTCTTTAAACAAACCTGTCAGTGGAAAATCAAAAGTGAGGCTGTTTTTTTTTTTTCCAGAAAAATAATAAAGGATTTAAAGAAGGCATAACAAATTTTCATTCCAAAAATTAAAATATATGTGTGCTAATATCAATACACATGCACACACACGCACACGCACACGCACATGAGCAAGCACACACAGGCTCAGAGGGAAAACTAGGCACGCTATGGGCCTGCCATGTCATCAAACCTGCTAATAGGCAACTGCTGTTTTCTCGTAAACCTAAAACACCCAAAATAATGGAAGTTCCAAGCGAGGAAAATTAAAATCTGTTAATCATTTCTTTGATTTAAATGAGAAAGGAGGGCAACAAGTGAGAGCCCACCCATCCCCCACAGTGTGGCTTTTCAATCAGGTGTGGGTGCTTATGAAATGCAGGCAGACAGCAGCAGAACAGGGCCCACGCACAGGCCAATCCCCAGGACATAGCTGGCCTGGTCTCGGGATGCATGACCGGTCTGATCCACTGGCTGCCTTGACAGTGGATCTCAGGGGGCTCTGCTAACTCAAGTAACTTCAGTAATGACTGCCAACCATACTTATTCTTTAAGTAGCCAGTGAGAAGTATTTAAAACGTTAAGGTTTTAAAAGGAAATGTATGAAACTGATACTTAACTTAGACTGTCCTTGTGTGAGTTTTGAAAGATTTATATTAATGTGTATGAGTGTTTTACAAATGGATGTATGGATGTAAGTATGTATGTATGCCACATGCATGCAGTGCCATGGAGGTCAGAAAAGGGTATCAGATCCCCAGGAACTGAAGTTACAAACAGCTGTGAGCCATGATGGTCATGGACTCACCTTCTCTTTCTTCTGTATGTTGCCTTGGTTACCATGTCTTAGGACAGCAGCAGAGAAGTAACTAAGGCAAGGGTCATTTCCTCAAGCACATGACCTATTTTCTATAGTAGTATTCTGTCTACTGCGTGTTAGAGGGACAGCTAAGAGCAACACAACAAGCAGACCCCACAGTCTGGCTCGTGCCTAAGTAAGTTCCCTATGTGGAACTACTTACAAGCTGAAGAACTTAGAAATATAGCCTGTACTAAGTGATGTGAAAATTTTGAAGCATTTCAGTTAAGGACTATATAGTCACCCAACAGACAGCTTCAGAAGAAGGTAGCCCTCCCAGAAATGAAGGATCGGCACTAAGTATGCAGAGAGTTGCTGTCCTTATCATCCAGTGTAGCTCAACTATGTACACAGCACTATGTATATAGGCAATCCTTACAGTATACATATAGGAATGTCTGTGTAGGCACTGTTCTAGTTTCTTCAGTTGCTGTGATGAAACACTGACCAAAAGCAACTTACCAGAGGGTAGGACTTATCTGGGCTGACACTCTAAGGGCATGGTCCATCACTGAGAGAAATTAGGGCAGAACTCAAACTTTGTAGTTGATGGCAGAAAGCCACATAAGAGCGCCGCTGGCCGGCTCACTCTGGCTCAGAACTAGTTAACTTTCTTATATAGACTAGGGTCACCTGCCCAGGTAATGTGCCACCCACTGCGGGCTGGGCCCTCCTATATCAACTAATAATCAAGATAATCCCTCAAAGATATGATGCAGAGGCCAACCCAATGAAGACAACTACTCAACTAAGACTTGAGGTACTTCTAGGCTGTGACAAGTTGAGAGACAGTCACACACCAATACTATTATCATAGCTATACGAGAGATGCGAGTGCTCTGAGATCTGCGTCCTAGAACCAATCTTCTGTTGACACTGAGGACTTTATTTCTACTCCAGATTTGTTTCTCTTCTCTCTTTTTGTCCTTGATTCATTTTACTTTTTTCCACTACAAGGGCCAAAGGAAAATGATAAACACAGGCTACTAGCCAGGTACAGTGGCATATACACAGTGGGTCCCAAGTTGAGATCAGCCTGAGAGAACCCGGCTCACAACAAAACAAGCCGTAATAACAAATAGTTCATTAAACAAATGTGGAATAGTCACAAATGATTTTAAAATGTGTGGATTTGGGCCGGAAAAAAATGCTTCAGTGATTAAATGTTTGCTCTGCAAGCATAAAGACTGGAGTTCATATCCCTAGAACTGAACCCACATAAATGTCAAATGGGCATGAGAGCCACCTGCATCTATCTTTGGAAGATAGAAACAGCATCCCCACAATAAACTGTCTAGTGACAGTAGACATTTCAGGGCATTCTGGTTTGCCTGAGAGACCCTGCTTCATTGAATAAGGTGGAAGAGAGCTACTGTGGGCAATTTCTAGACATGAACCTTGGGTCTCCATATATATGTGTGTACACACACCCACACATGCATGTACCCACCCCCCACCACACACACACATGCATGTACACACACACACACACACACACACACACACACACACTGGAAGAAAGAAGTATGACAGTGATCTGCATGTGCATTCCTAGGGAGCTACTGTGGGGTAAGAGGGTGAACACCACAATCTGACTAAGTGTTGAGAGGCACTGATCGGCCCTGCCTCACTCAGCAACAGCAGGCACTGTCCCAGGCAGAGCAGAGGCATTTGACCTTACAAGAGTCTCATTTCTCTGAGGAAAGCCAGAGCTAAGTTCCCAGAGGCACAAAGGCAACAGGAGGAAGAAAAAACAAAACAAAACAAAGACTGGGGATGGTGGGGAAGATAGCAAGGAAGGCTTCAGGGTAACAAGGCACAAAGCTGAGGACTTCGGAACCTCAGTCCTTTCATGGTTTGAACACGTAGCTCCTAGCAAGTGGTGCCATTTCCCAGGGCGCAGAGCTTTTAGGGGGGGGGGGGGCTGGAAAGTACAGGTAGGTAACTAGGCATGGCCTTTATGATAATGGACTGAAAATTCATAGACCCTTCATTCGTTAGTAATTTTGGTCACAACAGTTCAAAATATAATAGTGACGTTGGTACCATTAGTGCGGTGATGGTGTGATACACCTGGACTCATGAGACTTCAGTATTAGAAACTGGTTTGTGGGAGAACAGAGATGAGTTTGGAGGCCCAAGATAGGTAAGAGTGCTATAATCTCTGTTAGGTGGGCTGTTCTGGTCAGAATTCAGAGGGCTAAGACAGCAAACACGAACAGCAATGACTGTACCCAACAGGCATGCTCGCCACTGCTGCTTTCAGCCAGCTTCACCTGGAACATCAGAAGCAAATGTGCGGGATTTGAAAACATGAAATGGAGCATGGTCACAGTGAAGACTACGGAAAGAAACACCAGCGAGCTACAGCTGGTACAGGGGAGCTGCGGTAGCACTGGACCCAGAGAGGGCTCCAGGCTGTAAAAATGCAAACACACTTTAAAACATTCATTTAAAAAGACAGCATCATAGGGATACCCTGAGCAAGCAGTCATGTGGGCACTTAGAGGCTGCTGTAGTAGGGGTGCAAGGTCACCCAGATAGTTCTGGAGCTGGCAGAAAGAACTCAGTACTATCTATGTGATAGTCAAGCAAGGCAGGAAGCTGGAGGCAGGAGCTGATGCAGAGGCCATGGGGGTGGGGGGTGCTGCTTACTGGCTTGCTCCCCATGGCTTGCTTCAATCTGCTTTTTTGAACGCTGGTTACTAAAGGTTCTTTCCTGCTCCAAATAAATGGAAAAATAAATGCTTACTTAGTATATATGTGTGTGTATATATATATATAATCCTTTCAATTTGTAGAACCCATGACCGACCATCAGTCCAGGGTTTGCCTCATCCACAATGGGCTGGGCCCTCCCCATCATCAGTAACTAAGAAAATGCCCTAAAAGCTTGCCTACAGCCCAATCTTACGGAGGTTATTTTCTTAATTGAAGTTCTCTCCTCTCGGATGACTTTAGCTTATGTCAAGCTGACTTAAAACTAGCACAGAGCCCTGAGTGTTGCAAATGGCAGGGCCACAGGAAGGAACTCATGATGTCAGAGTACACTCTAGCCACTGGCCATGGAACGATCAGAGTTGATTTGCTTGCTGGGTTTCATTCTTTGGTCCAGTCTTTCCTGTTCTCCTATTCCTCCCTTTTAGAAGGGGCATGTTCACTCTGTACCTCTGCATAATGAAAATATTTTACATAAGGTTTACAGCTAAGAGACATTAGTCTCAAACAGACTTTGAATGTTGACCCTCAGAACAGTGTAGGGACTGGTATGACTATGGAGATGAAACACGTTTTACACAGAGATGGCCATGAGCCTCTGAGGCCAGGAGCAGTATGTTAAGACTAAAGTCTGGACTGCTCCCCACTGGCTAATGTTCTGAGCACCTGATCCTCAGCCTGAGGTACCATTTGGAAGGCTGTGGCATCTTTAGGTTAAACCTGGAAAAAGCAAGCGAGCAGGAACTGGTCTTTGAGGGGTACACCTGGCCTTGCTTACACTCTGTTACTGACCTCCACCACCGTGAGCGGCTCTGCCGTACACTCCCACCAGAGAATTGCTAGGTCATACCTTCCCTGCTATGATCTAATGAAATGCTCATTACCTAAGCTCTCATAACCTAAGACAATCTCCCCTCACCTAAGTTGCTTCTTTCAGGTCCTAGCGAAGGCCCCCAGGAGCAGACGTTTGGTATGAAGGCCAGTAAGGGTGACAGCAGAATTACCTCTCATAAGTTGGAGAGGGAGGTGACATTATCTTATTAAAAATTCATCTTAATACTATTCTATTTTTCCATGAAAAGTTTTAATACAATACAACTATACGCTCCTGAGCCTGAGGTGCTGGTAGTGCTACCTTCCCGGCCAGGCTGGAGAAACTGGGATACAGAGAAGAAACACCACATTACCTTCATTTTAAAAATGCAATAGTGAGATTGTGTGCAGATATGCTAACAAACAAAAAGCACCCAAAACCCAAGTGTGGTAATGCTACTACTTCAAGTGACATTTTGACTTCAGACCCAACTATAAAAAGACTCTTGGTTGACAAAAAAATGGAAAAAGAAATGCTTACTTAGTAAATATATTAAAGTAAATATATTAAAAACTTTATTTATGGTAACATAGGAAGAAGAGGATAAATCTGAAGTTTGATTTTATAGAGGCTGGAAATCACTGGTAGTTCTCAGGAGAACTAGAAATATAATTCCCAAATGAGTCCAGCAGCTTCCCCTACTGGCACATGGTAGGATTATCAATCATAATACAGTCAAATGGTGCTAATTCTCAGGTTGATGTAGTAGAGTTTATATTAGAAAGTCCTTTTAGGAAGGCTATCAAAAGATAAAAATGAAAACAAGATGGACAAAGAACATGCCAATTTAAAAAAATAACTTCTAATATGAATTATCCAAAATAAAAATGAGAAAGAAATAAAATGGGAAGAATGAGAGGTTTCTGACAGAAACCTCTACTAGTTTTCCTCAAAATTTCTTTTAACAGAACTAGTCAGGAGTCAATAAGTAAACAGAACCAGAAAGCTTTAAAGTCACTGCTGATGAAGCAGCACTGCACACAACACCTCCTAACCTTGTACACACCTTTATTCAAACGGCACTTACCAGCAACCAACATGCGACCTGTGCAGACACCCGGGACTCTCCACAGAAGTGTGAGGATCCTGGGAACCTACAACAAATCTGGCCCCTTGTTTCCTGTGTGGTAAGTCTGACACTTAACTGCCTGTGGTTTACCACACTGAATTCCATTTACCCAGCAAGAGGTACTGGTCTGAATCCAAAATTACCTGGAGCCCTGGCTACCAAAGGTTCTTTCCTGCTCCAAACAAGGTTTGTGGTTAGTCCCGAGGACAGTAAAGCTAGCACAAAATGAGCCACCAGGTTCTTTCAACAGATTGCTAACAGTGAAGCTGGGCCACGGCTGTGCTCAGGGGTAGGGTGCTTGCCAGGTCTGACCAAAGCCCTGGGTTCGATTCCTAGCAGCACAAAGTGGCAAACCCAGAGCAAAGCAGAAGAGGGTAGAGGAACCTAGCTAGATGAGCCTCTCACACATGCAGCAAGCTGTCTCTAGCACCCTCAGTTTCACTATTCTCTATTTTGAAGCATTGTTTCAGGGGGAAGCAGTCCTTCCTTAGCAGAGCCAGGAGGAGTGGATCACCATGGAGGTCTCCACACTTCCTTTCCAGCAAGACTTGAGAGAATCAAAATGTTCCATAATTCTACTGTGTGCTTTAACTTTCCAAGAGCTCCCCTACAACTCTCATCTTCCTTTCAAGCTCCTTCACATCGCCCTCCAGCCTAGGACCCGGAAATCATAGCTGTAGGCGGTCATTACTTGTTCACCATTGTGCAGAGGTCTGTGGACGCAGAGCACATTCCCTGGACCCAGCTGAGCCTGCTACTGCGGGAACCTGAGACCATGCAGAGCACAGTTCTCTGTAAACACTGCAAATAGCAGCTTCAGACTGCAAGGGCAGGCAGTGCTTATTCCTATCTTAAAAAAACAAAAAAACAAAAAAAAAAAACAAAGCCAAGAGGAGGAGGCCTCTAAGAAATGTGAGGCAGAACACAGAGGGTGATCAGTGATCACCAGTTACAGTTTGCTTTAGTCAGCTCTTTACCACCTTGTGCAAACTTGTTTGCTCAAGTCAAAATAGGGAAAAGTTCAAGAACCCAAAGAGTTATCAGTCACACTGTGAGCTTGCACGCACGGGCGCACACACACACACATCCATAGCCACACTGTGAGCATACACACACATCCACAGCCACACTGTGAACTTGTACACACACATCCATACCGTGAGCTTGTACACACACATCCACACTGTGAGCTTATACACACACACACATCTACACCGTGAGCTTGTATACACAAATCCACACTGTGAGCTTATACACACACCCCCACACACACACACATCACATATCCACACTGTGAGCTTGCACACGCCCACACACACATCCATAGCTACACTGTGAGTTTGCACACACAAATCTATCCAGGTAAACAATAGACACTAACTCAGCATTCCTTCACTTCCCACTTTAAAAACCTAGTGCCAATCTAGAAACGGCTTTCATAAATGAAGAAAGTAAAATAGTCAGGAAAAATGAAACAAAACAAAACCATAGGCCACTCCTTTAGCATGGCTTCATGAGAAGAACATGCATGGCAGGGCAAGAACCACCTTAGCCAACTTATCTAGCTTCCGTAAGCCTAATCTTTTCTTCTATCACTTCTCTGGTAATTTATTGGTGATATCAACTGCTTCTGGGTACAGAGCATCTCGCTCCCTCTCTCCCTCTCCCCTTCTCTCCCTCTCCCCGTGTGTGTGTGTGTGTGTGTGTGTGTGTGTGTGTGTGTGTTAGTCTCCACAGGAAGGAGAATGAAGGGAGAAAGAAGGAGGCCTCAACATAGTCTTGTATTCTTGGAGAGAGAGAGCCTTCACTTGTAATGGTGCAATCTGTGGGGTTCCCTCAAGGAACTCACAGGTCAATCTCTCCATAGTGAGAGTAATAAAAATTCAATCTTTTCCTTCCTTTCTTTCCACCCCCTCCCCCTTCTTTTGTTTTTTCAAGACAGTTTCTCTGTGTAGCTCCAGCTGTCCCGAAACTCCCTCTGTAGAGCAGGCTGGCCTTGAACTTAAGAGATCTGCCAACCTTGGCCTCCCAACTGCTGGAATTAGAGTCATGTGCCACCACTGCCTGGTGGATGACTTCTATTTTCAATACAAGTAATTGCTTCAAAGATTATGAACACTCAGTAAACCCAGGTATGTTCCACAAAAATCTATAGCTGACATAAAACATTTCTTTCTAAAACGAGGATTACTGGCCATCTTTGTATGTATGCATGTATGTATGTATCCATGTGTATGTGTGTGGACATGTATATGGCTATGTATGTATATGTGCATGCATGTGTTTGTGGGTCTGTGTGATGTCAATACTAACACGTGGAGAGAATCTAAGGAATCAGGCAGTGTTGGTGGCTGTGGTGACTTCTTCCATTTCCTTGCTCCAGGACAGGTTGATTTGCATGTTCTGACCAAGTCAGAGCAAGCACGGGGAGCCACCCAGGTATATTCCAAGACAAAATCCAACTGAATGACTGATACCCTCACATTTTCTGCCTAATCAAAACAACCCCTCAAGGAACTGCTAAAGACAATGGTGAAGAGTTAGTTACAAATGCACACCTTTACAAAATTAGATCTTTTTGATCTACCTCTCTTTTATAAGCTCTAGGAGGAAATCCCTAGCTGTCATTCAATTTTATTGTAGTGCTGATTTCAAAGTCTGAGACTTTCACATCTTCAAAGTAAAAACCATGGAGACAAGGGTGTGAACACAGCAGCACAGGGTGAGAGACAAGGGTGTGAACACAGCAGCACAGGGTGAGAGACAAGGGTGTGAACACAGCAGCACAGGGTGAGAGACAAACAAAGGTGTGAACACAGCAGCAAATGTCCAGAGACAAGGGTGTGAACACAGCAGCACAGGGTGAGAGACAAGGGTGTGAACACAGCAGCACAGGGTGAGAGACAAGGGTGTGAACACAGCAGCACAGGGTGAGGACTCTTCCATGACATGTCCAGTGTGGATGCTCTTTCATAGGGTACCCACTGAAGAACACTATGTCAGGACACAGTGACTTCACAGCTGGTTCCAGGTAGTAAACTGGATACTTCAACCCCCACCCAGTATTCTACAATCAGTCTGACTCTGAACACAAACTAGAAAGGTCTCCACTGAGGACAAAAGTGAGTGGTGTGACTCCATCTGTTGGGTGAGTACACACTTGATAAACTTGATACTTAGGCTTAACAGCAGCTATGAGGTAGGCTTTCCACTGAGTCTGCATAAAACTCAAAGTGTAGTGGAAATGGGTGAAAAGCCAGATGAGTATCAGCTGCAGAAACCCCTTTACATGGAAACACTCAGCTGAGGCAAACAGGCTTCCTCCAGAAGTCACAAAGTGTTTAATGAAATGAAGCTTAGGGAAACTGAGGCATGTGTTTTAAAAGGATATGGCATCGCCCTAGAAAACATAAAATGTTAAAATTTCCAGAAGTCTTGGCTTCCTTGTTAGAAGAGAAAAATAAACTTTAAGATAGCAATGAGTTCCACAATTCGCACACTGATGTATCTATTCTTGGGTCAGTTGTCTACACCTGACACCTCAACTAGACATGAGACATACAAATGTACACAAATTGTTTTCCTATATTCAAAAAACATCAGAATGCCTTCTAGAAATTTCAGCAAATATATAATACGGTTGACTCTTCAGACTGCACCTTCACAGTACTTTAGCCAGAAAGTTCTCTAAAAACTGGCTACCTACTTCTTGGTTGTAAAGTGAATATCTACTGTTTTCTGATTATGAAAGCAGAGAATACTTAATGCCAGTAAAAAGATCTACTGGCAGCCTGTTAGGAGTGTCCTCCCCCAGCTCTGACATCATAAACAATCCTGAATACTAGCCTGTTAAAGATTCTATAGAGCTGATCACTTCCCCCAGGGTTTTTAAGGTGTAATTCACACACACACACACACACACCAGTTCTTAGGGTACATTCAGAAAGTCCCAACAAACGCAGTTACATAAGCACAACAGTCAGGTGCAAAGTGTCTTCACCTCACCATCTTGCATGGCTTCTATGTGCTGCCCTGTGCTTACACCCAGCTTCCTGCACCACCCCCATGGGTCTATTTTGTGTCCTCTAAGCTTTGCCATGAAGTATAGGCCTGTGGTTTCATCAGAGCATTTGAGGCTCCTGATAGGAGCACTCAATTGCATAGCTGTTCCACAACTTCATCCAGCTTGGGGCAATTATGAACAATGCAACTAAAGGCATTGTTTTTGCTTAGGCTTTTAGAGGTGGGGGCATGTGTGCTGGAGATTGAACCCAGAGAAAGAACTCTACCACTGAGCCACATTCCCAGTGTTTACAGGGCATTATATTAATTTAAATGCTCACTTGCCTTGAGTAATGGCCCAAGAGTGTGCTTGCTAGGTGACTGTAGACTATAAATGTAGCCATTTTTTTTTTTTTAATTAGATATTTTCTTCATTTACATTTGAAATGCTATCCCGTTTCCTACTTTCCTCTTTGAAAGTCCCTTATACCCTCCCCTCTCCCCCACTCCCCAACCCACCCACTCCTGCTTCCTGGCCCTGGCATTCCCCTGTACTGGGGCATATAATCTTCGCAAGACCAAGGGCCTCTCCTCCCAATGATGGCCAACTAGGCCATCCTCTACTACATATGTAACTAGAGACACAAGCTCTGGGGGGTAATGGTTAGTTCATATCTTTGTTCCTTCTATAGGGTTGCAGACCCCTTTAGCTCATGGGTACTTTCTCTAGCTCCTTCATTGGGGGCCCTGTGTCCCATCCAATAGATGACTGTGAGCATCCACTTCTGTATTTGCCAGGCACTGGCATAGCCTCAAAGCAGTAAGGAAAAAGGTCAAATAACATATAAAGGCAGACCTATTAGAATTACACCAGACTTCTCACCAGAGTCTATGAAAGCCAGAAGATCCTGGACAGAGGTTATACAGACCCTAAAAGAACACAAATGCCAGCCCGGGCTACTATACCCAGGAAAACTCTCTATTACCATAGATGGAGAAGTCAAAGTATTCTGTGACAAAAGCAAATTCACACAATATCTTTCCACGAATCCAGTCCTTCAAAGGATAATAAAGGGAAAACTCCAACACAGGGAGAGAATTTACGCCCTAGAAAAAGCAAGAAAGTAATCCTTCAACAAACTTAAAAGAAGATAGCTGCAAGAACAGAATCTCAACTCTAACAACAAAAATGTCGCCATTTCTAAAGAGGCAACTTGATCTCACGGTTCCATCAGCAAAGTGCTGGAGTCTGGGTTGTTCCATCAAAGTCTAATCAAGTTGAGCCGAGTGTCCCTGTCACTCCTTGCAAAAATTACACACAAGTCACTACAGTGTGAGTTCCACGACAGCCAGGGCTACACAGAGAAACCCTGTTTGGAAAAAACAAAAACAAAAAAGCAAAACAAAAATTACAGCCCTCCTAATAGATATGATTTTTTAACTTGTGCTTCTTGAGTGGCCAATGGGACACAGTGCCTAGGCATGTCCATCTGGCCTCTCTTCTTCCTTCTGTAAATGCCCTTTTTGTTTTTGCTTTTTTGAGACAAAGTTTCTCTGTGTAGCTCTGGCTGTCCTGGAACTCACTCTGTAGACCAGGCTGGCCGTGATCGCAGAGATCTGCCTGCTTCTGCCTCCTGAGTGCTGGGATTATAAAGGTGTGAGCTGCCACTGCATGGTGGCTCTGGTCCATTTTTAAGCTAGGCCACCTTTGATCACTGAGTCGATTTTATTGTTACAGTTTTGTACTGTTTTTGTTTTGATTTGTGACAAAACGTTGCTGTTTAGTCCAGACTGGCTTCCAGCTCATGATCCTACCTCAGACACCATGCCCAGCTACTACACCAAGCTGAGAGTGTTTAATACATTCTAGAAACAAGTTCTTTATCAGGTAAATGATTCGCAAGTATTTTTTTCCTCAGCTTCTGATTCAATATCTTTTAAGAAGCTGGAATAAACTCTGATGAAATTAAATTTAGATTTTTTTTAAAAAATGAAGCATGTTTTTCATTGTGACATCTAAAACAGCTTTGCCTGAGCCGAGGTGGCAAAGACTGCCATGGCTCTTTTCTAGAAGCTCTATCTTAAACTCAGGCCTTGAAAGCTGAGTTTATACAAATGGCAAAGGTCCTATCTCTCTAAGCCCTCTGTCTGCTTGCAACCATATTGAAAAATTGTCTTTTCTCCATTGAATTACTTCAGCACCTTTTTTTTTTCTGAGAAAAGCTATGTATGAATGTTATCTATGAATGTATGTTATCTATGTATGTTAGCATGTATGCTATCTATGTATGTATGCTATGTAAGTATGCTATCTATGCATGTTACCTATGTATGTATGTGTTATCTATGTCTGATATCTATGAATATATGCATATATGTATGTTATCTATGTTTATATGTGTGTTATCTATGTTTCTATGTGTGTTATCTATGTAAGTATGTGTGATATGAACTTTCCACTCAGTGCTTTCAGTATGTGTCACACTAGGTTGTCTACTACAATTTTGATCACTCTGTTTTACACTACATCATGAATACTCTAATCACTTGTAAAACATTTTCTTACTTAACAAGTGCCTACTTACAAGTTGTTTAATGAGACCCTTTTTATCTGCTCAGAAAGGCTAAGCACAGATCAATGCTCAGCTTTTCCCCTCAACTCTTCATATACAAGAATATGTTTAACAGACTGCATCCCAAGGAGTCTGCCATTCCTTCTCCCCAGATAAGCCATCCTTCCAGTCAGCAGCTACAATAGTTCTTCTCCTGCTAGCTTCTGAATACATTAGTCCAGTTTCTGTATCCACATGACTTGAATAGCCAACTGAAGAACCAGTCTAAGACACAGAGGAACCTGTGAGGGGCCCCTGCCTCCTCTAAAGGGCCACAGCAGATTCAGATGCAAAGTCAACACATGTACATTCTAGGCTGCACACCACTAGGCTGTGCATTCACCAGGCTGCACACCAAGAGGTCATCACACCGAGGTCTGGGTCAGCAGTGAAGGGGCTGGGAGCAGCAGAGGCATGGCCCCTTTCCAGAATGCAGCACCCACTAACAGGCTTTAAAGAAGAGGTCTCCACACTACCTACTAGCTGAAAGCTGGAAACAGAAATGCTAAGCTTGCTAGCATTTTATATAAAATTATTGCAAATCTGTAAGAAACTCTGAATGACAGCCATAAACAAAATACGTGTGGTTTGTCCATTTTAGGTACAAAGGACTGCGGGTTTTGATTGTTTTGTTTCTTGTTTTTCTCTGCTCCCTGGTGCACTGCCAAGTCAGGGCCAACTCAAAAGTTATTAGCAGGGTGTGGTGATGCAAATCTAGAATCCCAGGACTCAGGAGGCTACAGCGGGAGGACAGGAAGTACAAAGCCAGACTCTGCTTTAAATCTGAAAAGAAAAGGTGAAGAAAGGGAGAGACTTACGTGTGGGGGTGGGGTGAGAGTGGGGGTGGGGGGGTGAATGCATAAACAGATCTCTATGAACACAGTGATTGACAGTTTAGGAGTCTCAGCGCTCCATCTTATATAAGGCAACCCGATGTTCACATGACAGCCTCCTCTCCTTCCTCCACAATGCCAGAGAGTCAAAGGTTAGACAGAGGTCACACAAACTCTCCACCAAGAACCCAAACTCCCCTAACTGATGCTATCACTTCGATACTGAAGCTAAACGGTCAATCCCAGCAAGTTGTATCAAGCTGTTTTCTTACAACCTGGTAACAGCTGTGCCTGTATTGGACAGTCAGCAAGACGGGACTCTGCCCCGCAGGGAATCATGGCTGGTCCCACTGTGCCAACTGAAAACACACTTGCATGAGCTGACTGAAGACTGACACCAGTTCTGAGATGAAGCAGAGAGCCAGTCCTCAGGAGCCCAAAGGTGTTATCTTAATGATTCCCTATGACAACCAAGCCCAATTAGCAAATGGTGTTCTCTAATAGAAAGGCTCTTTTTAGTAGTATCTGAAAAGCATAAAATCACTAAAACCCCCAAACCAAAAAGGCTACTTTAGATGTTGGAATACAAGCTTGGAGATGACTCAGACTTAATAAGAGTCATTTAAATCATCGGATCCTGGTATTCTGCTGGACTCACTGTCTTGTAAGAATCTGTTCCACCAATTTCAGTCCTCTAGAAAGTTAAGTACTGCTAAACAGAGAAACAAGAATCCACCCTGGCACACAGTGATGGGGCTTTCTCTCTGTCTACTAAGCTCTCACCCCACAGAGGGTCTCCTATGAACCTTAGCAAATATGTCAAGACCCAGTGAAGAACTGATGCATATAAACTTAGCTAACAGTGTCAAATGAGTTTAAAACATACAATAAATGTGCTGAACAACTCCGAGTCAATTACAGTGTATAATGTGGTTGGTAATGTGGCCATTGGTTAATGGACTCTTCAGGAACAACCTTGTCTAGAAACCTCAGCTCAAAATTTCTATCATCATTTCCTACCTGAATCACAGCTAGATAATTTATAGAAAGACAGATAATCTACAGTAGGAAAAGCGGGAAAGGGCTTTGAGAGATGGCTCAGTGCTTAAGAGCACTGACTGTTGCTCTTCCAGAGGACCTGAGTTTGATTCCCAGCACCCTGTAATTACAACCATCTGTAATTCTAATCCCAGGGTATCTGATGCCCTCTTCTGGCCTCCACAGGTACTGCACAGATGTGGTACAAATACATGCAGGAAAAACACCTAAACACCATCACTCTCTTTATTCAACTTCTCCACCACCCCTCCTTTATTTTCAGCAAAGGGGTATTATGCCCAGAGCCTTGGCCTTAGATCTACCTGGGAGAGGGTCTCTATCCCTCAAATCCCCAGACATAGAGCCACACTGGCTGACAGGCTACCATTTGCCTTCCTAAGTTAAAATTTAAGGATATTAGTTAGGGCATTAAGTTTCTGAAACATAGAATGAATTTGTGTGTACATGTGTGGAGCCTAGGGGGCAGCCTCACCTGTTGTTCCTTAGGCATCATCCACATCTTACCAAGTAGACAAGGCTGGCCTCACAGGTCTGTCTCTCTCCACCTACTTAGCACATACACTATCACGCCTGATGTTTTAAAAGTGTGGTTACTAAAGGAAGAGGGGAGCGAAACAGGTGAAGGCATATGTCTGGAATGAAGGCTATGAAGAAGCCTGCTTCTACAGGTCAGTCTGCATGGTGAACGCAGCTCTGCACTGGTCTTCCTCTACCACTGTCAGTGTGGTAAGTGAGAAGCTGATTGACAGAAACCACAGCCACTGAAAGAAAGAAGTCACACACTGTGCAAGGCCATCCTCAGCCACAAAAGCAAGTCCAAGCCAGCCTGGGCTACAAGACACCTCATTTCAAAATAAAACAAACAAACAAACAAACAACAACAACAAAAACCCAGACATTTGTTCTAACCACTAAATTCTTTGTTTTACAAACCAGTTTTCCTTCTTTAAGAGGCTTACATTTTATACATAATAGAGCTTTAAAAATAAGAAAGGGCAGCAGGAAAAACAGGCTCAGGCTCCCTTTTATAGTCTCAGCACTCAGAAGGCTGAGACAGGAGAGTTTTGAGTTGGAAGCCAGCCTGGACCACATACCAAAACTATCTCAATGAAGGGGAAGGGGGTGTCAGTGTTTTGAGCATGAGATCTGATGGTGTGACCATTCTGCATCTACATACATTTCTGAGTTTAAAAAGTTGCTGCCTACCTGTTCTTAAAGCACTGCTGAAGTCCCAGCCTCACCTGTGTCCACACTGATGTGAAAGGGAAAGATGGGACAGAGAGAAACTTCTGACTCCTCTTCCATCTCTTGAATACTGGGACATCTCTTGAGTGTCTTGCCTGGACCACATAAGGTTTATGCAGCAGTGGGGGTTAAACCCAGGGCCTTCTGTATGTCAGACAAGTGCTCTATCAACTAAGCTACATTTTTTTTTTAACACAAAGACTAACCAACTATACAACAAATACCAGCACTTATTTACTTTTTCTTTCTTTCTTTAACTTTACATTTTTTTAAAGGGAAGAAAGGTCCCAGCTTTAAAGCCTCGCTTCGTATGCATATGTAAACAAGCTTCTGAGAGTTAAATTCAACCAACATGTGGGAAAACATGTGAGCAAAGCGCCCAGGCCTACCCTCCCGCCCCACTTTCCCACAGCAGCTAACACTGTAGAAATTCCCCTGAGGATAGGTTTCCAGAATGGAGAGCACTTTTTCTTTACTCTTTCTCCCACAACCAGAGGCAGCCAGGATCTAAGGCCAAATGTTCCCATGGGACAGCAGCCATAGCCCAGGCCAAGGCATTCTGTGACTCTCCAAAACAGGACACACTGAGGCAGTTTTGCCAGTGGTCTGAGGGCTTTTGTGTCAGGCATTATTACTGCAGGAGGTAACAGAGCCCAGAGAACTGGAGAAGGACTGGTCATGCAGGGGGCCCCACCTATGGAGAAGTAAGGGCCTCACAGACCTGGTGGCATATATGCAGGAGAATCCTAGACAAGACTATTCAGTTCCAGGCAAGAACAGGAGATGACGAGGTCAGGAGACAGCCAGGTGTAGAGTATGACCAACTGTAACAGCAGCGGATGCCACCAGAACCATTAAATAAACAGTCCAGTAAGTGAGTAAGGTGGAGACAGACTGCTGCCTGGAATGTGCACATCGGAGTATGTACACTCTCCTCCTCCTCCCTACTCTTCATCCCTCTCCCTCCCTCGATCATCCTCCTCCTCCCCCTCCTCATCCCTCTCCCTCCCTCCCAGTCTCACACACTCAGATTTACAGGATAACCCTCAGTGTACAGATGTGTCCCGTGGTGTTCCCAGTGAGCAGAACTTTCCCTAACTACAGCAGATCAGAAGCAGAAGCAGACACTGACAGCTTGCACAGCTCACTCAGACCTCAGTATTTTAAAGCTACCTTTCACAGTTTCGATGCAATTTATTACAGGCAGACACAGAAGTCCCATCTTAAGGCTGCCCCTGGCCCATGTTGCTGAACCAACACCACACCACCATCACCTCTAACCCTCACACTCATCAACATGTTCCCTACAATGTGACCACAAAAGAATCCCATAATGGAATCAGAGTACACAGTGTTTTGGCATGAGGTGGGACTTCTGTTTTCGCTATGAGATAGTTCTCTTTGTAACTAAAGCTGGCGTGGATTCCTGATCCTCCTGCCTCTCCTTTCTTAGTGGTAGAATTAAAGTATGCATCTCTGCACCTTTAGTGTGTACTCAAGAGCTTCAATAATGAGCATCTTTATTGCTGCACAAACCCTGCAATGGCCAATGTGAAGGCGGCTCCTTACAAAACCCCATGGTGTGGGAGGTGTTGCTCTCCCCATGATGGTAGACTTGTGGGTCGATGTGAGCACAGCTATTCATCAGAGCAGAGGTGTGACCACAGGGCTGCATGGTAACTGTACATTTTATTTTGTAAGAACCTGCCACACTGTTTCTAAATCCGGTCTTATCTTATTAGTGATCCCTCTGAAATCCTGGTTATTGGTTGGTGGTGGTGGTTTTGTTTGTTTTGTTTTTTAACTTTAGTCATTCTAGGTCCTCTGCCTTTCCCTACAGACTTTAGATATCTCTGTGTGTAAGGAGCTATGGGCATCAGCTGGGGGCTGTGCTGACTGGATCCCCGTGACAGGGTGGCATCTACAGTGCACTCTCCAGCCGTGAGTAGGGCCTGCTCTGCATTTCCCACATTAGCACCTCATCACTTTCAGTTAGGTATGTCCATACACCTCCCTACTTATTTCATTACAAATGATACTGTTTTAATTTTGTCCTCCATGGGTTTATTCATTGATATTACAGAAATGTATTTGTGTTTTCTCAGATTTTAAGTCCTGTGAGCTGAACTCACTTATTAGTAATTTTTTGTAGACTTCTTGAGATTTTCCAGTTGGTTAACCATGTCAATTATAAGTAGAAAAGACAGTTTTATTTCTTCCTTCCACTGTGTATGCTTTGGGGCACTGTTAAGAATAGCAGCAGTCAGACATCCTGCCTTGTTTCTGGAGACGGGACTGTAAAGGCCCACGATGCGACGCACAGGTCTCGGGCTCTGGATGACCCTGCTCCTGGTTACTCCCAGTGTATTGAGAACATGCAAAGGCATGTTGTAGTGCATGCAGAATGGAGCACAGACTTGGAAGAAGTCTACCATTGGCATATTAATATTCATGAGTATACATTCATGATGTAGGATGATCAGCACTAAAACGCAGAGCCATGAGTGTAAGAAATACTACAGAGTACACATAAATATTTCTACATATTTGTAAAATGTGTACATACACAATACAGAGAGCATATACAAATATTAAGCTATATGCTTAATCTGAAGCCAAACTTGCATTATATTAATGTGAGGTCATGTTTAAAGTAACAGATTTCATATCTATTTATTCCATAACTGGCCATAATAAACTAATGCTGACACTGCTTATTTCATCTTTGAAATGTTTGCCTATAAATTAGGAAGCATCTAATACAGTTTTCAGGTCAAAAAATCTAATATCCCAGGAAGACTCCAAATCTCAAGAGAAATCCTCTCCATGGCCAACAGAAGTTCCAGTATACCTCTGTCTGTTCTTCCACAGGTAACCCCACTGTCCACTGCCACACTGCAATCTCTCCACAGTACCCCCAAAGCTGCTACCAGAGATTCCAGAGTTTTTAATGCAGACAATCATTTTCTTCCCTCTCCAACAAGAAGTCTGCTTGACACAGCTGTCTGGAAGCCCCAAGAGGAGAGTGCAGCAACAGCCTCCAGAACAAGATCTGGTCGGACCCCATGCCCCCATCCCACCCCCCACATTCCTAGACCTGGCAGAAAAGGGGCTACAGAGGATGGAATGAAGGACGACTCCCAAAACCTAGCTCCAAGACTTTCTATGGTGTTTCTTTCTAGACTTACACCGGACACAGGAAGGAACTGATCTAAGCAATGGTATTCTGATTTTTCTACCTCCTAACGGTACCTAGGCCTAGCAGACCAGCTTCAGGCAGGAAAAATGGACCGTGGGTCTGGAAAAGAAGATGGCATCTAAAGGAGATACTGAATCTGTCATACAGTTAAGTCCAGAAGCCAGCACTTCCCACTTAGGGGAAGTTTTTGTCTATCCACTAGGAGGCTGCAACACCCAGAAATATACACATAGGCAAGGTATTGGAAAATCTTACAGACACAAGATGAACAAGCAACCAATGTCTCCTCATACCCAGAAAAAGTGAATGCGAGGAGAAGCAAGGCCACAAAGCAGAAAAAAATAAAATAAAATAAACATTCAGACAAATCTATCAATGGAGTGCTGACAGACAGACAAGCAAAACCCAGACAGCTCAGTAACACAGGACCAGTGACAAGAAACAAAGCCAGTCTCACACCAGACATCAGCTGGCCACTTTAGAAGCAAAAGGGTGACAGAAAACATCTAAAATTAATAGTATGTGTGTCTATATCCAACCAAAGTATTATTTTAAGTACATTTTTAGATAGACAAAGACATGGAGTACCATTCACTAATCCTCCATAAAAGGATTATTTTCTAAAAAATGTTAGAAATGAAGACACTAAAGAGGTTTCCAAGAAATCATACAAGAACAGAGGAAACTCAAAGAGCTGAGAAATATCACAGAAAGAAAAAAAAAATCACATAGAAAACAAAGGTGTAGTTAATAAGTGAAACCAAAATCTGATTCCCTGAAGAATCAAGAATATAATGACAACAGAACTAAGCCTTAAGGCAAAAGGAGCCAAGACCCATAAAGAACAATGGCACAGCTTGCCTAGGATCATTTTGTCAAAACATCACTAACTTTGGCATAATAGCATATTAACAGAAAGAAGACTTTGTGGAACCAATTTTGTATTTATCTACACCACATCACAAAGGGTCAGTTAAAATCAAATAAAATAACAAAGAAAAAGAAATAACCCATAACTCAATTCACTGCACACTTCACTAACACATCATTATCTGCTGCTTGGTAACATTCTCCAAACACTTTTGTTCTTTTGAACTTTTCTGAAGCTTCATTATACAATATTTAGGATGGACGTAAGAGGAGGAGGGGGAAGGGAAGGAGAAGAGGAGGAAGGGGGGGGGGAGGGGGAGGGAGGAGAGCATCAGTGTAGAAGTGACAATAGAACAGAAACACAAAACTTCCTGGGACGTTCCTGGAAAATCTCATGTTCACTTTACAGCCCATGCATCACCTGTCAACACATGCCACTGCACTGTGCTTTAAACACTCATAACATTTGTATCATATGTCCTCTTTACCAATTGCTTTCTGTCCTTACACATACTTAAAGAAATCCATCATGATGGCACATGTGCTGCATTTTTACCAACCTACAAAATTAAGTAGGAATATTGAACAACTTATTCAACAGTGACATAACACACTTCTTTAGTGGGTTGGGGCATCCACAAGGCTCTGTGTTCCATACACACACACACACACGCACATGCAGACACACACACACACACACAGGAGAACTACTTGGTCACATGATGTGTACATCTTTCTTTACCAGGGTATTGCCAAACTGTCTTCTAAATTACACAACTGTTCCTGATTTTCACAACATTTGGCTTGGTCTCACGTCGTGTGTGGAAAGCAGAAAGGTATCTTACTACAGCTCTCTTCTGCTTCACCCTGTTTTACATATTTACATCCATGCCTGTTCTGTCACCTGGCTTTATTTTCTGATTTAAGTGGCTTCACTCACCAAAATCTCTGGCCCAAATACCCTAACAAAAGGCTGACTGAACCAGGTGGTCTTTGAAGGCAGAGGTCACCCGCCATCCCTTCTTTGTCAGAACCCAACAGTCTAACAAATTCTGCCTCCCTCCACCATGTTTTATATGACATCGTCAGTCTAACATGTCAGCATGTTGTTCTCACTCATCTCCTGTGGCCTGCAGCGCACACAGCAACACTCTTGTCTATGAAGTCTGATGTCCTGTTCATGTGACCTAAGAATATGTTTCTCTGAGATTAAATAAAATCTAAAGCTGATGGCACCTTCAGTTTAACAAATCCTTTCAAGTCTGAACAATTTCTTGTATGACCTTCACAACTGATATGGTTCAAGGGAACTAAGCTAATCTAACCTGAAAAAACAGCAAGTCCTTCCACTACAGACAGGTAACTCTGGACAAGAGTAGGAAGGATGCTAGGGGAGAAGGCAAGGGCAGCTGGGAATGCTAAGGGCCCCATACCAAGAGCCCCACATACACTGGCATGTAGCACAGCAGTTTCCTAGTCTGCCCTTTGTTCCCATGGTGATGGGGCAAAGTTCCCATCTGTACAATGCAAAAGCAAACAAAATGCCATAGGAAAGCTGTCCATCTTACAGTCAAAGAGACAGCAGAGTGGTCAGTTACTTATTCACGGTCACAATTAGCACGAGTCCAATTTCTAATAGCCATGTTACCACCCCAATGTTGTGTGACAAGATTGTTAAAGGACATTTGCAGGAAGGGATGGTCAGGGTTACTCCCAGAAAGCAATCTAAGAAGATGGAAGGGAGTAGACTCAGTCTTTAAGAAAAAAAGCTACAATGAATGCCCTGAAAGGTTCCCTTCAACAATACTCTAATTACCTTTGTTTTAAAAACACCTTTCGACATTTTCCCTTATAAGTTTGAAATAACCTGTCTGCCAGCTTAGGAACACACAGTATTCATGAGACCAAATTTCTTAAGAAAGACACATATAATCAAAATTCTCTTTGGAATTATTTTCAACCAACATAACCAACTAACAGCAGCGGCAGGTTCCACAGAGCTTCCTGGGTAGGTCACCTACCTACGGCAGGGGCATCGTACTCATCGCCAAGCAGGATTTCTGGAGCAGAGTATGCAAGAGACCCGCAGCTCGTAGTGAGCTTCTTTCCAGGTTGAAATTTGTTGCTGAAGCCAAAGTCTGTCAACTTCACAAGACCTTGTTTTTCAAAAAAGACTACATTCTCTGGTTTCAAGTCTCTGTGGACCACATGGAGTTTATGGCAATAAGATATAGCATGAACTATCTGAGCAAAGTACTTCTTGGCCAAGTCTTCGTTAAGACCCTCCTCGTGCTTCATTATATAATCAAACATATCTCCCCCATCTCCAAGTTCTAGAATGAGATAAAGTTTGGTCTGGGTGTCTATGACTTCATAGAGACGCACAATGTTGGGGTGCTGCACTAGTTTCATGCACCTCACTTCCTGGAAGAGATGACCAGTGGCTAGAGTGTCCAGCTTCGTCTTGTCAATGACTTTCACTGCCACCTTCTCACCTGTGAAGACATGCCTGGCAAGTTTGACCACTGCAAAATGACCTCGACCCAAGGTTTTATCCAGATCATATAATCCAGCAATTTTCCCATCATATCCTCGCTTGAACCCTGCCATGCTGGTTCAACAAACAGGAAAATGCTTAAAAGTGCTTGAAGTGGGTCTTCTCATATGAGTATATCTGTTGGAAATAAGGCCTTCATTGTCAACATCATAATGGATACCTGTAAAACAAGAGAGACAATCAACTTGTGGATTTTCTTTCTATTATTTTATTTTGAGTGCCTTAAGTTAGTTGCAGTATAAAATGAGTCAGGGTAGTTATTAAAAATCTACTTATATGCTTAGAATTTATAATTCGAAATAAAAGTTTAGAAGTACCATAGTCCACAGACAAAAAGCAGCAGCTCATTGGAAGCAATTGGCGGGGGGGGAGGGGGGGGAATATCAGAAATAAGTAACTGATAAGTTTGAAAAGCTATGTTTAAATGACAAATATTTTCCAAAAGTAAAATTCCATCAGACTTTAAAACCATGGTGAGAGACCCCAGCAATGGGCAGAGACACCTTGTTGGTGGTGTTCTTATAGTAGGCAGGGGCAAAGTGGACGGCAGTCCTTTGTTTCATCCTAGCTTGATGGGTGGTTTGGTGACTAAAGCTATTTATGTCTAGGACATATAAAAATCAAGTCAAATCCAGGCGGCACAGCACAGCACAGCACAGGAGGAAGACAGAGACCACAGGAAGACCACAATGCCCTTTAGCCCTTTGGCACAAGTGGATCACAGACACTCCCTGTCTCCAAGCCACTCAGCACAATGGAGGACAAGGTGCATGCATGGCCAGCCTGCAGTGGGAGCTACCACAATGTGAGATTATGTGGTGGTCAGAGAGGAGAGAAAGAGAAGTGGAGTAGCTTGAGCTTTATGGAGAGATGGAACTGGAGACTTGTGGGTAGAGAGGAGAAGTCTGGTGTGAGGGGCCAGCTCACCACCTGGGGCTATGGTCGGTCAGGTCCCAGCCTGAGCTGCCACTGAGGGTCATGTCTAAGTCTGTGACTACTCAGCAACAGGGGCCAAAGTTCATGTCCATAACTCATATTACGTCTAGCGTACATGGGCTGTCCCTGGTGAGGGCAGCCTCTGAGAATCACAGGATCATGTGCATGTCCATGGGCTGTGCATAACTGGCCCCTCCCCTCACTGGATGCAGTGAGCTCTGGAGAGCTGGTCCCATCTCTCATCTCTCGCCAGCAGCAGAACTGAGGAGAGCAGACCCTGTGCCTTGCTCAGGCAGCACAGTCGAACTAGTCCTGGTAGCTGGGGTGTGAGTGAGCCAGCCACAATGGCCTGAGTGTGGGAGAGCTGACCCTGGCACTCATTAGCTAGGTGTGGCATGGGTGCACAGGTGATGCCCCTGCTCCTTTGGCAGCTGGGAAAGCTGCTCACAGGGTCATGAGCTCAAGAGAATTATTCCTGCCCCTCATAGCTGCAGGACTCAGGATAGCACGTTAGGGCTGGTCCTGGTAGAAGGGATATGGGTGAGTTAGCCCAGTGGGTGAGTGCAGGAGAGCTGGCCCTACCACTAGTCTGGTGTGAGGTAGTATGGGTATGGGGCTGATACCCTCCCTTTTCTCTCCTTGTCACCAGCAGTAGCTAGGAGAGCTGATCCTAGAATCATAAGACCTAGCCCTGCCCTCTTACTGGCTGCAGCACTCATGGGCCCTGCACTTCACCTGGGTAATACAGAAGAGCTGGCCCTGATGGCAAGGCATGGGTGAACCAGCCCCAAGGGTATGAGAACGAGGAGCTGACCCAGTCCCTCACAGGCTGCAGCACTTGGGAGAGTGGGCCCTGAACCTTGACTGGGCAGCACAGTGGAGCTGCCCCAAGGGCATGAGAGCAGGGGAGCTGACTTTCTCTCTTGCCAATAGTGGCATTGGGCAGCCTAGCTGAAGCAGTGCTTATTATTGTCCTGGTGGTGCAGATAAGGGAGAGCCAACAGGCTGATTAGCTCAGCCACCACCCAGGCCCAGGGCCTAAATGGACCCACTCCAACATCTTATCATCTGCAAACTATTGGGACATGTGGAAGGGCCAGCCAGTCTTGCTGATCCAAAGCTACAAGATCTCCATGACACAGGGCATCAACAAGATAACCAGGAGGAGTCCAGATGAGGGTCTGATATTGATGGTGTCACAGAAGCCAGAGATCTCAAACCAGACCAATTGCAAGGAACACTTGCAAGTGAAGGTGTGTGGACACACTATGGCATACTACAGTCTCCATGATGAGATGTTTTCTATGCTTTGTTGTTGCTGGTTTGTGTGTGTGTTTTATTTTGGGGTCAGGTTGTAAGGCTGCAGGGACAGACATGGGAGGATGGGGGATGAGCAGGATGGGGTGCATAATGTGAAGTTTGAAAAGAAATATGGTGAGCATTCACAATAAAGGAAAAATGGAGAATAAGGACATAGGTAGAAACCCAGCAACCACTTGCTATCATCCAGAGACTAGGGATAGTTGCAGAGGGTATAGGAAGGCCTCTTTGGCAGTCTTCTCTCCCTGCATCTCTGAATGATGCCATGTGATCTGTGAGTATTTAAAGGTTCCTGAAGACCATTCCGTCACAGCCTCAACTCTAAGTCAATACTGACACAAAGAGGATATATAACTAAAACTCTTACTACATCTGAAGTGAAACTTATTCCCCAAGCAACTATCTGCTTCCTGACATCATGGAATTAGGCGTCCTTGAACACAGCAAGCACTCAACATTCTGGCTGGAGGTTGCTCACTCTTTATGCCCATTATGAGCTTTTCTAACTCACACATAATCCACTATGGCCTCTCACTGTCTCAGGGTATATAAGCATTCACTCTTACAAACCAGCTAAGTCTCAGATTTTTTGGTTTTAGAAGCCAAATTTCATATCATACTTAAAATTTTCAACCTTATAACAAACTTATGACAGAAATATGTTCTTATAAATGTTAACTCAGAAAAAAAAAACAAATATATAAAATTACACAAGTTAAAATAGCACTTTAAATCTCACAAACTGAACAAACACTTTAGAAATGAGTGCCAGAATCCAGTGACAAACATGCAAACCTCCCAGACAAGTTGTCACACACACTACTTTGGTGACGCCTTCTCTCATGGTCCCAGCTGTGTGCTCTAAAAGCAGACACACTACCTGTGATATTTAATGATGGAGGTACACATAACCTCCAACTAAAACTTAAGCACACTAGGACAGTGAGCATTAAAGCATTAGAACACGTTATTTCAAAGATCAGAAGAAAAGCCCAAACTTACTGAAATCTTTCCACAGGCACTCGTGGGGGTGGGACTGTACTCTGTCACAGGTTCCTGAGGTCAGACTGTCTCATCTTAAAGTCAAGGAAACTGCATACATGTGATTGGTATTAAAGCTAAAATTCAATATAAGTCAGACTTCAGAGCCCACACTGGAGATCAAGCCCAAGTCTTGCATTAGGCAAGCTCCACCACTGAGCTACATCCTCGTCCTCCAGAGCCCACTCTTGAAGATCTGACCACTCCAGTAGCATCACATTTGATATCTAATATAGTAAGAGTCAAAATGCGATTATGAAAGTGATGCCTTATCATATTAACACTGCTTCAAAAATTACTGAAATCACTTACTTAGGGCCACCTTACCTCAAAAACTGACAGACAATAAACTTACACAGGCCAACAATAGCATTGTCCAACTAGCATGTTCCATACTTTAGAAGCCACCGTGATTACACTTAGCCCTGACTTCTGAATGAGCACTGTACATGTCACATATCCAGCTTCACCACCCTTTCCCAGGTTTCACAACTACTCACCACATTCTGACCGCAAGGCAGTCTAGGAGCCGGAGTCAGCCCCGGGGCACATGACACCTGTCAGTGCTTTAAAACAACCTGTTCTGCTGTTTCTCTACAAACTGACTTGAGAACCAAAACGGAATGAGTCGATTTTTACTAAAATTTTAAATTAATAAACCATATAAGAGCTTGAGAAATGGCTCAGCAGTTAAGGGTGCTTACTGCTCTTTCAGAGGACCTGGGTTCAGTTCCCAAAACCAATGTTAATTCCAGTCCAGTCCAGGGTATCTGACATCCCTTCTGGGTACCTGTACTCAGGAGCACAAACACAGATATAGACACAGATACAGACACACAAAATAAAATAATTTTAATATATTCTATGTATACGAGTGCTCTATCTGCATGTACACCTGCATGCCAGAAGGCGGCACTGGATCCCATTAGAGATGGCTGTAAGCTACCATATGGATGCTGGGAATTGAACTCAGAAATCTCTGGAAGAGAAGCCAGTGCTCTTAACTGCTGAGCCATTTCTACAACCCCATAATTTTCTCAAAAAAAAAAAAAAAAAGACTAGTATATAATAAAATTGTTAGAAAGAACCAACTTCTTCTGTACTATGTATTATCCTGGTCCATCTGAGGTAATAATTGACCAGTATAAGCAGGGAAATCTAAATTGAAAAGTGTTTCTGTGTTTGGACATCAGGTCCCCTAAAGAAACTTTAATTCATATATATTTGGCTAGAGATGGTCTAATCTCAATCCTCAATTGACTCTGTGTGTTCAGCTGTTCTTACCTGTCTAAGTGTATGCTGCATATTTTTGCAAATTCAACTTTCACCTTCAAAACATTTCTTGGGAACTGCCTACGCCATTTTCTCGTCTTTATTCTTTTCCTCTGTATTTCTGTTAAGATGCATTCTGGAAAGTGGCAAATAGATCATATTAGATAAATCAATCTAGGGATTGTTAAAGTTAAGCCTGGGACTAAGAAAATGGCTCAGTGGGTTAAAATGTCCACACAAACAGAAGAACCTGAGAGAAATCCCCACGACCCATATTTGTAACCTCAAGTGCAAAACCTGGGGAGTGTGGGGGTGGGGAGCACAATGGCAGGCGGTTCCTGAGCTCATGTTCATGGCTGACCCAGCCAGGTCAATGAGTTCCAGGTTCAGTGAGGCGGGGAGAGCCAGGGAGATGGCTTAGGGATAAAGGTCCTCAATTGACAACCCAAACCCTATCTTTAGAACCCAGAAATTGTCCTCTGACCTTCACAAGAGACAGCTGTGGAAGGCGCACACAGAGAGTAAATAAATGAGTGTTTAAATTGGGGGTGGGATCAGCTGGATAATGACCAAGGAAAATACAATGATAACCTTTGACCTCCACATATGCACGCAGCATGCATGTACATACATATACATTACATAAATATGTGTGTGTATATAAAAATATATAAATACGCAGTATATAAATTGTTGCTCCCTCTCTGAGGCTCTCAGTGGCTCTGTCCTTCCCATACATGCTAATGTTGAGAGGTGACTGGGAGAGGTGCAGGTGTGTCTGTACTGGCTCGAGGACAACGTACCTTGCAAACAGCATACCAAATCACTCTGTTACCAGTATTTGCTGTTTCTCCTAAAGGAAAATACAGAAAATGATTTCAGTGCATTCTATTTGTTTCAATTTTGTTTAAAGTAAAACTACATATTCTAGGACAAGACAAACCTGCAAACTGCAAATCTGTCCTTGGTGACCTGTCTCCTCCTATTATCTTTCTTCCCTCTATTAATTATTATTCCCCTTTCCCTGCCACTGCAAGAGACTGGAGCCAGGGCTTTGCTCATACTAGGCAAGTTTTCTGTCACTAAGTCCCAGCCCCAGCCCCAGCTCGAATCACAGCTTTAAAAAAAATAGTTGCAATGAACCCCAAGAACACCTGCCATTTTCTAAAGACCTCCTAGGTAATAGGTCCTGAACCTGCATCTGCTGAATCCTAACTGTGCACCAGCAAAGTATGAATAGTGAAGCTCAACTCGTCTGATTTATCTCTGACTAGGATCCTGCTCGGCCTGCCCATGCCCCTGGACAAGTTCGCCAAGCTCCCACTACAGCAGCAGAGGACAGGAACCCGCATAAGTAAGGCAGAAATGCATTGTGATGCCAGCAACAGGCAGCACACGGAACACCTTCATGTCTGCCACCAGAGAGTAAACAAAACTGTCACTATGAGCAAAGCAGCTGCACTGTTTCCCATCCTGAGCACAGTAAGGAGTCCTTTCCAAAGTAGGCTTATAGGCTTTCCACCAACCTGAAACACAACACAAATAAGCAAAAGGCTTGAGTAATTGTGGTAGGTCAAAGCAACTCACAGCCCCACTAAAGGTGCTGAGTTCTGGGCAGTCAGTGAGCCTAAGTTCAGGTGTGCTTGAGAGAAAGTACAAGGTGTGGGAGAGCAGACACAAAAGATGATGTGTGGCGAGAAAGGCAAGTCTGCTGGAGTGAGAGCCAAGAGGACACCACAGCCATTCGCAGTCTCCCATTCACTGGCGGGTAAACTGCAGCTTACCAGCCAGCCTGCCTGCCTGCCAGACCCTTCAGCCCCAAGTGGGCCTTAGCAGCTCCTCCCACTAGCCCTGCCTGCTTCTCTCTCCAACAGCCATTCCTACAGTTTCTCTATCAAGGCAGCATGGTGGTTACGCACTGGTTCTGAAAGCTATCCTATGAGTCCAGACCACCAATCACAAGCCATAGGTCCTCAGCAAGTTACCTGACCTTACTGTACAGTCAGTTCCCTCACTAGACATGCTACTAACAAGAACACAGCCCTGCCTGTAAGCCTAGCACTCAAAGGGCAGAGTAAGAAGGATCAAGAGTTTGAAGCCAGCCTGCGGTTTATATAAAAGGCCACCATATTTCATCCCCAGACAAACTAAGTCAAACACACAAACTCTAAAGGCTGTGGAGGGGGATGGAGCGATGGCTCAGCAGGGCAGTGCTCTTACCTAAGCTCCGTTCCCAACATTTCACCTCAGATGGCTCACAAACACCTGCAACTCAGAAACCATCTGAAACTCCAGCTCTCTGTGGCACCTGCACTCATCATGTGCAGTGCACACACATGTGCAACTCACACACATGCATGTGCACACTCAAAGGCAATAGAAACAAATCTTTTCTGTAGGTTAAGAATAGTAGAGATCAAATAAGCTATATGACTACAATATTTGTGATCAGAAAACACACCGCCCACAACCTTGTTTGTGCTGCCGCATTCCTGCTGTTCCTCCTGGCTGCTTGTCTACATCAAGCGAAGAGCTCACTGAACTAGGTTCTTGCGTCCCTAACACATCAAACTGAAAAACTAGCAATAAGAAAGATCTTGGGATACAGAAAATAATATGTCTAACTTAACACTAAAATCTGATTTTCTTTTTCTTTTTCTTTTTTGTTGTTGCTGTTGTTGTTTCTTTGTTTTTGAGATGGGGGTCTCACTATGTAGTCCTGCTCTGTAGATGAGGCTGGCCTTAAACTTAGAGGTCTATCTGCCTCCTGAGTGCTGGGATTAAACGTGTGTACCACCACTCTTTGGCTAAAATCTGATTTTCAATAAAATGCCTTTTAAAGAAATGTAAGTACTTGCTTCCCTGCTGCAATGTTTGACTTAGTATCACTACGTAGCCCAGGCTGGCCTCCACTCCAGATCTTCCTGCCTCAGTCTCCCACAGGCCAAGATTACAAGACTGCATCATCATGCCATCTTAAGTAATATACTCATAGCAAATCTGAACGTATAGAATGGAAAACTTTAACCTCAAGGGTAAAGGAGTGGCCACAGTGCTAGCGAGGACATCCGCACACTTAGCTACCTACAGTGGTCTCAACTTTATCCAGCTCTGTTCACCACTCAACCCCTGGTCTGTAGCTCCTGCCTTTGTCCTTAGAATTTCAACTATGAAAAAACATGTTTAGTTTCAGAAAAAGTTTAATCAGAATATGTTGGCAAAAAGAGTGGGGAAATAGTAAGAGAAAAGTCATCTGTATCTCCTCTCTGGTAAGAAACCAAACAGAGAGCTTTGAAGCTGTCCTCTGGGGACACAGCCAGGTACACATTTTAAAATAAACTGGCAGAAACACACAACAAATTAAATACACTAGTAATTTACTTCATCAAGTTTGGAAAATGCAAACCTGTACTAGTAAACACTCACCTGCAATCTTGGAGGATGGTTCCAAACCTGACATTCACCGTTAAAAAGCAGATACCTTAAGTACAATGACTACTTTCCCTGTCTTTGTAGAACATTTTCTCATGCTAAGCTCTTTAAAAATCAGTATTTTAAACAACTGCATTACTGAGCTGGCATCTTTCTGAACAGCAAGCATCACTAAGACCAGCCACTTTAAAGCAGCCTTCTTGCATGGCACAGACTTACCAGTTTGATACCTAGGCTAGAGTTAAATGAAGCAGGCTAACTAGGTCGACAGTGTTTGGTACATGGAAACGGCAGTCCGAGAAACAAATAGTGGTAGGTGTTATAAGAATATACTAATGTTCTCTCAGTTCAAGCAGGCAGAAGCCACTAAGCATCGAGGTGTGGCTGAAGAAGAGGAAGGAAGGAAGTGTGGGTGGCCCTACACACTTTGCAAGCTGCTGCAACAGTAGTAGAAGCAGCCTATGCTACCTCTACACTGGGTCTGGAAGCCACTGTTACTCCTGCTGAAACTCACTTTGAACTTTCTGGTCGCATCACCACTGCTGCAGTGGGGTATGTTTGTCAAACATCCTGCAACTCTTTTCCCCCAGGAGAAGTAATCAGAGATGTCACTGCACCCAACACTGAACAAACTCACAGCTTGCTGAGAAATCAAACAAGACTGGCTGTGTGTAAAAATCAAGCTACCCCCTAAGCCTCACAACACTTTGTTTAGAAAATAACATTCCCCCAAATGAGTCGATCAATATCCCAATACACAGAAAACCCCCAAACAAAGCAAACTAGGCCAGTAGTTCTTCACAGACACACACAACCCAAGGCTCTGATTTTGAAAAGCTGGCCTAACACTGGATTTAACCTTTTCCATACAAACTAACTGGCATTTTTTTTTACAAATATTAAAAAATGAAAATGATAATCCTTAATCATAGGGACATCTGACAACCAGACTGGAAGCCACACCTAAAAAGAACCAGCTGAATTCAATGATGCAGCCAACACTCAGTGACTATACCAAAGTGATCTGCTGGTTTTTGCTAAAACTTTATCAACAAAAGTGATACAGGGTCCCAGAAGACCCTAATGAGATCCTCCAGTAATATCAGGAACCACAGGTCAGGTACAGTGAACACAGCCCTGTTACGTATTTTCTAGTGTTCTCTTTATCCAAAATTAGCAATACTCCAGTGTCTCCTCCTTCTGGGAGTAACCATGTAAATTAAAGACCAACACCCACAACAGGTCAACAGGCCCTAAGTTTTGGAAGAACTAGAGTTCTGTACTGGAGGGGAGTGTGCTAGAAATTACTATGGGTTTATTATAACTGTATCAGCCTGCACTCACTGGACAGACTTACTGTGGCATTAAAATTAAAAGGTAAGCCAATAACTCCTATTAGAAATGATCTAACAGGCAGGGTTACATCCTCAAATCTAAGGACTTTGGAAAGAAAGGTAATGCCTTGTGGGACTGTGAAAGGCAACCTGTTTTCTGGTCGAGTTAGGTTCAAATCCCAGAGACCCAACAGATTAATCTGCAAGGGACAGAAGGCCCATTTGCCATGCTCCCAGACATAGGCTCCTGACATGAGGACCCAGCTCCATCATTCTGTGGTCATCAGTCACTTAGGCTATAGTCAGGCATGCTCCTCCCCACAGCTACCCTGCAACAGCAAGGCAGCCCAGCCCACTATAAAAGGGCCCTCCTCTCTCCCTTAAGCTTTTGCTCTCCTTCTCCTCCTCTCCTTCTCTCCTCTCCCCTCTCTCCAGTGGCCATGGCTTCTACTTCCCTACTCTTCTCCCTCTCTGCCTTTCTACAATAAACACCTTAAAACCATGGACCATCTCTGTTCACTGAGATCTGCCATGCTGGAGCAATGGAGCAGGCTTCCCCTAAAGAGCCGCCAGCCAACCCAAGCAGTCTCTCAGCCTTTCTTAGTTGACTGTAGTTCTCTGCCTAGGAGATTCCAGAGACCATTACAGAAAGCCCCAAATGGTCAAATTGTAGAGAACAACTGGTCTTGGAGTGCTCAACCCCAGTGGATACATATGCAACACAACTCAACACAACAATTCAACTACAACACAACACTTAAGGCTCAGAATATCGGGAAGAGAGAGCAGAAAGACTATTAAGATCAGGAAATCTACTCTGAGCCTATGTCTCCTAGAAATAACAGAGAAGCTCCACTCATAACACCTCAACAATACGGCTGCTTAACCAAGACCTGCACAAGGATGGATGGCACCAACAGACTTGTTTTCATGCTCTAATGCTCTTGCAAGTAGGCAACACTAATGGCCTCTAACCCCTTAACAAGACAACAATGCCAGTTCAGAGGCCTGCTCCAGGCTCTCAAGGCAGCGTCTGTCTGGCCAATGCAGATCAATACTCAAAGTGCTAGCTTAAGTAATCTTTTCTTGTCTAAGCAGATCAAGAGATCAAGTTGTAACTGGAACATACAGAGGAGCCAAGCAAGTCCCAAACGATGCTGGGCAGACAAGGCAGAGCAGAGCTGGTACCTGTGGAGGGGACCCCGGGTAGCAAGTCACAAACAAGCCTTCGAGCCACAGCACAGGTAAAGTCAACCACCTCAGCAGAACCTGCCTCTTGGGAAACCATGCCATCACTGTTTAAACCAACCAGTGTGGTGACAGAGCTGACATAAGTACTTACATAACAATACTGACCTAAACAAAAGCTCTTGTGGAAATGTCTGCAAAAGAGAAAAAAAACAAAACAAAACAAAACAAAACAACCCACTTTCCCCAGGAAAACAGAATAATGTAAAGTAGAAATCATGGAAAATGTAAAACATTTTAAACCACCTCTTTTTTAAAGACCTAAAGCACTGTCAACTTCATTTTTATTCTCTGTTCCTTCTTTCTCTGATCTGGGATGAAGATGGCCATTTAAAAATGGTCATAAAAGGAATGCTGAAACAGACAACTCACCACAGACTAAAAGTATTGGCTGATTCTGACTTAAAAGAATCACTAGAATTTTCTTACAAGGGTGGGGCTGAATGCTAACTTTCTGAATAGCAAAAACTTGATAAATTAATATCCTTGATTTACAGCCTTACTGTAGGCTGGACATTCCTAGCCCAACCTCAAGTGTTCCCAAATCTGACCACAGTAGACAGTTTCATACCATGAAACAAACTTTCACAAACTTAAAGCTTATGCAAAATTATCTTGAGGCTATGTGTCTTAAGTTGTACATGGAACATGAGTGACTTTCAAGTTTAGAGTTAGATCCCACCCCACAAATTGCATTAAATTTCTATTTAAAATCTGATATTCTAAAAATCTTCAAAAAGGTGAGGAATGCCCAAACTCCAAAACCTAGTTCTGGTTCCAAGCATTTCAGATAAGGAACATCTAACTTGTTCTAAGGTGTCTAAAATAAAGATGAGTACAAATATTTTATATTCAGTAATGTTCAATAATATTTAAAGGTCAAAACTCAGAACTAACATATAAGTCCACTATACAGAAATGATGGAATAAATCAGTCTACCCAGTATTAACATTATGTTGTATAACACTATGTAGAAAAAGTTCAGAGGCTACAGAGAGCTCAAGTCAGCGAAGTGCCTCTCACAGTAACCACAATCCATGTAGAAAGCCAGTGTGGTTGCACACGTGTGGAATCTGAGCATCAGGGAGACAGAAACCAGTAGGCTAAGGGGCTTTCTGGCCAGCCAAGCCCAGTCTCACTGCACTGGCTTTCTGGCCAGCCTGCACCCAGGGCTGCCCTCTGCCCTCTACATGCATGCACACACATATACATTCATACATGCTAAATTCATTTACTGAGTCTAATAGCACACCATCTCAATTTTTTAAAACTATGTTCTTTGCTTTAATGTATACATTTTTTAAATCTAAAATGCTAAATCAATAAGAATATATTTTCCTTCTTTATGATTTCCTGTCCTTTTGGAATTTGTTAGTGAAACACGTACTACTTTTATAGCCCAAGAAAGAGATATGTACCTTTTGCAAAAAGAGATCTATGAATTAGGCCATGCTCTTTGAAATACATTGTTGAAGGCCTGTTTTTGTGCTCTTAAGAAACAAGACCCGAGGTAGCAGGTATGCAGCTCTTTGGGGCTGGGAGCAAGAACACTAAGCAAAAGTGTGTGCCTTAGTGGAGGACACTATACCATCCCTGTCTTTAGAACCTAACAAACCAATAAAGAAAACAGGATCCTGTAGAAAAAGCCCACCAGCGGCTTTCAGATGGAAGAGAAGGGGGACCAAAGAAGGACAGGGACAGTCAGACCAAGGCTCCTGCAGAGCCAGCAGTAAACAGAGCAGCAGAGAGAAGGTGTTTGCTTGGCTGGCTCAGAAAAGAGAAGCACCATTCTGAGTCAAGTTCTAACTGTGGAGAAGTGAATTCCGTAAGCTAAGGAAAAGGCTGTTACTGAAGGGTGCTTATGACTAACCATTGAGTTACTAAGTTAGTTACTAACCATTTAGTTACTAAGTTAGTCAAGATGTGTGAAGTGCTGAAAATGCCCAGAAAAGGGCATCAGAAAGCTCATCTGTGTCTCAAGGCAAGAAATGGATTTAGGATCCACAAGGAAGCAACTAAGAAATAAGATCATCAGAGATTTCAAACCAGTTTCAAAAGTTCATAAACATTTATTTGTTGACTTATTAGATCTCCCATCACCACCCATAGGCAGCATTCTAGCATTCAGTGAAGACAGAAGTGAATTTTATCATAAAACCAGTGACTTTTTATTGTCTTGTTTCAAACTTAAAATGTCTCTTACTGTAATTGCATGTAAATTCCAGTTTATTTGGAATGGTTTAAAACAGTAAGCCAGCCAGGCAGTGGTGGAGCACACCTTTTATCCCAGCACTTGGGAGGCAGAGGCAGGTGGATTTCTGAGTTCAAGTCCAGTCTGGACTACAGAGTGAGTTCCAGGACAGCCAGGGATATACAGAGAAACCTGTCTCAAAAAACAAAACAAAACAAAAAAATTAAAAAAAAAAAAAAAAAAAACCGAGCTGGGCGGTGGTGGCGCACGACTTTAATCCCAGAACTTGGGAGGAAGAGGCAGGCGGATTTCTGAGTTCGAGGCCAGCCTGGTCTACAGAGTGAGTTCCAGGACAGCCAAGGCTACACAGAGAAACCCTGTCTCGGAAAAGCCAAAAAAAAAAAAAAAAAAACCCAAAACCTAAGCTGTAAGCCAAGGGGCAAAGGAGATGCTCAGGGGACAACAAACAGCATTGCCACCAAGCCTGACCATCTGAGTTCAACTGCCAGGCACCAACACCTGCACGCTGTACTCCACACGCACACTCTCAATCAATCAATCAATTTAGACAATTAAAAAGAGGACCAGAATTCCTGGGAATCTATGCACATAAGGGTAAGACAGCAGGAACAGAGATGTTAGTGAGGGGCTCCCTTTGCCTTCCTCCTGTGCCTGGGGAGAGCTGCCTGGGGTGGACTCTAGGCCCACTGGCCCCACCCAGGACTAGAACATTTTCCTATAATAATGCAGTGCTTCCCTTTTACCCACAGGGCTCTCTAATTTCCAGAGAAAACAAAGCACTACAGTGGACCTCCGGGGATTTCTGGTCTCCTCCAATTCTGACATGCCATAGAAGTGCTGGTCCCAACAACCCACAGAACAGAACTCACAATGCAGCAAAGGCTCACCTGCTAATAAGTATTGCCAACAATAATTCTTGAGAATCTGTGTTTAAGTGAAGACAGGAACTTATGGGCAAACAAGTACACGGAAGACAGGCTGAGGTCATTACTGGTCACCTAAAAATGGAACAACTTGAAAACAACATCCTACAATTGCTTGTACACCATCTGTGGACAGACTACAAGAGTCCTCCCAAACTAAATCAAGAGAACAAGTCAAGAAAAATTCAGGGAAGCTCTAGTTACTTAAAAATTGTATCCTTTTCCAAAGAACAAATTTAATGTACTTTGCAAATCACATTCTTTCCATTTGTTTCAAAAAAGCAGTTTCCTTCCTAAGGGCATGGGTAAACATTCATCAACCAAGGGAACAAATCAGTCCCTGAAGCCAGACTAAAGACACTGTCATTCAAATTTCTCTCGCACTATCATAATTCTTCACGCCAACAGAAAGCTGTTTAACCTACAGAAAATTAGGTAGAACAGAACACCAACTTTAAGCTCCAGTCTACTATTCAGTGTTGTACATCATCATTAAAGACAACCAAAGTTCTCTTGCACAATACAGCACCACAATCCATTCACAACCAGGTTAGCACATTGTCCTAGACCCAAAATGAACTTTTCATAGACATGTCACAGTGAAGATGTTTAAAATGTAAGTTCTACTCTCTCCCTCTCTCCAACCCAGAACTGGAATAAAACAGTGAACCAAGTTTCACGGTCACTCCAACTTCCCCCAGCTTTGCCACACAGCAAGTGAAAGTCAGCACAGAGGGAGACAGAGAAGGAGCCAGCTGTAGGTTTAAGGTTCCATATTTCAAAGTGTCGCTTGGTAACAGTGCTAAGGACTGTAAGGTTAGTTCCCTAATCTACTGTCATACTCCCTAGTAACCATGACAACCTGCTCCCAAACACCGCTCCGCTGTTTACGGCCTCTTGCAGGGACAGGCATTAAAAAAAGAGGTGTTCTTTCCTTTAAATCTGCCTTGGGGGTTCACAGAAGGCATCCCAGAGAAATCTCTGTGTGTGCTTAAGATACAAATTGAAATCATGTTGTGGGAAAGAGGCTTTCCAGGAAAGATAGCTGAGAGACCTTACTTTGATGGGACAGTACTACCAGTGGAGCACAGATCCAAAGGGCCTGGTACCAAATTATTTTTTTTCTCAGGTCTGGCTAGCCCTAACTAATGCTTTACCATCCAACTTAAAGGTCACCATCCTGATTATCCCCTGTGCTCTCCCCACCTCCTGTCACACACCAGCTCCCCCATATACACTAGCAGCACAATATCCTGTACCATTATCATCATCACTGTGTGTCACAGATTTGTATGACAATGTAATCACTAATCTGCATCCCCACTGGCTAGGTAAGTTTAGCTGTACAAATCATGTGTGCCTTATTCAGTTCTGTAACCCAGGTATAGTATCTGTACACATAGTAACTGTTAGGTATAGTATCTACCTAAAACACACTGATACATTTTATTATATGAAGGAGTCTCAGGTAAAGAAACAGCAATCAAATGATGGCTTCAGAAATTAGTCCAGCTGCAAAATGGAGATCTGACCGGAAGGACAAAACCCATCTGGGAGACGGCTAAGGAGGCAACTAGAAACATCTCCAGGTACACGATCACCAACGGCTTAGAACTGAGGGCTGCCAGAGTCTGGACGGTGATGGTGAGGATCGAGCAGAAGACCTCGCTGTAGAGGCAGGACTCCATGAGTGAAGCACCCAGGGGGCAAGCAGAGAGACATGTGGAATGAGGAGAGCGGGAGCTGGTGGAGAAGGAGGAGGACAACATCTACAGATGCTGCCAGAGAACTGAATTTCCTCCTAGCTCCAAAACTGTATGCCTGAAAAACAAGGGAAGTCCAGCCTAGCTGTATTAAAACAGGCATGTTTTCCATTAATGGGCTTATAAGTCATTTTAACTGACGAAGGCACGTCTTGAGTGCACATACTGTATCAGGCATGGCTCCCACCTGGGGATACAAGAACCAAAGCAATCAGCCTTCAAGGAGTTGCCTGAGAAAGTAAGCACATTATCAACAACTGAGAAAACCAGGCCCACTGGAGCTGTGTTTGACCAGTTACCATATCAGTCCTATGGTGTGCTGAGATGCTGACTTCATACCCAACAAGAAATGGTGTAGGCAAATCTGCAATTGAGTGGTGAACAGAAATAGATAGATGGACTCTCTTATTTTGCACCTGGAGACGACATGTCCCATGAATGGACCATGCCCTGTCACTGAGTTGCCCTGGACTGAGTTGCTATCAGCAGCAGACTGGAGGGGGTCTCAGCCTAAGAAAGGGAGAGAGGCCTGATAAGCATGGAAGAGCCTGCTGAGCACAGGCCAAATTCTGGAAGTGCCGAAGGAAATTCCTGGGAGGCTCTTGAAGTGACAATGGAGAGATGAGTGTTCAGGGAGGACGGAGAAGGAATCTGTAGGCGGGGTCCTCTCCTACCAAAGGCAAGAAATGGTTTCCCAAGGGGTGAAAGACCACAGCCCAAAACAGATGTGCAGAAAAGCAGATGAGGAAATAATTCTGTGAAAATAACAGTTCAGTTCTGGCCCATCCCAGGCAGACCACACCTGCAGTGCTCTCTCCCAAGGCTACTAGACCTCATGGATTTGACAGTGTGGCTCTTCCCAAACAACAAAAGCCAACACATCCCAAAGCTGGTGTCACACCTTCCTCCCTTTACAAATGCTTTACAGAATGTGCTGTGCAGTTGTGCTGTGTCCACCTCAACTCCCTTCCTCACACTGAGTCTGACCTCCTGCTCCCTCAACCCCCTGCCTGGAATGCTAGCCTTTGAGACTGGCCTTCAGTGAGTAGCACCCCCTACTGTTCGTTCACTGCCTCCTGCTCTATTCCTGTCAAAAGCAATCCTTCTGCTAGTTTGCCTTAGTGTTCCACAATAGCTTGCTTCCAAGAGCCTAAGGGCAGAAACTGGTTTCTGCTTTCTCCTACTGCTACCCTTCTACCCTGGAGCCTTCCAAACAGATAAAAACTCTAGGAATTCATGATTAAGGATAAGTCTATCCTCCCACATCTACTCAGCCTTTCTACCCTAGTAGACCTAAGACTTTTGTCTGCACATAATGGGGAGTACCTGCATCCTGAACAGCAGGACTTTGTTGTATTTTGAGGAAAGGTCTCACTATGGTTGCACTTGCTACGAAACCCAGGCCAGTTTCGAACTCATGATTCTCCTTATCTCAGCCTCCCCAGGGCAGGGAGTGTGAGTGTGTGTGTGTGTGTGTGTGTCTGTCTGTGAGAGAAAGAGATCACATGCTTCAGGAGAGTGTGTTTGTGTGTATGTGTGTGTGCGTGCGCGCATGTGTTATCACACATGCTTTTATTCCTGAGATGCCACACATACTATGTAGCCCAGGCTGGACCTGAATTTTGATCCTTCCTATCTCTGATGCTCAAGTACTGATATTACTTGGTGCTGAGTTAGTTTTCCTACAAAAATGTGTTTTAGCTAAACATTCTATCTTGTGGTTGAGATGCTGTTAAAGTAAGCCTTCAGTGTTTCTCACCTATGTGTTTAAGTCAGAAAATCCGGGCTGTGTAGAAAATTCACATACCTTTTTTTCAGCTTAGGCAGTATAATGAACTGATGCTCAGAACGGTGCAATAGGAAATAAATCATGTTTTATTTAATACCAGTGCTTAGAATCATAGCTACTCACTATATCCCCCAAATAGCCTTTTCTAGTTATTCACTTTCAACAGGAGAGAAGCAACCTCACTTTAGTGTGGACATGCCCAGTAAAAACAACACAAATGCCCTTCAATTTTAATTAAAGGACAGTTAAAAGGCTTCCTTTTAGGATTATGTGATTAAGTTACATGATCACCATATAAAGACCTAATCTGTATGTCTGTCTGTTCTATAGAAGTAAAAATAAAAATTAGTGTTCATCCAGTTCTTGGATGTTTTAAACCAGTAGCTCTCAACTGTGAGCTGCGACCCCTATGCATTCAAACGACCCTTTCATGGGGGTCACCTTAGACCATCAGAAAACACAGATATTTACATTGTGATTCATAACAGCAACAAAATTATGGTTATGAAGTAGCAATGAAAATAATTTTATGGTTAGGAGTCACCACAACATGAGGAAATGTACTGGTCCAAGCATTAGGAAGGCTGAGAATCATTGTTTAATCAAATGTGTCATACTGCAATTATCCATTAAAATTTACTCAGAAGAGCATAAAAGGATAAAAGAAAATTTCTGCATAAAGTAAAATAACTAGCTGTGCAAAAATTTAA
Organism: Mus caroli; assembly: GCF_978045245.1. Taxonomy (NCBI): domain Eukaryota; kingdom Metazoa; phylum Chordata; class Mammalia; order Rodentia; family Muridae; genus Mus; species Mus caroli. Next base: position 121,028,890 of record NW_028227266.1, on the reverse strand, counting down.
AAGTCAAAAAGTGGCACTTAAGAGTTTCTGATCAGAAAGCTTTGAGGACAGGAATATGGAGTCAGTGCTATGCCCTCGATTTTTTTTTACCCAGCTTCATTATGTGACCTTGGGAATGTCATATAATTTCTTTAATCCCTAGGTCTGTAAAATGGGTCAATTTTACACTGACAGTCAGAAAAATTGCTATGTATTTGATGTTCTCTGAAAGAAACTTGTCTAATTAGTATGTTTAATTACCACACATACAGAATAGTCTTCAAGAACCCAATTCCAAGAGAAATATTTAACCAGACGCTGAAGACAGATTTCTCTGAAGGGAATGGTTTTATAAATCTGGAAAACACTGTAACAAGATTAGAAATTAACAAGTTGATTACATAATCCTTGACAACCTGGGCTTCCGACTACACCGATACGCACTGTGATAAGTTAGGGATCAGTTTGGGACAGTGTCCCAATCCCTACAAAGAATCCAAACTGAGCCTTTTGACCCTGGACAGGAATCTGTGGGAAACTCTGCAGAAAGAGCTGTACACCTGTAGGTCCATCGCTTACCTCACCTTAAACCTGACAAAACACTTCAAGCATCCAGATGGTTTCACCAAGGCTCCTAAGACTTGGAGAATACGCTCATTTAAATGGAAGGGAAAGTAAGAAATCTGACAGCCCAGAGGCCCTACAGCCTCTGACTTCTACAGTCTTAGGAACCCCGGAGAGAAATTCCCCAATGCATACATGACCCGAACTCACAGCGAAGCTCCTAGGTTGTAGCTGACCCCACTGTTAAGAACATCACAGCTGGAGGAAGCCTAAGCTTAAAGGGCTGCCACTCTCCTGGCTCCCGAGTCCAAGCAAAAGGCAACAAGGTGTTTGTTTTTATTGCAAATGGTTCGGAAAGAAATCAACAGGCGATGTCTACGGAAAAGAACAGCGTCTCCTAACGCGAAAATATCCGAGCAGTCCCCGGGGAGCCGCACCGCTGCCCCTTCCGCAGCCGAGCGCCCTTCTCCGTAGACAACCGTGTCCCCGAGCTATCGTGAGGCGGCGGCCGCCCGGCTCTGCAGCGGGACTCGCGGCCCACGGGGAAACTGAGGCCCGTGGATCTCGCGTCGCCCGGGGCCCGCTGCGGGCGCGGCGCGGCGCGGGGCCGCGTCGACTCCCGCGCTGCCGCAATCCCGCGGCGGCCGCAAGGGCAGGGCCGGGCCGGGCCGGGCCGGGCTGCGCGAAGCCCGCAGGCCGGGCGAGCTCGGGGCCGGGGTGGTGCCGCGGGCCGCGTCCTCTGCGCAGGGCACCCCGGGCCGAGCGCGCAACTTACTTTCCGCCTGCGGCGGCGCCAGCCCAGCCCCGCTAAGGCGGCCGCTGAGAAGAAGCGCAGACCCGGCCCACGCTCCCGCGCCGCGCTCGCCCTACCTCAGCCGGCAGGCGGGCATCCGTCCGCAGCGGCCGCGGCGTCGACAACTCCCTCCCGGCCGCCGGAACCCCGCACCCAGGGCTAATCATAATACCGAGCGGGCGGCCGGGGGTGCGGCCGCGCTGCGCATGCGCGAGCCTTGCGTCATCGTGACGAAAGCGATGGGGTGGGGTCTTATGTGAGGGCGGGGCCTTGGGTCGGGCGGGGCGGAGTTAACCGGGCGCACCTGCAGGCCAGCTCAGGGTCTGCTGGAGGGCGTCCTGGCCCTGACCTGGGCACATCCTACTCTGGAGAGCACAGGCACCGAGAATAGAGATTATACAGAAGGAAGCACCAGGACGATGGACAGCGGCAGCAGGCATAGCAGCTAGAGCTACAGCTTTCAGGGGATATCTGAGGAGATCTTGGGGCTGAGGGCAAGGAGCACATACACTTTATCCATCAAGGTTCACCCTATCTCCTGTCTAGTTTGAAGCAATGGGAGACAGCAAAATTAATATACATATGCACGTGCATATATATATGTATGTATATCACATATGCACAAGCATGCATACACATATGCACATATATATACATACACATTTCTTTACTGTTTCTTCTCTCTGGGAATCCATTTGAAGAATTCTGTTGCTTTTGTTACCACTAAAGCAGAAAGAAGCAAAGCCCAACACCTCTAGAGTCAAAAGACACTGGCCAGGCCAGCAGCCTCTGAGAAACAGCGTGGAGAAGTACACATCAGGCACTAACTTGGCTGTTCATGGTTCTGTTCCAAGATGACTCAGATAGGGATGTTAGTGGTGGCAGGACAAGAGGGAGGGAACTCCCAGCTCTATCTCCTGGAAGGATAATGAGCCATGGAGACTAGTCCTCTGAGGCTCCTGAAAAGAAGCCAGGTGCCAGGTTTCTCTCCCCTACTTTTCCTTCTGTGTTCCTGCATCCACAGAAGAAGAAGAAGAAAAAAACACACACACACACAAGCAGAATGAGCTTCTTACATGTCCAAGCCTGGCTCAACTGACTGGACAAAAAAATCTAAATGGCTTTTGCCATCTCTGTTGGTCAGAAAATGGCAAGTCTTCTTCCTTCCTTCCTTCCTTCCTTCCTTTATTTATTTATTTATTTATTTATACTACAACATCCACTTCGCATGCCTGAAGATGGCTGGGAAGCAGAATGAATGGGAAGGTGGTCTCGATCTTCTGCTGAAATGTGTGCTTAGACCTTCAATTATCCTAATGCTTTAGCCCTGGGTAGCAAAGTGCACATAGGAAAACCCCAGCATTGGCCTCTGCTCATGCTGGCCTCACCTGATTTAGGATCATGAAAGGACAATGTCATTTGACATGGAAATGTTTTCTTTTTCTTTCTTCCTATCTCTCTTTCTTATTTTTTTACGTGTGTGTGTGTGTGTGTGTGTGTGTGTGTGTATGTACAACATCCATGTAGAAGTCAACCTGTAGAAGAGAAAGCTCTGTCTCTTTGTCTGACAACACATGGATCCTAGGGATGGAACTCGAATTAACAATCGAGGCAGCAGGCACCCCCACCTGCTGAGCCATCTTAGAAGCTCTGCCAGGGAGATTCTAATTTAGACACACATTGAGCAACCGCTCCTAACTAGGTCTTGCACAATCTGCTCTTTTGCTGAAAGACCTTTGCCCTCTGGGAACTGTCACTAGTCAGGGACACTGTGGCCAATGAAGGAATAAAAGCATCACTTATAATGGTCTCCCAAGGGAAGTCCAGTAGCCAAGTTTGTACCCCGAAAGAACATTCGTAACACAGGACAGTGGCTACAGCACATGAGCCCTTGAAATGGGGTTTATGTTGCTACTGTGTAACTCAGACTCTGACCAAATCAATGCATTGAAGTGAGTCAAATTTATAAATTGATTTCAATGAAATATGCTTTGGTTATCTTCCTGAGATGAACAGGCAATGCTACCAGCCATTTTCTTATCTATAGGGTTTCCCTCAAGGCTGGGATGATGCTGGGAAGAAGATGACCCAATTTTAGCCCCACACCTTCAATGTGTTAGTTAACATGATATGATTATGCTTGAGCAATATTTTAAAATATTTAAATACAAATTAAGGTATTATTACTCTACTTGACTTTTAATCAAATTTGCTTAGTTTAATGAAGAAACCCCCTTCTCAGATCTTCCCCAAGGCTTTCTTTAATACACACTGGTTTCTTAACATTGGGTCTTTTTATGGACCTGCAAGAAGCCTTAATTAGATACACGCTACAAAATGACAAGATGGAGCTTGCAGCCTTGTGTTACAGTCTCTGATTCAGATCTCAAAAGCAACAGAGTAGCAACTATTTAAAGAAGTCCTTTATTGGATGAAAATCAGGAAGGGGCAACAAATTAGATCAAGATGTGAGAACCAAGCAGATTAGTGAAGAATCATCATTTGCTTCTTGACCCGAGAAAGCAGTGTGTTTAACAAGCTCACCTTATCCAGGCATTATTTTTTTTTTCATCAGTTACAAAAAAAAAAAAAGTTAAAAAAACATTTTTAAAGCAACAGATAGTGATTATCCACTAAAGTGAATATTTGAGTTATGATTGATTTTTCTTTTATATTTTCAACTCTTCATTTGTACATTAACACACTTGTAAATTTTCTACTGCATGTACAAATCCTGGGTTCCTTCCAGTTCACAGAAATACTTCTTCACTGGCATGGCCTTAAGAGTTCCTCAAAGGCTGCCTTCTTTACTGTCTGGCATCAGTTAATCCCACTTCTCTTATCACAGATATGAATTGATGCTGTGACCATGTGTGTGTGCATGCATGAATGTGTGCATGTGTGTATATGTGCATATGTGCATGTGTGTGCACATGCATGTATCATGCGTGTGTGTGTACACTCATGCACACTCATGTGTGTGCATATGTGTGGGTGAGTACCTGAGTATGTTGTGGATTAGTTTGGTGCTCCTATCTATTTAAATGCCAAATACTTCATTCCAAGACCTGGTTGCTCCAAGACAGTGCTTTTAACTGCAGAGCCATCTCTCTAGCCCCAAAGTTTGTATACCTATGTATACCACCTTTTGTTGTATAAACCTTGCCCCTAAGTTATCTGTGTTTTGGTTAATAAAGATGCCCACAGCCTGTGAAAGGTAGGCAAGGCTTCAGTTCCAAGCTTGAGGTCTGAGGCAGGGACTATGGAAGAGAAGAGAGGGGGAGAAGAACTCACCATGGGGTAGATAGATCGTGAGCACATGGCCATGAGGGTTAGCCTGTTGGAGAAAGAGCAGATCAGGCAGAGCATGGCAAGTGATACCTTGGGATTATTGACAGGGAAGTAACAAAATAGCACAGAGGGTTGATATCTGCCCAACTCTAGTACTTGAAGGCTTAATATAAATATAAAGGTTTTGTGTCTTTTATTTGGGAACGTAATGATCTAAGTTCTAATCTATTTATTATAGTATACACTAATAGTATAAAATTAGTATAATAGTATAAAAACAACACAACATGGTGTTGTCAAAATATACAAACTTTGGAGCTAGAGTGATGGCTCTGCAGTTAAAAGCACTGACTGTTCTTCTAAAGGTCCTCAATTCCCAGCAACCGCATGGTGGCTCATAACCATCTTTAGTGGGATTTGATGCCCTCTTCCGGGCATCAAATGTGTCTGAAGAGAGCAACAGTGCATAAAATAAATTAAAGTATATATACAAACTTTGATTTATGCTCCTCAAAATTATATGCACATTATAATCCCATAGCAAATAATCATTTGTTCAAAACGTATATACACTATATAAATAGTATACTAAACCCTGTTATGTCCTGACCCCTGCCTTCATCTAACTTTCTTCTCTCTGTCTCCATGTCTCTTTGTGTGTCTGTCTCTGTCCCCTCCTCATGTTTATATACATCCCATACCATCTTCACACTGTGTTAGGTTGGCCTTGAACTCACAATCCTCCCACCTCAGCCTCCGTGAAAGCTTATACACCCCTGGTGTTCACTGTAGTTTCTGTGTGCCTTCAGCTTCCCCACTTCTCAGAAAGAGAACTGCTGTTTTACACCATCTCACCTTTGCCTTTCTGTTCTCTCTACTCCTTCCTCTGCTTCCAACCCTTTCATACTTCTAAATCCATACTCAGTTTCAAAGTCCAGTCTCTGGGAAACCCACTACTATCTGGGATAACCATTGCTACCCTACTCCAGTCTGATTTGGGAGTTCTCTGGACCTGCAAAACCTCTACACATATCACTTAAAGACATTTTCTCGTTTCCAATCCAGATGCCTTTGTTTCTTTTGCTTCCTTAACTGGCTAGCTATAACTCCCAGCACAATGTTGAGCTGGGAAAGGGAGGACTTTTCACATCACGATCAAGGGCGATGCCCTTTCTACAGAGGCTTCTTATCCGGTTGAGAAATTTCAGAGTTTGTTGTGAGTACTACCATGAATGAATATTGAATTTTGTCAAATGATTTTTCTGTGTATATTCACACAGCCATATGGTCTTTGTCTTTTATTTTTGGTGTGTAGCATTAATTTTGAAATGCTAAGTGAATCTTGTGCTCCTTGGATAAATCCAGCCTGATCCTGTCTAGATGTTGCTAGATTCGACTTGCGATGCTTTAGAAGGAATGGTTTGCTTGTTTTCACATGCTGTCCTCCAAAGGCTCTGGTCTCAGACAATCAGCAAGTTTGTGTCTCTTCTGCTTTTTCTGAGAAAACTTGTTAACATTTGTCACTATTTCTTCAATTTTTTTTTGACAAATCTTCATCTTCACCAGTAAAGCCAGGGCACAGATGTTTCCTTATGGGAAACTTCTAATTAGTAATTCAATTTCTTCAGTTATTCTGTTCTGACTTTCTGTTTCTCCTCAAATTAACTTAGATGGTTTGTCTGTTTCTGAGAATATAAGCTATCTTCACTTAAGATGTCTAATTTGTTCTTAAAGCCATCTCTTAGCAAGTCTCTTCACCTCTGCTGGGCAGATGGCAACACCACTTACTCGCTAGCTAAGATTTTTAATTTTGTTTTCCAGGAGCCAACTTTTGCTTTTTATTGTTTTGTCCTTTGTGTGTGTGTGTGTGTGTGTGTGTGTGCTCTTATCAATCTCCTTTCTGGTTATTATCATCTATCAGAGGTTCAATTTGCTTTCTTCTGGGACCCTTTCTTTTCTGAGTTGGTCATTAAAGGCTACATTTACCTTGACATTTTACTTAGCTACAACCGTCACATTTTGAGGGGCAGTGGTTCTGCTTCTAGTACTTTCAACGAACTTCTACTTTTCTGTGTGATCTTTTTAGGACCCATGGCTTATTCAAAAGTCTGTTGCTTATTTCCCAATATTTGAGGTGTTTTTTTTTCCAGTTATTTCTTCCATAGAATTTTGTTATTCTTTCTCAGAGAACATGCTTTGGTGATTTTGATTTTTTTAATAATAACTGGATTTGTTTGAGGGTCTAACATCGATAATCCATTCCTTCCTTCTAAACTATGAGTGACACCTGTTTACATGATATGGCACTCCTATGATTGCATAATGTGGAGAAAGAAATTATATGACAGACCTCTGTAATCCTGAGCTCCTCTTCCAACAGAGGGGGGAAAACATAGAAAGCCTCTGGTTTGTAGGTAGAAGGAGAAACCTAAGCACAAGAAGAATTTTGTGTAGCACTGCTCTACAGACGGAAGAGCCACATGGAAGGGACTGGGGAAGGTCTCTATGTGGTCACTAGCCAAGAGCCAGGGCACATGATATCATTCCTGCAGCTGAGAGGAACCGATTTTTTTTTTTCAACAACTGGAATGAGTTTGGAAACAAATTCTTTCTGGAGCCTCAGAGCCCAGTCAGCCTGGTGAGACAAAAACATCAAATATCTGTTTTTACACTACCAAGTCTGGAAATTTGTTATTCAACAATATAAAATCAATATATAACATAGGTGGGCATGGTGGTACATGTCTATAATCTCAGCACCTGGGAGGCATAGGCTGGAGGATCAACAACTAACTCTAAGGCTACATAGTGAATTCAATGCCATCCTGAGCTAATGAGACGCTGACTTTTCAAATGTTATCCCTCTTCCCAGTTTCCCCTCCACAAAGCCCCTATCCCCTCTCTGTTCCCCCTGTCTCTATGAAGGTGCTCCCCCGCCTGCCAACCCACTCCTGCCTCAGCACCCACACCCCAACATTACCCTATCCTGGGTCATTGAGCATCCACAGGACCAAGGGGCTCCCCTCTCAGTGATACCCAATAAGGTAATCCTCTGCTACCTATCCACTGGAGCCATGGGCCCCCCATGTGTACTCTAATAACCAGATTTGAGGGAAGGAAGGCTAACGGTGTGACGTTTGGGCAACCCTTGTTGAGTCCGTGATCGTTAGATGTTCTGTCATCCTGAGGGCTCACTGCAGCTCCAAGGTAGTATCTGTCTTGACGAAAGCGAGACTGGTCTTTCTCATGACTGACAGGAGGTGACAGGATGCCTGTGGATGCAGAGCCAGTGGTTGGAGTTGGCATCTGATGAGTGAGCAGAACTGAGCTGAACCATCTGGGCACAAGTGTTGAAACATTTAGACTCATTTCCTAAGGGCAACCTTGCAAATACAGCTTTACTCATTTCTAGTTCATGACTGTGCATGCCAGTACACATGTGCGTGCAGGTGTGCATGCTGAAGCCAGAGGACTTCAGGTCCCATTTGCCTTGATATTTAGGCAGGATCCCTTACTGGCCTAAAATGTGAGAAGTTGTCTAGGAGGTCTGACCAAGAAGCCCCAATAATCTGACAGTCTCTGCCTTCAGATGACTGCAGTTACAAGACATATCGCCTCATCTGGCGTCTTTTACACGAGTACTGAGGAGTGAGCTCACCTCCATACTTGGAGGGCAAGCACTTTACTGACTGAGCCACCTCCCAAACCCCAGCAGTTCTTTCTACCCTGCCTACTTCAGAACCAGAAGCATTAGGATGTGTAAAATTAACAACCAGTAAAATCAGAATAAGGAAAGCTGATTCAGGATTTAAGAGCAACCTCCCAGAAATAGTAGCCCTACATTTACCACCAACACTAACTCCCCTGTCTTCTTGGGATGTGGTACCAGAATAATTAATTGCTCGCTTTCCCAGCTTTTTTCCTCCCCCTGGCCTGCATATCTAGGTGGAATCCAGCTGTGGGCCAGGGCTGGATGCAGTAGGTTTGGGAATAGCTTTTGTTTTTCTCATACAAAAGGACAGCTGCTGCTGGCTCTGGCCTTCCCTTTTCCTTCCACCCTGGCTGTGGGCATACTGCCTGGAACTGGGGCTACTCTCCTGAAACTGAGAGAGGCTGGGAGAGTCAAAGTGGTGCTGGCTCTGGTCCTCACGAGCTGCCGGACAAATGCTGACAGCTGCCTGCTCCAGACTTTCTGAGTCTAAGTGAGAAACTCTGTCTGTTGTGTTGAGCTATAGCTGAAAACAACGCTGACCAACGCACGCACAGGAGCTGCCGTGTGCCATGGGTAAGCAGGAAGGAGGCACTGTCAGGCTGTTCCAGGTCTCAGTCTTGCATCAGGAAGATGGCATGGGAACTCTTTGTCCCTAAATGCAAGGGAAATATAAGATGACTATGGCCAGATCAGAAAGACTGGCAAGTGATGTAAAGGAGATTCTGTTGACCAAAAAGGAAACAGGAAACAGTTTGTACACACATACACGCACACGGAGACACACACGCACACACACACACATGCACACGGAGACACACACATGCACACACACACATGCACATGGAGACACACACACACACACACGTACATATACACACACATAGGAAATTTTTATAGGAGAACTTCAGGCACTAAAGACAGAAGGAATGACAGATTAGAAAGCCAGCACTTTGCAATACCTCCTGAAATGGCAGCCTAGTCATTAACTCTCACCAGCTACTGGGTAAAACTTACAGAACTGTCCAGAAAACTTAGATCAGGCTAAACCTGTGTTGTTGTTGTTGTTGTTGTTGTTGTTTTCTGAGTTTTGTTTGTTTTCCTATCTCCTAAAGTGGGACATTATCAAAGCCCACAGTATCTACATGCCATTTCCTAACCAAGAATCAAATCTAGTTTACAGAACGAAAAGAGCAAGTTAAATTAAACCAGAGGGGATGAGTCAAATCTAGAAACAGAGAAAACTGGGGAATGGATTAAAAAAAAAAAACCCAAGTCACCATGTCTTATATCCAAGGAGTGCAGAGCCCCCCACCCCCACCCCACCCAGATGAAATTCCTGGTCCTAAACAAAAACTTGCTGAAGCATCTCCTACTTCCATACCCGCTACCTGTGCATCTCATGCCAGAGTCAGGGAGCCTTTTCTTATGGGGACATCCTTCCTCTCCCAGCCCCGAGTGTACCCCCTTTTTAATGCTCCCTTCACTTCAACCCCAATAAGAACACCTTGGCTTTCTCTGAGCTAAGTTGATTACTCAAGCCAAGCTACACATCATCTGCCCTCAGGAAGGGCCTGTTTTCTGAAATCCATGAATGGCAAAGACCACAGTGATGGAAACTCACCTCGTCTGTCTCTTACCATGGTTGCTTAGGTTTTAGTTTCCTTTGGGTCTTAACCTTCAGAATCACAGCTATGACTCTCCATCTGGGTTAGTGACCTCCTTTGTACCCTCTGTCCTCAAAACACACTGCAAGCCGGCTGCCACAGCTCCTCCAGTGAACTTACTCTATAGCCTGTGAACTCCTCACCAGGGTAGGACCTACCACACTTCACCTCTATAGCCCTGGTGCCTTGCACTTGGTAACAGTGAATTAAACACATTTTAGAGAATGGACTGAGTCACTGAATAATTTTGAAGTTCAAAAATCCAGTAGTTCTGACCTCCAACTTTCGACCACACTACTTGTTAAGAAAGAAGTCTTGTCCACAGGTGTTAATTTAAAGGTGTTATGCTAAAGGGGAGATACTGTAATAGTCTTCCAAAAGCCATTGGAGGGTCTGGTAGGAAAGAAGGCCTGCGTTCTGTGGCCAGACCCAGCCTCCCTCTTCATCTTCCTTTCATCAAGAAGCTGCCTTTTCTGGAATGAGCAACTGGCTAGTTCCTCCCCCCGCCCCAGCCCCCCGCCTTAAAACCCAGGACAGGGCTGGAGGGGGAAGTCTAAAAGCACACACTACTCTTGTAGAGGACTGAAGTTTGTTCCCTAGTGACAGCACCAGTCAGGTTACAACAGCCTGTGACTCCATCCCCAGGATGGTCTGACACCTCTGGTTTCCAAGGGCGGCAACACTCCTCACACACAGAAAGACATATAAATAAAAGTAAACAGTAAATCATTAAAAAAGTCAGGAATGCTGGGAGGAAGGGTAGAAGCCATAGGAACAAAGACTGGAAGCCAAGCCTTCTTTGGCTAACGCTTGCCACCTTAGAGTACATGGGAACCTGACTCCCCAGAGGGTGACTAAACTCTGATCCTAATCTTCAGCCTCTCCCAACAAGGTCCCGTTGCCTGGACCTGGTGCTAGTTATTAGAGCTCACTATGCAAAGGGTGGAGGGCCAGATTATTCATGACAACCCGGCACATCCTTGGCACTAGGCTCTCAGCTATTCAAGGTAACAGAGCACTTGGGGTGGGCTCAGACCAGAGAGAAGGGACAGACCATGTTCAAACCTAACCGGACAGAAACAGAGCTGCTTTCTCGTTTATGTGCTCTGAGCTCTGTCTAAGCCCACAGAAAACCAAATCAATCAAATGTCCCAATCCAGAGCTTCCCATGCTTTCTGTTTCTGATGTAAACTAAGGGAGGAAGGGGTGTCACCAGCCTAAATGAACGTGGACTGTGCTGTTTATAAACCCATGATTATATACCCAGGCTGAAGAGTTCTAACCAGTACTGTGGTAAAAACTACCTTCTCCAGACTTCAGCAGTCACGCCTTGTTAGTTTGGTGGGATAGCACCTGTTCGGCTACAACTGCCATTTTATGAACATTTACAGTACCTGTCCCAGCTCCAAGGCCACTGGGGGATCATGGGACTCAAGGACTTAAGGCTGTTCTCAAGGCTCAGAGCCAGCTACCCCATGATACTAAGCACCGAGGCATGACAACTCTCAGCGTCTACTAGATTACAGTCCAACTGATGCCAACTTGTCATAAGTGTCAGCACACAGTGCAGAACTTTAAAGGCTTTTAATTAGAGATGGAGAGGGAAGTGTCCCCATAAGCAAGCGCACGTACCATACATACTGCCTTTGACTGACACCTCAGCAGTTGGCTCTGCAAGGCATGCATAGGCAGCAGCAGACAGACTTCGTGAGGGTGGAGCATCACTTACTTATCTTGTCGCTATGACAGATACCTGACCAGAGCAACTTGAAGAAGGAAAGGTTTGCTCTAGATCATGGTTTAAGGAGATAGTCCTTCGTGGCAGTCGCAGTGGTGAGATGGCTGCTCACTCGTGTATGCAGTCAGAAAACCTCAAGAAGAGAATGCTAGTGCTCAGGGCTTTCCCTGTCTCCTCGGACCATGGGACGGTGCCATTTGCACCCAGGGTGTGTCTTCCCTTTTAGGATAAACTTCATGGAAATTCCCTCACAGACATGACTGGAAGTAAAAGCCCCTCAAAGTGACAGTCTGGAGCAACCATCACAGGCAGGATCCTGGGTATCTCATTACCTCTGCACCTTACACCTTTCTTCACTGTGCACAGCACAGAGTCCACAGCTCCATACATATGTTCAAACTTAACAGACCAGCATCATAGATGCAGACAGGTGGGAAAGAAGTCATTGTGCCCTTAGACGTGGGGAAAGGAAACTAGGGTGGAGAGAAGGAAACTGATTGCTTCTTGTGACTCCTAGTTACTCGTAGAGCACAGCTGAGCTCCTGTCCCAGTGTCCCTCTGAGACTGTCTAGAAGGTAGGAAAACTTGAAGACAGGAGATATAGAGGTATAAATGCATTAAAATAACATTGACATTAAGGTCCAAAGGGAGATAATTATAAAAATACTATATATGCTATATACTATAGAGCTGTAGGAGGATTTGAAGTGGGGTGTGGATGTAAGAGAATGGTCCCCAAATTCCCTTCTGAACTTCCATGCCACGTCCCTGCTCTGTAGCCATCACGTTCCCAGCTAGTATTGTCCTTGTCAGGAGAGGACATAAGAAGCAGTTTATATAGGTCAGGTGATATTTTAAAGTTCTATCTGTTAATTAATTTGGTTAGAGTGTGTTGCCACCAGAAAAGTGATGAGCCTTTCCCAAACACCTTGGCTGTTTGCTCATCAAGAAAAGTCACACATTTTTCTCTGTGTAAAAAGTGTCAAAGGGAAAAAAATTAAACCGAGTCTCTGAAAAGCCTAGAATCAGGACTGTCTTAAAACTCAGCACATGGCGTGGTGACCCCAGAGAACCAAGGGGGACATAGCATGGTGACCCCAGAAAACCAGGGGGAACATGGCATGGTGACCCCAAAGAACCAGGGGATACGTGGTGTGGCGACCCCAGAGAACCAGGGGGAACATGGCATGGTGACCCCAGAGAACCAGGGGGAACATGGCATGGTGGCTCCAGAGAACCAGGAGGAACATGGTGTGGTGACCCCAGAGAACCAGGGGGAACATGGTGTGGTGACCCCAGAGAACCAGAGGGAACGTAGCATGGTGGTCATCCCAGAGAACCAAGGGGAACATGGCATGGTGGTCCCAGAGAACCAGGAGGAAAGTCTCTCTGGAAATGAACATCAGGTCCCTGTCCTTTCATTCTGTGTCAGAGGCTGAAATGCTGAGTCCTGAGCACAAGCTCACCTGAGGGCCATGAGCACAGCAATGGCTTGTTTGCTTTTTACTTTGTTTTAATAGCATTTATGATAGCTGTGCAGAAATTTGTATGTGGCAGCAGGAACTCACACTGCTAGAAGCCTCCAGGTAAAGCTCCTGAAATGTATGTATCTGTATACAGGGCTGCCACAGTGCAAATCTTACCAGCTTTTCTACAATTCTTGGGGAGACCACTATATATATGTGGAGGTCAAAACTGCCTTTAAAGCCAGGGGCTGTGGTGTATGCCTGTAATCCCAGGAGACCCTGCATGGAAGATCCAAAGTTTGGGAATATCACTCAAGGTCAGAGTGCTTGTCAAGCCTCTGAATGGTTCCAGATTTGTCCTCCACTACTGAAAACAAAATTCAGTCTGGTTTTTTTCTTTTAAAGATTTCTTTGTATTGTTTGAATTATGTATACATGTGTATTTCTGGGTGGGAGTATGCACACCCACAGAGGTCAGAGGTGTAGAAGCCCCCTGGTGCTGGAGTCACAGCAGTAGTTGTGCCTGACATGGGTGCTAGAGACAGAACTCCAGGCCTCTGTAAGAGCAGTCTGTGTTTGTAGCCACTGAGTCATCTTTCCAGCTCCTTAAACCAGTTTTCAGGTAGCTTTATTGCAGTTGGGTCCCTGGCCCCTGAGAACCGCAAAGGCAGGCTCAGACACTGACTAGGACAGACTTGGTTTTATTGTTGTCTGGCCTCGGTTCCTAGGGTGCATGAGGAGGCCCAGTGTGAGCACTCCCTGCTCCTCTGGAGTCCTGGGGAACACGAAGAGGCCAGTGAGAGCATTCCCTGATCCTATGGACTGAGTCTAAACGGCCTTGGAGCAGAAGCAGAATATTATGCCAGCACACAATATTCAGCCCCAAAACACCAGAATTAGACCGGAAGATAGGAGATTTGAGGGCCGCAGCTGTTTCACACGCCACACAGAACACTCACACCTCTGTAACCAGCAGTTCCACTCAGCCTGTCCCATTCTTAACCTTAAAGAAACCCACATACCTTGGCGCAAGGAGGTGTGTTTGAGCACATTCACTAGAGCGTTGCTTGTGCAATCAGGGAAAATTGTAAATACCTAAATCCCCACGGTGTTAGTCAGCGTTCCTCCACCGTGACAGACGCCCCAGATAATTGACTTACAGAGAGTCAGGGCTTATCTTGGCTCTCAGTGTTGGAGGTCCTGCTTGGCCCCACTGCTGTTGCACCAGAGGTGAGGCAGCACATTTGCAGTACAAAGTGCCTGGCAAAGTGTTTTCAGTGGGGAAATGCAGGAGAGGACTAGGCCAGGTTTCCAAAGTTCCCTTTGAGGGGACTCTCAGTGACTAGAGACCTGCTGTTAGTCCCCAACCCATGAGGTTTCCAGGAGTCCAACACCATGTCCAAGACACAGGACAATTCAAAACCAAACTCTAGCTAATGGTTTCCACCTAACCTACCCATCCAAGGGAGCATCACACAGCAGGAAGTAATAAGGTAAACAGACCCTCAGAGCATACTACTGGCTAAGGAAACTTCATAATAATACCACAAGTGCCATTTATCTAAGAACAAATACAAATACTCAATACAAAGTAACCATGCATTCATATAGGATCTCTTCAGAAGTGTGTATCTGTGCAAATCAACCAACAATGCTCCTGGAACAGACCAGCAATGGAGCAGGACGGGAGGGAGGCCAAATGAGAAGTCAGCCATCTTGGAAATGTTGTAATACACGAAATACAATATTTCATGTACAAAATAAAATCACCACATAAAATATCCAATACTTATATACACCCATTATGACAATGTTTAATAATTCATGATTAATATACTAAAATTTATAATCAATTGATTTATTAAATATATTTATTGTAGTAACTTATCTTTATATAACATCTCTTTTCTTGTAAAATTATATTTGTCTATGAAGTTTAGCTTTATCTTTACCTATGTATATGTGTGTGTTTCCTTATGTGAGTATATGCACTTCTTGCATATAGGTGCCTGCAGAGGTCGAAAGAAGACACACGATCCCCTGGAGCTGACATTACAGATGGTTGTTAGCCGTCCAAAATGGTTGCTAGGGACCAAATCCAGGACCTTTGCAAGAGCAGGGAGTGTTCTTAACCTCCGCGCCATTTCTCCCATTCCTGTGTATGAAAGTAAAGCAATCGCATAGGAACGTCTGCCCCTCCAGATTCCTTCGTCTTACTTTCAGATGTTTCCGTGTGCAAGCAGATCCCAGGAGCCTGTGTGATGAGCAGCTGGATCTTACAGCTGCTGGTACCAGGCTTAGGCATTTCAATAGCTTCACTTTGCAGTGTAGGACACACAAATTATTCAGAAGTCTTGTTGAGGTATAATTCTTGTGGGATGGGGTCCAGGGGTCGGGGCTGTGATCCTGTATCTCTAATAAGTTGCTGCTGGAGGTTCTCGGAGTCTGTACAACTTGACTTAAAGCAGGATTCCAAATGGACAGCAAGTAATCTGTGAGGAGAGACTCGAAAGAGGAGGGGCAGCTGTGTTGGAGGGCAAACAGAGGAACTGTACCGAGGAATCCCCGGTGGATGGGTCTGATAAACGGGATAGCGAGAATGCCGAGGGGTGAAGCTGAGGGACAAAAGCAATATTGGGCTCAGAACCTGGTACTCAGCACACTAGCTACTGATAGAGGCTTTCTGGAGAAAAGGATGCCAGCATTCCAGAGTGGATGTGTGTAGGGTGGATCCGAGAGGCCTAAAGCTGTGGTCCAGGCACAAGGGTCCAACGAGTAGCTCATGGTCTCTATCCTTGCAAGGTTACAGCTTCCTGGAAACAGAGTCCTCATACTCCCCAAAAAGAAAAATGTCGTTCTGGTTTCTCTCTGACTACTGAAATCTACTCTCAAATCCCAGAAAGCCTAGGGGCTGCTGTGCACAGCAGAGAATAATCAGTCAGCCCCATGGGCCCCACCAGCATCACCTTTCTTTATGTAAAATGGTACTTTGATCAAACTGGTAGAAGAGGAAAGCTTCTACTTAGCAGGGTTCTGACCAGCTCACACAACTGTAGAGGACTCCTTGAGAAAGGGGTAAGGATTATAGTCAGGGTGAGAGGATGGGGTAAGGGCGTTGTAAAGCCTTGGTGTTCTTAGACTCTCCAGACTCTGAAGAGTTCACTCCTTTCTCTGTTTTACTTTGCAGGAGATGACTCCAGTCACTGTTGGCATCCAAACTCACAGAGTGCTGTCGAAGCAACAGGCCCCATTAAAGCACTGGCTGCCCCTGGGCAGCTCCCTGGAGTCTCCCACAGGCAGCTCTTGTGGGTGAGCTCTGGGGATGCAGAAGCACAGAGACCTTCCCCATTTCCCATCAGACCATGTATTGTGTGGCTTTCCTGGGTAGATAGATCAGATGTAGGGGACCAGTGGAACAATTCTACCCAAGTCTAGCTTAGTGATGTAATGAATTTATCAAGGTTACATTACACACACACACACACACACACACACACACACACACACAGAGAGAGCCTCAAAGGCATGTGCATTTCTTTAAAGTCCCATATCCCAGCCTGCATGATGAGTCACAAAAGCTGTATGCCAGGAACTCCCCACCCTGCCCCTATTGCAGACAGCTCCTCTGAAGAGCGTCCTCTCCCCAGCAGTTGCTTGTTGCTTGTATTACTTCAAGAAGGGACCTTGAGAGTCTTGGACCATTTTGAAGGGGTGACATATCAGAAGCACGTCCAACTACCCTGCAGCTGTGTCGTGTGGGTGTGAGGGGGGCTTTTCATTTGGGCATTATCATCGTACCATCTGGTTTAATCACACCTGCTAGGCCCATAAGCTGACACCTGCGTTAATATTTGACCACCCAGCTCCAGTTACAGCATCAGAGAATCGCACCTGCGTGTGAATAGCTGCATGCCTGACTGCAGTTCTAGTTCTGTGGTAATAAATCACAGGTTATTACATTTGTCTCTTACAATTTGATTTTAAATGTTTCTTCAATTAAAAACAAAACTGTTCATACACACAATTCCTAAAGCACGCTATTTAATTATTTTAAATAAATCACTTATTTGTTTCTGATTTGAAAAGAAATATACGCAATTATAGAAAACAGTGAAGGAGTAAGAAAATCATTAAAGGTAGCAGTCATGACTCTACCCAGAGATGTAAAATTCCTTAAGTTTTCTCCTAGATAGAGTAATTTTAGATTTACATAGAAGTCTCAGGCATAATAAAACTCTCATTTCCTCTCACCTGGCTTCCCCTGATGGCAACATCTTATGTAACTATAGAACATTTGTCAAAACTAAGAAATTAGCAGTGGTACATGCTGTTAACAAAACCACAAAACCTGTTTAGATTTTGCCAGTATTTGCACAAGCAGCTCATCTAAGGCGCACAGGGATGGACTTTGTGCCCCATTTTACCTCATGTGTGCCCAAGTGTAAGGTCAAGCTACTGAGAAAACATTGTGGTTATATTGTTTGATTTTTTTTTTCAGCTGTAGAATAAAGTTTAGTGTGCACAACTGTTCCATTGGTGATGGGGGAAGAGAGGGAACCCACTGGAATTGTCTTTGGCCAGGATCATGGGGAGTCTGATCTGCAGAGGATCAGCTGTGAGGCTGTGGGGAGGAGATGGCTAAAACGTAGCCGTGGTTTCTTGCTCAACCAAAGGGCAGGATCCTGGAACTCTAGTATTTGGCCTGAAGAGGCCATTTGTTATTTCCCCCTTTAAAAGGCAAAGAGCATAAGTAAGGTCAAGCACATCCTTTACACCACAGGGAGTATATAGAGGAAACACTGCCTGCCCACCTGCCCACCTGCCCACCTGCCCACCTGCCCACCTGCCCACCTGCCCACCTGTCCACCTGCCCACCTATCCACCTGTCCACCTGCCCACCTGTCCACCTGCCCACCTATCCACCTGCCCACCTATCCACCTGCCCACCTGCCCACTTGCCCACCTGCCCACCTGCCCACTTGCCCACTTGCCCTCCTGTCCACCTGCCCACCTGTCTACCTGCCCACCTGCCCACCTATCCACCTGCCCACCTGTCTACCTGCCCACCTGCCCACCTGCCCTCCTGTCCACCTGCCCACCTGCCCACTTGCCCTCCTGTCCACCTGTCCACCTGCCCATCTGCCCACTTGTCCACCTGCCCACCTGTCCACCTGTCCACACCCTCACCTGCCTACTTGCTTTCCTCAACCTTCCCACCTGCTCACCTGCCCACTTGCCCTTCTGTCTACCTGCCCATCTGCCCACCTGCCCACCTGCCCGCCTTTACTCCCTGGGCCCCTCCCTCCTCCCTCCTCTTTTATGATGGTTGTGCTTTGCCCTATGAAATGTATACATAAATAAGACAGGCATTGTCTCAGCCTTTATAGCAAGGAAGAGAGGCTCCTTTGAGTGACCTATCAGTAACCATACAATTACAGATCTGGTAAGTGCTAAGAGATACAGGCCAGGGGTCCAGGACACTGAGTCAGGGTATTAAGAAGGGTTTCCCAAAGGGAGGGGAGTTTAAGCTAAGCACCAATGACCACAGATAAATGCTGTTCAGACAAGGCAAAAGGGCAAACCTGGAAGGAGACAACCTGAGCACAACTGAGAGCCGAAAAGGTGCTGGCATGGTTCTCCACCAAGAGGTCCTTGGTTGAACAGATGAAGGAAGTTCTTAGGTCATGGTGTAGTTAAGGGATATTTGCCTAAGTAGCCATAACCTCAACCAGTAATGGTTGCAATAGAGCCACAAAGCCTGCCATATCTCCATGTATCTCCCAAACATCCCTTGGATTCTCCCAGGAAATCTACCATGCCTCCTCTAGTCAGTAGATGGCCCAGAATTCAGCCACTTGGCTTTCCTCGTCACTCTGGCTGAAGCGGTGAGAGTCTGCTCTCCTGGACAGGTCTAAGCTCCTGACACTGCCAGTCACACTGACAACACAGCGTCTAGTGGTCTTCTGTCTAGCTGTAATCACAGCTTTGTACACTGGGCCTCAGAACTGAAGCTGAAGGTGGCCGCTTGGCCAACTACCAAGAACAGCTCAGGGGATTTCTGAGGGTGTTAAGGGCTCTGAATTTAATGGCAGGCTGGGGAAACAGCGAGCTGGAGGTGAGGTAACAGAAATGTGCCTCTGTGTGATGAACATGGCCTTTGTCCTGGCCCTGTCACACCCTGGAAGTTCCCATCAGCCTCTGGAAGGTATGAATCCGTTTGTATGTGTGAGTGTGAGCTGGGTCAGAAAGAGGAGGATTTGTTCATTCTGCTTCTCCAAATTCCCAAGGTCACACAAAGGGAGACGCCTAAGACTGGCTGGATTAGAAGTTACAATCATATATGCCCACCACTTCCATGGCTCATGACTGCCTGCTGAGGTCCAAACCCACATAGTTTTAAGAGACCCTAGAGGTGAGTAAGACACAGGCTTCATTCTCTCTAGGTGTGTGTGTCTGTGTGTGTTTGTATCTGTGTGTGAGAGAGAGTGTGTGTATGTATGTGCATCTGTGTGTGTATGTGTGAGTGTCTGTGTGTCTCTGTATGTGAGAGTGTGTGTGTGTGTAAGTGTGTGCATCTCTCTGTGTGTGAGAGTGTGCATGTGTGTGAGTGGCTCTGTGTGTGCATATCTCTGTGTGTGTTCATCTGTGTGTAAGAGTGTGTGTATGTGTGTGTGTCTTTGTGTGTGTGTCTGTGTGTGCATATCTCTGTGTTTCTATGTATGTGAGAGTGTGTGTATGTGTGTGCATCTGTGTGTGTATGTGTGAGTTTCTGTGTATGTCTGTGTGTGAGAGTGTGTGTGTGAGTGTGTGTGTCTTTCTGTGTGTGAGAATGTGTATGTGTGTGTGAGTGGCTCTGTGTGTGCATATCTCTGTGTTTCTCTGTGTGTGAGAGTGTGTGTATGACTTAGTGTGTGTGTGTGTATATTTATGTGTGTCTATGTATGGGTATGTGAGAGTGTATGTGTATCTCTCTGTGTGTGTCTGTGTGTCTGTGTCTGTGTGTCTGTATGTTCAGTGTCAATCATCTCCCTCAAGCACTGGCCATCTTATTTTTTGGGACAGGGACTCTCACTGGACCTCTCAGCCGATTCAGCTGGACTGACTGCTCAGTGATTCCAAGAGCTCTCTGATCTCTGCCTTCCTAATGCTAGGACCACAAGCACATGATACCACGCAGGCTTTTGTATGGCTGTGGGGATCTGAACTCAAGTCCTCCTGCTTATACAGCAAGCACATTGCAGGCTGCACAAGCTCTCCCGTCCCAGCTGAGGCTTGATCCAATTGAGAAACACATCAGTATCCTGACTGTGCTTGAGGAGGGCAGAGCCATGAGTAAGGCTTGATAAGCAGGGGAGTTATGGGCGTTACATCCTGAAGTTTGGCTAGCAGGAAGCTTGCAGGCGAGTTTAGGCAAGATGAGAGAACATTCCAGGCAGGGCAAACAAGCAGATGCAAATGCATACTGGTGTAAAATAGGTACAGCATTTGGAAAGCTGTAAACCACTTCTTAAAGCTGGAATTCCCACCTGGCAAGAAAACCTAAGGCTGCTTGGCTAGCAAGGGATAAATCACGCCTGAAACACCAGGTTTCCAGTTAAATCCTCTAGACCCACATTATCTGATGTGGTAGCCATGAGTCATGGGTGACAACAGAGTTGAAGTTAGTTAAAAATACAGTTTAAAAATTCAATACTGCACACTACCTATATTTCAAGGACTCAATAGCCAAATGCGGGTAGGAGTCACGTGGGGCAGATAAGAAACAGAGAGAGACCTTATCTATCAGCAAAAGCAGCTCAACTGACAGCATCTGACTGTGTTCTAGGGGCTCATAGAAGAATTGTAGGCAACGGAATACCATTCCATGTTTGGATTACTCTGCTTGTAGATGCTGGAGGGGGTATAAGAGAAGCTAGGGATCAGTTAGGAGGCTTTGTGCACAGGTGTGGAGGCTGCAGGCATAGATATGGAAGCTGTGGGCACAGATATGGAGACTGTAGGCATAGATATGGAGACTGTGGGCACAGGTGTGGAGGCTGTGGGCATAGGTGTGGAGGCTGTGGGCACAGGTGTGGAGGCTGTGGGTACAGGTGTGGAGGCTGTGGGCACAGGTGTGGAGGCTGTGGGCACAGGTTTTGAGGCTGTGGACACAGGTGTGGAGACTGTGGGCACAGGTTTGGAGACTGTGGGCACGGGTATGGAGGCTGTGGACACAGGTGTGGAGACTGTGGGCACAGGTGTGGAGGCTGTGGGCACAGGTGTGGAGATAGCTCTGTGAGTGAAATGCTTGACTTACAAGCTTGAGGACCTGGGTTTGGACTTCCAGCACTATTGATAGGTAATTGGAATCTCATCACTGGGGGACATGATGACAGGTGGTTCCTGGGGTTGTCTGATTAGCCATTCTAGATGAATCAGTGAGTTCAGCTTTTAAGTTGTTATTATTTCAAAAGAAGATAGAGATAGAGGAAGGCACCTGGCATTAGCCTCTGACCTCCACGTATATATCTTCGCTTCTATGCACACACAAAAGAAGGCATTTGGCACAGTCTGGCCAATTGGCTGGCATTATAACACATTGTCTCCATTTGCCTGGAAGGTGCAAAGCTGAGCAGAACAATGAATGGTTCACTTGGGCTCTGACATTCCCCACTCTAAGAAGACAGACTCACAAAGGCTCTTGAACCTACACACTAAACGAAGTGACCATGCATCTCACTTCATCTCCAGGAGGACCTGGAGATTGCAATAGAAAGCAAAAGTTGATTCACAAGACCAAAGGCCTCCCCTTGTTTTCTAGAAGTTGAAACCAGAGCTTTCAGGGTCTAAACCACCAACTAATGAGTACACATTGAGGGATCCATGGCTCCAGCTGCATATGTAGCAGAAGATGGCCTTGTTGGGCATCAATGAGAGGAGAAGCCCTTGGCCCTGTGAAGGCTCAATTCTCCAGTGTAGGAGAATGTGAGGGCAGGGAGGCAGGAGTGGATGGGTGGGGATATACCCTCATAGAAGCAGGAGGAGGGGGCATGGGAGAGGGGGTTTCTAGGGGGGGCCGAATCAGGAAAGGGGATAAATGTTAATAAATAAAATATCCAATTTTTTAAAAATAAGAAGTCGCAGAGACACAAGACCAGCCTTGCTCATACCACATAGGTGGAAAAGACTTAGGTTTTCTATAGGGACAACAAGTCAGATGTTTTAAGGAAACCCAGTTGCCTACTGCTCAAAGTTGGAAGACCATGAGGGTCTGAAGAGTGTTTCAACACTGGTAAGTTTGTTTAGGCAACCTCTCCTTTCCTCAGCTGCTGCTGCTGTAGATGTGGAACGGGAATGTTGATGAATCCTTGCTGAGAGAACTATTAGAACAACATGCCCAGTGAGCCATTTGACTCACAGAGAGCACCTGACAAGATCCAGGCTTCTGTGTTCTGATGGTGTGAATGTCCCCTCAGGATCGACAGCAGAATGTGAGAACATCACCCCATACTCGTGGTTGAGTCAGGTGGGGATTCTAACTTGAGGCCCAGGGTTGGCAGTCAACTGCCTATAGACCTCCTGGCAACACTTACTTCAAGGGCTAGGGACTCCTGCTGTGAGTCAAGTCTTATAAACTGGGTGGAAGAATCCATTTCTCTCATGGAAACTCAGGAAGGTGCTCTGACTGGTATCTGTATTCAAAGGAACACAGGTGAAACCATTTATCAATGCTTTTATGGTTACTAGTGTTCAAATCCAGATTCTGGCTCAAAGATTTGCTCTGAGGAAGAACACAGTATGGGGCTAAGCCCTGGGGACCGCAGTTATACACTGGATATTTATTGTGTTAGTGCTTTGATGGCAACCCTCTGAGAGAAATTGAGAACTACCCCAACTAAGGAGGCCCTACCATCTGCAGATTAATAGATTCAGACTCCTCTCCTGGTGACGCTCATCACATCACAAACTTCCAGCCACCTTCTGTGGAAAAACATCTCTTTGAGAGATGTTTGTGATGCATGGTGTCAAAGCATGGCATGCAGGCTCACAGCTGATGATGCATATTTGCAGGTTTTCCCAGCACAGAGCCAAGCACATCTGCAGCAGGCTCCCAGCTCTCCCACATAACTCTCACTGCAGGGAGCTGGGCTCACCCCTAGGTCCTCACCAACAGCTACAGTGGTTAGCCTGGATCTGTCTAAGAATGTCTTTAACTGATAAGCACACATCCCAGTGGGGCAATTGCCACCTAAGGGACTATGTCACCAACCAAACTCTGGCCCTGGGTGACACCAGAGATCAGCATCTGTTCCTGTCTCTGGCTACCCAGTGTTGGGATTCCAAATGCATGCCACCATGCTTGGCTTCTTCATTGGTTCTGGGGATCTGAAGTCATACCCTCGTGCTTGCACTACAAGCACTTTCCACGCAGTTGTCTCTGCAGACCCCAAGCCCTTCTATGTTTAGGACTATGTCTGCACACGTAGTCTAATCTAAGTGTCCCAGTGGTGGTGGGTCACATGTCAGAGAAGAACGAGACTGCACGGCAGCCAACAGAGCCTGCAAACTTATCCTTTGGGATCACTTTATCTTCATGACAAAGCCTGACATTGCTTATGCACTTGCTGTCCCCATTGTCCAGCTTTTGAGTGTCTTCTGGATGACAACAGTCTCCTAACTCCCAAACAGCTTCTAGCTCTGCCATTTTTCAACCAATGTAGGAAGAACTCCTTCAGTCTTTACCCACTGGAGCTGTTTGACAGAGCTCTTTCAGGAGCCCTGCTGGCTCCACCAGGCCCTTCCTCTTCCATCTCTGACTCACTGGACATATGGAGACACTGAGCCCCTGAGCCAAGGCTTCCTTTGTTACCTGAGGTTGTACCACCAACAATGACTTAATAATAAGTAACACGTGAAATCTGTCCTTATTGTTTCTAAAACTGCACAATGGATCTGGCCTTCCCAAACAGAGCTGCACCCCACTTAGAGACACAGATACAGTCCTCAGGGTCACCCCTGAGTTTCAGAGATTACAGGGTTTTTGTTCACCTGACTAGCATGTTCTGCAAATCCTCTGTCTGCATCACTAAATTGAAAAGCTCCCCAGACACTACAGCACTGGATGTAATCTTAACGTCTTATCATTTAGTAACAAGCAGTTGGAACATCATTTTGTCCCACTATACTCTGATTTGGAATTAGATTGCTTTTAGCATATAGGAAAATTCCAACAGAAAATTCTATCTGCCCAGTGACAGAGAGGTAAATTCACCTCTATACTTTTTACCCCAGGCCAACAAATCTTTTGAATTTTCTGCATCAACTTTACAAAATGAAACCCAGATGTCTATCCAGAACAGGGCCACCATGCCACTTTGGAGGTGGGGACTATTTTAAGATTTAAGGTATTTTGATTACAGTGACACAGGAGTGCAAGATAATGTAAAAACAAAACCAGAGAAGCTCACATTGTAAAGCTGGTGTCTCCCCTGGTTCCTTCTGAGTCTTAGGCTCTTTGCTATGGTAAAATACCCTGATGAAAGCAACTTAGGGAGAAAGGGTCTATTTTGCCATATAGTTAAAGTGTTTAGTCCATCACAGTGGAGAAGTCAAGGCTGCAGGAGTCTGAGGCAGTTGCTTAGTCACATCCACAAACATGGAGGAGAGATCCATGAATAAATGTGCTCAAATCACTTTCTCACTTTTGAAATCTCTCTTTTTACAATCACAGCCCAGGGAATGGTGCCACTCACAGTGGGCAGACATTCTCATCTTGATCAAAGTGATCAAGATGACCCCCACTAGCCTTCCCAGAGAGGAACCTATCTTAAATAATGCTTCACTGATGTGTCCAGAGGCTTATTCATGGGTGATTGATTCTAGAACCTGTTAAGTTGACAGTTAACACTAACCTCACAAGCCACCTCAGCATGCTGACTCTTATCAACGTCTGATTATTTACTATATTCCCATGACTCTATTGGAAATCTGTTCCTGTATCAGGTTCCCCAGAACCAGAGCCTGAGTGAGGATTCAGGCTCACAGGGTCTGAGGCTGAGGGAAATGAGCGGTGTAGAGCAAAGATGGCTGTTTGCTGGAATCAGTTTCAAATTGCCTCTGTGGGGAACTCTGGGCATAAATAGAACCAGAGTCAACTCACATGGAAGAAAAGGAAGTGGACTAAGGGATGTTCTTGGTAGAGAGAAAGTTAGCCCTTTCCCTAAGGTTTGATGTGGGCTGTTTGCAGTCTACATTGCTAGCAGAGGAGCCGGGTGCTCTGGCCTGGTAATGAGAACCTAGATAAGGCCTCAAGAAATCAGATTATTATATTAAATGGTGGGACAAGCATGTAATTCTCAAAGTATGCCTCAGAAGGAAACATGGGCGGGACACTTAGGCATAAGCTCAACATTCATACCTCACCATAGAGTAATCTATCAAATATATGTGCCAGCTTCGGCAGGCCTTTTGGCTGATGGAATGGAATATGGTATGGAAAGTCTGGGAGGAGGAAAATCGTATGCCCTAAGCACGGCAAGCCAGGCTCTTTGGAAACTGGAAGGAAGAACGTAGAAGTGTCAAGGAGTGGAGAGGCACTTTGCAGGATAGAAGCATTGGAGAGACAGTGGACACTAAGCACGCGACCCTGAATAAGAGGTGGGGGAATCTAGAGAGGAACACCTTTCATGTTTACCAAGAAATAAGCGTGTTCTCTCTTCTGTGTTTTGTTTAGCAAACATTTTCATTTTTATAGAGATTTTCAATTAGGAAAGTATAACACAGAAACAGATATACACATACTTGCATGTGTACTCGAGCGCAAGCAAACACACACACACACAAACATCTTAATATCCATCTGTGAGTTCTAGCCATTTGGTAATAAGAACAGCTCTTCTCCTTTCGCTTGGCGTTTGGAGGGAGATGGAGTCTTCCTCTTCCTGAAGCTTACAGGTGTTTTCCATTCCCAGACTGCCAAGTGAAAACAGCAACAGGCTCACATCCCAGGCAGATGCTCCTACTAGGCAACAGGGCCCCTGGGAGCTCAGGCAGGAGACTTGTCCTCACAACGGCAGCCACACGGGACCCGGTGCTTAGTGTTCTCATTCAGCTCCCACACATCCTGCCCTTCCCCCTGAGGAGCAAAGAGGCAGGCTTGCCCCCATCTCTCCACCACATCCTCCTCAGCCACGGTCATCATTGTACTGACATTTTC
Source organism: Mus caroli (assembly GCF_978045245.1). Lineage (NCBI taxonomy): Eukaryota > Metazoa > Chordata > Mammalia > Rodentia > Muridae > Mus > Mus caroli. The sequence goes on along the minus strand of NW_028227266.1, from coordinate 121,002,488 downwards.
TCCCCTGTCTCCATTTCTAAAGACGCACGTATCAGAAACATACCTCTGTTTACATTCAAAGTTAAATATATACACCAACTTGTTTCATCTGAGAGAGCCAGAAAGGAAACTCCTGTTTACCCCCAATCCAAATAAGAAGGCTCAAAGAGCCAAAAGCCATTTGGCACAGCACAGTCCCAGGGAAGAGGCAGACAAGAGGGAAACTGGCTGGAATAGAGAGTTAGTTCCCAAAGCCACTCCCTTTAGGAGGTCTGCAGCCTGGCTTCTAGTCTTATCTGCACTGATATTGAGGGGCCATGCAAAGTGGTCAAGCATTGAGAAAAAAACAACCTGTCAGTTTCAGTGCCTTCTGTTGCTCCAACAAAATAGCCAAGGACAAGAATTTACCAAGAATGGGGCTGGGCACAGTGGTGTGTACCCGTGGTTCTCTCTTCCCAGTAGGCTGAGGTGGGAGGACCACTTGAGCCAATAAGCTCAAGTCAGCACAGTAAAAAGCATCGTCAAAGAAAACGATTGGGTTCAGGTTCCAGAGGCAGCAGAATCCAGTAACAAGGTTTCAACTTCGAGTTACTTTTCTCATTGTTGGAGCCAAATACCCAGCAAGAAACTAGTCAAGGGAGGAGGGATTTATTCAGTTTGAGGGTTCAGCCTGTTCCGAAGGAAGCTGCAGCTGCAGGAGTGAGCTGCTTGCTCACATCTCAGCAGACCGGGAGCAGAGGAAAATGCTGCCACACAGTTTGCTTTCTCCTTTTTGTGCTTTTAATTCCTTGGGTTCCGCCCACAGGCAGGGCAGGTCCTCTCCACTCAGTTAATCCTCTCTGGAGGCATAACTGACCCAAAGACACATGGTCTATGAAGACATACCCAAAGGCGTGCCTTGCTGATGCCCTAGGTGTTTGATATTATTAATCCAGTCAGGTTAACGATGGAAACTAACCATCATTCTTGGTGTCTGGCAAGGGCCACCTTGCTGTGTTATAATACAAAAGGTCACCACATGACAAGGCAGAGCGCTGTGCTAACCCAGATTCTTCTACACAAACCATGGTGCTGTCATGGGATTTCCCCTACTTAATTTTGTGCAATTCTCATTATTTCCCCAAAATCCACCCTCCAATTACCAGCAAAACGTACCGTTGAATATTCAGTTTACAACACATAAGCTCTAGCGGGGGGATATTTAAATTATGGCAGCCAGGATCTGTCTAGTGGAGCCCATCAGACTTCTGTCTCTTGCAAGCAAAATTTAATAATACAAGAAAGTGTATGTTCTATTCGCTGTACATATGCGTGCCTGGCACAGGACTGAAGTCTCAGCAGGATTCCAGATAAATAAAAACAGTCCTGCTGTTTGGTTTTGTACTCACTAGGCATGTGTCTGAATCACAGTCAGTCCAGCGTCGTAGGTGCACAGCGCTCAAGTTTCAAGGTGGTGAAGGAATTCTGTGTGTTAGGGCTTCCTAGACAGGTTTCTATGGGGTCTTCTTGGAGAGAGAGAAAGGACATATATGGAGTTCTAAGGATGAATGAAAACTTGTCAGGTAGGTTTGACAGGATGAGAAGAGAATGTGGGGACCAACATTTTCATGGTAGACAGCTAGGAGTCAAGACTAAGGCTTGTATTATGGTGGAAATTCACACAGACAGCACTGAATGGGGATGCCCTTTGTCAAAGGGGCTCAGTTGTAGAATTCTGTCTCATTTAAAATGAAAACTGAACCAGAGTGATCAGAGACAGATACCCTTAGGAAAGACTAAAGAAAACCCAGGCATTTCACCAAGATGGCCAGCAGAGATGTTCCCCATGGGGGTGAGGTGGGGAATGGACCTGGGTGGTGATTACACAGGTGTTCATTGTCTAACAATTCATGATGTTTTATAGACAGGTTCTATGCTGTTTATATTTTTATGATTGAGCCACTGTGAATCAGGCTCCTCTTTGCACACTCTCCTGGAGGTGAGATGGCAGGTTTCCCACAATGCATTACAGGGGTTTTCTCCAGCATTTAGTTCAGTTGGTTTCCTTGTGATCTGAGCTGTCAGAGGACTTCAGGGAACTTATGATTCTGCCTGCAGGAAGCAGAAGTCTGATGTATTCCAGCAATACCTCTCCTCCTAGAAGCTCCTTTGTTAGAGGCAAAATCTTCAAGTATATATTGCTGATGTTTGGAGGTTGGGATTTGGGAAAGTAATGAGCCTTTACTGTTTTATAAGAAGAGAAAGAATAATCCAGACAGATAGCACATCACTGGGGCAGGGGTAATGTGTATTTGGGTATTTGGTTGTTTTTTTTTCCCTTATACCCCTCCCTAGTGGGACTATTATATTATATATTACATTATGCTATATTGTATAAAACAAATACTTTAAATGAGAAGAAAAGAGCAGCAGTATTGGCCAGCAAAGTTGGGGGTGGGCCTAAGAGAGGGATCTGGAAGGTTTGGTTGGACGAAGAAGTTGAGTTTGGAAGGCGATGGGACTCAGCTGCTAGGATGGCATCAGGAGAGAAAGGGAAGGACGCATAGCCACCTGCTTAGGGCCAGAGCAAGAATCCAGAGTGGCCAGCACAAAGTCCTGAGCAGTGGAGGACAGAAGGAGAAAGGAAAGATGGGTTTGAGTAACGGAGGTGGCTGGTAGAGGAAAGAGAGGAAAAAGGGCATTGATGGGAGGAAGCATAAGAGGGTCTTGGTCAGGCTTAGGCACTAGCTCCACTATGCTGAGCTGACAAAGGGTCACATCCACAGGTGTTTGGTACTGAGGTATCTGCAGAGTCTCAATGGGAGCTGTATTAGAGCGCCTTCCCCGAGCTGCTGGCGATTAGGAAGGCAAGAAGGGCTACGGTCATGACAGCCCTTGCTCCTCTTGGAAGGTCACGGGGGATCCTGCAGGATTAGTTTGTCCCTGGCATTCACTTTTAACATCCTGTCTTCTACTTTACAACCACCTTAGCACTGTTTGTCGGCTCCCATGCCCATTGTCTGTCGGTGGCCGTTTTTCCCTCCATCCATTTTCTCTTTAAATCCACAATGAAAATGAACCTAGATCCATGGGGCTCAAGATTGCCCAGGATCAAGTCATCAGGTATGTTTCTTCTGGTAGACTCTATCCCACTGACCGCCATCCACACTGAAGGCAATGACACCTTTCATTCCTTTCTTAGAGAGGGGTCTCGCGTACTTCTGGTTTGGAATCTCACGAACTTCCGGTTGGCCCTAAATTTGAGATTTTACGGAAGATGATCTTGAAGTCCTGATCCTTCTGCCCCCACTTCTCCAGTGCTGGGATTGCAGGAAAGCACCACTGCACCCAACTCAGGAGTTATCCTTTATATATGAAATGCACCCACAGGCCTGGAGGCACAGTCCTGTGACGTTAGGGGAACTCAACGGCAATCCTAAGTTTTATTCAACATTTTCATTTATTAGGATGCATGCATGCTAGCATGTGCACGTGAAGGTCAAAGAACAAGGTTTTAGAGTCTGTTTTCTCCTTGGACTGTGGATTCTATCTGGGGATGGAACACAGGTCACCATGTTTGTGTTGCAAGTGCTTCCTGTGGAACCATTTTTCTGGTCCCTCATTCAGCTTTCTATATTTGACTTCCTTAATATCTAATACCTTAAAGCTTGTGTCAAAAACCAAGCCAAAATTCTGAGAAAAACACTTAAATCAAAATGTTCAAAGTATGCTTTAAAATAAATATTAATAAATAGAATAAACACTAATTCTTTAGTAATGGAATTGCTCTCTTTCTAATTTCTGGATTTAATTTGCAAGTAATCTTTACAGAAAAGGGCACAGACCTAAATAATATGCCTTATGGTGCTCCAGGGGCTTCTGGGAGCTGGCTCAGAGGATAAAAGACAGGTCTGCCATGCTTTGGTGGTCTCTGGGAGATCGTAGCTACAGAAGTATCACTCAAGGGTAAGTGCAGAGGAAGAAAATAGAGCATAAAGTAAAGATGGAGTACTTGATCAGCGGTACCTTCATCTGTTTCTCTTGACACCATGTGGGTTTTAGGGGCTGGGACAGAGCCCTGGAGTTCAGGTTCCACAATGTCTTTATTCTTCTTTTACAGCACAAAGTTCACAGCATTGTCAGAAAATAAAGGACACATTTTCTGAAGGAGAGCCTTTTAGCTTTTATGCTGCCTGTCCAGACTTGGTGCACTTTCAAAAATTTTTACCATGTACTTTGAATGTCTTTCCCTGGTCTTGACTGTTATTTTCTCTTTATTTAAGATTATCTAATCAATAAGATATACAGAACAATCAGTATAAAGAACACAATTCTTAAATGTTCAGCTCAGTGAGTCTTTTGCTAGGACGGACAAAGAAAAGCAAGCAGAGGGTATTTATTCAGAACTCGCCTCTGCAAGGCATTCAGCACCAGCAGCAGCAATGAGCAAAGACTCCCAAAGCAGGCAAAAGAACAGAGGGTGTTTACAAGAACTATGCAAGGGTTCAGACAGAAAATTGGGGCTCTAGCACTTATGACTGAGTCCTGATGGTGCTAGGCCACTTGGTGTGAGCTTCACGGGCTTTCTAAGTGTCCAACTTCTGCTATTCATGTGATCTGTCATCGTTCACTGGGGCCAGTACTCTACTGTGAATATGTGCATGCACACTGTGGTATACCACAGTGCATTTATGGAGGTCAGAGGACACTATGAATCTGGTCTCAGGAAGCAAACTCAGCTTGTCAGTCTCTCCCACAAGCACTTTTACCCACTAAGCCAACTCAGCAGCCCAGATTAGCATGTTTTGAAACTTTGAGTGTTTGGTAACTTTGAGCACATAGAGTACAGAAAGTGTTAGAGCCACTTTCCACGAACAGAAGACCCTCGGTGTGCTTAGGGAGGTGGTTGTTTAACAAATCAAGACCCGGTTCTAAGACTGCCTCCTGAATGCTCTTGCAAGATGCAGCCAGCAGGGGAAAGGAAAGAGAAAGCAGGGGTAAGGAAAGAGAAGCAAGAAAGAGCTGAGCGGAGCCATGCTGAGTTAGTCACAGTGTCTTAGAACTGGTGAGAGAAGGTCATCCTGAAGCCATTGTGTTTGCACTGGCTTGCTTACATCCGGGTAGTAGGAGAGTAATTACCGATTCCCAGTCACTGTGATGTGGGCTGTTCTTACACTCAGTCGCCTGTGTCTCCATCCACCCATACATTTTGTCTGTTGTCTATGTAAGATCTGGGGTGTTACCTGCTGATGCAGCCCGGGAATGTGCCTGAGACCAGTCCCATTGCTCACATCCTCACAGGATCTGGTGGGACCAGACAAGGAGAACACAAAGCAAGTGTGCAACAGAGGCCACCTGTGCCCTTGGATCTGACTCCAGGGCATCCACCAGCTGTCAGTTACCACTCTTGAACCTCAGACTTCACACTGAGAGCCCACCTCTCTGGCAGATTGGGGTTCAGGAGTTAATTGAAGCTAGTTTGAGGGTTCCAATGCTGTCCTGTTTCTTTCACACAGCTTGGTGGCTCTTAGGCTCAAAATGACCTTCTTCTCCTTCTCCTTCTCCTTCTCCTTCTCCTTCTCCTTCTCCTTCTCCTTCTCCTTCTCCTTCTCCTTCTCCTTCTCCTTCTCCTTCTCCTTCTCCTTCTCCTTCTCCTTCTCCTTCTCCTTCTCCTTCTCCTTCTCCTTCTCCTTCTCCTTCTCCTTCTCCTCCTCCTCCTTCTCCTTCTCCTTCTCCTTCTCCTTCTCCTTCTCCTTCTCCTTCTCCTTCTCCTCCTCTTCCTCTTCCTCCTCCTTCTCTTCCTCCTTCTCCTTCTCCTTCCTTCTCCTCTTCCTCCCCTTGCCCCAACTTTCTCTCATCCTGAAGGGAAACATCTGTTCTAAGTTGCAACCCCTGGTTTTGTTCATCAGCTATGTTTAATAACTTTGGTTGCTTCTTTCTCTCCCTTTTGTCTACTTCTAAACCTTTTATACCAGGTCACTTCATTCTAGGGACCTTGGTGAGGCTCAAGGAGGTATAGCTCCCAGCATCCTCCCCATTGGTAAGATAAGAACACTTTACTTCCCTGCCTTATTGCACACTTAAATTAACATTCCTAGAACTTCTCAAGATGCTTCTGAAACAAGCTCTTACCCACAATGCAATCACTGTCTTTGATGGGCCCCTTCCATTGTGCTTGCTGGAGTTTCCCAGTCACTTGTCCTTGGTGCAGAGGACAACGGAACTGAGGTCTGCACCACTTCCTCTTGCTTGATTAATTATTGCCAGGCTTTGCTGTTCTCCAGACTAGAAATCAAGCCAGCTGAACTGGCTTTGTGCTCAGGGCATTTCGCTTCCATTACACCCAATCCATTCTTGACCCTAATTATATGAAATATGCTTCCATAATTTTCCACTAGGTGAATTACATTAATGCCCAGAGTGCAGCCCAACCTCTCCTCCTCACTATGACTCGATTATGAAACATTCATAGGTCTTGAAACATATGGTAGGTTTCTTCCCATGCTTTTATACTCAGGGTCACCTAAGATGCTGCCAGGGCCCACGTCCAGTGCCAGAACTCCACGGAAAGCAACTGTGAGAGGCTGTGGACTGAATTTTAAACTTAGAGCCCTCCCAACAACATAACCTGGGGTTCTCTCTCTCTCTGTCTGTCTCTCTGTCTGTCTCTCTCTCTCTCTGGCTGTTTTAACTATTCCCACTTTCCCTGTGTTCCCATTCAGTCTGCCTCCCCTCACGTCTGTCATCCAGCAAAGCTCAGCAGAGAGCTTTCCATCTCAAGGGCAAGTCTTGGCTTTCTGTCTCTGCAGCAGGAAAGGTTTTGTTTGCTTTTTGTTTCTGACTGTGTTCCAGATGAATGCTTCCGGTCTCCCTGTTTACCACGAGACACACACAGACTCTGCTTCCCCTCATTCTTCTCCGGGCACTTTCTTTCTCTGAGCACCAGTGGCCAGGGAAATCTCTTCTTCTAAACACATCCTGTCAGATACAAAGAACAAAAACATCCCAGCCTGGAATCAAGAACTGGGGTGGTTTGGTTCCATTTCTTACTGCAGAAGCTGATCAGTTTGCACTTTCTAACAGGGTGTGTTCTTACCCAAGGGGAAGGGTACCCTAGTCTGCCATGAAGATAAAAATGTCTTTTTGTGTCAGTTCCGAAGATCCAAATGCAAGTCCTTATGATTGCAGGTGACGATCCTACCCACTGATCCTACCCACCTCAGCCTCATAGTCTGCTTTTTGTTATTTTATTGTTTTTCATATAGGGTCTCATTATGTCACCCAGGCTGGCCTTGAACTTATGATCCTTCTGATTCACCCTCCCGAGTTCTGGGATTCCACATCTGTGCCAACAGGCCTCGCTATTGTAACAGTCTCAAAAGGAGTTCTTTATGCTTTGCCACTGTTATCGGTTCTCCCAAGATTACTTCTGTATCATCAAATATGTGATTGTTCAGGGTTCCAGGCTACATTCTATGAAAGACCCAAGACTGAGCTTCTTTTTGCCTTGATAGTTTAGTTGGCATTTGAATCTGGAGAGAGTATTACATAACGTCCACAGGGCAAAAGGAAAACTGGAAATATTTTGGTTCAAAATACTAGTAGAAAGGATAAAGTATTTCCTCTAGGTTTCTAGAGTCCCTTCAAAATCTGCTTACTTGTGTTAACTTCTCTGAGTACACAGAGCCTGACAGCCTTGTGGGCCAAGCATTCGATCATTCTGTGACACCAGGATGGGAGGGAGGAAGGAAGGGAGGGAGGCCGGCAGACCAATAGAAAAATCAAAGCCACTGAAAATCCCAAGTCAGCAGTTCTCAAGTGAGCAGGAACCAGATTTCCTGCCAACAGCCCAAGTGGGAATGGCGTCTGGGATCTACATTTCCATGCAAGTTTACACACTGTCCTTATACAAGCATCTTGTGAGAGGATCTAAGGACACATCCCTCCCCTTCTGCTTAGAAACATGTTGTATCAATCCTTCTTTCATTGGATGAGGAAACAAGAAGAATTGCCCATTGAAGAATCCCTAAAGATTCCATGTAAGACTAGAAATGAAATTATGTGACAGTAGATCATAATAAAGAACATTTTTGCTGGGCTTGACAGCAAACCCCAGGCTCGGATAGACATCCTTTCTTTTGATCTTCACAACATCCCCGCAAGGCAAATAAAACCCACAGTTTTTATTACTCTTATTATGGGGGTAGAAGAAAGACTTCATGGGGTGTCCAAGACTACAGGCTGTCCTGTGTCCATTTTGTGGCTTTCTTTATGCCATCAAGGCATGGCAGAGGGAGGGGCTCTGTATTAATAACTGAAGAGAACTGGAGTTGGAGGCATTGGTCCGTGTGAGGTCTTGAATCAAGGGCCAGGGGACTCTAAATACAATTCAAAGCTCTGTGGGTCTTATGACCAAGGGGGCAGTGTAAAATGGACTGGGCCAAGGGGGTTATGATGGATAGGTCAGAAGCGTGATCTGTGCTGTGTCTAGGGGACTCTGGAGACCACCTCCTCTTGTGAGAGAGAAGTCTTTGGTGAAGGTTTCAAAACTGTCTCCATTTACTTCAAATTTTTGAGTCAGGACTAGGAGTCCACTGGTCAACAGAGAGTCTCAAGTTCAGGTTTTTCTAAAGTCCTTAGAACAGAACTGTTTCTATCTCAGCACACAGTTTGCGTAGAAAATAATGGTGGGCTGGGCATGTAACTCAGTTGGTATAGTGCTTGCTTAGTATGCACAGTGCCCTCTGTCTATCCCCAGCACTGCATAAACCAGGCATGGTAGCATATACCCATAACACTAGCACTCAGGAGGTGTAGAGCCGGGAGGGTCAGAAGTTCAAGGTCATTCTTCATTGGCTACATGACCAGTTAGAAGCAAGCCTGGATACATGAAATCCTGTCTCAAAACCAAAACTCGGCATTTTAACAAGGCATGTCTTACCATGTGGGGAAAAAAAAACCAAAACAACAACAAATGTGTGCTAGAAGTCTGAGGAGGACAGTGTAAGGGCCAACGCTGTCTGCTGGGACCAAATGCAGCTTCCCCCTAGCCGCTAGGGCCTAGCACAACCCAGTCAGTCAGCTTTCCTTGGCATTGGGGATTCCAAATTTGGTCCCAGCACAGGTTTTTTGTTTTGTTTTGTCCTGGTTAGCTCAGGCACACGGTGAGGATAGTGCCCAGCATTCTTGGCATCTTTGGCAGGCGCATTTGTGTGATCAGGGCTAAGTATGTCCTTCAGTAGAACCTGACCTCTTCCCCACTTCGCTTAAGTCATGCCTTGCTAGAATGCAGTTTTGTTTGCGAAGCTGGTGTGCTCTGGGTGATCACCTCTTCCGACTTATTTAGATCCATTTTTAGTTCATTATTCCAGACTTTGCTGTATGGGTAATAACTGTCTTTATCATTGTTGTTAAACAAAGATAGGGTTTTTTTTTTCTCTCCCCTTTTAAATCTGTGTATCCTTTAAATGTTTTATCACATTCATTTTGCATGTGTGTATTTATGTGGGCCTGCATGTGCTGTGGCACAGATACAAAGGACAGAGAACAACTTGTGGGAGTCAGTACTCTCATTTCATGATACAGGTCCCAAGGATCAAACTCTGGTAATCTAGGCTTGGCTGCAAGCACCTTCACTGCTGAGTCATCTCACAGCCCCAACATTTATACTCCCTTTTCCTGTTTTATTGCCTCAGATAAGACTTCTAGCACAATATTGAAAAGAAGTAACCACAGGGAACATGCCTGCAGATCTCTGGGTCTTAATGTGATGTTAACTGTAGGTTTTGTTCAACTTTTCCATGTGCCTTTTGATATTCAATATGTTCAAAATCAAGATCTAATCAAAGTTGGCCTGTCTGTGATCACACATCGAAATATGTATTTTTATTTCAGGAGACTAAGTAGAACACTTCATTCACTCATTGGTTTGAAATTAATGTGCCAAAAAGACACAAAGTAAATTATCATTTTACAGCTGATTTGTTCAAACCAGAATGCAACCAAAGTTAGGGGAAATTTTAAATTTTCTTCTTCTTCTTATTGTTGTTTTGGGACAGGGTTTCACCATATTGCCATGGCTGCCCAAGAACTTGCAATGTAGACCAGGCTGACCTCAAACTCACAGAGATCTACTTGCCTTTGTCTCCCAATCGCTGGGATCAAAGGAATGTGTCACCATCACCTGGTCCTTATTTATTATTTTTAATATAGTTAAGTTGTTTATATTGATAGTAATAAAAATATAGTATTTAATATATATTTAGTAGATATGTACTTTTAATTTAATTTTTAAGTTTAAAATGTGTTATTATTATTACTATTATTTGTGTGTGTGTGTGTGTGTGTGTGTGTGTGTGTGTGTGTCAGCATATGCCACAGCACATGTGAGGTCAAAGGACACCTGTATGGAGTCAGCTTCTCCTTCCACCTTAACATGGGTTCAGGATTGACCTCAGATCACCAGGCTTGTGTGTGTACATGTGTGAGTATGTGGTGTGTGTGTGTGTGGTGTGTGTGCATGTGTGAGTACATGTATGGTATGTGTGTGAGTGTGTGGTGTGTGTGCATGTGTATGCATGTGTGTATGATGTGTATGCGTGTGCGTGTGTGTAGTGTGTCCTTTACATGCTGAGCCATTTCTAAGGTCAATGCTTACATTTTTTTTCTATTCAAGCTTCCTTGTACATTCACACAGTGAATTTCAGGAACATGATTCTTGATTTTCCATAGTATTCAGAGTGGTGCTGCCATCACTTCCCAGAGGAAGCCCCAGGCTCGTCAGCAGTCACCCCGATTTCCTGTCACACCAGCGCCTGGTGGCTACTCATCTGCTTTCTGTCACTGTGCATTTAGGCATTCTGGATATTTCATCCAAATTAAATCTGAAAATATGTGGCTTTTTTGTTTGGCTTCTTTCACTTTGCATAATATGTTCAAGGTTCATCATATGTACCACCAACCCCTTTCCTTTGGGGTGGCATTGCATTGAGTGGTTGAGCCCCGTTTGCTTGCTCGGTTGATGGACATTCGGTTGTGTATACTCTTTGGCTCTTATGGATAGTGCTGTCGTGAGCAGTTATGTGTGTGTTTTTGTGTAGATGCTGGCTCCAGTTCTCCTGGGGTGTATATGAAGGACAGTCACGTGGTAACTCTATGGCTAACACTTTCTAGAAATGCCAAACTACTTAAGTAGCTCCAGCATTTTGTAGTTCCTTGTTGAAATAAAAAAGAAACTTTCTACTAAAGATTTAACCATTGGTTCCATGGTTCCCTAAATATTTGCTAGCTTTGCTGGAATGACTGACATTTCTGGGTTTCATACCTTAAAACAAACACACCGAACGCTCCATTTAAAATATACACTTCTCTAAAAGAAGTAAAATATCCCCGGCGGGTGGAACACTGTCCAGGTAAATTTCAATGCAGAGAAGGGTCAATAAATTTCCTGTTGTTCGGCTTTGTTGGGGTAAGGATGGCCAGTGAGAGATCCGATGACTAAGAGGGGAGCGAAGATTGTTCAAGGAAAAAGAAACACAAAACAACTGGGAACTTAAACCTATTTCTGACCTAAGTTCAGAAATTTCTTTTTCCAAGGCCAAGATTAGTAGAGCTAAGCATTTATCTGCATGAAATCCACCTTAACTTGGAAAGACATAAAAGCAGATATTTAACAACTGTCTATGGGGCAGTAGTAGGGGCAGCAGGATGGGGAACCCCATTGGTAAGATTTTCAGATATCTGGGCTGCAAATGCCCTCACCAAAGAGATACTGCTGAAGGTGTCATTGGACAAGATCTGTGGGCCCGAGTCTAGCAGGGCATTGCTCATAAAATGAAGGCTGAAACATTCATTTGGGTAGAATCAGGGTGCAGCTATTTATACAGACCTAGAACTCATGAGACCAATGTGGGAGGGAGGAGACAGACAGAGACATACAGAGACAGAGACACAGAGAGACACACACATAGACAGAGAATACACAGAGACACAGACATGGAGAAAAAGAGACAGACTGACAGAAACATACAGAGACATATAGAGACACACACACACAAAGACAGAGAAGATACAGAGACACAGACACAGAAAGAGAGAAAGAGACAGATAGACAGACAGACACATACACACAGACACACACACAGACAGAAAGAGACAGAGAAGGACATAGAAGACTCAGAGACACAGACACAGAAAGTGAGACAGACAGACTGACAGAGTCATATAGAGACAGAGACACAGACACACACAGAGACAGAGACAGAGAGAGACAGAGATGACACAGAGACACAGGCACAGAGAGAGAGAGACAGATAGACTGGCAGAGACATACAGAGACAGGGAGAGAGAGGCACACACAGAGGGAGAGAGAGAGAGAGAGAGAGAGAGAGAGAGAGAGAGAGGACAAAATGGGCTTGAAAGGATGTCAGCCACAGATGAAAGAGTAAGTTGACAAGAATGCTCCATACACCCAGGGCTGGTCAGGCCCCTGTCCATTCATTTTCCCCTCTCCCTTCCCTGAGCCGTTCCCATCACCTATCCCCCAACCCCCTGCCATATTCTTTAGGGTATGAGTTTCTCCTTTGTAATGCAAACAGCTTTCAAAAACACAGAGGCCTGCCCTAGAAAGCTGCACTAAAATGCCTGTACCGGCTACAGGGTCAAGCTCTCTGTGAAACACTAATTAAGGTTCTGGTAGTCTGATATGGCCTCCCAGAGGTACAGGAAAAACAACAACAACAAACAAACGGAAGTCATCCTTAGTCTTGGTGTGAGCCTATTTTCCATCCCGGGAGCTCAATGACTCAGCTAAACTGGCTGGCCAGCAAGACTGAGGAGTCCTCCTAGAGCTGAGCTTACGGGCATGCACCTAGGTGGGTTCTGGGGGAACAAACTCAGCCCCTTATGCTTGTAAAACAAACTGAATTGAATCATGTCCCAGTTCCCTAAAATCCAAGATTTACCCTAAGTTAAGGACTATAGAAAACCAACACAACCAATAGAGAAGAAAATCAGACACTGAATTGAGAGACACAGGCAGAAGGCCACAATATGTCAAATAACATGGCATATGAATCCTTCACAGAGTCAAGGGGCGCTCTGGAAGAGCTGTCCCGAGTGACTGGTTGCTTAGGTGATGTACCATTTTCTGTTAATTCAATGGACGATATTTACTTTTCCCCTTCCCTGGGAGACTCTGGGAGAATAGAATCCATATATTTAAGCAGGTGCATGCATTTCCTTTATGTGTGAAATGAAACTAAGGAGATAATTTTAATGAATTATGTATGCTCGCTTCTTCTGATGTGGAGACAAGTGAGGCTGATTCTCTTTCCAGAGGAGTCTCGTCATCTATCTAATCTATTAGGGAATAATTGAACGGGCAACAATCACTTCCATGAAGCATCTACTAATGATGCTGTTCTACAAACAGCCTCTGCATTCAGAAATGCCAGTTGCTAAAAATGGAGCATGACGTCACCGGGTGTTGATAGAGTTTTCAACGACTCTCAGAAGCTTGCACCCTGAGCAAGGTGGGATGTTTCTGTTTTCTGCTCCCTTTCTTGACAGTGCTCCAGATCTCTCACCTCATTTGTTCTGAAACCTTTGCTTCCTCCCCACCCCCAAATTCAAATTCTTTGTCTACTTTTGTGTCATGAATCTTATAAAGTATCCAAAAATACACCATTTCCATTAACTGATTCACATTCTTTACCTCATTCAGCGAGCTCCCAGACAGCTGGCAGAATGAGCTCCAGCGCCTGGGTCTGTTACAGTTCTTTCATTTTTAATCTTACAAATGAAAGGTTTGGAATACATATGAATCGGGGTTTGTTTCAGCTATAATAGAAACCAAGGTAGCACTGGCTTTTTAAAAAAAACATATAGGTTATTCTGTTTCCCATGAATTAAACCTAGAGCAAATTATACAGGCAAGGAGGTTTCATGATCATCCAAGACCCAAGTTCCTTCTATATAGTTGCTCTGCCACCTTCCAAACAGATCTTTTGCCTCTAAATCTAACATGGTTCTGTTGCTCAAACTCTGGGTCAACACTTTTGCCATCTGTCCAAAAGCATAGCCCCTTGTGGTGGCTAGTTTTTATTGTCAATTTGACATAACCTTAGTTACCTGGGAAGAGGAGACTTAATTGAAGAATTGCCTCAAGTCAAGACTGGCCTGTGGAGCATTATGTTGATTACCAATTGTAAGAGGACCCAGACAACTATGGGTGGTACCATTTCTACCCAGGTAGTCCTAGGCTGTATAAGAAGGGTAGCTGAGCATGAACCAGAGAATGAGTCAGAACACATCAGCCCTTCATAGTTTCTGCCTCCAGGTTCCTGCCTTAACTTTCTGCCCTGAGTTGCCAGGGTTTATGTCCTAGAATATAAGCTGAAATAAAACCTACTCCACCTAAGTTGGTTTGGTCATGATGTTTATCATAGCAACAGAAAACAAACTAGAATATCACTTCTTTAAATGTCACCACTAGAAGTCACACTCAGCACTTAAGAGTTAAAATCCATTTCATAGCTGCAAGAGAGTCTGGGAAATCAGACATGTATTTTGAGGAGCTCTTGATCTACAAATTTGTTACCCTGGAAGAAAACAGAAGTAGATATATTGGGAAGAGCTAACTGTCATGAGTATAATTAGATTAGTGATTTTAAAATTGTGTTCTTTGCCTTATCATAGAATTGGGGGGCACTTGTGGGCTCCGCTCAGGGTCCACTCATCCCTGAGAATTTATATGCAGTTAATGGTGGATAGAGAAGAGAAAGACATTTTATTCCGTGGTGTACTTACAGGTAATGTGCCCATCTCCTGGAAACAAAACCTGAGGAAACTATTGGGCCATACACATTAAGAAGAGATGGAAGTAGAGAAGGGAATGGTTGGGAAGAGGGAGTGAGTTATCAGAATTGGAGGAAGACAAAAGAGGGTAATGAGAGGTAAGTGTGATTCAAATATAATGTATCCATGTATTGTCAAATACATTGTATCCATGTATTGTCATGACAAACCCATTATTATGCATAATTAAAATGTGACAATACAACATTTAAAATTGTTTCTTTCACAGTCCTTGGTCTTAGGAGGGTTGTATGTGAATTTATGGAGCACGGAGGAGTGGATGAAGTTACATATTATTTCAAAAAAAGTATCAGGCCGGGCGTGGTGGCACACGCCTTTAATCCCAGCACTCGGGAGGCAGAGGCAGGCGGATTTCTGAGTTCGAGGCCAGCCTGGTCTACAAAGTGAGTGCCAGGACAGCCAGGGCCAAACAGAGAAACCCTGTCTTGAAAAACCAAAAAAAAAAAAAAAGTATCAACATCAGGACATCCCGTTTTGTATAGTACAGTTGTGTTATGGATAACGGTGCTCATCCTGTCCCCAGCACTCTCTCCTTACAGAGCTAGAGCCAGGTTGCCAAAGGAAAGGAAAACCATAGGTAAGAAAGCATTCCCATGGCAAAGTCATTGCCATGAGTGTGGGTGCTGACCTGCCCTGCAGCACAAGCCTCATTAAAGACCATAATCCCATCACAAAAGTGCTTTCCTCTGTCTGGACTTCCACTGTCCTGCCTTTCAGCCACTATGTAGAATACTGGAAGTTTCCTGGTTTGTGTTTTCAAGTATCTTTTTAGATCAGAAAGATAGCTCAGCAAGTCAGGATGGTTGCAGTTGAAAGTGATGGCTGAAGTTCAGTTCCCAGGACATGGTAGGAGAGAGCCACCTTGGGTATCCTCTGGTGGTGGGGAAGGCATGGTGGAGGCAGCCAAAGCAGGAAGCTGGTAGATCACACCTTTATCAACACACAGGAAGCAGAGAGAACAAACTGGAAACAGGACCAGGCTATATACTCTCAAGGCCCACCCCCAGTGACATACTTCTTCCATCAAAGCTGCACCTCTTAAAGGGTCCATAACCTTCCAGACAGCTGCCACTAACTGGAATAAGTGTTCAAATTCACAAACCCATAACGGACGTTTTAACTTCAAACCAAACTTCAAAACAGTAAGTAGAAGAGTAAATGCCAATTAACCTACAATAATGGCCTAGAAAACAAACAAACAAACAAAATGCCTGTTAGTCTGTTTCTGGGGTAACAGGGCTCTATTTTCATATAACTAAAAACATATTATGGATATGTGTGTCCAGAAATGTGTGCACATGTGTATGTACAGTGTATATACTGCACACTCTACACATATGTGTACAGCACACTCTGACTTGTTTATAGCTAGCATCTTATCACAAGGCGACATACCACAGACCTCTCTACAACCAGAGAGCCTGCAACATTATTCTCCATGGTTGACGGCAATCCATTAACCATCAGGTTTAAACGTTCTGTTTTAGGATGCCTAGCATGGCTCACTGTTTTATTTTAAAAATATCATTTTATAAACAAGACCTTTGGATGACATCCTTGATTATTTACGTAGGATAAACTCCTCTACGTAGAATACTGGGCAATGTCTTTGTGATGTTTCAGATGGTTTGGGAAGAGTGGCTGAGTTTGTGGGAAGGTATAATCATACATACTTGTATTATATATGAGTGACTCCTACATTCTAGTTTATATATGGTACTTTGTCTCTTTAAAGTATGAAAAATCAACAATATCCTGTAATTTGAGGGTTAGCCCACAGTTACAAAGCTGTCACCACCCCAATCCTACTTAGACAAGGTTTGCTCTCATTCAGCCTAGCCTGGGACTTACTAGGTAGACCAGGCTGGGCTGAAACTTCTAGTAGCCCAGACTGATCCTGGATCTTGCTCCTCCTACTCCTCTTCCCGTGCTGGGACTTCAGGGGTACACTCTGAAGGGCCTGGCTCAGAACATTTTTTTCTATGTCACAACTGCAAGAACTCAGGGTCCAAGTTCACTGAACCAAATTCAGACATGGGTACCTCCTCATGTCCTCTCACCTTCACAGCCTAACAGCCCTCTGTCACTTGTGATCTGACACTGACCTAGTCAGAGAGTGCCCTTTACCCCTTACCAGCCTCAGGGCCACCTGCCCTGGACAAGTCTGATACCTCCGCAGTGGGAGCAGTGGTCATTCGCAGCTGGCTCTGTTCTTGCCGCTCCCCTGTACAAACGTTTCCTGCCTTGGTTTGCACACCTTTTAACCCGGTGCCCAAGTAGCATATTTAAAGGTCTTGACAGTCCTACCGATTCTATGGTAGCTCTTTAGCTGCTCCGGGTAGGGTGGGGCTTGAAGGGGGAACATCACACGCCCAAGATCACAAGGGTTTAGAGCTATGGAACTCCCTCTGTGTGCTATTAAGCTTAATTAAATATTTAAAATATTTGAGGTTGGAGGGGATGCCAATTATCTCCAAAGTTAAGATCCCTCTGCTGCTCCAAATGTTTCCCCAATTCCTAGGGTTGAAACAGATTGTTCTTCCAAGATCATGTGCTATTTTTATCGGCAACGTTAGGGAGCCTACACACCTGTCTGTGGTGTGCACACCTGTCTGAGGTACATCACTGCGCTTGTACACTGTGTTCATTATGTCAGAAGCAGAACTAAGATTGTGTAAACACATGAGTGGAAGTATGTGGATATGGCTGAAGGATGTTGTCCCTCTAGTTATTTCTGCGAGTGTGTGTGCCTGTGCCTGTGCGTGTGCGTGTGCGTGTGCGTGTGTGTGTGTGTGTGTGTGTATGTGCTTGTATTCGGGAAGGAAAGTCAGAGGTCAGCCTCAGGTGTCATTCCTCGTGTGCCATCTTTGTTTAGGGAAACAGGGTTTCTCTTGACCCGAGGCCTGCTGACTAGGTTAAGCTGACTGGCCAGTAAAGCCCAGGGCTCTGCCTGTTCTTCCTCAGCAGAGCTGGCTTGCAGGCATGTGGCCCCACACTCAGATCCCCATGAATGCACAGCGGGCCCTTTAACCACTGAGCTACCTCCCAGACCTACTTACTTGTTTTCTTATTATTTTGGGATGTTAAAATCAGTCGTGTGAGACAAACTGGACCTATTTTTAGAACTCCCTGGCACTCCGTGTGTTGTGTCAGTTACAACCTCTGTTAATTCATTCAGACACTTCCTCCATCATGGGGAACATCCTTACTGAGGCCCTCTGAGGCCTAGGCTGTATTCCAAGGGTTGGAGGGTGGGGAACCATCAAGGAAGAGAGGGCCCAATCCTGCCCTGTCACCAAGCAGCTGTCATGGCAGAGCAACCCTCAGTCATGGTCTCAGCCTGGGCCCCTTTACAACCCAGCACTTATGCCTGCTTTCCCTCAGAGATGTGACTTTCCCTGCCCTTCTCAGTGCCTCTTGAAGCAGCCTTTCCAAACACTCACTGACAATTTGTACATTCTTTGGGGGCGGGGATGTCTGTTTGAGTTCATATTCTAATCAATTAATTACTTATCTTTATATACTTAGATTTATATAATAAAATAATAAATATTTATTTGTATTTGTTTACTTAATATATTTATATTATTATAATATTTATTAATGTGGTGTGTGTGTGTGTGTGTGTGTGTGTGTGTGTGTGTGTGTGTGTTCCAGAGGCTGACACTGGTGTCTTTCTCAATTCCTGCCTGGTGTACTACATTTTTAGAGGTAGGGTCTCTCTCTGGACTTGGAGCACTAGCATTGTAGGTGTGCACCATCACACCCAGCCTTTTCTGTGGCTCTCATCATGCTTGCCCAGCAAGGTCTTTACGCACACACTGAGACACCTCTCCAGCTGACATCCCTTTTTTTTCTGTGAGGATATTTGTGCACTCCCTGCCTCTCTCTCCCCATCACTGAGTTACAAGACTTGCTTATCTTTTGTATATTAGTTCCTTGCTAGCTATATAAATTCTGAGTCTTTCCTTACTGTCCATAGGCTGTGTGGATTATCTTGTCTGCTGAACTGGGTAGAAGCATGAATTGTGATGATGTCTTAAGGCATCTCGAGCAGTCTAGTTGCTATCTCATGCCAGGTCATAGAGACTCCTGGATTGCTCCGGAAGTCATTCTGACCAAGGCCTGTAATGGCTCTGTCCACACCAGCTGTGGACACCAGCAGAGAGAATTACCACAGGGGAGAGAGCTCACCTACCAAAAGTTGTAGTCATGAACTTTTTTGTTTTTGTTGAATGTTTTTCCATCAAAACCTTAAGAGGCACTTGATTACAGACAGAGACTTTGTGAAAACCCAGGCGCCCCTTACTCAACCGATAATGCAATCACAGGATTCTGACCTCATCCCAGGATTCCTGTTATTTTACCCACATTCACAGCAAATGAAGTTTTACTGGAAAGTAGAAACAGTTCCAGCCCCTTGGTCTTTTTTTTCTTTTTCCATACCACTGATTTGTTAAACAAGCTAGGTCCTTGGCTTTGCAGGATGTCCTGCATTCTGGAGTGAGACATTAGAGTGTTATGTACTGTGTTCTTCAGCTCCCTAGATCTTCTCTTAACTGGAGGATTAAGGTTCTCAACCTGTGGGTCATGACCCTTTGGGGTTGAATGACTTTTCCACAGAGGTTGCCTGAGACCATCAGATCGGGAAACACAGATATTTACATCGTGATTCATAAAAGTAGCAAAATTTACAGCTATGAAGTAGCAATGAAAATAATTTGATGGTTGTGGGCCATGGCAACACGAGGAACTGTATTAAAGGGTCACAGCATTAGGAAGGTTGAGAAGCACTGGTCTAGACTCTTGATGAGACTCTGGATCTAACTCTTTCAGGTAAGAATGCGTCCCAGTCAATACTGCACATGCAATATTCCTCCACGAGTGGGTACATCTGACCTCACACTGACAGATGGTGGGTTTGGGAGATTCATTCCACATCAATACTTCTGAGACAGGGCATCAGGGGGTGGTAGGGTCAGAACAGCTGAGGACAGCATTAACTTTTGATTAAGGTCTGTCTGAGCTTTTGCTATTTATTTCTGTCTGTACTGGGGAACAATAGCATCCATATTTTGAACATCCAATAGCAATAGGTTCCCAAACTCATTGTCTCATTGAAGGTGACACATGAGATCCCACTATTCTATCGTATTATATTTAATAGGGGGATTTCTTTTTCATGATGAAACAATATGGCTGCACAGAGACACAACTGTGGCACAGGAAGGGAAGATTAGCGTTTGTCTTTGGCTTTGGAACAATGCTTTAAAGTCCTAGCAACTTCCAGCGGAGAACCATATTCTTTACTCTTTAAAAGTGTCCGTGTGAATATATGGATTTTTATACAGTTGGTTCTTCTTTACCTACCGATCTACCACATTCTGAATGTTGGGAGGAGGTGTATGTGCACATGTGTTTGGGTACACACATGTGCATATATGCACATATGTGGGGGTGCATATGCACATGTGTGTGCTCATGTGTGGGGTACCCATGCACATGTATGTGGGAGTACATATGCACATATGGGGGAGCACATGCACATGTGTATGAGGGGTACCCAAGCACATTCATGTGGGGTACACATGCACATGAATGTGGGGTTGCACACACATATGTGTGTGTGGGACACATGCACATGTGTATATGGCATGAAGGTGCACACATGTGTGGAGGTGCACATGCACATGTGTGTGTGGGTGCTCATGCACATGTCGGGGGCACATGCACATGTGTATGAGGGGTGCACAAGCACATTTGTGGGGGAGACACATGTATGTGATGGTGCACATGCACATGTGTGGGGGGAACACATGCACATGTGTATATGGCATGAAGGTGCACACATGTGTGAAGATGCACATGTGCATGTGTGTGTGTGGGTGCTCATGCACATGTGTGTGGAGGTCAGATGTCACCTTTGTGTCTTCCTCACTCATCATCCACCTTGTTTACTTCTCACTTTTACCTGGAGGTCATCAATCACAAGGCTGGCTGCCCAGTGGGCCCCCAAGGATCCACATGTCTCCACCTGTCCAGCACTGGGATCACAAACACACACCATCATGCTTGACATTTTTATGTATGGTCTAAGGGCTCTCTATCTCAGGTCCTTGAACTTGCATGACAGAGCCATCTGCTCAGCCCTATCCCATTATTTGTCATTACTAAAATGTTCTCACCCTGTTGAATAGAGATGTCTAGTGGTGGCCATTGGGTGTGTGAGGCCTCATCAGACTTTCACACCTTCTTCCTGGCTTAAGATTTTCCAATTTGCCTTGTACATTTCTTATCCTACACCCACACCCTACCTTTTATACTGGGAAATGGTGTTTAGAGACCACAGTCTGAGACTCGGGGTGCCTGTTACCATTTGGGATTTTGCAATGAATAAGAGCTACAAATAATTATCCTTAAAGGGAAGATGTTAAAATATGTGTTTGTAAAATTTAGTGTGTACGTGTAAGTGTCCATGTGTGCTGGTGCACACCTGTGTGAAACAGGACAGAGGCCAGCCTTAAGTGTCATTCCTCAGAAATGTCTGCTGTGGTTTTTGAGACAGGGCCTTTCACTGGGACCTAGAGCTCACTGATCTGGCTAGGCTAGCTAGCCAGTGAGCACCAGGAACCCTTCTGCTTCCACTCCCCATGTCTGAGATGGGGCCAAGCTTTTTCACATAGTGCTGGCTGTCAAGGTTGGGTTCTCATGCTTGCACACACTAATGGAGCCATATCCCCAGTCCAGATTACAGGGCGTTAATTTACTCTTACTACACTGTAATTTACCCAGGCACCCCGTTATAGGCCAGTGCCTGTCTCCCCCAGACCCTGGGTTCTGAGAGATGCCAGTGCCTGTCTTCTGTGGATTCTGGATGATGCGGGTGCCTGTCTCTCGAAGACTGTGGGTTCCGAGTGATGTCAGTGCCTGACTCCCTCAGACCCTGGGTTCCTGCTTCTCTTCCTCTCAGCACAATTCCAAGAGCATCATAACTTGCTGCAAGGATGTTAGAATGTGTGAAGCTTCTGGCCCCAAACTTCAGTCTCCTTTGACCTAGTCAACTCACCAAGTAACAATCTAGATCTCTCTGTGGCTATCCAGAACTTTGGGTGGCTATGGACTAGAGGGTTCTGGTAAATAGTATTGTCAACTTCAGTGCTCCACTCTTCTGAGTAATAGGATTGCACATCTTTGCCAATTAACCGTAAAGTGCCTGTCACCACAGGCGTCATCACAGGCAGAGTGCACTGCCTCACCCTGTGAGCAGAGGACTTGCCCATTTGAGCTATGCAGTCAGTGGAATGTGAAAGGACAAGGGGGTGACCTGAGGGCTTCACAGCTGCTGACGTTTGTCCTGGGGTTTGTGCCTCTGCTCATGAAGCCTGGGTGACACCATCTTTTCTGCCTGGTGCCTGAAAACAATGAGTGCAGCCAACTTGTGCCTGTCCTACAGCCTAGACGTGATCCCAGCCTTCAGCTGGACCCAGCTTGTCAGAGGCAATCATCTGTTGACCCACAGAATCAACACTGTTGGTAGCTACTGAGAGATGGGTGGTTCGTTACGCCGCATACATCATTCAAGGGGGCATCATGGAGTACCAATGCCAGAGGGCAAGGAAAAGTCAAGGTTAGTAAAGCCTTTAGCCTCCAACCGCCTACAAGGCTCACTCTGTGTGCACTCTACCCTAGCCTCTCCTTCATTTTTCTCCTTCAGGATCTTCACCTCCCAGAAGCACAGAAGCCAGAGATACTTTCAGTTTCCCCAGCCTGGGAGTTCAGAGGTGGCTTCTTCTCTTTCCCTTGGGGATTCCCAGTGAATGGGAGACAGCAATGAAGCAACTCCAGACACCACGCTAAAGTGACTCTGGTGTTGTTGTTTTTATTTGTGTGGGTGGGTGGAAGTGAGGAGTGCTTGTGCAGACACACATGTGTGTCTGAGAGTATGTTCACAAGTGTACGTGCTTGTGGAGGTCAGTGTCAACCTCAGGAGCTATACCTACCTTGTTTGTGACAGGGTCTCTCATTAGGATTTGGATAGACTAGCTGGCCATAAGCTTCGGGGATCTGCCTGCCTCCACCTCCCCAACCTGGGATGATGGGTTCTGGGGCTGGACCTCAGGTCCCCATACTTGCATGGCAAGCACTCTGAGAGATTGAGTTATGTCAGCGAGATTTTGTTGTATGATTTTTCTGGACAGAAGTGAACACACGCCTAGTCACTCTAGATAGGGCACCAGCAACAGACCAAAGCAATGGTTCTACTCAAGTTGAACCAATTGATTTATTGGGCTCATGGGAGAATGGGGGAGGGGTCATTCACAGGGCATGATGATTCAAGAACACTGTGTCATCACCCCATCACAGGCGATGACCTTTTGGAAGCTGCATCAGAGAGCCCCGCCCGCAATTAACCTTTTACCTCCTCTATACTCTGTGTACCTCCTGTACGCACCTTACGAGATCACGCACAACTGGGGGTCAGAGCAGGAGGAGTAATGGCTGGAATGCAGGTGACTGTCCTCTTATGCCCTGCCTCTCCTTGATGTTAAGTATCAACATCCCCATTGCCACGGCTGTAAACCCAGCTGCCGCTCTTCACCCTGCTTATTATGTTGCCATGACTACTAGGTCAAGCACTCTGTAGATCAACACAGCAACCTGCTCTACATGGTGCTCAGTGGTCATATCATACCGGGACCCCAACACCTCTTTACTCACAGTGGAACTCAACTGCTGGGAGGTCAAGGAAGTCACCGTCCAGATGACTGCTGGCCATACAGATAAGAAACAGAAAGAGGATTTGAACCTAGCCAGCCAATTAGTCTTAGCCATTATCCTATGCCACAGGAAGGATGAGGGTCTGGGATTTTTTCTATATTTGCAGTCCCTGAACCCACCACCCTACCCACTCACCCCTTTCCAGTATGAACGCCTTTAGTCTCAAGCCAGGCCACAAAGGACACACTGGGGAGAAAGATGGCACAGTACTTTCAAAGCCAACAACAGGGGCCTATGGCTTAGCTACACTCTCCTTCCTCTCCTGCAGGTGGTGGTGAGAGAGGTGAGAGGCAGTGAGGGTGCTGGAAAGGCCTCTCAAGGTGTGCCTTCCATGGCAACTGCATTTATCTTCAGCCATGAGACCCTCAGGCTTTTCTTCAAGTACCCAGGCTCCACAGTGCAGAATGCCAAAGGAACCAAGAACAGCCGGGAAGATGCATGTAGTTATTGTTGATCAGGGAGAGGTTAAGGTGATGTTGAAAGCAGACCAGGGTTTTTGTGAGGCAAACCTTTCCTGACTGCTTACAAAACCTTCTCCTTAAGATGCTTTGCTTCTTACAGCTTAGAGTTTTCCACATCACAAATGAAAAATGGTAGTTTGTCTGATGTCATATAATTTTATGAGAATATTATAGAAATAGAAGAAAGTGAGAGAAAAAGGAGGAAGAGAGGGAGGAAGTGGAGAGAGGAGGAGGGAGAGGAAAGCAGAGGGGAGGAGGATGGAAAAAAGGAGGAGGAGGGAGAGGAAAAAGAGGAAAAAGGAAAAGGAGGAGAGGGGAAGGAGGAGGAAAAGGAGGAGGAAGAGGAGGACCATCTCCTGTCTCCTGTTATGACAAGCAAGGACTTGGGTGACTTGGGTTTCCTTCTGTCTTCTTCCTTCCTTCCATCCCTTGTAGATCCATGACCCCCTTCACACACGCACACACACACACACACACCACTCTGTTGCAGCCCCAGCAGCTTGCTCCCCTTTTGGGGCTGCTTTGGCCACTTTAAGACCTGACTGAAGGAGGTAAGCAAAGCTGAGTGCTATGTCCCTGGAGAAGGGCTTTGGGGGGCCTAACAAACCAATTTGTCCTGCTTGGCTGGGGTCACTGTCTCTTTAGGTCACGCCTTATCCTAGGCACACAGGTGATAAAGCCTAAATTCCTACTCGCTGTGCTCTATGCTTTGAGTTGTCTATGCTTTGTAATTTGCCAGCCTCAGGTCTTATTTTGAGCATGGCTTCTGCTTTCTGTTGTGAAACAAATGTATTTTTCCAAGTGGCACTTTTCAAGGCCTTTCCTTTGGAGTGCCCACTGCCAAGAGTCTCTCTGAGATTTCCAAAGCCATGCACAAAGTGGTAACTAAAATGAACTTGGAAGCCCAAGGGAAAGAAGGCATTTAATTTTCTAATTTCCTGATTCTCCCTCCGGCTACCTCCACCAGGCCCACATTCTAAGAAATGCCAGCTCTGACTAATTCCAGTTTTCCACGAAGGTCATTCCTTTGCTACCAGGATTGCATCTAGAGAGGACCCGATTGGAAAGAAAGGTGGAGAGTAGAAATAAGCCAAGGCTTGCCCAACCCAAGATCTTTGTGCATGGTACGAAACTTCAGACCCCACCTAACTCTCTGGTCTCAGCTTCCATGAGACATTTTCATGCTTTCACTGAGCTGTGTACCCTGGTCAAGGGATCCTTCTGAGCCATGTTATGACTCTTACAACAACATATTGTCACTCTCCCCCAGCCTGGAAGCTCATGACAATGTCCTGTTGGAAGCTCATAACTACAGGATCAACTGCCCAAGGTCACACCTCTGAGACCTCCTCTGGCCTGCCTTCCCTGTGAGATCCCTTCTGACAGAGTATTTCCCTTGACTACTGCTAACATCTTCAAGCTTCCCGGTCCGCACAGGTCTTGACTTGTGGGCCTCAGGCAGGTATGCGTGTTGGAAAGTGAGGATGGAGCACAGAAGAGAAAGAGAATCTTGTCAGAGACCCTAGTTTATGGAGTTGTTGGCCCACAAGGGCACAGAGGAGTATTGGAGCACAGCCAAGGAGATGGAAGAGAACTATTTTACCACTTCAGGAACCACATGTGGAAAGAAAAATGCCAGTTCACCGACATATTGTAGGAAGCCTTCAGGTTCTGCTTCAGTCATCTGGGGTCATTTCTGAATTTATCGACTTTTATTTAACTTTACCTTCTAGTGAGGGACTAAGGGAGCTTAATGTATTCATGAAAAAATTTAAAATTCCTTTCTAGAGGGAAATGCCTATCTTTCTATTTCCATCAAAATGTCACTGGGAGAATTTATAGGGAACTAATAAAGTAGTGACCTATGGGAAAGAGGATGCAAGACCTCACAGACTGGACAGCAATGGGGACGACCCCTCTCAGTCACTCTGTGGATATTGGCGTCACTTCAAAAATCCTAAGGGTTCATAACCTACTCAGAAATGAGATTGCATATTTAAAATATTTACATTTCTAAAGGAAAGCAATCGCCCTCAACTTTAAAAAAATACTTAAGTGGGGGAAAGGGCTTGGGTCTGTTTATTCTACCCTTTCTTGCTCTCGAATGTGGGAAGGTGAGACTTGTCTAAGTCTCTCTAATAGTGTCATCGTATGAGTGGAGCTTTTGTCAGATAGGGATACTGCAGAAGTGTTTGCTCCTGTGATCAGCTGGGCATGGGGGTGCCTGCCTGTAATCCCAGGACACAGGAGATGTAGGCATGAGAATCAGGGACTCAAGGCCAGGCTTGGATACATATTCTGAGGCTACCTAGACTATGTGAAACCCTGATTCAGAAACAAAGAGGTGGAGAAAAAGGAGAAGGAGGAGGAAGGGAGGGAGTGATGAAAAGAAGGAAGGAAGGAAGGAAGGAAGGAAGGAAGGAAGGAAGGAAGGGAGGGAGGGAGGGAGGGAGGGAGGGAGGGAGGGAGGGAGGGAGGAAGGAAGGAAGGAAGGAAGGAAGGAAGGAAGGAAGGAAGGAAGGAAGGAAGGAAGGAAGGAGAATTTAATTACAGGACCCACCAGGTAAAGTAACACATACCTTTAATCTCAGCACTTGGGAGGCAGGGCAGGCCCATATCTGAGTTCAAGGCCAGCTCAGTCCACATATCAAGTTCC
Source organism: Mus caroli (assembly GCF_978045245.1). Classification (NCBI taxonomy): domain Eukaryota; kingdom Metazoa; phylum Chordata; class Mammalia; order Rodentia; family Muridae; genus Mus; species Mus caroli. The sequence continues at coordinate 120,975,758 of NW_028227266.1, read as the reverse complement.
AGGACTCCCAGGGCTACATAACGATACTTTGTCTCAGAAATCAAACAAACAAAATATTTACAGGACCCCAGTACTAATAAGGTTAGTACTGGAAACTAAGTGAGCATGGACAGGAAGATAGATAACTGGTCATTGACTACACAGTTTATACAGCAAGACCTGGCGAGCAAGGTCACAAAACCCAATTCTGCCCAGGCAAGGGGCAATCCAGCCATCTACAGGTGTTCACACCCACTGGGAACTTAGCCACCACACATCATATACACATCAGGATTTCAGGGTGGAACACCAAATTCAAGTACTCAAGTCACACACCACCTTAGGTAAACATTCCAAACTCACCCTTAGTGACTCTCTTCATAAGCCACCATGAGAAGGGCTTAGCTCTCGCCCAAAATGGGAAGACTATGGTTGCTCAGAAGAGTCGAAGAGTTACATGTTTGGAGAGACCCTGGTCACTACTAGCCTCAGAAGCCAGCTTTGAAAATGGTTTTAAATCATTGCACTGCTACCTCCAAAATCCTGACGTTTCGGGATTTTGCTGTAGAAAAAATTCATGTACCCAAATCCTGCGGCCCATGTAGGTCATTGCCCAGTGCTGGTGTGCCGAGGGCATACGTACTAAATCCAGACAGAATATGAAGGACTGCAGACCTTTTCTCAGCAGGAAACGGGGTCTTACTCCGTGACGCCCAGGACTTGGTTTCCCACTCATGAAAGGCATATCTTATCAGTGTTTCAGGATTTTTAACAAATAAAAACAGCTCTCTAGGAGGAGGTCCCCTGGATAAAGCATGGGAGTCTTAGCTTCACCTCATTCTGACAGCCTTGGTTTTTGTTTTGCTTGGCCTCTCAGACAGGATGTGTTGTTCTGACTCTGCTATGGAGCCTCTCCCGTAGATGTCCAGGAAGGTGACCCGTGACAAGCTTCCTGTCTCTTGGACTAGGTTCAGAATTGTGCTTTAGAGAGGACTTCCTGAACCATCAGGGGTTGATATGCCTCCTGGGGATCCTGTGACAGCCTCTTCCTTACCAACAGGCCAAGGATAGACGCGCGTCAGCCATACAGCCTGGGGCCTTGGAAGAAGGAAAAGGAAGAAAGTCCGAGGACCTACCTACCCTCCCTGGGGAAAGGCTTCCAGGCTGAGCTGGCCCCTCTGACCCAAGCAGAGGATAGTAAATCTTAGGAAGATGAAGGAGAGATTAACTCAGGCTGAGCTGAAGGAAGGGAGTCAGGGTCAGGAATTCGCAGAACTGTGAGAACAAAGCAAGCTTCTTCCAGTATTACTATTGTTATTTGTGTAGTGTAGTGTATGTGGGTGTTCATAAATATTCTGTCTGTCTGCCTGTCTCTCTGTCTCTGTCTCTGTCTCTCTCTGTGTCTCTCTCTTTCGTGTGTGTGTGTGTGTGTGTGTGTGTGTGTGTGTGTGTGTGTGTGTGTGTTGGGGAAGGGGATGTTTGGTACTTGCTGATTAAGTTAGGTTGACCGGATGCCAAGCCCCAGGGATCCACCTGTCTCAGCCTCTGGGATTGTAGGTGTGCTCTGACACACTTATACATTTTACAAAGATGTTAGACTAGAGTCCTATTCTGTATGGTTGGACAGCAAGCATACTATGGGCTGAACTATCTCCCAAGCCCTATTCATATGTTTTTTTAAGAGAGAAAAATTCATCTAACAGTCCAGTCCTCCTGGCTTATGGAGAATTTAAAATGAGCCAACATTTAGTTTGATTTTGTGTCACATAAGTGTGTGCACTGTGTCTGGTCCTGAGGACTCTTGCAGGGCTTGGAAACTGTGCCTATAGAGTTCCTGTGACTGACAAACAAGGTGCAGGAATCTTTGATTCTCACTGTGTTTGGAAAACCAGACACAAAGGGACCATATGACTTGTCTCCAGGGTCATAGGCAATAAAGAGAGACCAGAACTGGACTCTAGACTCTGACTTTCAAGTGCATAACCTTTGTTTTGAAATTAAGCTTTCAGGCTGGAGAGATGGTTCAGGCCATAATAAAATGCTTGTGTCAAAGGTATGATGAGGACCTGAGTTTGGTCCCCAGATACACATGAGAAATCCAAGTGAGGCTGCACACACTCGTGCTCCCAGCACTGTGGAGACAGAGACAGGAAGCTCTGAGAATTTTCCAGTTTAATCAGCAGGTCCCACGAGAGTAAGAGACTCTGACTCAAACCAACATGGTAGACTGCCTCAGGAATGGCATTAGAGGTTGCCTACAGCCTTCACAGCTGCACATATACAAAGACCACACAGAGAGAAAGAAAGAAAGGAAGGAAGGAAGGAGGGAGGGAGGGAGGGAGGGAGGGAGGGAAGGAAGGAAGGAAGGAAGGAAGGAAGGAAGGAAGAAAGAAAGAAAGAAAGAAAGAAAGAAAGAAAGAAAGAAAGAAAGAAAGAAAGAAAGGAAGAAAAAGAAAGGAAAGAGAGAGAGAAAGGAAGGAAGAAGAAAAGAAGAAAGAAACAAAGAAAGAAGGAAAGAAAGAAAGAAACAAACAAACAAAGAGACTTTCTTCTTTAAAGTAGATTTACAGGGAAGGCACAAGAAGGAACTAAAGTTCTAACACACTCTATACCCAGTTCCCCATTATAAACACATGATACTGTAGTGAGCTTGTTGCATTCCGTGGACATTATTGATACTAACTGGGATTTAGGATCCACTTGGCTTTTAGCCTTTTTGCTGTTGCTGCTGCTGTTTGTTTAGCTGTTAGGTCTCCACCAGATGGGACGGTTTCCTCAGTGTTCACTGTTTTAACAGCCTTCGTGGTTTTGAGGTGTAACATTCAGATGTTTGGGGACATATACAGAGAGTTTTTTCTCTCAGGATTAGGCATCTGTGCTGGCTCTGCCATCACTTGGCAGAATCCCACACCAGGGGTTTGTTTCCATGTTTGAGTCATGTGGGATGGAAAGGCTCCCACTTCAACCAGGATCTGCACCATCAAGTTCTATGGAAAAGGAATGATCTTAACACAGGCCCCACACAGGGTGAGGGACAAGCCCTGGGTCCACGCCACCCTGTTGCAGGATCTCAGGGTGTGTGGGCTCTGCAAGCCTATGGCCTAGCTCTATTCATCCCTGCCTAACTGGGATGTATGTATCACACAAGAGTATAAAAGGAACATTGGGGTTGGGGGCAGCCTGCCCTGTACATCCACTCTGGTTCTGCTTGCTTTCCTTCCTTGTAGCCCAGCCTTCCCCCAGCCTTAGCCTCACTCACTCCATCTAACCTAGAGCAACACAGTTACCTCACAGCTCTAAACTCTGCAGTCTTCCAAGTCCATAGTCTCTGTGGGAGTACTCCTGTTAGCCCTGTGGCAACCTTGACCCCTGCCTTCCTCACACAGTTGGCTCATATTCAGCTGACACCATAAGAGGAGGCATCCTTATGGTGCAGAAAAGAGACATCCCCATTTTATTTCTTCCTCTGTTTATTATTTATTTTATGAGATGCAGTAGACAATATTCTGTGCTGGCTTCAAACTCATGATGTAGCAGCCTAGGATAACTTTGAGTTTCTGATCTGATCCTCCTGCCTCCACTTCCTGAGTGCTAGGATTTCAGATATGTGCCACTGTGCCTGGGGATTGAACCCAAAGCTTTCTGCCTGTTAGACAGGCACTCTACAAACTGAGCCACATTCTCAGCCCCAACACAACCCTTTCTTCTCTCCAGGGAGAGCTCAGATCACCAAGATATTTACACATGGGAGAAACGCTCGAGATTATAAAAATATGCCCAATCTTCTAAAACCATAGCAACACAAGAGGCGAGAGCCTGCAAATTAAAGTGCATCTAAAGGATGGATATGGACTTGGGGTTTGAAAAATGACATTTCAAAGTCAACCAAGAGAAAATAGAATCTTGCTTTGACTCTCACCTGTGTCTCAGCCTGGTTCAGAGTCCTGCTCAGCTCAGAGGCCAGTCTAAAAAGTTTAAATAAATGAAGTAGATAAAATATAATGAAAGCAATGCACACGTGCAGAGGTCAAAGGGCAGAAGTCAGAGGACAACTCACAGGAGTCCATTCTCTCCATCAAGGGCTGGGAATCAAGTGTCTTCCTGCTGACCTATCTCAATAGCCCAACACCCAGTCCTTAATAACACTGTTGATTGTGCTAGGGGGTTGCAAGTTCAGAAGGTGTTTTCTAGCTGTCTCCAACAGGTCATAGCCTGAACTTCTGGCCACCTTTCCCCTCTTCCTCTTGATCTCTGATGTCAGATAACAGCATGTGGCTCATGCCACCGGCCCAGCCCTCCATGAATGGCCAGACTCAATTCTTCACCTTCTACTTGCCACAAGCTTTATATACTGCATCACAATCACAGATGTGGAATTTGTTCCTGCCCTTTAACTTTGCATTTAGCCATGGATGCTACAGGCAGTGTACAGAAGGCTTTGGGTTGTGCTTGTGTGACCGACCACACACGCTTCTCATACCTATGCCATTACCCCAACAAAAGGAACCCCCAGCTGCTGAACTGGTTCTAAGAGAAGCCACATGTGTGGACTTCAGGGCCCAGGCCAGATGATCCAGGTAAACCCTTGCTGACCTGCAATGTGTGATGAGTCTCAGGCATGTTCTGCTGAGGCTTAGAGCTGCCCAGTAGGCAGCAAGAGCTAATGATGCTCACTTCAGCATCTGGAAACCTATGCAGACAAGGTTCTGGGAAGAGGATTCCTCAAGTGAGGTCCTCTTTCTCCCTCGGGAGCCTCGCCGGTGATATCACAATCGCCATGACTCACTTCTTCCCCAAAGCATCAGAGTATTAAAAATAATAGTGATTAGTACTCACCTGGGCTTTATGAACAGCAGGTAGCTGCAACATGTGACCGGTTTAGGGGGTGGAGGGGCCAGGATGAGTTTCATTTGGCAAAGAGAAAATAATAAATTCAGTCAAGGGTGGTGACTCACTGGGATTAGACCAGGAGGCAGCTATCTGAAGGAAGTTTAAGATAATTCCTGATGCCCTTGGAGGATGTGTTTGAATTTTTAGAATGTCTTTATTGTCAGTCGAGTACATAATAATTGTCTAAAGTTGAGATTTTAAAAATTACAGAAAGCATAAAAGGGTCTCATAATCTATCTAGCAGATTTTTTTGTTTGTTTGTTTGTTTTGAGTAGTGTCTCCCTGTAGCCCAAGCTACATGGTTTTGAATTCATGGCATCAGGCTTCCAGGTGCTGGGGTGACAGGCATGCATTATACCTGGCTTCTCAGTGGTATTTTTATTCTTACAAACAGGGCCTCATGAAGCCCAGGATAGCTTCAGATTTGCTTCATTATATAAAGATGACCTTGAACCTCTGCCTCTTCTGCTTCCACCTCCCAGTGCTGGGATTACAGGCAGGCACTGCTATGCTCAATTTATGCTGTCCTGCATTGTAGAAAGGCACTCTGCCCACTGGGCTACATCCCCAGCCCTCTTTCTCTTTATTTTAATATATGTATATTTCTTATATATATCCAATTAGAAACATGGTACATGTGTAAGGGTTTTTCCCATTGTTCTTAACAGTTTATAAAAGAATTTCCAATTTGAAGCTGGAGAGATGGCTTGAAGGTTAAAAGCATTTGTTGTTAAGAGGTCTTAAAAGGCTTCACAGAGGACCAAGGCTTGATTCCATGAACTAATATGGCAACTTACAACCACCTTGAGCTCCAGTTCCAGAGGCCCTAGTACCCTCCACTGGCCTTGGTGGGCATACATGCATGCATGCAGTGTACAAGTCATACATGACCGAAAAACACTCGTTCATACACGTAAAGTAAGATAAACAAATCTTTTTAAAAGGGGTTTTCAACACATGGTATCATATTCTATATACTAACTCCAAAACTCTTCTGCAACCTACCACTGGACACATAGTGTATTTATAACATTTTACTATTAAAACAATGTTTTGGTGAACATTTTGTTGATATCTGAGATCATTCCTCTACTCAGTGTGTGACATGTAACATAAAAGCCAGGGGCTAAGTTCATGATTCCTTACAGGAAGACTCCAGATGAGATTTCTGGGCTAAGGGTTTGAACGTTTAAGTCAGGCTTTGGCCGTGGCGGTGGCGGTGGCGGTGGTATGTTTTGCTTTGTTTGTCGCACGTTGGGTTGCTTCGCAGGGTGTCCCCCTTTGTGCCCCTACAGACAATGATCATGGTTCTTTTCCTGTGCCTTTCTCACTGGCAGTAAGAGGTCTCCTTAAGACAGAGTGTCTCTCATTTGCTCAGTGAAATAGAACCATTCACCGTGCCTTCTTGATTGCTAGTGAGGTTCAAACCTGCTTGCTTACTGTCTGTGACAGGATGACAAGGGGCCATTGGGCCAGGGCCTCATATAACAGTCACAGAGGAGCAGATTGGTTAGTGTCCATGCTGTGGACACAGTGGAGTCCTAGGCTCAGGGAATGGTGCTTCCTGTATCGTGGATCAGCTTCTCCACCTCAGTTAACCCAGCCTAGGAACTCCCTCCTAGACACGCCCAGAGGTTTCCATGGTAATTCTAGATTCTGTCAAATTGACAGTCACAGGTTCTCAGTCTTGGAGTGGTTAAGTGTTGATTTTTTAAGGAATTTATTTCTGGTCCTGTCTGGCGCAATTAAAAAAAATTTTTTTTGAATGCTAGAAATTATACCAGGGATTTGTACGTGTTAGGAAAGGGCTGGGTTAGCATGGGTACAGTTCTGAGGGCCGGTGGGGCTGGAGGCTCCTTTTGAGGTGGGGATGCTGAGCTTTAGGAGAGCCATCAATTAACAGGAAAATCAAAAGCACTTTAAAGTCAGCCAGGTCATTCTCTGCGGTCAGCTCTGCTGTCCTGGGCCCTCCAGATCCACTCTGTAGGCAGAATCCGCGGACACATCTCTCCAGCATCGAGAGGAACCTGAACACTTGTTTTGTCTGACCGTGTCAGCAATGAGATTGGTGGAGTTTATGCATCTTCTCTCTGCCTGGCTGAGGCTACTCCCTCCAGCCTCTCCAGTCCACCCCACAGCTCCTATAGGACTAATTAGTCTGCATTTCATCTTCTAGGATAAGTCGCACTCCTGTCCTTAATACAAGCTCCCTGACAGTGCAGGTAGAGTTTTACTATCTTTGTGTCTTTAGTAGCTCATCGTGTGAAAATGGGTCCATGAATGAGTGAATGAATGAGTGAATGAATGAGTGGCCCAGAAGAGTTTAGAGCAGACCACAAACAAGGGTCTTGGAAAGCCCTGAGGGAGAAGAGCCAAGAGTGTTCATTGCCAAGTTTTGTTCTGTGGGTGGCTGGGGTTTGAGCAGAGAGGAGGCCATACACTCCAGTACCCGGATGGACTCTGATATGACCGAACTGAGAGACAAGTCTCAGGCGACATAATTCTTTTTCTGAAGCTGAGGTTCTCTCTATGGTCCTAGAGAAGGAACCCAAGGCCTCACACACACGGGGTGGCCTCTATGGCTGAGCCATCTCCACAGCCCTCTGAAGTGGTGTTCTCTAACTTCCCTGAGACCCAAAATTATCTGAAGAGCTTCTTCAGCCCGTAGCGTGAATGTGAGAGTACCAAGGGTCTCTGCCTTAGCATTCCAAGATCTCTGTTGGTGCTGTCACTGTTGCCATCGTCTGGAGCCACAGTTTGAGAATGTCTGTCTAATGCTTCCATCTGTCCCCAAGAACTCAGGACTGACCTTCCAAGTCTGTGGAGGTGACTGTACCAGGGCTGAGCTCTGGTCACCCTTCTGTCAAGCTTGGCTGTCTTTTCTTCACATGGAGTCATACGTAGAATCGCCCGCATTGGGGAGATGTCAGGGCCTCAGTGTTACTGCTGCAGGGTCTGACACCAGATCAAGGTATCTAGTCCCTTCCTTGTAAAATCTGCCAAACTCTAAGGAAGTTGGGTTTTATGTCCTGGGACTGCCCCCAGACTAGCTTTGTGCCCAGGCAGTAGCCTGGTGTCTCATCTAACACATAGGTTATTTATCATCTGTCTGCTCCACCCCAGCCTTAGCCCCACAAAGGCCTCATCTGTCATCCCCAAGTGCATACCCAGCACCCTGAGCATGTCTGACACATTTTACAAGACCCATAAAGATTTGTGGATAAGTCTGTGGACTCTACCAGATACCCCACAGATGACAAGGTTTGAAGTCTTCAAGCCACCTAGCCTAGACTTTGACTCTAAAGTCCAGAATAAAGTTCCAAGTTCACTTCCTCTCTGCTTGTCAAGTAGCAAGAGCTGGGTTGTGACTAAATCTCAGTCACTACCCTCACCGGCCTGGACAGATCCCTCATCTTATAGGCCCTGTCAAAGCTGGATTTTATTTTTAATTAATTAATTAATTAATTAATTTGGTATAGCCTATCCCCAGACTGAGTCAAGACTCCTGGGAAACTTCCATGCTAGGAAAAATGTTAGGCGCAAACAAGAGATTTGAGATGTTTTGCTTTTCTTTGGCTTTATAACTTGCACGTGTCTTTTAATTTTAGGTGAGCTTTTCCATAGTTAAAAATAATTAACCACTGTTCACGTGCTAAGCAATTGTACTGGTCACTGTATCGTTGTTGATACCAAATACCTGACCAGACGCAACCTAAGGGATACAGAGTATGTTTAGGCTCACACTGTTCCAGGGGTAGGGCAGAGAAATCATGGCAGGGACACATTGTATCCAGTCAGGAAGCAGAGATCTGGGGCTCCCTGACCCTGCTCTATAGTGACCTGCTTCTTCCATCTCTTAAAAGTTCTCCAACTTTCCCAAACACCCTACTAACTGAGACCATGTGTTTAAACTCATGAGACAACAAAGGGCATTTCATACTTTCTTTTTAATCTTTGAGAATGTGTGTGTGTGTGTGTGTGTGTCTGTTGGGGGGAGGGGGTGAGCACACTTTGTTGCTCATGTGTGGTGGTCAGAGACCAGCCTCAGGTGATGGGCCTCACTTTCTACGTTTGAGACAGATTTCATTGTCACTGTGTGGATGCCAAGCTAGCTGGCCATGAGGTTCTGAGCACAGGGTTACAGAGAACATCTGGCTTTTATGTGAGTGCAGGGGAGTCTGAACTCACACCCTTATCCTCACCCAGCAAGCATTTTCCCATTGAGCCATCTCCTGGGCCCCATCTCACATTTAAACTCCAGTATCAATAAAGACAAAAACAAACCTAAGGACTTCCCTTTGAAACAGGAATTCTGGGACTTGACCCTGTCATTCTTAACCTCTGTTTTACCGCCAGCAGTTGTCCTGTCACAGTGGGTTGGCTTTTTGCTTGGCATTGAGGAATTTAGTTATGACTTAGCAAAGCATAATTTGACAGCCACAGTCTTCACTCCACAACACTTGGGAGAGGAATTTAAAAAGTCATTTCAGTTGACATCAGACTAATTGCTCAACTGGAAAAACCTGACATGGTGACGTGGTCTCCTGTTCTTCGCCTTGGCACCCCTGGGTGCAAGGTTGCAGAACGAGCCACTAAGCATGCAAGATGTCTAGTTACTTGTGACTTTCAGATAAGGCATAAGTAATGTCAACATAACTACATCTCATGAGATATTCAGGTCATGTTTATACTTGATTATTTGAAGTTCAAATTTAACTGTGGCCCATATTTTGTCTGGCAGTTGTTGTTTCTACCAATTCGACCCTGGGAAAGGACAGACATAAAGATGCTGGAGTTTTTCACTTCTTAGCCCAGAAGTGAAAATGCTCAGCATTCAGGCTTCTTGCCCACCTCCTGGGTCTTGGCTCCTGGGTCACAGACAATCACTGGGCATGACCTTCAGTAACCCATGTGCCTCGCTGCTGCTGGGATGCTGCCCACACAGCCACACTCCTTGGAACCAGCAGGGCACTTACCAAAGCTTGATGCCAGAAAAATACTCAGGTCATAAAACAAACCAGGGCAGGAATGTTTTATAGCTGTTGGGAGCATTGGCTAAATAAAGGGCCCAGGATACCCGGAACACTTCCCTAAATGCAGAGTGTGACTCTGATGCCAGGCTTATTTATTCTGCCATTACTAAACACCACTTTATACTAATAATACCTTGCAATCCTGCTGGGCTTTTCATCTGGGGATATCTAGGTACCGTATTAGCATGAGGCAGCTTTCTATCCACTGGTTATGTAACTATTCAGGCAGGTTTTCAAAAGAGACATAAGAGAGGAACAGATGAACTTGACCTGGGTAGCAGGCATTTGGCACACACTCCCCATCCACCCTGCTGGACTGCTGGCCTCTCGTGTACGATGTCAGGACTGCCTTCTGCAGTCTGTAAATCCCAACATTGAGCAACTTAGCTGGGACACAGTAAGTGCTCAAAAGATACTTGTTTAATGAGAGATGAGAGGTGGGGAACTGTTATGACAACTCTGGGGGCTGCTTTTGGATTCGGCTTCCTGTGGGTGGAGTGGGTGGCAGATATTGAGGTTCTCATGTCCACAAGTCTTTAGGCCTTTTCCCATCCTTGAACATATCAGCCCTTTGAGCTGAAAGTACCTGTCCTTGACACAAGACAACCATAGGCTGCTGGAGCCATTGTGCCTGTGGACTCTGCAGGCCTTCCATGAAGCACAGATACAAAGCACCCAGCAAACTCATCACTGTGGGCTGCCTGCTTGTGTCATGACCTGTGCTCATTGAAGGGGACTTGGCTGACATCAAACCCCTCACGCATCTCCCTCCTGTCCTGGTTAGGTTTTTTGTTGTTGTTATGGTGGTGGTTGTTAGCTTTACATAAGCTAGAGCAGTGGTTCTCCACCTGTGGGTCTCAGCCCCTTAGGGGGCACCAAAGACCACCAGAAAACACAGATATTTACATTATGATTCATAACAGTAGCAAAATTACAGCTATGAAGTAGCAACAAAAATAATTTTATGGTTGGGGAGGGTGTCACCACAACATGAAGAACGCTATTAAAGGGTCACAGCATCAGGGAGATTGAGAACCACTGATGTAGCAGAGTCATCTAGGAAAGGGGAATTTCAATTGAAGACTGGCCTGTGGGCATGCTTGTCTTCCCAATTTATGTAGGAAGGACCAGTCCACTGTGGGTAGCACCATTCCCTACACAGGTGGTCCTGAACTGTTGAAGAAAGCCTGCTGAGCATAAGCCAGTGAGTAGCATTCCTCTATGGTCCCTGCTTCAAGCTCCTGTTTGAGTTCCTGCTCTGATTCCCTCAATGATGAACTGTGACCTGGAGGTAGAAACCAAATAAATCTTTTCCTGCCCTAAATTGTTTGGGCCAAATGTTTTGATCACAGTACACTAGAACTCTTCCCAGTCTCATTTCCCAGTGCACCTGTGTTGTTTCCTTAAGATTGCCTCCTAGTGAACCGTTTGCTCTAGAATCTTCTTTCGGGGCATGCTTTTGGAGAATCTAGCTAGAGATGGGGAGTGCTCGAATATTTTGACTGCAGCTCATTTCTCAGCTACGTGGATTCTTTCCTTCAACATCAGGAAGGTCCTTCTGATGAAAAACAACCCGAGCTAGGGAGATGGCTCCGTGCTGTACAAACATGAGGACTAGAGTTGTGTCCCCAGAACTCACATCAAAAAAGCAGGTCAGTAACACCTGCTGGTAACCCCAGCAAGGGAAGGGGGAACTAAGGGGATGCTGGGGCTCACTGGCTAGGCTGGGGCTCACTGACCAGCCTCCTAGCCTACTTAGCAAGTTCAGGCAGGCGAGAGATGCACTCTTAAAAACATGTTCTTAAGGAACAACACTCAAAAGTTGTCCTTTGGTTTCCACATGTATGTACATGCACCTGCACAAACCTGAATACACACACACACACACACACTTGGAATTTTCTTCAGCAGAGATAGTATAGCCAGGACTTAGCGCCATGAAAGTTTCTAAGTCTTTTGCACAAAGGTGAGTGGCTCTTCCTAGAGGTGACCTATTTGTGAGTGACCTTCAGAAAGAGAAAGTCTGCATCCTCCAGAAGCCCAGATCCATGTGGCTAAAAGATGGAGTCAGGGAGCCTGGAGATACCATGCAAAGGAGTGTTGGCCTTCCCTTCTTCAAATTGGGGAGCTGGTAGAAGGCTTTAGGGACCGACTTAGTGGTAACAGTCATGTTTCCTAAGACTTTGGCATAGATGAGTCTGCGTTCATCCTGGCCCCGAGAGCTCTCATTATAGAAACAAACCCAGGCATTGGGGAAGAGGGTGGCTAGTACTCTTCACCAGACAGACAAGGGGGAATGGCATTTAAAAACTTTTCTGGTTGGACTTAAATGACCATGACAAGTCAGGTGTGTCCTCAGTGCCCTGACATTTTATTGGTTTGTAATTTTTCAGGAGTGAGGGTAATACTGCCCTAACCTACTTTGGAAGAAAAAAAAATTATTATTAACACGAGCTTAACACTTAACTTTCTAGGGTATTTGTGGATGACAGAGTCATACATCTGCCTTTTTATAGTACTTTGTGGCAGAGCACAAGACCTTCTGGCTGACACCTCATAGATCATCAAAATTAAGACCTCTAGGCAAGCGAAGAGACTGGGGTGGTGTAGGGCACAGGAGTTGGGGAGGGGAGACCTGGGAATAACTCAAATGGTTTCCGAGTTGATTTTTTCCTTAGAGAAAGGCCATTTTCATTTCAGAGCAAATTATTCTTAACATTAAGATACTCCTGTCTCTATAGCAACCCACAACAACTTTGAAAAGAACAGGTCTTCAGTGGCCATACAGCAAAGTGGCACTGCCTGCCTCATTGGTGGCTGGTGAAGATTATCTCAGAGTGGGGACTGTCAGCTAGACAGAAGTCAACTTCTAGCTGCTTGGTATGCCACACCTCAGCTCTGCTGTGAGACTGGGGAAACTTGAAAGCAGCCACCCCTGGCCAGCATCGCTCTTTTCCAACATACGTGGTCTCATCATGGTATCACCAAAGCCTTTAAAAATATCATACTAATAAAAACTATAATCAAGGAAAGAAAAACATTCAATCTCTTAAAGCTATGCCTATCGTGGTCCAGTACAAGCTGACAGAACCTCTGTTACCTGACTATAAAAGACAGGCAGCACAGTGGTGTATGTTGGTAATCCGTGCGCCACTCAGGAGGCTGAGGCAGGGAGATTCAGAGAGTCCAGGGCCAGCCTAGACCCCCTAGCAAGGCTTCTTCTAACATACACAAGTACCCACGTACGCACACACACACACACACACACACACACACACAGAGAGAGACAGAGGCAGAGAGAGAGAAACACAGAGACAGTCAGACAGACAGATGCAGAGAGAGGAACATACAGAAAGAGAGAGAGAGAGAGAGAGAGAGAGAGAGAGAGAGAGAGAGAAACAGAGGCAGAGAGAGGAGCATACACATAGAGAAGGGGGAATGGGACACAGACACATACATAACACACAGACAGAAGAACACAAATGGACAGTACATATACACATTCACATCCATCCATCCACACACAAGGACAAGCAAGAGATATAATCATTTGGTTTTAATACTCTTTTTTGTTGTTTTGAGAAAGGGTCTCATGTAGCCCAGGATTGCTTCAAATCCCTTATAAAACTGTGTATGACCTTGAACTTTCATCCTCTTGTCTATTCCTCTGGGGTACTGTGGTTTTAGGCATACACCACCACACTGGGTTTATACAGTGCTACGGATCAAACCCAGGGCCTCATAGCTGTCAGGCAAGGGCAAGGGCTCTACCAGCTGAGCTACATGCTCAGCCCCCGTTTTTTATGCTCTGCATGCCAGCCCAAAGTGCCTGCTTTTCCTGTGCTTTGCCTCAGATCTGGTCAGATAGACGTGACCTGAAGCACAAACCCACTTTGTAACAAAGCATCCCCATGTTAAGAGGGAATGATACTTTTATTGTTCCCCAAGGGCCAGCAGCTACTGCTGAGGCTAGAAAGGAGGACCAATCATAGAGAAGAGGACAAATAGCCACTTGGGGAGAGTTCTTGCTTATCCTGACATAAGTTAGCATGCTTCTGTATCTAAGAGTGGCTGCTGGGTTCTCAAGAGTCGACGTGTGTCATGTGAAATGTGATGCCTATCTATCTACCTGCAGAGTTCCCTCCTTGTCTTCTTTTGTCAGCAGCAGGACATTAACAGCGCATTGGCATATCCTCACAGTGCATTCAGTATGTCCTGCTGCTCCCAAACAATATGTCCAGAGAAAAACAGCAACAGAACCCACAGGGGAGGCTGGAAAGGCACAGGCGCCATGCCCTTAGCTGTGGGGCCAACAGGAGCTCCCCACAGGCACTGTGAGGCAGAGGACACTGAGCCAGAGAAGCGTGAGATCCCGAGGATGTGAATCACTGAGGAGATTAGAACTGTGAACCCACTGCCTTAAGCCACTGCCTTCCTTCCTCCTTCCAGCCAGGAGGCCATCTGGAGTGGTACTCTTCACTTAACCCTAAGTGATGGCCACCGGAATTTTTCTGTAAACAGGAGTGTTTGTGGTAAAATTCATCACCGCACCCCGAACTGTTGTCTTCACCCACTACTGAATAGATCATCCTCACAGGGGCTGGTGACTGGGGTGTCTCAGGACTCTCATGCTGGGGAGATAGACTGCCCTCATTTGACATACCCCTCTTCCAATGGTTAACAGGGAACCAGCAGAATATCTAGCTTTGTTGTGCATAAAGTGGAACCATAGGAGTGGGTGAGGGGACTGAGAATTAGCCTCCCTTCCCAGGCTATGAAAAGCCACTGGGCAGCATGGCCATTCAGGATTCTCTGGGAACCTTGAGACAGTGTTATTTACCTATTCTTCCCTCTCCAAGTTGCAGCTTTCCACATTCTTCTGCCTCCCCTGCACACACTTCCTTCTCTGCATACACAAACACCAATGTGGAGCTGCCCCTTCCTCTGTCCGGCTGTCCTTCCTCATTGCTGACATGGGCAGGGGCTGGGTGGTGCTCAGGAATAAAAGGGCTTCTCCTTTGACCGGATGAACCAGGTGAGTGATATCTCTCCAGGCGCCAGAGGGCAAGGAGGGCTCTGAATCACACAGAGAAAAGGAAAGATTAGGAGTTGGTAAAGGGACATTCTTTTCTTCTTCTTCTTCTTCTTCTTCTTCTTCTTCTTCTTCTTCTTCTTCTTCTTCTTTTATTAGATATTTTCTTTATTTGCATTTCAAATGTTATCCCCTTTCCTGGTTTCCCCTCCAAAAACCCCCTATCCCATCCTCCTCTCCCCCTGTTCACCACCCTACCCACTCCTGCTTCCCTGTCCTAGCATTCCCATACACTGGAACATCGAGCCTTCTCAGGACTAAGGGCCTCTCCTCCCATTGATATCTGATAAGGCCATCCTCTGCTACATACACAGCTGAAGCTATGGGTCCCTCCATGTATACTTTTTGGTTGGTGGTTTAGTCCCTGGGAGTACTGGTTGGTTCATATTGTTGTTCCTCCTATGGGGCTGCAAATCCCTACAGCTCCTTTGGTCCTTTCTCTAGCTTCTCCACTGGGGATCTTGAGCTCATTCCAATGGTTGGGCTGAGAGCATTTATCTCTGTATTTGTAACCTGGAAACTAAGCTGTAGGGTGTGTGTGTGTGTGTGTGTATGCACAAGCCTGCATGCATGTGTGTGTCTGTGTACATGTGTGTGCATGAGTACGTACACACATATGTGTGGTGCATGTGTGTATTATGTGTCTCTGTGTGTGCATGCATGTGTGTGCCTGTGTGTATGTATGTATGTGTGTACATGTGTATGAGTGTATTCTGTTTATCAAAAGACAAGAAAAATCAAGCCACACTTAGGTGAGAAGGGCTCCACACTCATTCTCACCCTCTCTGGTATAACAACAGCAGTGGGGAGGAAGGTCCCTGGGGGCTTCTTACTTGATGGACTCATTCACCATCAAGACCTCTCAGTATAAGACCCACCCTTCACTGTTGTCCCTTTAGAAGTCTCTAATCCCCTTGACCTGAGCTGCAGTGAACATAACATTTGATTGATTGATTGATTGATTTCACGTGTGGGTGTGGTGGGATGGGGTGGGGCACACGCTTCCACTTGATTGAAGCAGGGTCTCTCTTGCTGTTCCTGTTGCTGCACGGTGTACTCCAGGCTAGCTCACTACCCCATCACCATAGCAGTGCTGGGATGATGGATGCGACCCCAGGGGATCACACTCAGATTTCTAGGCTCACGATGCCAGCTCTTTTGCCCATTGAGCTAACTCTCCAGGCGAAGGTCACATTGTAAAAGACATGAAACCATTGATTCCCACTGGAAGGGAAAGAGACCCCGAACCCTGACATATCAACCTGACTGTGGTACAATGAGAAGGAAGGGTGCAGCTCCCCAGAGTCTCCCCATGACCTACGCTGTGCAGCTGAAGGTAGTTAGAGGTTAGGCCCTGGTCTCTGGCTAGGCTGTTGGCGTCTGCACTTGGGTGGGACATGTGCTTGAGTGACATGTGCTGTGCTTCTGAGTGGGATGTTTGTCCTGCTAGAGCCTCAAGTGTTATATCTGAATATGGGTGGAAGCTTAATTAACATGCTGGGCTGTCGGGTCTCAGGGACAAATGGAACTTTACCCACCTTCCAGCCATTGTAAAGACTCAGATAAATGTGTCAGTTGCAGGTAGAGGCAGCTTCATGTGAGACCTGTGAATGCTCTTGTAACGTTCTGCTGTCACCACTGTGGAATCCTTAATAATTTAATCTTCCATCTTGTGTTTCATCAGTGAAGTCCACGGTATCCACACAAGAGCAGAAAGGTATGAACAGAATGTATGGTCAATGATCTCTGTGACCATAGCACGAACTCCAGGGATGTCAGTGACAGCCGCTGGTGGCCCGGAGGGGCCGTGCTCCCATTCAGCCAGGATTTGTCTGGAGTGGAAACAAGAGATGGCCATGTTCTGAGTGTGGCTGAGGAGCCTCACACATTTCTCTTGTGCAACTTCCTGGTGTGATGACGTGGCGATTCCATAGTTTCTTTTCCTTTCTTTCCTGCTCAGCAGAAAGAGGAACACAGTGGCTAATTAATGGTCAGGAAGTTGGGCAAAAACAGTTTTGGGTGTGTGTTGGGTGGGGTGGGGGGCACTGCAGAATGGCTCAGGGTTAAGAGCACATATGGGTCTTCCACGGGCCCAGAGGTCAATTTTCAGGCTGCACATTAGGTGGCTCACAACCACCTGTAATTCCAGCTCCAGGGAATCTGACTCCTCTGGCCTGTACGGGCACCTTCACGGGCACACAAATACACACATCATACCTACACACACACATACACCTACATACATACAACACACTTAAAATAATAAAATAAATATATTTAAAAACACATCAAGGGGCTGGTGAGATGGCTCAGTGGGTAAGAGCACCCGACTGCTCTTCCGAAGGTCCAGAGTTCAAATCCCAGCAACCACATGGTGGCTCACAACCATCCGTAACGAGATCTGGTGCCCTCTTCTGGAGTGTCTGAGGACAGCGTACTTACATATAATAAATAAATAAATCTTAAAAAAAAAAAAAAAACACATCAAGCTGGGGGAGAGCAGAGAATGGCAAAGCTTTATAAGCTAGTACCTTACACCGAACCTCTCACTTCTTTTGAACAAAGAGTCCATGTCATTTTGCACTGGGTTATTTAGACCCTGTAGCTGGGGGTATTTAAAGAGAAGGTTGGAGAGGCAGAAGACAGTGTATTTCAGCTACTGACTTCCTTGATGTGGGGCTTCATTCCCCTCAAAGAGTTCTCTGGGCCCCTCAGTAAGCTGTGAACAAAGATGTCATGGACAAAGAGCACCTGCCAGCTACCAAAGCTGCTGTCTGGAGGTTACAGAAAAGTCCAGGCTGGAGGGAAGGCTCGGGAGAGCATTGTGCAGCTGCTACTGCTGGCCGGAGCTCAGCCGACAGCCTGCCTGGTGCCTTGCATTGAGCAGAGCGGGGCTGTCATTTTTCTCCCCAGGATCAGAATCAGACAAATCTCCTATTTGGCTTACCAGGCAATAAGCGGATAACACCAGTGACTGTCAGTGCAAATTACAGCTCCAGACTCCTGTCGTCAGCTTGGTGCTGCCTCTCATCACTTTAATGCAAAGAGACAGCGCTGGGCTGATAACAGGCCAGAAGGGTGGGGGAGGCGGCTTCGGCTCCCAGACACCAAACCCCCACAAAGATGCTCTTCCATCCCTGCCTGTTTAAGGGAGGTGGGCAGCCTCCTGGCTCTCCACAGAGCTGAGCACCACACTGTCTATCTAGCTACTCACCCCTCTATGGTAATACTGGACTGGTCCTCTGGGTATACTGGAGTTCTGGGGGATCTGCAGGCCCTGCATGTATGTTAGGCTCCTGGTTAATTCCTCAGGACTGCTCCTTAGCTGAAGCTTGAAGAACTCTTGAGAGGAAACCTCCAGCCCTTCTTGGGATAGCAAGAACTTTGGCAGCCTTTTAGGTCTGTTGGAAACATCCCAGAGGTGCTGAGGTGTCCATGCAAGCAAGAGAACCTGAGCTACATTCTAAGAACCTATGCTAAAGTTAGATAGATAGATAGATAGATAGATAGATAGATAGATAGATAGATAGACAGATGAATAGATAAATGCCTGCCTGCCGGACATAGTGGCCTACTTATAAATCCCAGAACTGGGAAGGCAAAGACAAGTGGGCACCAGGGGATCGTTGGCTAGCTAGTCTAGCAGAACCAGAGACGACCAGGTTCAGGGAAAGACCCTGCCTCAAACAAAATGGAGAGTGAGGTTGATCTCTGGCTTCCATGCCTCAGGTGCACATCCCCCCATCCGCCCTCTCTACCCCCAGCCCCCACCATCCACCCAACACACACACAGAGGCAACAGCCCAGAGTAGAACCAACTTTAGTAAACTGTCATTTCTGAACGGGTGGGTAAATGAGGAATGTCTCTGGAGGCCCCTTTGCTGAAAGATTGGACCCACCTCCAGCCATCTCACACTTTCATGGATTTGCCTGGATCTGTGTATATTCATCTGCCTCCAAGCCAGCCAGGGGTCAGCTCACAAACAATACAGTTTCATTTTATCTTCCACCCTCACCACACATTTGAGAAACTGCTGCAATGAAGAGAACAGATCCAGAACTTTCCACAGCTGCTGTTGTTCAGGGAATAACACTACAGGGACCCTTCTGTCTATCTTCTTAGTTTATCAGTAGCCTTGCTCTCTTGTGGATGAGGTCCCACCCATCCCAAGGCCCCACCCACCCCAGACATCCTCCACTTTGACTTGAATGAAGACACTCACCAGCAACGGAATCTGGCTTCCTGGGTAGCCAGCAGGTCCTGTAGAATCCAAGAGAGGTAGACGCTGCCCTCCCTGGTCCCTGTCCTCCCTGGATGCTGGCCTCCCAGGGGGGCGGGTATTTTTGACCTGGATGATACAAGACTGGTGGGAACAGACAGATTCCCCACCTTCCTTTCTTGAGACTGGATAGCCTAGGTATCCGCCCTTCCTGCAAGCTTTCTAGAGAGTTCCCATGCCGCCTGTACAAGCTTGGTCTCCCAGTGTGGCACATCCTGGGAACCCAGTTTGTTGTCTGGAATAACTTCTCTTTGTTCATCTTCTTTGCCCGATCTTGCTTTCTGAAAGACATAGACCAAGCAGACTGTAATGTCTGACCTGTACTCGCAGACAGACACAGGCCGTGTATTCAAACCAACTGTGAAGCTGGGGGAGCTCACTCACAAGAGCAGGAGCTGAGTCCCAAGAGCACCTGGATGGCGGTGGTGAAAGGGATGTGGGATGTTTGAAAGCCATGCTGAGAAAAAGGGAGGAAGAGAGGATGCAGAGATGAGTGTTGGAGGGTCTCCTGGACCCAAGCAAAGAAGAGAGGCCCTTCAGTTGGCCTAGGTCTGAGGCCTGTTCTCTCTCTCTCTCTCTCTCTCTCTCTCTCTCTCTCTCTCTCTCTCTGTGTGTGTGTGTGTGTGTGCAGCTGTGTTCTGCTTACTTCTTGTCAACTTGACACAAACTAATCCAGGGAGAAAGAAATTCAATCGAGAAAATGCATTAATCAGATTGGCCTGTGGGCAAATCTGTGGGACATCTTCTTTATTAAAGATTGAGGTGGAAGGGTCCAGCCCTCTGCTGATGGAGAGGGAGAGGGTTATACAGGGAGAGGGTTGGGGGAGCAAACCAGTAAGCAGCACTCCCCTGTAGTTTCTACGTCAGTTCCAGCCTCCAGCTCCTGTCTGAGCTCCTGCAGACTTCTCTCAAAGATGGACCCTTCCCCAACCTGCTTCAGGTCATTGTATTTATCACTACAGCAATAGAAAGGAAACTGTGACAACCTGCAAGTGTGGGTATGTATGCTTGTGTGTGTGTGAATGTATGCATATGTGTGTGCATGCATGTGTGTGTGCTTGTGTGCATGTGTGTGTGCATGTGCATGCATGTGTGTATGCTTGTGTGCATGTGTGTGTGCATGTGCATGCATGTATGTGTGTATGAGTGTGCACATGCATGTGCTTGTGTGTGTGTGTGTGTTTAGGTCAGGAGTCAACCTCCACTGTCATTCCTTAGCTGACAATCACCTTGCTTTCTGAGATGAGGTCTCTCACTGCCTGGAGATTCATGAGAAATTTAAGCTTCCTTAGGAAAAGACCTCACAGGAAGACAATAGGGTCTGTTAAGACTCCAGTCTTGAAACTGGGTCATTCCATTCCCATCAAGCCTTCAGTGAACTGCAGCACAGGCACTATCCTGACCTTAACCTCATGAGGAGTCCCAAGCTGTGGCTACTTCTCCAGAGTGCCGGACCCACAGACTCTATGAGAGGGTAGAATGGATTGCTGTTTTTTAAGTCACTAAACTTGGTGAGCATCTGTTGTGGGGCTACGGCTAACATACGGGGTAAAGACTCTCTCCCTTCTCCTTAGTTATTTATGCTATGATAGAAACAGAAGATGGACATGGAACATCCTAAGGTGGGAGCATTGTGAGTTCAAGGGCAGCCTGTGCTACATAAAAAAAAAAAACCTTATCTCATAAAAAAGTCCAGTTGGCAAAGGACTCACTTTGTAATATAAAGGCCAGATACAGGAACCCCAGTATCCTTATAACTTGGCTTAGCTCTCTACCCTACTCTCAGTTACCCATAAAGCACTACTCACTGTAGGCATAAGGACATAGCCACTAGAACATGAGGACCCTCAGAAAAAGAGGGGCAGTTTTAAAGACTGGCCCTCAAGCAGCTAGGAGGGTTATAGACATAATCTATTTCAGTATCCTTCTGCAGTAGTTGAAAAACAGAAAACCCCGAGAACGTATGCATCTTGCTCCAGGTCTTTCAGTCAGTCTTGGTAAATCTTCATCATTCAGGATTCAGTGAGGCCTGCAGTTAGTTAGCACATCTTAGGCAGTCACAAGGTCCATAAACAGGCATCACTATACTGATGAAGAAGGAAGAAAGGTGGGGTTTGGGGGTGGTTCCTGAATGAAGTAATTGTGGGAATCCATCCATCCATCTACCCAACATCCATCATCTATCCATCTGTCCATCCATTTATTCATCTATTCATTTATCTGTTTGTCTGTCTACCTATATGTCCATCCATCCATCCATCCATCCATTCATTTATTCACCTATTCATTTATCAATCTATCCATCTGTGTATCCATCTGTGTATCCATCCATCCATCAATCCATGTATCTATCACACTTATAAGCACTGATTTCATACCTGACACTATGCTGGGCCCAGGACAGAGATTATTGAAAACATGTTCTGCTCATGTGATCCTCACAGTAGAGAAGGAGACTGATGTGAGTTGTGTAGTCATCCTCCCCATGATGGAAACAATGTAACCATGACAAGTTCTTTGAAGAGGAGATAGAAGTCACCCTCCCCGTGATGGAAACAATGTAGCCATGGCAAGTGCTTTGAAGAGATGAAGGCCCATGACTGAGTGACACTGGGTTTGTTCCAGCCTGACTAATTCCTCCACGGAAATGAAGGTTCATTTATTACCTGACAGCCTAGAATTATGTTCTAGTATCCATGAAATGATGATTTCTATTCAGATTTGTTTTTTTGCAGATACTGTATTTTCTACCTCCATCACTTCTATTTGAGTTTCTTTTATATCTTCCATTTCTTTCATAATTGACTTTGTGTTTGTTGGAACATCCTTGAATGTATTTATGAGATTTTGAAAAGCTATTTCAATGTCCTTTTATGCTAGTTTCCTGGCCTTGGCCATTCCTTGACTTTTTCTTTTCTTTCTTTTTTGAATTTTTCAGGTTGTGAGTCATATGTTCCTGCTGTGTTTGTATGTTTGATGGTTTCCTGTTGGATGCCAGATAATAGGGAGTGTATAGTGTTGGATTTGAAGTTTGTTCTATTCCTTTAAAGAGCATTGAACTTCAGGACTGGTGAGATGGCTCTGTGTTGGGTGCACAAATGTGAGGATCTGGATTCAGATTCCAGTGTCTGGTGCACAATTGGAAGGACCTGAGTTCAGACCCCAGTGTCTGATGCATAAATGGGGGAAAACTGGGTTCAGATCCCAGTGTCTGATGCACAAATGGGAGAATCAGGATTCACATCCCCAGTGTCTGATGCACACATTGGAGAACCTGAGTTCACATCCCCAGTACCTTGACAAAAAACAGACACAAAGGGAAATGTTTGTGACCCCAGCATTGAGAGAGGAGCTCAGAGACAGGTGGGCCCTGGAGCTCACTGGTCAATCAGTCCAGCCAAATGGGTGAGCCTCAAGTTCAGATAGCAGCAGACATATCTGTACAGCATCTTCTTCATTTATGTTTGACAGTGGAGGGCCCACCTGATGGGGGCAGTGCCATTCCTGGGCAGGTGGTCCTGGATGGTGTAAAGAACAGGCTGAGCAAGCCATAGGAGCAAGCCAGTCATCAAGGTTCCTCTATGGCTTTCGCTTCAGTTGCAGCCTCCATGTTAGCCTCCTGCCTTGAGTTCTTGCTCTGGCTGCCCTCAGTAATGGAGTGTGTCCTGAGAGTTGTAGGCTGAAAAAAATCCTTTCCTCCCCAGAGTGCTTTTGGCCATGGTATTTTATCATAGCAATAGAAACCCAAAGACAGTGAGAGACTGTTTAAAAAATAAAGTGGATCATGATAGAGGAACACACCTGACATCAACTCCCAGCTTCCATGTACATGTATAATACATACTATTCATACATACATACTACACATATATACTATACATACATACTACACATACTTACTATACATATATAGATACTATCCATATATATATATACTACACATATATACTATACACACATACAAATATACTATACATACTACATATACATACAAATATACTATAGATACTATTCATACATTCACACATAAATACTATACATACATATATATTAAACACACACACACACACATATATATATATATATATATATATATATATATACTAGATACAGTACACTCACATATTACTGATACACATATACTACACACATGGTCTTTAATGCACTCTCTGTCTGTCTCTTTCTCACACACATACACACACATATATTAGACACACATAGTACACTCACATATTACTGATACACATATACTACACACATGGTCTTTAATGCACTCTCTGTCTGTCTGCCTGTCTCTTTCTCTCACTCACACACACACACACACACACACACACACACACACACATATACTAGACACACATAGTACCCTCACATGCTACAGACACACATATACTACACACACAGTCTGGCCTTTAACTCTTTTTCTCTCTTTCACACACAAATATACTGGGCATACATAGTACACTCACATACTATAGATACACATATGCTACACACAGTCTCTCTCTCTCTCTCTCTCTCTCTCTCTCTCTCTCTCTCTCTTTCACACACACACACACACACACACACACACACACACACACCATCCATCCATCCATCTCCCAAGATCGCTGAGCTTTGCCTCTGTACACAGTTACCTTGACCTTGGTAATTTCAACATTTATTTCTCAACTTTGTTCCTGTAAGCCCAGATCATCTTTAATCTACACTAATTTATCCCGTTAGTAAAGCAATACCCTTCTAAACACAGAACCTTGTTTTACACACGTTGGCTACATCTGTGCACACCAAGGAACATCTCCCTTCAGTTTCAGTTCTATGGAGTATTTTGAGGGACATTGTTAGCTTGACTTTAAGGGTCTGGTAAGATTGAATAGTAAGCCCCTCTGACCTCAGACTTTCCTTTGTCAGGCCAGACTTTTCCTTTGTTTCTTTATCTGTTCCTGTGATAAAATTCCCTGATAAAGCAACTTAAAGGAGGAAGGGTTTATTTTGGGTTAAAGTTTACAGTCCACCATGAAGTGAAAGTCAGCAAGAGGAGCTTTTAGCAGCTGGCTGCAACAGGTCCACAATCAGGAAATGCGTGGTGATTGGATGCTGTATTCAGCTCGCTCTATCCATTTCATACTCCAAGATCTCAGCCCAGGGTATGGTGCCACCCACAGTGGGCAGGTCTTCCGGCTCAATTAACTTGATCAAGACAACCTCACACAGGCATGCCCCAAGGCTAATCTAACTTAGTACTTCATTGTAGTGTTTGGAGGCTTGTCTCCTAGGCGAGTCTACATCCCATCAGGTGGACAACATTAATCATTATAGGACCCTTTTTATTACTAATTTCACTACTCTGTATTTTTGTATTTCCTCGGTTTGGTTTTTGGTAACTCATACATGTCTAGAAGTATTTTTATTTTTCTGCATTTTTCAATTCAGTGATATATAAGTTTCAAAAATAGATTCTACTGATTCTCTAGATTTTGGTGCATTTGTTCTGATATCTCTGTCTTTTTAAAAAAATTCTCTAAATCTATTGATTTGAGCCTTTTCTTTTGTTTGGCTAGGTTGGTTAATCGTTTGTCCATCTTGTTAGCCATTGTAGATGAGATCAGGCGAGTTCAGGGTGGTACGGCCATAGACTTGTTAATCATTTCAAAGAGCCAATCTTCACTTTAATGTTCCTTTGTGTTACTTGCGTAGATTCTATCTCAGCTCTGGTCTTTTTATTTCTGTGACTGGCTTAATGTTTTTCTTGTTCCTCTTTCCCCAAGACCTTGAGATTCATCATTAGGTCATTTACCTGAGGCCTCTTTTTGGTTTTGGTTTTTTTAAATGTAGCCTCTTGTAACTATAAACTTTTCTCATAGAATTACATTTGCAGTGCCCCATGGATTCTGTTACACTGTGCTTTAATTTTCATGTGATTCCAGGAATTTTTAAAAATTCCTCCCTAATAATGCACACTTAATCAAAAGTGTATCGTTCAATCTCTAGATTCTTGGGTGACCTCTCTTGCTCTCCATGTGTGGTTCCATTCCATTACACTCTATAAAATGCAAAAAATACTTTAACTTTTTTCTTACTTTTTAGGACTTGCACCTAAATTATGAATCTATTTTGGCTAAATTCTATAAACTGTTAAAGAATATTCTATAGTTTTTGGATGGAATGTTCTCTAGACATATCTTGCCAGTTGAACCTATAGTGTGATTTTACTGAGGTTGAATTTTAAATATTTGGGGCCGGATAGCTCACTTAGTAAAGAGAATGGGGTATTGAAGTCACCTCTTATTATTGTATCAAGACTTATCCATCCCTTTATGTATTTGATTTATAGAACTGAGTGTATTGACATTTCTTGTTTATTTGTTAACAATTGTTATATATCTCCCCACTATAATGGACTCTACTCTCTATAACTGTGAGCCGAAATAAATTCTTTCTACAAACTGTGTCTGAATGTGGTGTTTTATCAAACAGCAGAAAGGTAACTAATATACTCTGCTTGTCTCTTGGGTCTGGCCTCTCAGACCATTCTTTCCTTCCTTACCCTGCCCCACTTTCGGTCTCTGTGTTTTGCTGCTAAGTAAGATGTGTTTCTTGGAGGTATCTGTTTTTAAAAATTCTTTATTCTATGTGTATGGATGCTTTGCCTGTGTGCATCTCAGTGCACCACATGTGTGCCTGTGCCCACAGAGGCCAGAAGAGGACATTGGCTCCCTTGGGGCTGACGTGACAGATGGTTGTGAGTTCCCATGTGGATGTTGGAAATTGAACCCAGCTCTTCTAGAAGAGTAGCAAGTGCTCTGACCACTGAACCATCCTTCCATCACCATCTTTTTCTTTTAAATACAATCATCCAATCTATGCCTTTTAATTTGAGAAGACAATAAACATTTAGTTACAACTGAAAAGCAGGTGCCAGTTCTTGCCGTTTGGATATTTTGTAGCAGTTCAACTCTTCCAGAGTTTCATTTTGTTTATCCACTCTTCTGGTGGATTTCTCTGTGCTGTGCTTGGTGTTTATCTTCACTTCTGTGTGTAAGATTCCTCTGAGCATCTTCTGCAGGCTTTCATGCTTATCTTGGAAGGTCTTTATTTCTCCTTCAACTTGGAAGAACAACTTCGCTATATATAGTAATGGAGTTTGGCAGCTATTTTCTTTCAGGGTTGGAAATCCATCATTTCCCCATCTCCTGACCTTTGAAGCTTCTGTTGAGAGCCATGCTGGCATTCTGATGATATTCACAGGAGAGTTGGCACCACCCTCAACCCCTCTAGAATTTTTGGTCTGAGGCTTGTTCTTGGAAACAAGGTTTCACCCTGTAATCCAGGTAGTCTTTAAACTCATGTTGATCCTCCTGCCTCAAGACTTCTCAGTGCTGTGATTACAAGTTTGGGCCTCAGTGAGCGACACACACTTCTCTCCTGCATTCTTGCACTCTCAGCACTTTAGTATGGGGAGGCTTTGGGCTGGTCATGTCTGTCTGGGGTTCTAAATGCACTGTAGACCTACATGTCTATTTCTTTACCAAGACATGGATCTTCCTTCAGTCAGTAAGTGCTTACTTTGCAAACATGAGGCCCTGAGTTTGCTCCCCGTGTTTAAAAACAGTAGCCAGATAAGACTGGAGGAACAGTTCAGTTATTAAGAGCATGTTCTGCTCCTTCAGAGGAACTGAATTCTGTTCTCAGCATCCATGTTGGGCAGCTCACAACTGCCTGTAACTTCAGCTCCAGGGGATCCGATGCCTTCTTCAGGCTTCCTCAGGGAACCCATAGTGGCAATTACTCACACAAACACAAACACATAGACACACAGAAAAACAGACACACACACACACATTAAAAAAATCTTGTTTTAAAAGAAAAGTCTGAGACTGGAAGATCAGAATGTAGAGTTAATGTATGACTGCATAACTAGCTCCTCTTAAAAAAAAAAAACAAAAGATGGTGTGTGTGTGTGCACATTTGTGTGTGTACATGTGTGCATGCACATATCTGTGTGTGTGCATGTCTGTGTGTGCACATGTGTAGGTGTATGTCAGTATGTGTGCATGTGTGTGTCTGTGCATATGTATACATGTGTTCACATGCATGTGTGCATGTGTGTGTATGTCTATGTGTGTGCACTTGTCTGTGTGAATGTGTGTATTGGAAATGATGGTGTTAAAATGAGCCAGGTATGATAACACACACCTATAATCTGAGCACTTAAGAGGCTGAGGCAGGAGGATTCCAGGAAGACGGTTTCCAGTTTAGGGCAATTACAAATAAGTGACCATATACATTCATGGAAAAGTTTTCACATGGGCATATGTTTTCTGTTTTCTTAGATAAATACCTAGGGATGGAGTGGAAGGCCATCTGGTAGGTACATCCATGCAGTTTCAAGGAACCTGCCAAACTTTCCCAAAAGCGTTTGTTTTAAGGCCAGTTTTTTGTTTGTTTTTAGATCTGTGTAAATGGTACAGTCGATCTGTGAGCTGCTTGGGTGTAAATGTTCAACTTTTATCTTAATGCAATAAATGCTCCATGACAACTGTCTCTTGATAAGTGTGGTGCCAACCCCATCGCCGTGGAAAGTGACTCTTTGCAAGAGATGAAAGAATCAGAAGGGAGAAGGGAGGCCCAGCCTGCCTAACAGCAGCAAGAGAAGAAGCCAGATCCATAGGCTTCATGCTTTGAGGCATTTAAATGGAAATAAAAGTGAATTCATTCCTTTTGGATAGTTCATCTTTTCTTATGATTTTTTTTAAATATAAAATGTTAGGTCAGAACTGTGTCTTCCAGTTTTGATCCATACCCTTGATGTGTGGACTTTGAAGCTCTGTCTGTGAATAAGTTCGGTCTTTGTCTCACCTTTTCCCTCTGAACAATGCCAGTGGGCTAGGATGAGCAGTCCTGGAGGATAAATCTCTTTTCTTTCATTCCATGCAAATCTGGTCTGAGGCTTCATTGAGTGACCACAGGCCAGACTCACTAATGCCCACCCTACTTCTGACCAGGCTCTGTGTTTGCCAGTGCAACCAGTGACATGGCAGAGTCTCTTTTTAAGACTTATTTTGATTTTTATTTATATGTATGCATATACATGATGTGGGCCTCAGGTCCCCTGGAGCTGGAGTACCAGGCAATTGTGCCACCCAATGTAGGTGCTAGCATCCTAACTCATCTTCTATAAGAACACTTGGTGCTCTTAACCGCTGAGCCTCTGAAGATAGGTTCTTTGAAAGGAGTTTCCTTGTGACAGCCATGTCTGTTGGCATCATCTTCATAGGATAACACCACACATAACTGGTAATGTTGCAAATGAAGTGCAGAGAGTCTCAGGCACTGCATGGTGAGAGTGGGGCAGACAGTGTGGACGACAGTGCCCATTAACATCTCATCCTTCTCTGTCATCCCAACACCCAGAGAAAAATGGAGATGGGGCTTCTACGAGGGCATCAGCTATCCCTATCTGAAGGCAACTTGCTACCAGCTCCTGCCCATGGCACTTTGGAGCAAGTGACAGTTTCTTGGTGGCCAGCCTCCCTCATAAGTGGCTCAAACCATGTACAGCACGTGGGATCTCCCTAACACTCAGGCATGTGTCTTTAGGCTTTTACAACGTTTTCGTAACTTAACGACTCTCAAGTATGAAGTTTATAAGATGATAACACCATGGATTCTGTTTGACTTTTCTTATTTTTAAAATGTTGATGATCATTGTTATGTGGATGTGTGCACTCACATGCGTGCCACAGTGCACATGTGGAGATCAGAGCAAAACTTTATGGAGTTGACTTTTTCCTTTCACTTTAATGTAGGTTCCAAGGATTTAACTCAGGTCACAGAGCTTGTGCAGCCAGTGTTTTGTCAGCCCGAAAATACTGTTTTGCAAAGTCAAAAGGCTGAACACATTGGAAGGCTCCCCTATCTGCCCTGTCTGATCACAGTTTTGTGATTTGGGGGTTCAGCACCAGACCCCTCTTATCCTCACGTATAACCTGGCTAATGTATTTACCAAGAGCCCTGCCAGGCCTGGGCACCTGGTGTTGACCTTGATTCTGTCCCTCCCTAGTGGCAGAGGTCAGGCTCCTTGACCTCCACTGAGCCTTCTTACCTGGGTCCCAGTTAGTCCCAATGGTCCTATCCAAACTTGTTACTAGACATAGAGTTAGACACAAGACAGAGCTAGAAGGGATATCACAGTTGATGACAGACAGGGGTCATGAAAGTGCCTGCCTAGCACTTCACTTGTCTGCCTGGTAACAAGAGGAGCCCCCAAGACTTCGTGCTCTGTGGCTTCTTCCTTTTCAGGGACGCTAGTCTTGCCAGAGAAATAAGCATCGCATTGATATCATTGGCTCCACACCCTGGGTCTGCAGCTGGATGATTGTGGTTGTCATGGCAGCAAGCATCATTTCATTATCATGTGTGGCCTTTCCCCTTCATGGGGAGATGTCTGACGTGATTCTCATCTTTCCCTCTGGTTCTGTTCTTTGTCTTTTCGGGTGGGTTTCTCTATTTCATTTGATTTGCATTTGTGTGGTGTATGCTGTGTGCATGGGGGTGGGGTGTCACATGTGCCCATGTGTGCATCTGTGGAGGACAGAGGAGGATTCAGGGGTCCTGCCCTATTACTTTCCTTATTCTCTTGAAACAGACTCTCTCTGAACCTGGAGCTCAGTGTTTGTTTGTTGGTTGTCTGTCTGGTTAGCCAGGGAGCTCCAGTAACTCACCTGTCACTGCCTTAACTTCCTTCCTGAAGCCCTGTTCTCTCTCTCCCTCTCCCTCTCCCTCTCCCTCTCCCTCTCCCTCTCCCTCTCCCTCTCCCTCTCCCTCTCCCTCTCCCTCTCCCTCTCCCTCCCCCTCCTCTCTCTTTCCCCGTGGATGGTAGGGATCTGAACCGGGGTCCTTATGTTTGCAAGCATTCCTACCCACTGAGCCCCATCCTCAGATGAGGTGAACTTATGATTTCCATGGAAGTCCTGGTTTAGGGGGAAGATAGGTTTGAGTAGAAGACAAAATAAATATGTTAGAGGGCGAAGTTGGGCATAGGGATGGACAGTCGCTGGGAAACAGAAAAGAAGTAGCCTGGGTGAGGGAGTGGGTGCCTCGGGATGCACCTTGTTTGAACACAGGGTCCCTCTGGACACCTCCCTGATCCAGGCTTGTTTGATGGCCTGGGAAGTGTTCCAGACTTCTGAGAGCAAGACCAGCCTCTGCGCTCCCCATCTCCCTCCCTCCTGTGGATGCTCTCCCACGTGTAGTAAGCCATTCATTGCCTAACAAACACACGCACTAGGCATTCAAGCACTTTTGAAGGAGTTATTATTGAGCAGCAGTGGGAGGGACTGATTGACAGGACTCAGAATTACTGGAGACAGATGGTAGAACTCACATGTCAGTCTGTAGATCTGCTCCAAGAAGAGCAGCTTTGTAGAGACGTTCTGGGCACATACTGGCTGCCAGAGGCCCTCTTCTGGGGGGATGTTCCTTCAGTTCAGGCGATGTTCCTCTCCTGCACAGCCCTCCCCCCTCCCAGGTGAGCCAGTAGAGCAGGGCAAAGCCAGTGTCCTCAGGAGGACAGTGCCCAGCTTCCTTAGCTGCCCCAGCTCAAAATGTTCAGGCTCCTTTCTGACCGAAGAAAAGTAGCTTCCTTCCTGACTAAAGAAAGTGGCGTCTGCTTTGGGGCACTCCTTGGTTCCTCTGACTTATATATATTCAGCAGTATATTCAGCAGTATGTGCAGATGCTTGTGTGTGCATGCATGTGTGTATGTGTGGTGTGATGTAGTGTGGTGTGGTGAGTATATGTGGTATGTGGGTGTGGTGTGCATACATACCTAGAGCCTTCCTCTGTGTGTGTATGTGTGTGAGTGTGTGTGTGTGTGTGTGTGTGTGGTGTGTGAATGTGTGTGGTGTGAATATGTATAAGGTGGAGCGTTGTATTTGTGTGTGGTACGTGTGTGTTTGTGTCTGTGGTGTGAGTATGTGTGTTTGTGTGTGGTATGAGTATGTGGGTGTGAGTGTGTGGTGAGTGTGGAGTGGGGTGTGGGGTGTGGAGGTGTGGTGTGATGTGAGTTGTGGGTGTGAGTATGTGGTGTGAGTGTGTGTGGTGTATGTGGATATGTGATGTGGTGTGAGTATGTGGGTGTGAGTGTGTGGATGTGAGTATGTGGGTGTGTGATATGGTGTGAGTGTGTATGTGTGTGATATGAGTGTGTGGTATGAGTGTGTAGTGGGTGGTGTGTATATACCTAGAGCCTTCCTGTTAAAGCACACTCAATCTGTAGCTACAACACAGCAAGAATGTTTTCAGACCCATTGAAAGGAGCTCTGACTGTCAGCACATGAAACAGGTAAGGTATTGAGTGACGATCAGGACAACCAGTCTCTGGATGTGTCTTGTGTCTTGTGCAGACTCACAGGCACTCCATCAGTTCGCTCAGTCTTCAGACCCACTTGCTCCTTCAACATCTGCTGTTAAATGTGTCTTTAATGTACCTTTCTGGGGGCTGAGGATGGAGCAGTGTATACCTGGGTCAAGACTCCCATGCTTGCCTCTGTCCAGCTACCATTCTGTGGGCTGGAGACTTAGAACAGTAGCAGGGGAGTTAGAGATAAACCCCAAAGAGACAATACAGACAAGAACTTCCAGGCATTGGTCTGGCCATAGGTTGTGTTGAGGCCAGGGACCACCAAACAGCAGAAAAAATGGAGACACCTAAAGATTGGGGGGGGGGCTCCAGAAAGGGGGGGCATTATGTGTGAAATCCCTGGAGTATCCTGGGAGCAGGATGGAGGTGGGGTCAGAGATAAGACAAGGGCTGCAGGGCCTGAGTGCTAGTGACAGAATTCAGTTTTTCTCTAACTGAGAATGCAAGTACTGGGCAGTTCTAGCTAAGCTGCAATATCTTGACTTGAATCAATCACAGGCAAGAAAAGATGGGAGCAGGGGATCTGATTGGAGGCCACTGTTATAACCTGGGTGATGGCTGCCTGAGCAAGAAGATATCATAGGAGGGAGAGAAGGTAGAGTCTTCACTTGCAACAAAGTTGCTGTACACTGGAAATATCTTGTGTCCAAAATGCAAGTCATACACCTGATCTCTGGAGTGTTCTAACTCAGGGATACAGTGTATTGGGCAACATTGATTCCCCTCCTCATGATCGTGTGGCTTCCAGGGAGCTTCTGATTGCTGACCAGCATCGTGAGAGAACACTTGATGCCATGTTACAGCTAGTCCAGGAAAAAAGTTTAAATTCAAAATGTAAAGTATGGTTTCTTCTGGACATGTACTGTTTTTGCATCATCTTGAACTCAACAAATCAGCAGAATAGCGTGTTGTTGGTCACAGACCATCAGCCACAGTTACAGGCAAACCCACCAGGCTCTCCTGGAGAAAGTGAGAGCCAAGAGAGAAAGACCAGGAACCACTCAGAACTTTACCACTCAGAACTTTATCTCCAGCATCCTGAGGCTGGAGAAACAGTTTTCAGTGAGATAGAATGAACTTGGGGAAACAGAGCAGAAACCAGCTCTAAAATACCAAGTTAAAGGTGGTATATAACCAAAGAGGTTGTTGAGAAGGCCCATCTGGGGTTTGGAGAGAAGCTGGATTGAGATATAAATTTGTTATAAAACAAAGCATTGGTATGTGGAACTGCAAGGTCACCAAGGGTAGACATGTGGCCAGGAAGTGGGTCCCAGACAGACTCACAGGAGAACCATACAGCTCCCCAGTGCCAACAGCCAGGAAGGGTGGAGTGGTGTCTTGGGGAAGTGGGGTCTCCTTTGACGTGAGGTAGGGTGACAGTGGGAAGGGCTTGTTTTTTGTTGTTTTGCTTTGTTTGTCTGTTTTGTTTTTTGAGACAGGGTTTCTCTGTATAGCCCTGGCTGTCCTGGAACTCACTTTGTAGACCAGGCTGGCCTCGAACTCAGAAATCTGCCTGCCTCTGCCTTCCAAGTGTTGGGATTAAAGGCGTGTGCCACCACGCCCGGCGGGAAGGGCCCGTTTTAAGGATTTCCATTGCATCAATCCATTGATCCTCACAACCATCCTAGGACCTGCTACTCTTGTTCTTCCCACAGGGAAACTGAAGCACAGTGAAGTTAAGCGTTACCAAGATGAAGGTCACTTCACCTTGACAAGGGTGTGGTCAAGATGTGTGCCCAGTGTGGCTCCAAAGCCACAGTCTTACCTTTAAGTCATTCCCCCAAATCGGTTCTGCTTACCTGCTTGGTGACAGGATAGTCTCCAAGCATAAGCATCCCCTGGGGATTTGTCCTAGGACAGATTTCTGGGAGTTTATGACATAAATGGGGACAGCTCTTTCTGAACAAGGACAGAATACAGTGTGGTGACTCTCTGGGGACTGGCTCCCTGCCTGCTAGCACCACAGCTGGGTCCTCCATGACCTCTCGTGGGTCAGAGTACTGTAGCTTGGCATACTCTTCTCCCTGGGGCTGGAGACCCCAAATATGTGGAGTTAAAATACACGTGAAAGGCTCTACAGTCATGTTTCAGTTTGTTTTCAGCATCTAGGTGATTAGCTTGGCTGTTTGCAGGGACTTCCTCCAGGGTCTGTGGCAAACAAATGCCACAAGTTTGACAGGTCTGAAAAATCCCACCCCATAGCCTCTTCCTCCATGTCTCAAGTCTTTGTCGATAGGGTGATTCCTAAGGACCTGACAAAGGGCCAGCAGTCTCCTTAATACAGCCCAGGGTAGGTGGTGAGGAACCAGTGGGACTTGGCAGGGACCACTGAGCCCCACACCAGGTGAACGAAGCCACCTGCTCCTCAGTTTGCCTGGAATATTGCTGTGACTGCCAAGGCTTTACCAGAGCCAGCTCCTGGGGTGTGACCAGACCTGTCACTGTGCTGCCTGCCTGGCCTGGCTGTGCACTGGGAGGACACCAGCTAGGTGGGTGAAAGGTCACCCAAAGAAGTCTTGCCCATGGTTGGCACCTGATCCATATGATGAAAGGTCATTTGAACAATCACCTTGACTCCACATGACCTCGCCTCAGGAGAGAGGGGACTCATGCTCTAGGAACAGTAGCACCTACAGGCCCAGAACTGAGTGTAGCTGTGGCTCCTAGGGAATTATCTTGTCTGAGATGAGAGCTGTGAGCTTTTGGTGGCTCATGACTCTGGAACTGAGCTTAGGTCACAGGGAGGCTACATGCCACTGGGGTCTGGTGTCTTCCTCTGCCATTCTGGGATAAATGTCTGCTTCCTTCCTTCCTTAGGTCTACTCTGATCCTGGCTGGTACAGGTGGGAGGCCTCAGAGGTAAGGGGCTGTTTCATCCTGTGAGTGCTATAGAGTCCAAATAATTTTCCAGGGCTCCATCAGAACCTGTGGCTGATTATTCAGAAAGTGCAGGTCTTCTTTAACTGTGACAGTGGTCATGAACCTGAGCACCTCATTGGCCAGACATAGACCATTGTGTATAAGAAGTGACTGTACCCACTTGCACACCAGGGTTGAGGAGACAATGTGGAGGAGCTCTGTCTGGCTGTTTCTCAAATGCCATGGCCACCCTAGGTTTTCCTAGCTCTATGCCTCAGCTCTCTTGATTATATCTCAGATGTTGAATTGTACAGCTTAACATCTAGCTTCTCAAAATATGTCTCTGGAGCCAGAGGCATCGTGGGAAATCAGTTAGCAATGCATATTCCTGCACGTGGTCCTGGGACTGTTGAATTAGAAACTGCATTTTCGAAGGTTCTCTGGTAAATTGATGTACATGTTGAAATGAGCCTTTGAATGGATTTTGTGTATGTGTGTGTGTGTACATGTATGTGGATGCATGTGTGCATGTATGTTTATGCATATGGAAGCCAAAGGACAGCTTCAAGTGTCTTTCCTCAGACACCGGCCACCTCTTCTTTGAGACAGGATCTCTCACTGGCCTGGAACTCAACAAGCAGCCTAGGCTGGCCAGCCAGTAAGCCTCAAGCCCTTGCTTGTCTCTGCTTCCCCAGTGCTGGGGTTTCAAAGTGCTCAGCTTTTCACGCGTCTCCTCGGGATGGGATTCAGGCCCTCATACTTGCATGACGAGTGAGCACGCACCTTACAAACAGAGCTCTCTCCCTCTATGCCCGACTTTAGAGATTTCACAAAGCTGCCGAAGCAAAGGTGGAGGATGGGGCCTGGGAGTTTGTTTTCAAAAAGCTCCCCAGTGTCTCTAACAGGCAGTCTGGGTTCGGCAACACTGGCCTAGAGGAGCCAATGGCAAGCTCTGTTTGCACCTTCCTTCGACCCCCCTCTCCCTTGCTCCAGTGTTCCCATGGCAACAGAAGCAGCAGCTTCTTTCCCCTCCTGTTTACTATTACCAGCCTTCACTCCTCTGATGGCCAGAGTTGGTTTTCCTTCTGCTCTGGGTGGAAGTGATGGGAAATTCCTTAAGAATGGGCTTGTTCAGCCCATCAATACTGATGGGCTCTGGCCACCTCCCTGGAGTCTCCATCTTGGTCTCAGTTGAGGGCAGGAGTCTGTTCCAAGGAGACCTTGGAAAGATACACCTA
Organism: Mus caroli; assembly: GCF_978045245.1. NCBI lineage: Eukaryota > Metazoa > Chordata > Mammalia > Rodentia > Muridae > Mus > Mus caroli. The sequence continues at coordinate 120,939,963 of NW_028227266.1, read as the reverse complement.
GAAGATATGAGAACATGTGGAGAAGTCTAACTCATGCCTAGCTCAAAGCAGACCTGCTCTGCATTTAGGTCATGTGCATGGCTGGTGCCCACCACCCTTCAGGAGCACCTGCTGACCTTACTCCAGAGTTGACCCACTGTGCAGCGATCCCCAGTCCCCATCTGAGGCAGAGGTGACACTGAGGTCCTGTCAGAAGCAAAAGCAAGCTTGCTAAGGACCAAAAGAAGGTTCCTGGCTCCTGTTGTCTTTCTGAAGATAATGAGAGAGTTGGACAGACTAATATCTGTGTGGACAGACTCGAGAGCCAGAAGGAAACAGGAACCCCCTATGGGGTGCATGCTAGCTCCTAGCTGTGGGTCACAGAGAGGAGGACACGGAATGAGTTATAGGGAAGACTTGGAAATGCATATTCATTATCCTCTCTTAGGGTTACGTTGGAGATAAAAATGGGATCCCAGGCACCTGAGCAGGTGTTCTTCTCCTGTGCGTTCCCTCCACCCACCACCATATTGAGGGCATGCTTTCCTGGAAAATAACTCAAAGGCCACGACAAAGCTACAGACATGTCTCTGCTGGAATGAGTCCCTTCCTGCCAGGCCCTGGACCCCAAGTCCTCTCTTCTGTCTTTCTCTGCTTTTCAGTGCTCCGGCTACTCCCACAGGCCATCAGCTGGGCTTGTGAGTAACATGAAACTCCCATTCTCTGGTGTCCTGAATGAGCATGGGCCAGTGCCCCAGGCCCTGCCAAGATTGTGCTTTTATCACCAAACTGCCCAGAATGTATGAGGATAAGGATTTGGGTCTGATGCGCCTCAGGGACAAAGTGCAGAATGAACGGCTCTGGTGATGTACTTCAGAGTCAGGCCCAGGAAGAATTCAAATTCCTCGTTCCCAAGTCGGCCATCTTGGGCAAAGACCCCTCTCAGCCTCGGTGTTTTGTCTGAAAACTTCAGTGAGGAGCCCTTGGTTGTCTACATGCCTCAGGACTGCCATCAGTCACTAACACATGTCTCTTTACACCCTCCACAGCCCTACAGGGTAGCTTATATTATCACATTCTTTTTTGATTAGAAAACAAACACAGAGAAATATTAAACCATTTGTCTCAGGTCTTCCAACATGGCAGAGCCAAGAGTGACATTGTAGTCTATGGGCATTTTCAGATCTGCTTCTGAGGGTGGGACTTCCTTACAGAGATTTGGAGTTGGGAGTCTCATGTTCCAAAGTACACACAGGGTTCCAGAACCTTCCATGAATTTGACCTTGCAGAAGGGGCCTACAGGATTTATAGAGGAGCCATATCAGATCTACCAACTCTGCAGGGCCTTATTATACTGACTTCTTCTGTGCCTACCTTCCTTCTTCACCTGCTTGGCCATCCCCTCTGTATGGAACTTTCTCCAGCCTGCACATTAAAAGGAAGAAGCAGGTGAACAAGAACTTTGTGACTCTCAGGACAGGAGGCTTCTGGCCACCAGGCCTGAAATGTGTTTGTTCCTGTACCTGAGGTGTTGTTTGTTTGTTCACTTGTTTGTTTTGTCAAGGCCTTTATTTAGGAGGATACCATTTTCACCAGGACTCTGATGAATGAGGAAAAGTGTATTTTATGGGCCGTGGGGATGGCTCATCGGAAGAGGACCTGCTGCGTCAGCATAAGGCCTTGAGTTTGGATTGCCAACATCCACGTAGAAAGCTGGGTGCTGAATCAGTACTATATCATCATAGTGCCACAGAAAGGTGGAAACAGGAGGATCCAGAGGACTTAGATGCCACCTGTCCATGGAACCAGCAAACTCCAAGTGCAATGAGACACCCTGTCTCAAAAAATAAGGTGGAGCATGATTGAAGATCTGTAAGGCTGATCTCTGGCCTCTACATTTGGGTGCATTCATGTATACACACACTACACACACACACTACACACACACACACACAGAGAGAGAGAGAGAGAGAGAGAGAGGAATGAAAAGTGTTTTAAAAGCCAACAACAAAAGCAAACGTCAGACCCGTTCTGGGCTACATCCTGGCCTTGGCCTTAAAATAACTTTGAGTCCGTGCAGATAGTACGTGTACATGGTCAGGATTTCCTGAGCCTCCGCCTCTCCTTTTCCTCTATGCTTCTGAGCTTGTCTCTCACCCCACCCCCATTCGCATCTGTGGGAATGTTCTGGAAAGTAGCCACCCTTGGGATCCAGCTAGACACAAGTTCACATTCCAGCTCAGCCATAAACTTTCTGGGCAGATAGCAGGCCATTACCCCAGCATCAGGACGTGATGAAAGGCCCTGGCAAGGTGACTGGGCAATAAACAGAGATGCAGGTGAGCTCTCCCCAAAGCCAACATCTGGAGGACGTGAGTCCCCTTGTCTTTCCACAGCCTTTACCTCAGGCATCATCCCCACAGCTTAGAGATCTCCTTGTGAGTCGGACAAGCCCCGTCTCTCCAGAGTGTTTGTGTCTGCATACCTAAGATTTGCTGGCTGGACCATGGTCTCAGCTGGTGACATTTGTCCAGAAACAGTAGCTCAGAGATATTTTGAGACAGCTCGAGCCCAACATCTGTCCCTAGGCCAGAAACACCCAAGTGTACATTCAAACCATGAGCTGGCTTAGGGTGCCATGAGCTATACTTAGCCCCCAACGTGAACTAACAGTAGCCACCTGGGCAACACCAGTCAGGTCCATGAAAGGAGACTTCTGCCTTGAACTTAAGTCACATTATTGCCCAAGTGACTGGTTAGACAATCTGTGTGTCTCCTGCTTTTCCTGTCCTCAGCAAGCATAAGCCAAAGGAAGAGGGCATCCTGGGGCTAGGCTACGTGCAGAACATGCAGTCTCCCTCCTTCTCTCCTGTCCCTGGAGAGGGTGCAGGGCTGCACCAGGGTCCAGAGATCTGGATTCCACTCCACTCACGATTCACATTTAGCCCTGTGTAAGTCATTCCCCAAGCTGCATGCTGGCTGGAAGGCAATAATGGTGTCTGGCTTCTCCAGGCCCCAAGGATAACTCTCCAGAGTAAACAGGGGTGAGCATGCAGTTGGTGAACTGCCAGTTTTGTGCCTGGACAGTTCCGCTGACTGTTTCACAAAGCCCATGAGAAAGGAAAAGGTCAAGGTTGTGTGTGTGTGTGTGTGAGAGAGAGAGAGAGAGAAAGAGAGAGAGAGAGAGAGAGAGAGAGAGAGAGAGAGAGAGGATTAGGACCCACATGGCTGGAGACACCTCTCCTATTGTAGGACTGAGTCCTAGTCCTGCTCAATGCCCTTCCTCCACACCCATGGGACACAGTAACAGTGTATGCAGGTGGGGAGGGGCAGTATGCTCTAGAAGCCGGCTGTATGCCTAGAGCTAATGGCAGGGCAAGTCAGGGGCACAGATCTTGCTGGACCTTTTGAAAGCTTCCAATAGCAAATGTCAGACAGCCCCTGAGCATGACTGGGGCATCTCTGTGTCTCCCTGCTCTAAGATGGTTGGGCTTGTTTTATTATGTAACCTAGTCCTGCATCTTCCCTGGCACCTGGTCTACCACACTGGGAGTGCAGGGGGTGGGGGAGGAGCAGATGGCCACTGGCTGTGGCCTTCCCTCCAGGAGCCAACTTGGAGCAGCCCATTTCCTGCACCACTCTGGCTTTTTCTGGCTGAAAATTGAGAGCTTCCTCAGTCAAGTCTGGAAAATGTCAGTCTGGTCTCTAATAATGAGGACAGAGCAGGCTCTCTCTTTGTTTAATTCTGCTTGCTAGATAATAATTCATATGGTCAAAAAAGCGGTCATTCCTTGCACCCTTCTGGTTGGTTCTTCACACACACACACACACACAGAGACAGAGAGAGACAGAGAGACAGAGACACACAGACAGACATACACACAAATATGCACACATACACACAGTCATACACAGATACACCACAGACACACTCACAGACACACATAGACATGCACACCACAGACACATACACACACACACACACAGAGATACATATAGAGAAACACACACATACACAGACACACTCACAGACACACATACTCACAGACATACACACTGACATACAAAGACACACTTTCTCTCATGTTCCTCCTACAATGAGTAGTGATTTAATTTCCATATCCCCTTGTGGTATTTCTTTATGTAAATTCAAACATGTGTTCTGTTTTGCTCCCTCCCTCAGATACACAAAGGTTGAGCATGGTGTTCCTCATGTGTCCTCAGGGGTCTGGGAAGACCCTACAAGCAGCTGAAGCAGGACAGCCCAGGGCATGAAGGGATTGTTAGCCAGGGTAGGAAGAGGGGATGAGCAATCACTGAATGAGGACCACATGGAGCCAGGGAGCAGCGAGGAGGAGGGCCCAGGGAGCCCACCAGCCCTGCCTCCCTTCTAGACTTCAGGTTCTGAAGCACAGGCCCTTCTGGCAATGACTTGCCAGAAGTCCCGGGATAAGGAGGCCTGTGGACCCTACAAGTCAGCTGACCGGACCTAGAGCATTTTACAACCACTGTGGAGACCAGTGCAGATATGCCTCCCAAGATGAAAACGAGAACAACTATTTGACCCAGCCAATCATGTGACCCAGCCAAACCACCCCAGGTGCAGACCCACAGGGATTCAAGTCAGCACCCAGCAGAGTGGCTGCATGTTGGTCAGCCTGGATGGCCATCAACAGATGGACTAATAAAGCAGGCACGGCACATAGGCACCATCATACTCAGCTATAAAAGTTGAAGATGGATAGAGCCACACATGATCATGCTAAGTAATATAAGCCAGACACAGGAAGACAAATACCATGTGCTTCTCACACAGACTTACATCCGTCTGTCTGTCCATCCATCCTCACGTGTGCATGTATGTGTAGGTCGTGAAACTAGAAAAAGGACCATGAACATGGATGGGGGGAGAGGGGGGGGTAACAAGCATATGGCTTGCTGGGATGCTGGCACCAGAAGGAGAGCTGCTGAGAGGGGCATGGAGAGAGAGGGCTGAGGGGAAGGTTAACAAAGGCAAAGTCTACTGACGTGAACGCATGAAATAATCATATCAAAACCCATCCCTTTGCTGACTTAAAACTTAAGACATAAAGTAATAAAGTAGAGGGAGATGCGGGTGGCTGGCAGGGTGGGAGGGACCCCATGCTACACGCAGAGGTTCATCCTTCACACACAGGTGAAAATGTCCCATGCTGGACATTTTTTATGTCACTGACACTGTGGGGTTTGTCACTGTTCGTGTTCTTCCAGATTCCCCCTGCCTTCCCCCAGCACCACTGCTAAACTCAAGTCATGGCTTGGCCCTGCTGTGTAATATGTCTCCAGCCTGGTCTATAATGCATCCCCAGTCTGGTATATAATACATCCCCAGCCTGGTATATAATACATCCTCAGCCTGGTGTATAATACATCCCCAGCCTGGTGTATAATACATCCCCAGTCTGGTATATAATACATCCCCAGCCTGGAATATAATACATCCTCAGCCTGGTCTATAATACATCCCTAGCCTGGTGTATAATACATCCCTAGCCTGGTGTATAATATGTCCCCAGCCTGGTGTATAATACGTCCCCAGCATGGTATATAATACATCCCCAGCCTGGTGTATAGTACATCCCCAGCCTGGTGTATAGTACATTCCCAGCCTGGTCTATAATACATCCCCAGCCTGGTCTATAATACATCCCCAGCCTGGTCTATAATACATCCCCAACCAGCTTCCCTTCAGAATCTATGTGTACATCTCAAACCCTTTGTACATCTTGCCAGCACTCAGGGGCCCTTCAGACCCTGACTGCTAGGAGCTTCACATTTGATTGCCTGACTCTTACTCTGTACTCTTGTTTCTCTCTCCCCCTCATCCTGCCTGGATCCTGAGCCGTGGCCTTGTGCGCTGCCATCTTCCTCCCCAGGCTCTGCCTTGATCACCATAGATGTGTTTCCTCAGCCTCACACCATGCCTCTGCCTGTCTCAGTGGGTGAAATGATCTGTCTGTGGGTATGGAGACAGCTGAGGGATACCTCAGCGTACAGGATAACCCAGCTGAAGACTTGCCAGCAGACCTCTCAGATGACTGAGCAGAGTGCAGGTGCTAGCTCACGCCTGCACCGTGTCCACCCTGGCCTCTCTTTCCATTGCCTCTGATCAGCAGTTTCCTTGGTGGGATTCCCTCTGTGGTACTCGAAAGCTCGGCCCCGCAGCATGCCACTTCTGTTGTATCTTGTCAGTCCGTTCTGCTCTGTCCTGGCCTTCTATTCCCTAGGAATTCCTTAATAAACACATTGACCTTACACCTAACTGTCTATAATCACAACACTGTTTTTTGGGGGGAGGGGGGTTGTTGCTGTTGTTGTTGCTGCTGTTATTTCTGTGTCCATTTTATTGCTTGAGTGGCATTTGGGGAGGAGAGGACTGTGTCCTTAGCCACACTCAGCTATGACATGTGTATTCTGCAATTACAATTACTTCACGAGAATAAGCTGCCAAGTGTGGGGTTGTTGGATCAAGCATGAGGAAAGTTTCTGGAACTGTTGATATATTTGTCAGCTGGTCACCAGACTAAGAAGTGGATGAAAGGGAAACTATGAGGAATGAGCTGCTGCAGGGTCCTTTACTTCAGCTGTAAGGCCTGCTGAAGAGGCCTTCCTGGGGCTGGAGATGTGGCTCTGTCAGTAGAGGGTAAGCATGAGGACACTAGCCTGACCTTCAGACTCCACAGAAAGACGCCATGGCGGCATTCACGGCTGGCATGAATGGTTCCCCCCTGGCCTCCATGTGCATGCATGCATGTACGTGTGCACAGGGACATTTAAATTCCTAAGGAGGTTGTTCTGAACCTTAATCTCATTAGTGAGCCCGGAATGGTGTTTCAAGGTGGAATCAATATGAATGGATGACGGTGTGCATAGAGGAAAACCTTCCCAAGTCCAGCCTGTAAAAAGGGCTTCCTAACTGTCAGCAGCATGCCATGTAGGTGGCTTTTCTGCACCAAAGAACCATGGACTCAACCAAGTGCTTGGACAGCATTCCTCTCCTTTGTCACTGTCATTTCACACTCCTGGGTAAACCACTGCCTGCCTCGGCATCTCCTGCTCCAAAGACAGAACCCTTCCTGATGCAGCCCTGTGATGATTCTCTTGAGTGGAAATCCCTGCACAGACATGGGGCTGCTTTGATTGGAACAATCAGTCCTGAGTCCCTACCTGAAGCCCAGACTGAGCAGAGACAAGATGTGTTCCTCCTTCTGGGCCCCAGCAGATGCAAGCAGTCATGCAAAAGATAGAAAACCAGCTTGCACACTAGGGTTGGGGTGGCTCAGTGGCAGAGCAAGTACATAATGCCCAGGGTTCATTTCTTAGCCCCACCAACACAGAGAGATGCCTGGTTCTTGTTCTAGGCCAGAGCCCAGAAATTTAATTTCTCCCTCAGCTGGGACAAAGGTTCTAATGGCTTCTTTTATTTTCCTGTTTGACTCATTCATCAGAAATCCCCAGCAAAGCCGCTCCAGGGAGGCAGGCTGTACCCTGGCCTCAGTCTCATGCTGGTCTGAACCCAAGATGCCAGAGAACAAATGTTTCCTGTGCTTCCAGCTGAGAGGAAGCCCAGCGATGGTGTTCACTCGCAGGCTCCAAAGCCATTGGCGCGGAATGCAGGGGCCTGGTGGTGTCAGGAAACATTCGAGATAAGATTGTTTTTTTTTAAAGCCAGTTCAATGGCATAGGGGTAGATTCAAACGTGCGCACTTCCAGAATAAAGGCAAGCCAAGCAAGATGGTCGGCCAGGCGCCAGCACCGTCAAAGGTCACTGAGTCAAGGTTCAGAGAGAAACAAGACTAAGTCAGGTGTGAGTGAGGAGTGTCTTAGTCATGACCAAAAGGCAAGTTGGGGAGGAAAGGGTTGATTTGGCTTTCCAGATCATAATCCATCATTGAAGGAAGTCAGGACAGGAACTCAAGCAGGGCTGGAACCTGGAGGCAGGAGCTGATACAGAGGCTATGGGGGAATGCTCGTTACTGGCTTGCTTCTACATGGCTTGCTCAGCCTGCTTTCTTATAGAACCACCAGCCCAGGGGTGGCACCACCCACCTTGGGCTGTGCCCCCCCCCCGAATTGATCACTAATTGAGAAAATGCCTTTCAGCTGGATCTCATCGAGGCATTTCCTCAACTGAGGCTCCTTCCTCTCTGATGACTCCAGCCCGTATCAAGTTGACACACAAAATCAGCCAGTTACAACTGATCCCTTGTCACATTGACATACAGACACATCACTATTAAGTCGAAACCTTTCCTTATTTATCCCCAAGACCTGACATTAAAAACATAATAACTTTAAAAGTCCCACCGTCTTTACAAATTCAAACACATTAAAATTTTCGTCCCTTTAAAATATCCAATCTCTTTCTAAATCAAAGTCTCTTAAAATTCAAAGTCTCTCAACTGTGGGATCCAGTAAAATACCTTACTTCAGGAGGGAAACATCAGGTCACAGTCTCAATCAAATGAAAGTAAAATCAAACTCTAACCATAAAATGTCTGGGATCCACTCATGATTCTCTGGTCTCCTCCAAAGGGCTTGAGTCACGTCTCCAGCTCTGCCCTCTGTAACACACAGCCTGGCTCCAAGGCTCTGGCTGGCTCCACTCCCCTACTGCTGTTGTTCTTGGTGGTCGTCCCGTGGTACTGGCATCTTAACACTGCTTGGATCTTCTGCTCCAACTGGCCTGCATTTTCACCAGTAGCCTCTCATAGGCTCTCTTCATGGTGCCAAGCCTCAGCTTTCTTGCATGACGCCCTTAGTCCTGTGCCATCAACTGCCACTGTGGCTGCACCTTCACCAATGGCCTCTCCTGACCTCTCCCAGGGCCAAGCCTCAGCTGCTCTCCATAACCTCTTCATGCCTTCAAAACCAGCACCACCGGCGTGACTCTTACGCGTTACCAAGTCCAGCTGAAGCACAAGGTACAACCTTGGCTGTCTCTGGAACACAGATTCTCTGTGCTCTCGGAGCTGTTCCAGCAAGACCCCACTACCCTGGCACTAACTGGTCTTAGTTAGGGTCTCTACTGCTGTGTTAAATCATTACAGCCAAAAACCAGGTTGGGGAGGAAAGGGTTGATTTGGTTTATACATCCAGATCATAATCCATCATTGGAGGAAGTCAGGACAGGAACTCAAACAGGACTGGAACCTGGAGGCAGGAGCTGATGCAGAGGCCATGAAGGGTGCTTGCTCCTCATGACCTGCTCAGCCTGCTTTCTTATAGAACCCAGATCACCAGCCCAGGGATGATATCACCCACAATGGGCTGTGCCCTCCCCCATTGATCACTAATTGAGAAAATGTCTTTCAGCTGGATCTCATGGAGGTATTTCCTCAACTGAGGCTCCTTTCTCTCTGATGACTCTAGCTTGTGTCAAGTTGACACAAAACCAGCCAGTCCTCATGTCCTCGCTGATTGAACCATCCCCCCACCCAGCCCAAATTTAAGTCTTTGTTCTATGACCTCAAATGGCTTCTGAGGCCCTCTAGTGAGATTTACATTTAGCTATTGTATGTTTCAACTACAAAATTTCTATTTGGTGCCTAAAAGCAACTTCTCTGTCTTTATTTAAATTACTGACTTGGTGAGGCACTATTCTGATCCTTTCTTTTCATTCTTTAGACATTATTTCCTTGAATTGTGCCCCCTCCCGAATTTACCATATTTTAATGTTTCTTTGCTTGTCTCATGACTAAAAAACAAACACTGGAGTAGGTAGTACAATGGAGAGCAACAGATCCTACACAGATCCTTCCGCTTTCAGAGCTCCTTTTAAAACATTTATTTTTATTACATGTGTTGGGTGTTTTGCCTGCATGCATATATGTGTACATGTACATGTGCACCTACAGAGGCCAGGAAAGGGCATTACATCCATGGAAGTGTAGTTAGAGTCGGGAACTGAACTCAAGTCCTCTGTATGAGCAGCCAGTGCCCTTAACCACTGAGCCATCTTTCTAGGGCTTCTGATTGCTACTGCTGATTTCGTGGCTGCTGCTGTTGCTGTCTGTGTCTTGTGGCCCCAGTAGATTACTGAGGTAGTCTGTACTTCCTGTAGTGAAGGCCACAGGAGAGTCTGCTGGCTCCACCCAGCTATGAGACAGTGATTGCTTTGAGTGTGGTGAGCCTGCAGGTCCTTTATAGTTGTCCAGAGGCTCTGTGTGGCCTGAGGTGTGCCTTTTGCTTGTGAAAAGTTTCATAGAAACATATGGCTTACACACACACATACACACATACTCACTCACAGACACACTCATACTCACACACAAATACACACACTCACTTACATTCACACTCTTATACACACTCACATACACATACACACATTCATTCACACACTCTCTCTCTCTTTCTCCCTCTCTCTTTCTTACACATACACACACACTCACATACAGAGGCATGGCACCTTTCTGCAAATCATGACTTTCTAGATTCCCCAGATGATGTCAAAGCTTTTTCTTCATCATAAATTTTTGGCCAGCCTTATTTGTATCAATGTTTTCCCATGTAACTTTATAAATATTATTTATAAGAATGTTATTAAATTTTTATTATTATATTTTTTTTTGGTGTTTTCGAGACAGGGTTTCTCTGTATAGCCCTGGCTGTCCTGGAACTCACTTTGTAGACCAGGCTGGCCTCGAACTCAGAAATCCGCCTGCCTCTGCCTCCCGAGTGCTGGGATTAAAGGCGTGCGCCACCACGCCCGGCTTAAATTTTTATATTAAATTTTAATTTGTATGTGTTTTGCCCATGTGTATGTATGTGCGCTGCTGTCATGCCTGGTCGACGCACAGGTCAGGAGAGGACAATGGGTTCCCAGACCTTGAGTTGAGATGGTTATGAATCCCCATGGTGCTTTCTGACACTCAGAAACCAGTCAGGTTCTGCACCAACTCAGATGTTGGCTCTCTGCTCTCAGCATCTTCCTTCGTCCATAAGGGGCTTCCATCCACCTCTGTAACTCTGTTTAAAATAAAGGATATGCCAAAGTGTCTGCAAATGTGTTCTTATTTAAAACCAAGCAGCGATGACTTTGATGTGTTTGACGCTGAAGGCTCAAAGTGAGCCTGCTTTGCTCTCTCTTTTGGTTGATGAGACAGATCCCCTTTCTCTTCCTCGCACTATACCGGCTCTTGCTGCAAGAAGGAATTCACACAAAACATCTCAACCTGGCTTTCTTCTGATACTCACAGAGGCATCACAGGCTGACACTTGCCCTTCTCCTCCATGATTCTAAGACCTGGGGTCAGTGAGTGACCGTGCATGGAGGAACACCTACAGATAGACTGGGGTGGGACCCACGGAGGTGTCATTTTAACAGTACAAAAGAGCCAAGGTTCTCTTCCTCAGTGCAGCCCTTCTCAGACCACACACAGCAGGAGAGCCAGATGCCGCACCTCTGCCAAGTCTCTGCGCTGCTTGGCAGGGAGCATGGCCAGCAGCCGACGGGGCAAGGGGCAGAGGGGAGAACATCCCGAGTCGGCTTTACAGAGCCACAGTTTCAACTTAGTCAAACGTGGACTCTTTAATAATATAGAGCCTTTAAGCAGCCAAAGGCTTAAAGTCTAGCATAAAGCAGATTCTCACAGCTGGAAGGTAAATCCCCAGAAGACAGCCCTCACCATGGAAACGCTGACACAGCCTTCCAGTCCCTCTCAGGAATTAAACCCCTCATTTCAATGTTGTTCTTTATTTTGAGCTGGAATCACATACAAGCCCAGGAATGCAACTTGTTCTGATAGAAAACTAAATGCTGCCCCCTGTCAGGAGCCAGAGGGAAATGTCCTCTCACTACAATAGTGCACAGCCAGGCTTAGACAATCATGGACCCAGGAAAGAAAATCCTGCAAGGTTTTTCCCTGGGAAAAGTGAAGAAGGGAAGGGAAAGGAAGGGAGGGAGGGGACTGGAGGGAAAGAGGAGGGGAGGAGAAGGGAAGAGAGAGGAGGGGGAGGGAGGGGAGGGAAAGGGAGGAGAAGGGGAAAGGGAAGAGAAGAGAAAGGGAAGGGGAGGGGAGGGAAGAGAAAGGGGGAAGGAAGGGAGAGAAGGGAAGGGGAGGAGAGGGAGAGAAAAAGAAGAAAAGGGAAGGGAAGGGAGGGGAGGGGAGAGGAGAGAAGGAAAAGAAGAAGGGAACAGGAGGGAAGAAAAGGAAGGAGAAGAGGGGAGACATGATATTAAAAGAACAGCCACTGTGAGCAACTGGGGCTGAGTCCTTGGAGGAATTCTGGAAGCAGCGTAGGCTCCCTCCATAAAAACCCCACAACAGGAGTTTCCAGTGTATGCTTTGCTGAGAAGCAGCCCAGAGAGTGAAACTCAGAACAGAGGTTAGAGGGCAGAGGAGGCTGGTAATGTCACCCAAAGGTCAGAGGGCACAGCAACAGAAGGGCTCTGGGCAGGGAAGGGATCCAGCTGACTTTGCTGAGGTCATCTTAAGCTCCTCTTGTCAAGCACCCAGCATCCCACAGCTCTTGCCTGGTATTGGTCCTTTCGCGACTTACCTTAGTGAATCTTAATACGTTGTGATTTGTGATGGAAGAGCATAGCATGTAAAAGAATCAGAAAGCTTGTGTCCTAGTTGGCTTTCTGTGGCTGTTATAAAACACTGACCAAAATCAACTTGATTTTGGAAAGAAACTTGAAAAGGAGAGAAAATTGTTTATTCCATCTTACAATCCCAGCTAACGTATCATCAGGAAGCCAGGCGCTCAGGGCAGGACCTGAAGCGGAGACCACAGGGGATGCTGTGTACTGACTTCCTCCATAAGCTCCATGAAGCTTTGAACTCTCAGTGGCCTCCCTTGGCCCAAGGCTCTGAAATGGCCTATCACGACGATACCCCACTCTCTGATACCAATTTCTGTCCCAGTTTGCTTTTTGTTGCTGGGATAAAATATGGATAAAAAGTAAACAGGAGGGAAAAGGATTTGTTTGCCTTACAGGTTATATCTAGTCCACCAGACCAGGGAAGAAATTGAAGCAGGGCCCATGGAGAAATGCTTGCTTACTGGCTTGCTCTCTGTGGATTTCTCGGCTGCTTTTTACACAGCCCAGACCTAACTGCATAGGGATGGCACTGCCCACTGTGCTGGACCCTCTCACCCCAACTAGCAATCAAGTTTCTGCAATGCCGCAGTTGAACACAAGGGTGCGCTCTCAGAGGCTTCCCGGGCACACTAGGCCACCTATGACTGTGGGTGGAACAGGACTCTCAAATCCACTAACGTGATTTAAGACACATAGCGATTCCCTCTCCTTCCTGGGCCTCGGGTTCTTGAGTTGGAAGATGCAGTGTGCTTGCAAACTCGGGGTTAGGTTGGACTCAGCCAGTTTGGAGGAAAGAACCTGGTGCCAAGGTGCAGTTCCGCGATGTGCCAGCAGAGGGAAGCAGGCAGTAACCAGCAGGTGCCATCAGCATCCATAGTTCTTCTAGCCATAGAGTGGGCTGGGACATCCCACATCTCTGAGACTACTGATACCTAGTGGTCCCGCATTCTTTTGGCAACTGCCCCTTTGTTTTCTGCAATGATATCTGGATTTCATCTCTTGCTTCTTGCAGCTAAGGACCTCAACCCCTCTCAATACTCCCCCAGTGCCTTCTCTGCATTTATTCTCATCCCTGTGTTTTCTGACCCATCAATTCATAATCTGTTCAACCTTGTCTCCTTCACCCTTGCTGTACTCCTCCAGTTTACTCTCCCTTAGGGAAGAAATGACCATGCCCCACTAGCACAAAGTATATGGCTGCCATCATGGCTTCCATGGAGGGTGAGCTTGTCCTCGGACATCTGCATGCAATGTTTCAGTTCTAGACACAGGCAGGGCTTTCTCCACAAGCCTCTGCTTACCTGCCCCACCTCCTCCCATCCTCTGGCTCTTCATGTCTTGTTTCCACCGGGGGGCGCTCCAGCCTGTTGCCCCTTAATAAGTCTCACTTTAGAGCTCAGCTCTGCAGGCTTCTTCTCTTTAGCGACCTCCCTGTCCATCCCTCTGCAGTCTGCACTTAACTAAACCTATTAAAAGAATAGCATCCACTTACAGGACTTAGGCAAAGGGGGCAATGGTGTTAGAGATTCTTCCAGGCATCTTCCAGTGTGGATCAGAAATTGTAGCATCAGAAGTGGGAACTGGACAGAATGACCTAGTTGTCTACTGTAGGTTGTCCCTGGAGTGACCAAGCCTCCCAAGCCACTCACCAAGAAAAAAAAAATGGCTGCTTTGGTTGGTGTGGCAGGTTCCACCTTCCAACACTGTCATGTTGAGAACCAGGCTTCTACCACACAGGTTCTGGGACATACTCAACCCACACCCAAACCTTAGCAGGAAGGGCTCTCAGGACCAAGACCCATGGGAAGGTGAGCACACAAACAGGAAATGATGGAAGGAAAGCTTGCGTTGAGCTGTGGGAGAGATGCCACATTGCCACTGCTCGGAGTTGGGGTTGTTTTCTAGAGATGCGGTGTTTCCTGTCAGAACTGCTGCTAGAGGATGCCACAGCTCTGGCTGGCTGAAGTAATGTGCCCCATCAGTGTTCAGGGCTACCGCCCCATGTGTTTATTGATATGCAACTAGGGGTGCCAAATATATTTGATGATTGCTGACATAAACTCCATTCAGGGAAGGATCCTGCTGCTTATTTCAGAGTCAAAATTAGTTTGTGTTAGCTGGCAAGCTTCTCTTACAGTGTGTGTACACCCACCTGTGTCCTCCATTAGGATGGTGAGCTGGCAGCTGCTGGGGGATGGGATGTCTGTGAGCAATGATCCTCCCCCAACAGAGAGAAGAGGGGTGAGTTCTCAAACACAATGTAATCCTCACTGAACAACCGAGGCAGCTCTTTAGGAGATGGCTGCCTGTTCTTAGCTTGAAAGCCTGAAGTGAAACCTGTCCTGCCCCATTGCAAAAGTCTCTGCTGACATCCTTGGGCCTGAACCATCAGCTCAGAATCCAGTAATTTTTGTAGAGCAACCTTGTCAAGCCTTCATAGAGTAGAAGACAGAAATCAAACTGTTGCTTCAGAAGAGACACATCCCTTGAAGCTTCCCTGTCCCTGACATCGCTTGCACAGTTGGCCTGGGTGACAGTGACATCGCTTGTACAGTTGGCCTGGGAGACATCACTTGTACAGTTGGCCTGGGTGGCATCACTTGTACAGTTGGCCTAGGTAGCAGAATGCTCCTCACTCATTGGCCTGTCCTCAAGGACACTGATGACTCACAGGCCACTTACTTCATCATTCACTCTTCCTTCCCTCTCTTATCTGAGAAGAGGCTGTAACAGGAGCGGTGCTGCAGGGATGTTTGGGCCGCATCAGGAAAGACAGTGCTAGAAAAAAAAAAAAAAAACAGCAGCTTTAAATAACCACAAAGTTCAGGGAGCCCAGTGCATTATTTCAGTATCGTCCTTTTGTGTGTGGCTTTCTGTGTCATGTATTTTTGAAAGTCACCCAGTGTTACCCTGCAGCTGCTCGGGGCTGCAGTAAATATGACAGCTGACACCTGGGAAGGGGCAGGCTGAGGGACCACGGAGAGCAAGCGAGTTGCTTTTCTCTGAGTCTACACCTCTCCACACTGTGTGAGGGTAGGGGTGGGGATATGCAAAAATAACCTCAGAGAGATTGGAGGGGACTGCTAACCTCAGTGTAGAGTCCCTGTATTTCTAATGCATTAACAAGTGGAAGACAACTCCACCTTCCATGCCCTCTTTGTCCTCATTTCCCATCCGTCCCTTTCCAAGAGGACTCCAGAGCTGAGTGCAAGCCTCGGGCAGGCTGAATCACAGCAGGCTGAAGCCAGAGACCATTCTGGTCCTGCCTATGAAATTGCCTGGTTAGTTGGTTAGAATTCAGCCAACTTTGCTGTGTCTGAGGCATGCCCTGAACACACACTAACAGGCACACAAGGAAGGAACTGTGCTTTGCTGGCTGTGGTTGCAAAGGTTTTCTTGGGTCTCTGCAGGAAATTTGATTGAGTGTACCAGGAGCTGGGAAGTTAGCTGAGTTGAGAAAACACTAGCCTTGCAAATACAAAGATCTGAGTTCAGTTCCCACAACCCATATTACAGACATTAAAAAAGAAAGAAGAAAAGTGGGTGGTTGTGGTGGCATGCGCCACCAGAGCAAAGCTTGCTTGCTTATTTATTTATTTATTTATTTATTAGTACTGGGAATTGAACCCAAGAACTCAAACATGCTAGGTAAGTTCTCCAGCATTGGTACAGTCCACCCCCAAAGCTTCTTAAACAGTCTTGAGTCCATATGAGGTCACATAACTAAATGTGGGGTCAGGAGAAATTTGGCAACAGTAAAGGGTGTCTTACATCCAGTGGCCAAAAATTAACTCAAAGTCCAATGAACAGTGCATATGAGGTGTCTCTGAAAACATTGCTGTGAGTCACAGCAGCCTCGATTCTGAACACGCAGTGTGTGCACATTTCACTGTACACGACATCATGCCATTCACCAGGAGCTCCTGTCCAAAACAGGCTGCTCAGAATCAACACCCTGAACCGAGGCGTTTTCACTATACACATGAATGTTTATGCTTTCGTATTATGGGAAAAAAAAACTGGTAATGTTTTCCAGCCGTCAGCATGTAAGTGTCAAATCAGTGAGTCTTGGGAGGTGCCGTGTAAGAGATGCAAGATATCCATCTCATTGGTATGCAAATTCGCTTTTCTCTTTGGTAAATGGTAAAATTATATGTATGAAGTGATAAAATTATATGTATATCAAAGGAGTACTCTGTGCTGTTTGGGGCTTTGGTGCATGTCAAGGCAATGGAGAAGCCAGTTCTCTCCTTCCACCACGTGGTCTGCAGGGATCCAACTCAGGTCCTCAGGCTTGGTGTCAGGCTCCTTAATGCAGAGTCATGTCAGTGGTCCCCAAAAAGGACTGCTTTAAATATAGTTCTTTATGGTTTATTATCAATAAACGTCTGATTTGTAAACCCACTTTATATACCTATATATCCAGGGTTGTGTAAAAGAAAAAAAAAATCAGGTGAAAGGAGACATGGGCAAAAGTCTCAGAAGCCTTGAAGTAAAGCAACATCGGCTGTAAAGAACCAGGAGTGGGACACTGACACAGACACAGAATCCCATTGCCACTACCCAAGTGTCAGAAACTCCTCGTGAGCTCAAGAAGATCCTGGACCCTCCTGTCTTCTTCGGGAAAGGCCCAGTGACACTTCTTACTGTCCTTGTTTAGGGTAGTAGCCAGAACCTATTCTAAATAAAAATTTTAATAAATGGATAAACATAGCACATTAAAAGAACCAAGGTGGGGCTGGAGAGATGGCTCAGCGGTTAAGAGCGCTGACTGCTCTTCCAGAGGTCCTGAGTTCAATTCTCAGAAACCACATGGTGGCTGACAACCATCTGTAATGGGATCTGATGCCCTCTTGTGTTTCTGAAGACAGTTATAGTACAGTTGTGAAGTGCTTACCTCCTCTGTGGCAGCATGCACCTATAACCCCAGTGCTGGGTAGATGGACAACAGGATCCCTGGAGGTCACTGGCTAGCCATTCCAGCTGAGACAGCGAGCTCTGGATTTGGTGAGAAGCTCTGTCTAGCACACACAGATTAAGGAATACAGATTGTCTTTCTTTTTAGAAGCAAAAATAACAAGCAGGTAAGGATGCTCCAAGAAGCTCAAGAGATGGGATTTAGCATGGTTTCCTCACTGTACCCTCTCCTTCTTTTGTTATCCCAGCTTGCTCTGCCTTCATGAGTCTGGCAGACAGGCCCAAACCCTAAACCCACAGTGGGTTCAGCTTTGCAGCTCACTCCATTTCTACTTTGCCACCAGCATCCCTTCCAGCTCTGGAAGTTCCTACCAGAATCCCGGTAGTTCCTGTCGGAGGACTAATGCAAAGGAAGCAAGATGGGGTTGAGCAGATATCATGGAAGTTCAAGTCCTGGAACATCCCACATGTGTGTGAGCCTCTGAGTCTCCTAACACCATTCTGTGCACATACCCTACCACCTTCCTGGAAACTCACTCCTGACAGAAATGGCTCCTCAGGGAAATCACGGCAAAAGTAATTACATGAGCAGCCTGGCTTCAAGCACAGCACCAGAGAGCCTGTCTCTGACAGTCTCCTGAGAAGACCAAGCCGAGTGATTTTCCATTCTTTCTTTTTAAGACATCTGATACAGGTTAAAACGTGTTCCTTGGCAACTAGCATCCATGGGGTTGTCATGGTTACAGGTGAACCAGAGACTGAGTTCTTACTGGCTAGACTCTGAACTCATGGAGCTGAACATGTTAAAGACACACCCATTGTCTTCATGCCATGGCTGGAAATAAGCTGAAGGTGAACAGCACTTCCCAGATGGGTGCAGCCTGTGGACAGACACACAGCAGATGTGGAAAGTGGAGCTTCAGGCCTCTCAGAAGCCAAGGCAACGTGCCCATCCTTCATCTGTTCATGCTTGGGTTGCAGAGGACACGAACCCTGTGCCACTAACTCTGAGCGAAGAAACTGCTCAGACCCAAGAAGAGCTTCTTGGCAAGAAACAAAAAGCAATGACCTCCCCTCATACACACACACACACACACACACACACACACACACACACACACACCATTGCCTGCCAAGCTGCTGCTCTCTCACAGAAGCCCAGTATGAGCCTGCGTGCAATTTTACAGCTCCTGGGAGTCACACTTCAAAAGGTTAAAAGAAACTACTAAAATTCCATATCTGTCTGTCTGTATGTATGTATGTGCATGTTTTTAGTCTAGTCTTGTCTTGCACTCTCAGTCCTCCAGCCTCAGCCTCCTGAATGCCAGGATTACAAATCTGTGCAAACACTCCCATATCCAAAAGTAATTTTAGCAATGCATATTTAACTCAGTATATATAAAATACTATATCAGCATGTTGTTGTGGGGTTTTTACCAGAGAAAACTGTGTTTAAGATACAGGTTTAAACCAATAGAAAGTATTGGTCACTGGCAACTGTACTGGGTGTTGGGGATCCCAATGTAGCCCTGAGCCTTTCTCAGTGTGAGCTTTTAAGCATTAAAAAACCATATCCTAGGTTGACATTCTTCAGTTAGCAAGAACAAGTTATCCAGAAGCAGGAACTACAAAGACCAAAAGCAGTCTTTAGTACATTTAGAGACTTTCCCAGAACTGTAGATTTTGATGGATGAGGCCTCTGTTTTAGTTTTGGGCAGGTGGTACTGTTTATGTGCTGAGTTTTATGGCCTGAGTGGTAGGTACTTCTATCATGGTGTCAGTCCTGCTAAAGTCTGGGACCTGTTACAATGTAATACAATAGCAAGATTTTACATTGTTACAATGTAACAGAAACAAGATTTTTTTTTTTACATTGTTTTTATGCTACATCTTTGCATTGTGTTGTTTACACATCTCAAGTTTGGTTTGGTTTTAAGAAACTCTTACTCTGTAGCCCCAACCTGGTCTGGAAATTAGTATACTGTCCAGGCTGGAGTCCCACTCATGGCAATCCTCCTGCCTCAGCTTCTCAAGCACTAAGATTACAAGCATGAGTCACTTAGTCTGACTTATTTCTCAATCATATAATTTGTGATGTGTTGTCAATGTTGTGAATGTATAAAACTTATGGTTTAAAACACTGAGTTTTGTACTCAAATGAATCCAAATATTAAACGTTTTAGCTACAAAATGAGTATTGCTTTAAACCTTAAGTTTAGAAAAGTCACATGTGCCTCTCCCATCTCACCAACTGCTGCAGAGACTGTGGGTGACACCTGTGTTGCACAGTACAGATCTCAGGTTCTAATTCTCAAAGTGGTGTCCTCAGCCCAGTGTGAAGACCCTTCCTGCACGAGGCCCTGGTGTGGCTGGTGAACCTGGTCAGTGCACCTGGTCAGGAGATGATGAGGCAGCCGAGGCTGAGTCAAGCTAGTGATCCTCACCCTGAGGCATAGACATTGTGAGTGTTGCCCAGGCAGTACCTGGGAGGCTTTCTCACCCTCTATCACAACCTGGTCTCCACACATCAGGGTGATCCCAAACATGCAGCTATCTTCGGGCATTAGAACATAAAACTCTTGGGCATTCAGGGCACAAAACAAGCTCATTTCATTTCATTTCATTCTGATGTTGGCCCTATGGTGAAATAGCCTCAAGACCAAGGTAGACAAAGGTCCAGGGTCCAACATTTACACTTTTCCACGGACATGAAAACGCTGGCCCGCAGCTCTTACATGTCAGTTGTTTGTAAGGATCACTAGCTTGACTCAGCCTCGGCTGCCTCATCATCTCCTGACCAGGAGCACTGCTTCTGCACAGAGAGCACAGCGTATACCCGGACTGTACTGCTCCCGTACTGAGAACACAAGTTGGCAGCTCCCCAGGGGAGTGACACCCAGAACCTCTGGCAGCTGCTCTGCCTCTCCTGGCTCCCACAACCCCACCACAAGCCTGATTTCTCCGTCCCTGCAAATTCCTGAACCTTCTTTATTACATTTAAGAGGTTTGAGTAGAAAGGCGGTTGTTTATTTTAATAGAGCCCTCAGCAGAGCTAAGGCAGGTGGGAAGGGCACGTGGTCGCTGTCCATTGTACTGAACGAGGGCCTCCGAGACTTCAGTAGCTTCTGCCATACCCAGACAACACTGTGCCTCCTGAAGAGATTCTAGCATGAAGGAAAGAAGACCGGAAGTGTAGCTGAGACCTGGAGAACTCAAGGCACGGAAATCTAGCATGGTCTATAGAGTGAACTCCAGTATAGCCACAGATTTAAAAACAAGTGCAGGCAAGGAAGTGGGAGTAAAAACGCATACGATATGCTGGTGGGAGTTATAAACTAGTACAGCCGGGATAGAGATCAATATGGAAGCTCCTCATAAAACAAAAATTAGAACTACTGTATGACCCAGCTGTGTGTACTATTCCTGGACACACAGCAGAGAGCATCTAACTCAGCACATTGTTTTCTGGCTTTATGATTAGAGTCTAGCTTTGTCTCCTTCCTTGGAACTCAGTTCTCTGACTCATTCAGTAAAGGGATTGGGCTACAACATTGCTAAGTTCCCCTCATCTTGGAGGAGTAAAATATATCCCTGTTGGAGAAAATGAAAACATGTACCCATAGCAGCAAAAAATTATGAGCATATTAAATATGGAAAAAGATACTATTTAAATGTCTGGGCCCATTTCCATAGTGTGTAAAGAAAAGTAGTTTTGGCTGAAGCTGATAATCAGGTCCCTCATTACAATGTTTGTAATTCCCTAAGGTCTATGGTCATATCCCAGCATCTTGCCAAACACTGTATATTGAGAAGGGCCCAGGGCTATAAAGCAGAGTGCACATCGTGCCCTCATTTTCATGTGCAGTTCCTACCTTCAGGAAGGGTATTGCTAAAAATCTAACGAAGGGCTGCCTGGTAGGTGGTAGTAAGGGTGACTTTAGATCATATTGTTTTAGCCTTTAATGACTTTGCCTATGCCTGTAACAGGTGTATGTTGTGCTTCAGTGAGGAAAAAAAAAAAGACACACTTTCTCTGGGAACTCTTTATTTCCAACTTGCACACCCCGAGTAGTTTCAAGCCTTTTAGAAAGACTTCAATCCAGGTATCATTTTATCAGCAGAGACCCAGCCACCCGCACCTGTATGCTGGCTGCCATCATCAGCTAAGTGCTACATATGTCCTCAACATCCCCAGGGAGAGCAGAGGGTCACTTACTGTCTTCAGATTTCTGTGCTGTGCACACACCACACCTTGATTGGATGTGGAAGACGGTGTCTGACTGTTGTTGGAGTAGCACATGCCTCAATCTCAGCTCAGAAGCATGGCTTTCTTGACCACTGGAATTGTAAGCTTCCATGATCAATATGTGCAGAACATGTGACAATACTGATATGACACTGCCCATGCTCTCACAGTCTTGTCATGTCTGTGAAAAGAACACTTCTCAAGTCCCCAGGCAACAGGAAATGTGAAACAATCCACCCTGCCCCTTGCCAACCTGCTTCAGCCAACCTGTGCACACAGGAACAAGTCCTGCAGGTATCCACAGAGCCAGTCTGTGTAAACACACAGATGTATGAGTTAAACAACAAATGATGCTCCCTTTATGATCCTAAGAATATAGATCCGTGACTATTGTGGAAGAGAGGGAGCAGGGGGAGAGTGGAACGAGAGATGGTAACTGAATCCACAGCACATATCTATGAGGACCCTACAACACAACCATCATTCTGTACAGAATACATACTAATGAAGAATATCTTCTTTAAAAGGGAGAAATAAGGGCACAGTTACTGAGGCTGCCAGAGATGTGCATGAACAAAAGTAAAAGGCACTGCAAAGCAGACACTGGGGTAATTTTATAAGCCCTAATCCCGCCATGTAGAGCACAGTGTTTTTGTATGTTTTCCTAATGCTCTGTCTTGTGAGAAAGTTGTAAGATGTGAGGGCAACACTGTGGTCCATTTCAGCCCAACAGGGAAAACGTGATGTTGCTGCAGAGCATCATGGTAGTCATCATCAGCACTTTACAGACGAGGAAACAAGCAACTTGCTCAGATCAAACAGCCTCTGAGTGGAGAGTCTAATTAGAAACCAGGTGTCTCTCATTACAAATTCGTTCACTAAAGTACTTCTGCTGAAGCATCTGTAATGAGAAGTGTGATATAGGTAGTGGGATGGGGAGGGGGTAGTGTAGACAGAGGGGTCTGGAGGGTGTAGTGTAGATAGAGCAATGGGGAGGGGTGTAGTGTAGACAGACAGATGGAGAGGGGTGTAGTATAGGTAGGTAACCAGCCTGAGACTATTATTCTCTACCTCCTCATTCTTTGCCTAGATGATTCCTGTTTTCTTAAACATTTATCTTTTAAAAATCAAACTCTGCCTGGCATGGTGTCTGAGACTTTTAATCCCAGCACTCAGGAGGCAAAGACAGGTAAATCTCTGTGAGTTCGAGGCCAGCCTGAACTACATAGTGAATTCCAGGACAGCTAAGGCTGTATAAAAAACAAAAACAAAAACAAATCTAACCCATCTCAAGAAACAGAAACAAACAAGAATAAAACCCATCAAAATTTATTGATATTGAACTTGAAAACATTATGCCAGGAGGAAGAAGGCAATCAAAAGAAGCCAAGTACTGGGCCTGAAAGATGACTCAGTGGGTAAAGACACAAACTCCCTGGGACGTACATAGTAGAAAGAAAGAAATGACTTCTGCACACCAAACCACACACATCTTATACACAGGCACGTGTGCGCTTGCGTGCATACACACACACACACAGGCTCACACCACACACACCCACTCACATAGGCACATCACACACACACACAATAAATAAATAAATTTATATAGTAAAGTAGTTCTTTGCTTGTTTCCTTGTTTGTTTGTGTTTTGTTTTCAACACAGGGTTTCTCTGTGTGGCTTTGATTGTCCTAGAACTTGCTGTGTAGACCAAGCTGGTCTCCAACTCACAAAAATCCACCAGCTTTGTCTCCTAAGTGCTGGGATTAAAGGAGTGAGCCACAGCTACCTGTTAAGTAGTTTTTAAAGGCACATATTGCCTTATTCTGCCTGAGTCACAGAGAGTAGGCAAGCTCCAGAAAGTATAGGGTGGTGTCTGGTGCTGGAAGATGTACACCTGCAGGAAGCAGGTGCAGCCGCAGGCCCCATGAAACCCACTTGTTTAATGCCTTGCCCGAGTATTCGCAGTGAGGCTGCATGTGTGGGCTGCTTGCCAGGCTGGACAGTTCCTCGTGATCCAGACCTGTCAGCCTATCTGTGAACGACCTAAGCTTGTGCCTGGTGTGTGTGTGAAATCTGATTGGATGAGGTGGGGTGGAGCTAAAAGGAGGTGAGTTGGCGGGAGTAGTGAGTTTTGTTTAGCCCTTGCCCTAGGTAGAAGCCGGAGTAGTGAAGAGAGGAGTTTTAGCCCTTGCCGTGAGCCTGAAGTAGAGTAAGAGAAGCTGTTGTAATAGGAATAGTTTAGCCCTTGCCCTAAGAATAAGCTGCTGGGGAAGAGAGCTGTAAAAGAAAAAGCCCAAAGTAAAGTTGCTGCGTGAACCCAACTTGGTGTCTGTATTGTTCCTGTTGCCACTGGCTCAGAGGAATAATGACAAATGGTGGCCCGTATGGGGATCGGGGAACTCATAGCATCGGTCCAAAGGTAAGTAAGAAAATTTTAGTAAGCAGAGGTAAGGAAATTTTGGTAAGAATAGCGATAGGAAAAATTTTTGGTAAACAGCGGTAGGAAAATTTTTGGTAAACAGTGGTAGGAAAATTTTTGGTAAGCAGTAGTAAGAAAATTTTAGTAAACAGAGGTCAGGAAACCTTAGTAAACAGCGGTAGGAAATGTTAGTAAACAGCGGTAAGGAAATTTTGGTAAGCAACGGTATTTAAAGAAAGTACAGGCCTGTAAGGTTCCCAAGAAAAAGGGATGAAGCACTAAGGATCTCAGGAATAGAGATGAAGCATTAAGGTTCTCAGGTATAGAGACGAAGGATAGATTCCCCAGAAAAAAGGGGACGGAGCACTAAGGATCTCAGATATAGAGACAGGGAATTTAAACGATATGGGTTCAACTGTGACTAAAATGACAGTAAAAATGTTAGTCATTTGGATCTTGGTCAGGGCGTGCTTGAGGGACTCCAGTGGAAAGTACAATGCTGCGATTGCTTCTCAGGCTAGCCGCCAAAAACCTAAACAGCTTAGACAACAAACCAAAGGTAAGAAAGAGAAGGAATCTAGCTCTGAAGGCTCTACTAGTGACAGCAACGAGACCAATAGTGACAGTGACGTCTGTAGTGGGATGTTCTGCTGGAGGTTGAGGCATGGTAGGCTGCCCGAACTGTCAGTCCCTTCGTTGCCATCTCCTCCCCCTTTAAAGATGAGGGAGACAAAAAGGGAAAGTGTAGTATGGATGATATTGTGATTTGTGGGTCCTCTAATGTGGAAGTGGAAGAAGTATTTGGGACCCTAACTAAACAGTTGGAGAAGTGAAATTTGGTGATAGCCCCAGAAAAGGTTCAAAAGACAGAAGTAAAACACTATTTAGGTACTAAATTGAGAGATGCTATTGTCGAGCCACTAAAGCTGGAACTAAGGATGGATAAAATGCATACCTTGAATGATTTTCAGAAATTGTTAGGAGATATCAATTGGATTCAGCCCTATTGTAATCTTCCCAATGCAGAGTTATACCCATTATTCCATATTTTAAAAGGAGATTACGATTTACAATCTCCTCACCAATTGACACCCTTAGCCAGAGCTTGACTAATATGTCAGAAATGTGTGTAACCTTTGTTCAGTATCAGAAATTTTCCAGAGCTGCAACCCTGTCACGTGCAATTGGTGCGATGCTGCTAGGAAATTGGAGTCATGATCTTGAGACAAAGATGAAGGAATTGCGAGCATCGATTGTTGCCGTGAACAACGCCCATGTGGAGATTGCAACTACAAAGCAATGGCTGGAGATCATCCAGGGAACTGTGGGATTCTTAAGAAATTGGGGAGGGATAGCCTTTTGAGCGCTCCTGCTGACTGTTGTGTGTGGAGGAATACTTTGGTGGATGGCACATATGCAAAGGCAACACAGGGCTGATAAACGAGCCTTAGTGCAGGCTATGGCAGCCTTGGAAGCAGGAGCATCCCCCCAATGTTGGCTCAACATGCTGGATCAGTAATCAATGACGGGTTAGACCCTCACGTGCGCATACCAACCTAAGACAGGATGGCGAAAGTGAGTTCGTCATTCCCATGATGGGTAAGGATGTGGCATGGATGGGGGCAACCTAAGACAGATGTTGATCTCAGAGCTACTAATAAAACTAAAAGGGGGAGATGTGGAAAGTGGATGCGGCCGCAGGCTCCGTGAAACCCACTTGTTAACTGCCTTGCCCAAGCATGTGCAGTGAGGCTGCATGCATGGGCTGCCTGCCAGGCTGGACAGTTCCTCGTGATCCAGACCTGTCAGCCTATCTGTAAACGACCTAAGCTCGTGCCTGGAGCGTGTGTGAATTCTGATTGGATGAGATGGCGTGGAGCTAGAAGGAGGTGAGTCGGCGTGAGTAGAGACAAGAGTTTAGCCCTTGCTGCGAGAAGGATGGAGTGGTAGAAGCTGCTGTTGTAAGTGGTAGAAGCTAGCTGTTGTAAAAGAAGTCAGTAGTAGTGAAGAGAGTAGTTTTAGCCCTTGCCGTGAGCCAGAAGTAGAGTAAGAGAAGCTGTTGTAATAGGAGTAGTTTAGCCCTTGCCCTAAGAAGAAGCTGCTGGGGAAGAGAGCTGTAAAAGAAAAAGCCCGAAGTAAAGTTGCTGCGTGAACCCGACTTGGTGTCTGTGTCATTCGTGTTGCCACCGACTCAGAGGACCAACAACATACACTGAATGGGAAGTTATTGTCTAATGGTCTCAAAGTGTCTATTTTACAAGATGAAGGGATTCTGTAGACAGACTTTGGTGTTGATTGTCCATTACAATGTATTTAATACTATTTAACTGTCCATTTAATAATTGATACAGTAATTTTTGTTATGTCTACATTACTACAGTGAAAACTGAAAACATAAAATACAGTCATGTGATGTCTTAGCCTAACATGCTTCTGTGGTCTCTCTCAAACCTTAAGGGCAGTTTCCATGACTGCATGCTCTGCCTCAGACTCACCATCTGGTCTCACTTAGTTCCAATCTTCCTTGTTTTCCAGTCATCTCTAGCTCCATCTCACAGTTCCTGGTGCCACAGGGCCTTTCCCATGCTTGTTTTCTTCCTTAAATTCAGCCCCATACCCCTTCTGCCTCCATAGGGTTAGCTTCTGAGACTCTCCAGTTCCTCACAGTAGTCTGTGTTGTAGCTGTTCCTTCCCCTATCCCTCTGGGGTCCCTTCTGTAGTCACTGGCATTATTGTGTGTAGTGTGTTTCTCTGGTGAACCCTGGTCTTCCCAGCCACATCCCGAGCTCAGTCACAGAGTATCTGCCTTATTCTTTGCAGCAGCTACAGTGTGTGGCACAGGGCTCCCTGCAAAGGGACTCAGTAGTGAAGACACTTCAGCCAGTGCAGCAGGTGCTGTTGGCTCCCAGCCGCCTCCCTCCCCAGGGCCTCCTAGGATAGGATATTGAAGACTCCCCAAGGCAAACGCCTAGCATCTCTGTGATTTTCAATCAGTACGTGTGGAGCAGAAGGAAGTGCTAATGCTCCCAGAAATAGCCCTAGCCCCTGCCACCCATTAAGTGAACAGCTGAAGAGCATTCTTCTGTCACCTCCAGAGCTCTGAGCTGAATCACTGTGTGCCCCAGAGATGACAACAGGCTCTGTCCTGCCTTCCCTTTCTGCCTCACTTCCTACTCCTTAGGTGTAGCTCCCTGTTGCCACCTTTCAATAAATCCAACTTTGAAGAATGACACAGCAAACGGGAGCGATAGAGGATTCGTTCAGGGAGGTTTCATGTAGCCTCACATATTTAGCTGGGCCGCGAACACTTGGAACTGAGACTGGAGCATAGAAAGAGCTCTGTGCGAGCCTTTGAGGAGAAAGCACAGGGGACAGGCAGCTAATGTTGGATTCCTTCCCACCCCAGGGAAGCAGCAACATCTCTGCTCTAACAAGCTGC
The DNA here is from genome assembly GCF_978045245.1 of Mus caroli. NCBI lineage: Eukaryota > Metazoa > Chordata > Mammalia > Rodentia > Muridae > Mus > Mus caroli. The sequence continues at coordinate 120,912,370 of NW_028227266.1, read as the reverse complement.
CCTTGGCTTGCTTTGAGACTTCTCTTTCCCTCTTAGGACATGACCTTCCTCTCTGAACTGGTGAATTTTAACGCATTGGTGAGATCACTTACTGTCTAAGCCACATTGGCATTTTCAGTGTTCTTAGTAGTTTTTCTTTAACAAAATGTCTTTTTCACAATCCAGGATCAGGTATTTGATGGAAGCACACAGTACAGGACAAAGTAAATTAAGGAGACTAGTCTCCAGCTGACAAAATCAAGCCAAGGGCTGGCAATGTCTCCTGAGGACCAAGAGGGCAATCCGAAGATCAGGATAGAGGCCTTCAGAATGTCAGTCAGGGGACTGCCCTGTGCAGGTGGGCTGTGAACCAGCAGGATTCGATCATACTGGAAGAGCCTCTTAGAATGAGGACAAAGCAAAGCCAGTGAGCTTTCACCTTCACCTTGACTGACAAGGGGCACAAATGCCTTCTCTGAGGTTGTGTGGACTGTGAATGCACATGGCAGATGCCCTGAACATTGGCAAACATCCTAAATGATGGATGGATTAAGGGAAACTGGCAGACCATAATGGCTTGTCTTCATTGTCAGCTTCACTGGATTTAAAATCACTATGGAAACATGTTTCTGGGTGTGTCTGTGAGAATGTTTCCAGAAAGATTTAACTGAGGAGGGAAGATGTGCCCTCTGTGTGGGCAGCACCATCCTAAGAGCTGGGGCCCCCGGACTGATGAACAGAGAAAGCAAGCGGAGCAGCAGAGGTCAGCCCTCTGCTCCCTGTCTGTGGATACAGTTACAGCTGCCTCATGCTCCTGCCTCCATGCCCTCCCACCATGAGGAACTGTATCTTCAAAATGTGAGCCAAAAGAAACCCTTTCTCCCTTAAGTGACTCTGCCTAATATTTTGATGCAGCCAAGGTAAAATTAACTAATACAGTCGTATAAAACTTAACTAATACAGTGTTATTCACATAAAACTAAAGACCCAAGACTTCCTCTTCATTCAGTGGGAGATTGCAGCAGCCAGCTCTGCTGCTCCATAGAGCATATGAGGCCTCTACAGATTACATGTCCCCCAGATCTGTAAATAATTTCCCAAAAGACCTTGGGTTGTTTATAAAGAAAACTTGGAGTCTCTATGAGAAGCACAACAACTGAGCAGTCTGTATATCTTCCAGGTTTTGCAAGTATTAGTCGAATTTGCTTGACCTTGGTGAGTTGACTGGATACAATGTATTCCGATCAGGACCTCCAGACAAAGGACTAAAAAAAAAAATGTGAAGGCTTATATTAGTTACTTTGTATCATTATGGCCAAAGTGCCTGAGACATTGTAAGAGAATAATTATCTCAGCTCATAGTTTCAGGGTGTTGGATCCACACTTGCTTGGCTCCTTATGCCTGGGTAAACAACATGGTTGTGGGAGCATGCGGCTAGCAGACAGATGGGAAGCAGAAGGGAGTGCCAGCACTCAGTTCAATCACCCTCCTTTTATTACCTTGAGGCTTCTAGCCAACAGAACAGTGCCATTCACACATCGGAGTGTTCTCAATTCAGTTAGTCCTCTCTAGAAACACCCTCACAGACACACTCAGAAGTGTGCCTCACTAATCTCCCAGGTTATTCTAAATCTAGTCAAGTTGACAGTGTGATTTTTCACAAATCTGATAAAAATACACAATGGTAAGTGACCCTACTAAAGGGGAACCTGGAGGAAGAACCGAGTGGCTCAGTGGGTACAGGTGCTTGCTCAATAATTTCAACAAGTAGATGCCAGTCAATGTCAAAGCCATTTGAAAACAATAGACTAGAGAAAGAAGTTCTCCCTTACTGCCTCCCTCCCTCCCTCTCTCATTCCCTCCCTTCTTTCTCTTGCTTCTGAAACATCTTTATTTGGAAGTACTCCCTAATGTTGACAGGTCCTCCCCACAGGCTAGCAAGTACACTGCCCCAAAGGCTTATTCTACCTGCCATGTAGCAAACCTGTCAACAAAATCCCCTTTATGAAGGGAAGAGCCTTTTGGAGGTGTGATGATATGCTGGGTGAGTAGCTGCAGCAGACTGTGATATGCTTGGTGAGTAGCTGCAGCAGACTGTGATATGCTTGGTGAGTAGCTGCAGCAGACTGTGATATGCTTGGTGAGTAGCTGCAGCAGACTGTGATATGCTTGGTGAGTAGCTGCAGCAGACTGTGATATGCTGGGTGAGTAGCTGCAGCAGACTGTGATATGCTTGGTGAGTAGCTGCAGCAGACTGTGATATGCTGGGTGAGTAGCTGCAGCAGACTGTGATGTGCTTGGTGAGTAGCTGCAGCAGACTGTGATATGCTTGGTGAGTAGCTGCAGCAGACTGTGATATGCTTGGTGAGTAGCTGCAGCAGACTGTGATATGCTTGGTGAGTAGCTGCAGCAGACTGTGATATGCTTGGTGAGTAGCTGCAGCAGACTGTGATGTGCTTGGTGAGTAGCTGCAGCAGACTGTGATATGCTTGGTGAGTAGCTGCAGCAGACTGTGATATGCTGGGTGAGTAGCTGCAGCAGACTGTGATATGCTTGGTGAGTAGCTGCAGCAGACTGTGATATGCTGGGTGAGTAGCTGCAGCAGACTGTGATGTGCTTGGTGAGTAGCTGCAGCAGACTGTGATATGCTTGGTGAGTAGCTGCAGCAGACTGTGATGTGCTTGGTGAGTAGCTGCAGCAGACTGTGATATGCTTGGTGAGTAGCTGCAGCAGGCTGGCTAGCTCTACTCTCACCCAGAGTCCCCTTGCTATGCCCTCCACCTTGGAGATGAAGAGCCATGGACTCAGTTTTCAGGGCTCCTTACAGACAGGAGTCTCCTGCCAAGCACGACGTGCACACTGTGACTCAGATGAAGGAAGAGCACTCTGTGAGATGGCTCCTGCATGGGGAATGGTGTCAGAGGAAGCTGATCTCCTTATCTCCAGATAGCATGGCCTGGTTCTCGGACATGGCTCGGACACCGTCATCAGAGCAGACCCTAGATGCAGAGTCTGTTCCTCCTCATCTTAGTGAGCCCACATGTCACCAAATATTCCTTCACACACATTGTTCTGCTCAAGCCAGCCAGGGTAGACACATTGCCTGAAACTAAGAACCCTCTGAGACAGGACAAAGGTTGAGGCCTGAAGGGCCAGGGAGCCAGTTATATGGAGCTTCCACAGACTAGTGCAACCCTGAGACCAAGAGAAGAGATTGTTGCTTTTTAAAATGCCAAGAACCAAATGGGGGGAGGTAGGAAAAAGAGGAAGAATTCAGGCGGCACAGATAGGGGCTGGGGGAAGCAGGAAGCCACAGGGCCTTCTTCATGGTACAGGCAAATGGTGCCCAATCCAGACATGATCTGCCTTGTGGCCAGTGGCATTGTTCCGACTCTCTGTGTCAGTTCTTCAGTACACTCTGTTTGATCTTCTCACAGGTGTGTGTGTGTGTGTGTGTGTGTGTGTGTGTGTGTGTGTGTGTGACAGAGAGAGACAGAGACAGAGACAGACAGAGACAGAGAGACAGAGACAGAGACTACTTTGGATGAGTTTGCAAAAACAACCATGAGGGTGAAGCTCACTGGGGTCTGAGGTTCTGGGAAGGCTTTGTGGCCAACTGGGCCAGTGTGGGGGGGAAGAAGTGAGGAGGGTCCCTTAATATATACCCCCACTCTCCAGCCCCAGCCCAGTTCTCAAAAGGACAAGGTTCCACGTGACTTTTGGGTCATCGTGTCAGAAGTGTCACAATGTCCATTTCCCAAGTGAGAAATCCAGCCGTTTCGGTCAGATTCACCTGATGTCAAGTCCGAGTTCCAAAACTGTCATCTGACACCCACTCATAATAACACCCCATCAGTTTGGTTGTAAAGCCAAATGGCAGTTCCCAGAAAAAGTATAAGAGAGACATAAGATACCTGACAAGAAGCCTGGTAAGGGAGGAGCGATCCATTGGCTCAGGTTTGAGGGGAGACGATCCAAAGTTAACTGAGCCACAGAAGCCTTCAGTAATGACGTGAGCAGCTCTGTTCAGTCTTTGTGCTCATCTGCAGTGAATACTTTAACTGCTGAGCCATCAATAGTCTCTTTATGAGTCTTAAAAGCATGTCAAGGTATGGATTATTTTTTCTCTAACAGATTACATATGAATATTGCTGTATCTTGTATTTAAGTTTATCATCAGAACTCTCATAACTGGGTAAACAGAACACCAAGTAGAGCTTCTGGTCTTCCCAGGCTCGCTCGTGCTGCTCTCTTGAAAACTACAATTCCCAGGATTCTGTGAGCCGAAGAGGTGATCCTGGCCCAGGTCCGAGAGGCGGGTCCCGAGGCCCGCGCACGCGCCCGGGTTCCGGAGTTTGAGCTCGCCAGCAGGGCAAGCACACTAGGAACACCTGCGACACCCGGCCGGCAGGTGGGCAGCGCGGGCATCTGTGGCGCAGCTGGGCCTCGGGCTCGGAGCGGACAGGGCGCAGAGCCCGGCTTCAGGTGAGGCGCTGGGCCGGGCCGAGCCGGGCTTGGTGCCCGGCCCTGGACTGCAGGGGAGGCCGGCGGGCTTGCGGGACCCAGGGCGGTAGACGCCGCCTGCAGCAGGCGCCGAGGTGGGAGGGGTGGGCCTGAACAGCCCGGCCCCCGATGGCGCACTGGACCGTTCGGCTGGAGCCTTCACTGCCTCTGACCGCGGGGACGCACATGCTCGTGTCTGGGAAAGAATGGTGCACATTTGGCACAGGTGGCGTGGAGCAAGGAGAGATGAGCAGTAGGGGCCTGGGCTGCGCCAGCTGCGTTTGAAGCTGTGCCTGGGTCGGCCTGTTGCTGACCCTTAAGCAGTTGGGGCTCCGTAGGGAACCACCCGGACGGACGTCGGAGTTAGGAGTTTGTCTGCTTGACAATGGCGGGGGGGGGGGGGGGGGGGGTGGCTACTGACGGACGACCCTGATGGGCTTGCCTATAGGAACCGGTCTTCTCATCGTTAGTGGGAATCCGGGGTCAAAGTTTGGGACCCTCCACCAGAATCATGCTGCAGGTGGTGAGCAGCCAGTATCCTCTGACCTTATGCCCACCAGCCCCGAGCCTGTTGGTGTAGATGGTTTTAGGCTTATGGGACAGGTGAATATTAGCACAGTTCGTTTACCATGTGTGGACTGTTCCAGGCACTGGAAAAATCTTGGCTCCTTTACCGGCCATGTCCCCGTAAGTAACTCATTCACTTTCTCTGGTCCCTTCGTTCATCCTCTGTAAGACAGAGTGAGAAAAGACCTGAATTGCTGTGAGGCTTCCATGAGGTAATGCTGGCGAAGCTTTCTGTCTGGGTTCTGAACACATCAAATGTTAGCATGCACGACCACCAACTCTATAGACAAGGTTGGAGTTCCGGTTCGGGGTCCTGTCTTTTCCACAGACTAGCTGCTCTCAGGCTTCTAGGATCAGCCCGCCCTTTCACATGAAGGATCCGAATTCCAAGTGGTGACAGAGTTAGAAGAGAACTGGGTACTTTATCCTCAGACGTGAGAGCTGAGAGTCCCTGGGGGCCTTGGAAAGGGAGGGAGCTGGTGAGTGGATTCACCCTGGTGGAGCATCATCCTGGTGTGCTGGACTGTCAGGGCCATCAGGGTTGGTTGGTTTGCTAAGGAGGAATCCAAAGCCTCCTGCGTGCTGAACAAACATTCTGCTACACCCGTTCACTCTCTACTCTTTGCTTTGATTCACAGTCTCAGTAAGTTTCCCAGACACACCTAAGCTATGATCTTCCTGCTTCATCCTCCCCAGTAGCCGGGACAGCAGGCCTGTGACATCAGCCCAAGCTGACGACATGTTCCTAACCAACCTTGGACTTCTGGCTGGCAAGTTCTTGCTTTCAGAAATAGCAGTAATAAGCAAAGGCTTCTAGAGAGCCAGAGTATTAAATTACTCAACACTCTGTTCCCCAGAGGCCTTGTCAGTCACTTCAGCATGGTTGTCTGGAGGGACACTCTCCCTCAGGAGATGCTAAAATGATCCCCAGGGCTTTTCAAGTTGGGTGAGAGATACGACAAGAAAGGAAGACTCCAGACAGGCTACCATGGGCTTTGCAATTCAGGCTTGAGTTTGAACTTCAGCCCCGCCCCATAATAGCTACAGTGTACTGAACAATACATATAGCAGTCCCAAGCATATGCCCTTTAGTGAGTTTCATAGTACTTGCCTTAGGTTATAGCAGGGATGAGACCACATATGCAGAACTTAGAGTGCTGCCTGCATAGAGTGAGAGTCAGTAAATGGGTTTTTATATTGCTGTTGTCTTACAGAGTTGGATAATTGCCAGGCACAGAGCTTTGCTTCTGTTGGGTCACTGGGTCCACAAACCTGGAACCTCCCTCTGGGAATAGTATAAGTGTCCTGCCTCAGACCAGTAAACAGAGGCCTGGAACAGTTATAAATTGGTGTTGTTTAGCTGCTAAGCAGTGGGGCTGGAACTCACCTGACAGCTCTTATTGCTGTTACATTCTCTGCTGCTTCTGTGCTCTGCTGTCCTGGGACCCAGTTAGGATGCATGGCAGACATTTCTGTGTTACAGTGGGATCTGAGCAACACATTGGGCTAGAGCTTGACTCCACGTGTCCTGTTGTCCCATGAGTGGTGATACTGAAGAAGGTAGTCCCCTGGGTGAGGCCAGGGGTGAGGTGTTTGGAAGAGGCAGCCTGCAGGAAGGTCTCCTCAGCTCTGGACCCTGTGGATGGGTGAGTCTGCAGCTTGGGTAGGACATTGAAGGCTTGCTTGGTCGGGGGTAAAAACCTTGTTTATCTGCTGGGGAAAAGAGAGAGAGAGAGAGAGAGAGAGAGAGAGAGAGAGAGAGAGAGAGAGAGAGAGAGAGAGAGAAAGCCACTTGCATCTCAGGCAGAGCCCTGTTTAGGGAGCAGAGCTTTTTGGGTGTAAGGTGAGGGAGTCCGGTGCTGAGTTCCCATGCAACCACTGTATCCCTGGCTGCCTGAGAGACTTCACTTATAAAGACTCGGGAGAATTCATTTTCAAGGGATCTTTCAGTTGTAAAAGGTGGTGGTTTTGTAATTGTGCATCGATGGCTTAACCTTCTCAGCCCAGCACCGAGGCAGTGGGAATAATTGTCACCCCAGCTTGCTACCCTGACTCTTTACAGTGAAAGAATAGCCACAGCTTCTGAAGCCACCAGCCACAGCCAGGTGTTTCCTCTGCCTGGCTGGGTGAGAGTAATTACAGCAAGAAGCTTTGAGTTGCTAAGTTACCATCAAAGGCCTGTGGGTCCGTGTTTCCAGAGCCTTCCATGTCTGCTCTGCCCTTGAGTCAGAAAACTTCACTGCTGTGAATTCTGCCCTGCTCCAATGCCTGAGATTCCATCAGATAGGATGACAGCTGGACTATAAGACCTGAAGGTGCAGTTTTCTCATATTGAGAGAAAATTAAGGTCTGGGGTTGTAGTTGGGTGGTTTGCCTAGGTCATAGGCCCAAGTTCAAACCCCAGCACTACCGCAGGGAGTCAGGAACTCCTCCACCCCCAGGCTGTGCCTCAGCAGATGAATCGAGGTGGTGGCCGAAGTGGCCTTGCCCCTTTGCACTGGGTCAGTCTCTCCCTGATCTGGCCAGGATATGGATGAATCTTTCATTTTCTCTGCCTTCTCGAATTCTTGCCAGTGTTGCCCTCAGGCCCAGTGTGTCTCTAGGCAAACCAGGTCTTCCATGCTGCCTGTGGCGACAGGTGTTGGTGTAGCCTCGTGCCAACACTTGGTCTTTCTCTCCACTCTTTAGAAGAGCAGCGGGCATTCCTTGTCATGCAGTGAGCACTAGGCCTGAGTCACACCTCAGGAAGGAGGTCACAACCCTGGCCTGCCCGATGGATGTTTACCGGTGTTGACGTTGTAGCTCGGGCTTTCTGCGGATTGTCAGCTCACTAGTGATAAACCAAACCCAGGGACCAGGGCACACCCCGAGGTGGCTTCAGGAGCTGCTCACAGCTGTGTGGGAGGTGATGCAGCAACTATGCTAAGGACCTAGAGAAGCTGTCCAGGCTTTTCTCAAGAGGCCTGCCTTTTCCTCTGGACAGCACCAGAGGATGACATGACACCTCCAGTGCCCCTCACTGGAGGCTGTTCAGGCCACCCTCCTCTTACCTGGCCTTATCTTACACTGCATTCATGCCACAAGCAACAGTGTCTACATAGGCTGGGGTAGCTTTTCTAGAGTGGACCCTGTCTCCATCCACGCTGTCTCCATCTGCACTGTCCCGGAACTTAGCAAAAGCTGGAGTCAGCGGCGTTGAGCCTTGAGTAGTGGGAGGGGTCCTAGCTGGATCTAGAGATGTAGTGGGAGGGGTCCTAGCTGAATCTAGAGATCTAGTGGGAGAGATCCTAGCTGGATCTAGAGATCTAGTGGGAGGGATCCCAGCTGGATCTAGAGATCTAGAGAGGAGGGATCCTAGCTGGATCTAAAGAGCTAGTGGGGAGGGATCTTAGCTGGATCTAGAGATCCATTCAGAGGACTGTGGGGCTTCACAATGATGTAGGACAATTTCACATTGAAACTGAGAACATGGTAGAATCACCTGGGAGTTTTTGTTAAAACATGGGTTCTTAGGCCCAACTGAAGGAATCTGGGTCACTCGTGTGTGGGCCCCGTGCATAGAAAGAGCTGCACCCCCCTCTGGAGCAAGTTCTAGCCCTGTAGGGGTCCTGGGGCTTCCTTTCCCCAGGGAAGTGGCCTGTCTCTTTCCTGTCCTATATAGGGAACAGTTTCTAGACCCTTTCCCACTTGGGCTGTCTCAAGGTGAGTGTCTTACAAAGATTCATAGAGTGAACTCAGGGGTCAAGTATGTAGAGTCTGATATGAAGGAACACTAGGTAAACCCACATTGAAGCACGTGTTAGAAAATATATCTGTCTGGCTTAAAAACTGATACGGTTGGGGCTGGAGAGATGGCTCAGAGGTTAAGGGCATTTGTTGCTCTTGCAGACAGCGAGAGTTTGATTCTTAGCACCCACAATGTGGTTCATAAGTATCTGTAACTACTTGCAGAGTATCCCACACCCCCTCTGGTTTCCATGGATACGGTGCACATGGTACAGGATGCACGTGCAAGGGAAACCTTCATACACATTAAAATACAAACCCTAAAGAAACTGTCAAGCTCATAAGAAAGAAACTGTCCCAGATTGGGAAGTAAGCTGTGACTTTTCATCCTGGGTTGGATTTTGGATACAGCATACACTGACAGAAATAGTATCAATATTAATTTTCTTAATTTGCATGATATAAGAGAAATATAGACTTAAGTAGTTATGGCTAGAGGGGATGATAATCCGCAGAATTTTCTTGGTGGTTTTGTTTGACTCAGGTCTTGCTAGGTATCCAAGCTGGTCTTAAACCTCCTGTCTCCGCCCCAAAATGCCAGGGTTGCACGTATATGCCACCCCACCTGGCATCTAGTTTATTTTTAAATAGTTCAGGAAAGAGTTTATATGTGACAGGGTGTGATAAATGTGCTGACTTAGGGACGGATATGTACAACAATAAAGCAGAGGTTTTCTGTACTCTCCGCAAGTGTGAGGTTGTTTCCCACCAGAAGATGAAGGTGATTGCAGGTTGCGGACACTGGAGCCAGACCCCAGGAGCAGGGGGTCTTATCCTGAAGTCTTGTGTGAGCCTGAACACCTTCTGTTTCATCATCTGTAATATAAATGAAGACCGTCACTGCAGTGAAGCAGAGGACCCTGTACCCAGTGACCAGAGTTGGCGTACAGAGGAGACACCATAGTAATGAGACCCAGGGAAACCCAAGCTGAGGCTGGTCTCCACTCTCCTGTCCTTAAGGCAGACTGCAGATTCCCTGGATGTCTGACAGCTACCATGGGGCTTGCCTGCATAGGGCTTTTTGAGTTCCCCCTGAACCTGAGGGTTTCTGTGGTGAAGCCAGGCTTTCTGGCATCCTCATCTCCCTGCTGTCTCCACCCTGAAGTTCTCACTGAACTGTCCATGCCTTAAGCTCTGTTTAGGCCAGGAAGGCGCTCCAAGACTTAGATGTCTTGTGGTTTGCTGGACAGTCAGGAGAGCTGGACAGAGGGATACAACCAACCCATACCCCGCTAAGCTGTTGCCCAGAACTCACACAGCTCCAGGTAGAGCTTCACTGGATCTCCTTTTGTACCTGTGTGTGCTCGACACTTTGTGGTCTCTCCATCCCTAGGCGTCTCCTGGGGTCTAATTCCCATGTGACATGGATGTGTAGGGACTGAGTAGTCCCTGTAAGAATTGTCTGAGGGTTCCCCCCCCCCTGCTTTGACTTTGAGGACTTGGAATATCATATTCATTGTGCCCTGCGTGAGCCTAATGGGCTCACACTCTTCCTTTCCCATCTTCAGCCCTATGTATGACCACAGTGATGCTGCTCTGTCACCAGAGAGGAGGTCGAGTCAGCTTCTAGGGACCCATTTGTGTCAAGCAGAGGTGGGTACCAGGCTATGAGGAGACTTCTGTATCACTAGAGAACAATACCCTAGTGAGAGGGTTGCAGGCCAGCAGGGGAGGCTGAGCCCACCTCCAGCTCACCCCAGCCCTCCTTCCTTCTGCACAAGCCAGGCAGGGGCTAATCACCCATCACACCAGAGCAAAGGAACTTGAGTCCCTTGAGAGTTTGTCCTTTAGGAGTTGGAACTCATTCATGGTCACAATAGCTGCTAACACAGCATTCACATGCCCGCTCAATGTTCAAGGGGGCCTCTCCCAGGTCAAGATATTAACATATGAATGTGAATGGGGCAGGGGGTGAGGGATGGCTCAGTGGCTAAGGTCCCTTGTCCTTGGCTCACTAATATCTGTAACTCCAGGTCCAGGGGAACCCAACACCTCTGACCTTGGCCTTCACGGGAGGCCTTTTGTGCATACAAACAATTGAAAATAAAACAAAAATCTAAAAACAAAACAAACCCTACAAGCACATGAGCTCAGAACTGCTCAATACACCTTCTTAGTTAAGTGCTACGCTTCGAGGGTGCTGGGGCTGCGGGGGTCATACTGAAGGGCGACTGCTCCCAGGAACACCAATGTGCTCTACACGTGTTCACATGTAGTTCTGGTGCACGTACAACCATAATGTAATACATATGAGGCTGTGTGCTACCAGGAGAATTGGACGGTGGGGGATGGAAGGGTTGGGGGAGACTGTTCTGAGGGCAGCCTGGCCTGGTGGAGCGTGTTCGATGAGTTTACCCGCTCAGAGCAAAGGGACATCCATGCCCTACCCAAAATGTCCATAGTTCACTAATAAATACATGCTGTGTTTAGGCTAAAGTTTTTCTCCGTTGCAAAGAAAGGATGCTGCCGTTTTCAGTTATAAATGTGGACAGCTTTTTAAAGTTAAATTGCTGTAATGTTTGTGTAGAACGTTGTCAGGAGCCCTGCTCTTGGGGGAGCGACAGGTGAACAGCTGTTTCTGACACTCCTGCAGCTCTTTGGGCCAGAGCTTAGGAGCCGATGCACACCTGATTCCACCAGGTGGTGTGAGGCCAGCCGTCCCACTCTTGTCTACACGTACAGTCGCCAGAAATTACAGATGAGGGCTTTTCACATTTCACCTGCAGGGCAGACTAAGCTGTGTCAAATCCCTGACTGTGATCATTAACGCTGGACTGCCAACCTCCAATGCTGTGAGGAAGTTTCTGTTGTTTAAGGCCCCGGCCCAAGGTGGTCAGCTGCTGCAGCCTCAGGTGGGCGCCAGGCTCTGAGCAAATGTCTGCTGCCCTGCCAGGCTCTCAGCAAGCTGAGCTGTGACTGCCTCCATCCCAGGCCCCAGGTCATGTGGTCTGCCTTGCTTTTTCCTTTCCCACTGGTTCCTGATCTGTGAGTTTGCAGCCTGTATTCTCATCTAGGAATCCTGGAATGGGTGCTTCCTTCTTATCAGCTTGTAAGGCCCATGTGAGTTTTTCCTGCATCTGGTGCTGGCCAGGGCATTGAGGAAATGGCGCTTGTGTCTGTGCTCGATGCCCAGGTGAGACCTGTCAGCAGGAGATGCTGCCCTCACTGCCTGCCTGTCTGCAGGTGTCAGCATTAGGGTTAAATGATGTCACCTGGGGTCAGCGGGAAGCATCCTTATGTCTGCTTATATCCTTATGCCTATGTTTAAGGGCCTTGGGAGCATATTTTTAAATCACCTGTCCATTCATTTCCTTTCTTAAAAAGAAAAAAAAAAAAGCCTATTCTATAGAGCTTTGTCCTGGCTGAGCCACTAAACTGAATTCATCCTAACCACACCTCTGCTAAGGTTTCCAGCTGTAACAGGAGGGAGACCGTGCCCAAGTCCCCAGATGAGGAGAGAGGTTTGAAGAGGGAAAGGAACCAGGCCAGGCCACGAAGCCCGTTCTCGGCATAGTCTGCAGATGACCATGTGGCACAGGAAGCATCAGGTGGGGGGCCACCAGCAGCTGTCACTGTTCCTCAGCACATGTGCCCTGCCACTGAGTCAGGTCAGGAGTTACCAGGCCTCAAGCCTCCCCTGCCACAGTGAACTCTGAGGTCAGCAATGTTGTTCTCCAGATTTGTGCCTAGCACATGCAGGAACCTTACTTCCTGTTCTGTTCACGTTGGCTTAAGAGTCTGTACTCTGTTCCCTAAACACACACAGAGAGACACACACACTCTCACACATTATCACACAATTTACATGTCTTTTTTTTTTTTTTTTAAAGATTTATTTACTATTATACATAAATACACTGTAGCTGTCTTCAGACACGCCAGAAGAGGGAGTCAGATCTCATTATGGATGATTGTGAGCCACCATGTGGTTGCTGGGATTTGAACTCAGGACCAAACGCTCAGTCAGTGCTCTTACCCGCTGAGTCATCTCGCCAGCCCAATTTACATGTCTTTAGACATAATTTTGCACATGCATATATGCTGGGTATGCATATGTGTATATTTATATATGCAGGTACACACATACTGTACCAGTTACCTCCACACACTGACTTGTACATATGATCAGTGGGAAATCAGGTTAGCCAGCCATGACCCACCCTGTGCTGCCCTGCAAGGCAGAAATACTGGTTCAGCAATGTTGGCTGGTGTCCATTCTGCTCTTGGTAGCACACCATGCTGTGGTTGATCATGTTCAGTGTTGGGCCTGTTCCCATCTGTCTATCCACTGCCTGCCATAGGGACAATGAAGGACGTAAGCTAAGGTCTTTTGTCATGAAAGACTTGAGAACACAGCTCTCCACTGAGTCACAGCTCCAGGCCTCAGCAAACAAGACATTTTTGAGGGAGTCTTGTCTCCAAGGTCATTCTAGATTTTGTCAGGTTGGCGATAAAGACTCACCAAGAGCCTGGCTTCTCATGGAGCTGGAGTGCGAGGCTGTCCCCTGCAGTTCTCAATGGAGCTGGAGCGCGGGGCTGATGGAGCACGGGGCTGTCCCTCTGCTGTTCTCAGAGGGCACTGTGCTCTGTCCTCTGCTCTTCCCCTCTCCTGGAAGGAAGGCCCACTGCACGGGCCAGCCTGTTGCACACAGCAGCATGGCAGGGAATATGAACAGTGCTTTTGCTTGCCTGGGACCCCTGCACCAGGGAGAAGGGGTCCTGAAAATGACCTGACTCAAGCCATGGTTCTGTGCGTCCTTTCCATAGCAAGCATCTTTTCCATGAAGGAAGTTTGTTTCTAGGGGTCTGGGTTCACTGGGTAAAATGGCCCAAGTTTGAATTCTCAGCACCCTGATAAAAGCTGTGTACAGAGGCTTGTGACATCTGTAACCCCTGGGGCTGGGCATGGGAGCCAGACAAGAACATCCCTCAGTGGTTAAAAACACTTGTTCTTGCACAGAGCTCAAGTTTGGTTCTCTGTTCCCATATGACAGCTCACGGCCATCTGTGACTCCAGTTCCAGAGCATCGGCTGTCCTTTTGGTCCTCCAAGGGTATCGATCGTACCTATATGTTACACAGACGTAGATGCAGGCAAAGCACTCATACACATAAATAAAAAGGTCATTAAAAATTAAATAGAACAGAGTGATCAGGGAAAGTACTTGTCATTGACCATTGGCCTCCACAGGCATGTGCACACATGTCACTGACCTCCACAGGCATGTGTGCACATATCATTGACCATTGGCCTCCACAGACATGTGTGCACATGTCATTGACCATTGGTCTCCACAGGCATGTGTGCACATGTCATTGACCATTGGCCTCCACAGGCATGTGCACAGATGTCATTGACCTCCACAGGCATGTGCACAGATGTCATTGACCATTGACCTCCACAGGTATGTGCACACATGTGCATATATGTGCATGCACACCCTCACATGTTTACACACTTATCACACACAAGTTTGTTTCCGAAAAGTTTACTTACAGCCCTCTCCCTCCTTGCTGGCAGAGCAGAGGAGGGGCCACAGAAGCTGCTTCTGTTAAGGGGCAGACTCGTGGTCTGAGTCTATTAAAAGCTCTGAGGCCATTCTCAGAATAATGTTGAGATTGGAGCTGGCATGTTTGAACTTCTCTGTCCTCAGCCAGGTTTGCCTTTACACTGTCTCCATAACCAGGCTTGGTTGGGGAAATCAGCAGGGAACAGTCACAGCCCCCAGCCAGCAGTCAGGGACTTGTGCAGAGGAATTACAGATCACTTACATGGGGTGGGGCTGGGGTGTTCTGCATTGGGGTTCCTTTTCCTGGTGTGATACAGGCAGGGGTTTTGTTTTAGGTGTGGCTGTCATGGGTGCCATATATGCTAAGACACTGAGCAGGGCCTGACTCTTACTTTAAGATGTACATGGTGGCCTCTCCCAGGCTGGACACAGGCAGAGAAGCTCTTTCTCCATGTGAAGTGTCCATCACAGACCCTCATCCTGTCCAGAGCCCATCTGTGAGGAAGCTCTGGGCACTTGGAGCCCAGAGGGTGGGTGTCTTCCTTTGGTCTTTAGAGCATGCTCATCTGCAGACCCTAAAGAGCCAGCATAGGCTTTTAGGGTGAGTGGGTGGAGAAAATAATACGTTTTCTCAGGTGGCTCTGAGCTCTTGTTCAAGTAGTCTTAGCAGCCTCCATTTACCTTTGATTAAAGCTCTTCCTGCCTCTGTCTGATATCTTAGTTCTGCCAAAACTTTTGATCTTGCTGACTTAAGTAGAATGCTACAATGCAATTGGAGTAGGTGTGGGGTCATGCAGGAGAATGTGGGAAAGACCATGGATTTTATCATGACCACTGAGTGCCCCATACCATAGCTCCTTCACAGTGACAAAATACAGGGCCCCATTAGAAAGGATATTCTAAAGCAAGGGTGGTGAACAAGTCTGTTGTCTGTCCTCAGTCTTGGTTTACCTGAGTGAGTGTACGCAATCAGAAAGGCTAACCCACATAGCCACAGCCTTACCCCAGTGGGTGAGCTCAGAGCCCTTGGAGAAGAAGCCTTCGCACAGTCCCTTAGCTACACTCAGTCATTTGGTTCCAGTCACTCAGTTCCAGTCACTTGGCCTTGGTTTGGGCTGCCTGACTGTAAGTAGCAGAGTCAGTCCACCCCATGCTTTAGACCACAGGAGGTTCTGGCAGAATGTTTACTCTCAGAAATTCCCATTTTCCCCCTTCCATGTCTATACTACCCTCTGCCAGCACCATATTGGAAGGCCATAGGACGGTACTCACATCTAACTAGAAACACCTTCCATCCTCTGAGGGTCCAGAAACAGCCAGGGTCAGGTCCTGTGACCCTTCTACCCCAGGGTCTGACCTGAGTCTCCTGCTGCCTCCTGCAGTCCTGCTTCTCTCCAGCAGATGGCACTGGTGTCAAGCTGCTGATTCTCTGTAACTGGTTTGCTGTGTCATGCGGTTTCTACGGAGATTGGGGGGTCACAGGGATATGGATGCAGCATCGTTCTGCTGAGGCTGTGCACATTACCCAAAAAGCCGTGCCCTCCTATCAGGTGCCTGTCTGTGATAAGCCAGAGCCCCTACTCAACCCAGCTTCAAAGATGAAGACAGTTCTCTCACAACAGACTTGGAGACATCAGAGTTCCTGTGTCTCTCCTGCTGTCTGTGCCCTCAAGCCAGTTTGCTTGTGGTTGGCAGCCATGAGACACCCCCTTCCTCCTGCCCATTCTGGGTTGGGTCAGAAATGCAGAAGTGAGCTCTCTGGCACCCCAAGGGCCGCGTCTCTGCCTCCTCTGGTTCCCAGGAGATTCAGCACGGGGGGCTCTGAGGATGTGTGAACACACCGAGGAACTCCTTAGGAAGAGTGGACATCGACAGAAATGACCATCTCACTGTTAGCCTAACCTGGAGACCCAGGGAGCAAGGCTGGGTACTGCCCCAGTCCAGGGTGCCTCAGTGACACCTGGCCATACTCACTGACTGCTCTCTGTCTCCTTTTGGAGATTTCTGTACTTAGATTTGAAACACTGTTTCAAGGAGCAATGACACTGTCTAACACTGCCCAGCCTTGGCTCTGAATCATGAAGGCAGGAGAGTGCCCAGGGTGCTTCCGGACACATGTGGCTCTTTATTGACCATCAGGTGTCCCAACCCTTTTCCTTGCACTGGAGGCCTCGCCTCTCGGGAAACCTAACAACGAAATGGTTCTTTTTGTACATCAGAAAAAGGTTGGATGCGAGAATTTCAACCAGTACATCACCTCTGACCGCCAAGGCACCTGAACACTTGCTCTTACTAACAGCTGCCTGAATTCCAAAAGAAAGGCCACCCAGAGGCCTCAGTGCTAGCACTAATTACTAATTGGAAATAGATGTTGGCCCAAAACCTGTGCCTCGCTGAAGTTCTGCAGGGCTCTGATGGTGGTAATGTTTTTCCTTCATAGCACACGTGTGTGTAGCACACTCCTCTTGGCGTCGTCAGAGGCTGTTGAAGCCACAAGGTACTTTACCTTGAAGCAGAACAGATTCAGCCAGCTGCTATTGAAAGGGGGTGGTGAGGGTTCATCCAGGTAGAGGCAGCTGAGTGATGCAGGTGTGATTAGAAGGGTAACATGTGCCCATGAACACACACACACACACAAAACTTTTAAAAGCCTAGAACCTGTAATTTGACTCACGTTATGTTACCAGGAGCTTTGCTGAAGAGGTAGGGGGAAGGAAACACACGGTGGGAATGTGCTGTGACTCCTGGCTAGGTTGACTCTTCTCTCACTCTTTGCAGGCATTTTCTGGTCCTCCAGTAGTACACTTAGGGATGGATGGGTGAAGCCCCCCGGGCTGTGGCACTGCCCAGCGGCCATCGTCTCGCTGAGGCCCCCTGGTGGCAATAGGATGCACCTCTCTGCGGTATTCAACGCCCTCCTGGTATCAGTGCTGGCTGCGGTCCTGTGGAAGCATGTGCGGTTGCGGGAGCATGCGGCCACGCTAGAGGAGGAACTGGCCCTTGGACAGCAGTCCCTGGATCCAGTCCTAGGACTGAAGATCGACTACCCGAAGGCCCTGCAGATCCTCATGGAGGGTGGCACCCACATGGTGTGCACAGGCCGCACCCACACGGACCGCATCTGCCGCTTCAAGTGGCTCTGCTACTCCAATGAGGCCGAAGAATTCATCTTTTTCCATGGCAACTCATCTGTGATGCTGCCCAACCTGGGCTCCCGACGCTTCCAGCCAGCCCTGCTGGACCTGTCCACTGTGGAGGACCATAATGCCCAGTACTTCAACTTCGTGGAGCTGCCCGCTGCAGCCCTGCGCTTCATGCCAAAGCCAGTGTTCGTGCCTGATGTGGCCCTCATCGCCAACCGCTTCAACCCTGATAACCTCATGCACGTCTTTCATGATGACCTGCTTCCACTCTTCTACACACTGAGGCAGTTTCCCGGCCTGGCCCAAGAGGCCCGGCTCTTCTTCATGGAGGGATGGGGCGAGGGTGCCCACTTTGACCTCTATAAACTCCTCAGCCCCAAGCAGCCGCTGCTACGTACGCAGCTCAAGACACTGGGCCGACTGCTCTGCTTTTCCCATGCTTTTGTGGGCCTGTCCAAGGTCACCACCTGGTACCAGTACGGCTTTGTGCAGCCCCAGGGCCCAAAGGCCAACATCCTGGTCTCTGGCAATGAGATCCGGCAGTTCACGCGCTTCATGACTGAAAGGCTGAACGTGAGCCACGCGGGGGCGCCCCTGGGGGAAGAATACATTCTGGTCTTCAGTCGCACCCAGAACAGACTCATCCTGAATGAGGCAGAGCTGTTGCTGGAGCTGGCACAAGAGTTCCAGATGAAGACGGTGACAGTGTCCCTGGAGGACCACACCTTTGCTGATGTCGTGCGGCTGGTCAGCAACGCCTCCATGTTAGTCAGCATGCATGGGGCCCAGCTGGTTACCGCCCTCTTCCTGCCCCGCGGGGCTACCGTGGTTGAACTCTTCCCTTACGCTGTCAATCCTGACCACTACACCCCCTATAAGACGCTGGCCACACTGCCTGGCATGGATCTGCAGTATGTAGCCTGGCGAAACATGATCCGGGAGAACACAGTCACACACCCTGAGCGACCCTGGGACCAAGGTGGCATCACCCACCTGGACCGGGCTGAGCAGGCCCGCATCCTGCAGAGCCGAGAGGTCCCCCGGCATCTTTGTTGCCGGAACCCAGAGTGGCTATTCCGAATCTACCAGGACACCAGGGTAGACATCCCATCCCTTATGCAATCCATTCGGCGTGTGGTGAAGGGCCGGCCGGGGCCACGGAGGCAGAGGTGGGCAATCAGCCTATACCCGGGCAAGGTGCGGGAGGCTCGATGTCAGGCGTCGGTGCAGGGTGCCACCGAGGCCCGTCTGTCTGTGTCCTGGCAGATCCCGTGGAACCTCAAGTACCTGAAAGTGAGGGAGGTGAAGTACGAGGTGTGGCTGCAGGAGCAAGGGGAGAACACGTATGTGCCTTACATGCTGACCCTGCAGAACCACACCTTCACAGAGAACATCAAACCTTTTACCACCTACCTGGTGTGGGTCCGCTGTATATTTAACAGGAGCCTCCTGGGACCTTTTGCAGATGTGCTGGTATGCAGCACGTAGCCAGCAGACCATGGCCAGGCCTCTGGAGGGCACCTCTCGCAGCTCAGCTTTCCCAGGTCCACAGTTCTGCTAGCAACTGTGGTGATAAATTATCTATTTATTGAGTAGGCTTGCACTAAGCCTGCTTCCCGAGTGTGCTGTTTGCAGATTCCTCTAGCTCTGAAGAGGTGGTGCCTGCCAGGCCCTGGGGATCTGCTCTTGCTAATAACCATGCTGTTTCCTGCTTTGGCCTTGGTGTAGGTCCTGGCCTCTAGAAACAGTGGTCATGTGATTGGTGGGCTAGGCAGATAATCTTTGCGAATTTCATCTGTAGCTGAGTGACAGGTGTGTTTGGAGCAGTCATTAAATGATTATGAACATCTTGCCCAAGTCTTTTCTGATGCCTTGTTAGCATGCATGAATTATACCTCATAATAGGTTTCATGCAATGTTTTAGGGCATGTTTATAATGCACTTCAATACTGTTCACCACATTAACCTTTCCTGCCCCCTCCCACCGAGCTTTTCCTCTTTCCAACCCACCCCTCTTATTTTCAAGTCCCTTCGTGTCTTTATTTATGAGTCAACAAGTTTCTTAGGGTCGCTGACAAGCACATGGGTGAGGTTTTGTCTGCAAGGGCAACTCACCGTTGACTACACAACTAAAAAACATGTCTCCTTTCAGACACTGACCAAATAAATCCTCAGGGAGCCGTGCGACCCCATGAGCTCCTCCCATTTCCATGACGGGATATAGATGGGCCAGATCATGGTTGGTCATCACAGCTGCTGTGAGTTCAAGAGTGCAGCAGCCTAGTCAGACCCAGAAGTCTGTGTTCCACACCCCAGCCACCCATTCTTCTTGCCCCGTCCAGATATTCCTCGAGCCTGGGCGAGGCTGACATAGCTGCCCATGGATGAACACTTGGTAGTCACTCTCAGCCCCATAACCAGTTATGAGTCTCCAGGGACTGCTGGCACGGCAAACGGAAGGTCTGACAGCGGGTGGCAGCACTGGTCTGTAGGCATGAAATTTTTTAGAAGATAATTTCGTAGGTGTGTCCTATCCATGAAGCACAGTGGCAGTAGCTTCCCTGTGAGAGAGAGCCCATTCCTTCCCCACCCACAGGCTTTTAACAGGTTCCAGCATCGAACCTGAATTCCCTCCCGTGGAATGGTTCTCAAATCCAACCAGGAGGCAGTTGGTTTCCCCATAACAGACCTGTCCCTGTAGCATCAGTGGGCCCATCTTGCCTAGCTGTTGGCTACTATCTGCAGCCACAAAAGGTAGCTGATATGCCCCCGCCCAGCAGCCCGCACAACACTTTATACTATGAGGACTAGTGAGCAGGGAGGGAGCTCCAGTTCCATCTTGATTTCTCTGTGTCCTGCAACAGGTGTTTGGTGTTTTCAGCAAAAGGGTTTCATTGTCATATTCTGGTGGGCAACAGGCGATTGCCTGTATTTGGGAGTGGTCTAAGGAGCCAACTTAGGCTACAGCTCAGAGAGTGTCTTTGGGCACATCTTATTGGATAGCAAGAAGCAGAGTTGGCAGTCAGTACTTTTAATTTTGGTTGTCAAGGAGATGACATGGTAGGATAGGGAGAATGCTGGGTAGAGCTCCTTTAATGTGCCAGGTGCATCACGCAGGTGGTGAAGAGGAGAGCGTCCATTGGGGATATCCACAATACCCATGTTTGTCCTGGGTCGTCCCTGATCATAGTGAAACCATAGATGCGCTCTCATTAAAGTCAGGAGTGAGATGTGGCTGAGCCTTTTTTAATCTCAAAAGACAAAACAAGACCCAACCAAAGCCCTAAAACAGTATAAATAAGGAGAAATTAAAACATAAAACTGAAAATTTGGTTTTCTACTGAAAGACTATTAAGAGGCATATAAATATTTATCTAGAGGGCTTAAAGAGAGAACTCAGCAGCGATGCGGAGAACCAAACTTCAGTTGCTGGCACTCATGAGGCAGCTCAGGACCATTGTAACTCCAATTCCAGAGGCCTCGGTTACCCTGCTGTCTTCTGTGGGCACTGTGCGTGTACAGTGCACAAATGTGCATGCAGACAAAACACTCATATACACAAAAGAGATGTTTAAGTGGATTCTTACACCATCAAGCAGAGTACAGTAACTTGGATTAGAACAGTGTCCAGTTTTGAAGCAGGCTCGTAAAAAACCCTGTGAGTGCAGCCCAGCACAGTTCACAAAAGGGCCTCTGTGCGCTTGGTTTTTATCTGATAAAAGTATACTTTCAGATGGGAACAGAATAGACTATTGAATGGAATCTGGGGCAGTGAAACCTAAGTGATCTCTCAGATGTAGTTCATACAAATGAGCAGTCACGTAAAAGAAGTAAACAAATGACATTTCAGTGATCGGAGGAGCAGAGCCGTTCTGAGAGGCTCGCAGGCTAACATGATAATAAACTGGGCTGCACAGAATTACAGCTTCCTATTTCACAAAAGACAAACAGGTCAAGTCGCAAGTAGGAGATTGAGGGGAACCATGGGCAAGTCTAACAGCCAGGGCTGGGTGCAGCTCAGATTCAAAGCTCTCTTGTGCACAAACAAGGAAAGGACAAACAGAACAGTCAGCCTAAAACACACACAATGGCTAGCATGAAAGTGAAGATAATGTCTATGTAATAAAGGGGACTTGGGTTTTATAATAGGCTTCTCCCTGCTGGAGGGATGGCTCAATGGTTTAAGGCATCTGTTGCTCTTGGAAGGGTCTACAAAGAGTTCGTCTCAGCATCTATACGAGGTGGCACACAACCACTCCAGTAACTCCAGCTCCAAGGAATCTGCTGTCCTCTTCTGGCTTCCATAGTCACCTTCACACACGTGGTATATACTCACAGACATAAACATAAATAAAAATAAAATTAGTGCCTGGAGAAATGGCTCAGTGGTTAAGAGCACTGCCTGCTCTTCCAGAGGATCCAGGTTCAATTCTTAGAATCCACATGGCAGCTCACAATTATCTGTAACTCAAGTCCCTGAGGTTTGACACCCTCCTCTGGCTTCTGCAGACACTAGGTACACACACATGGTACGTGTGTGTGTGTATGTGTGTGTGCGTGTCAGGGAAAACACCCATGCACATAAATTTTGAAATTAAAATAATCTTAAAAACTAGACTTCTCTGGTATATAGTTCAGTTGGTAGAGTGCTTGCCTAGGATGCATGACGTTGTTCAGGCACATACCTACATATCTCTGCGCACATGCACACAGCACTGCATGTACATGTGCAGGGAACAGTTCATGAACATTCTTGAACATATTTATTGGTGCGTGAGAGTAAACTGCCAGAGCATGGAGACTGCAGGCCCTCCATCATCCTCAGCAGGTGACCTGTCCCATGGTGATGTAGGCTCCTCCAGCTTTGGCTTTCCCCATTTGTCATCAGGATGACCAACTACTGTCACAGAAATGCTGTCATTGAGAGGGACACTCACCAGCTGAGGTTTACATTGTGTGAAGTTCTCCAGCAAGGTGTGCTCGGCCCAGACAGCCATGGGCTCACGGGTCCTTGTCCCTGAACAGTGTGAGGTTGTGCTTCTTAATGTGTCTCAGCAGGATCTGTCCTCGCCTCTCCAGTGTCTCAAGGACATGCTTCAGACCTGCAGCTCCACCTTGGCTCTCCCAGAACACCTGGTCCATCTGCAGCGACTTGAACAGCAGGTTCTGTAGACACCCTGATGCAAGAACCTTCACAGCGGACTCTGGAAACCTGGGTCCAGAGCCCCAGAGCCCGTGCAAGAAGGGAAAGGCATTAAGTCAGCTCAGAGTCCCCTCAAAGTGTGAATCCAGAACTTGCCCAGCTGGGGAATGCAGCACAGTCAGCCAGGGCAGTACAAGCCTGTGCTTACTAGCTCCTTATCAGGTAGTTCTCTCAGATGGGTCCCATCCTACAGAGAAGCCTGGAGAGCCAACTCAACCACTCTGGGCTCAGCCAGGCACACTTGGGGCCTCCAAGGGGCCTGAGAAGGCTGAGTTGCCCACTGGGAGTGAGCAAGGAAGGGCAGGTCCTCGCCTCGCTCTTTCACTCAGATCTAGGATGAGCTAGCCTTCACACACTGAAGCAGGGCAGCTGGTATTCTGCAGGACCTGGAGGCCCTCTGGGTATGAGGGACAGGCCTGCCAACTGTAGCCCCCCTCAGCCTCCTCCAGCCCTCTGTAACCTCAGATCCAGCTTTGGTCTAACAGACTTTAGCCACCTCAGGAGATGTAGCCAAAAGTCCCACAAGTCTACAGCAGGGCCATCAAGCCTCGTCCCTCAAACCCTCTACCCAACACCCCAGGTCCTCACCCATCTATGCCTTCCAGCAGCCGAAAGTTGAGCTTGTCCTCTGGATGCTGAAGGTAGCCAGCATTGTCTATATACACCAAGCGAGACGGATCACTGCTCCGGACCTTGGAGGAAGGATATGGACAGGGGTGGCTATTTGGTTAGGGCTGAGTGTAACTGGTACCACTCAGTCGTTTTCATGAGCATCCTCAGCTGTCGGTGCCACAATACCCCCGCCACCCCCACCCCACTTATCCACATGGTCCCATGGCTGAGGGCTTACTGTACACCAGGACTGTGTACCATCTCTGTGGATCCTCCCAGCAGCCTTAGGAGCATAAAACTGTTAAGTAATTTACACAAGATCACGTAGCTAATAACCAGCTAGGGCAAACTCAAACCTGGATGTAACTGTGCCTGCTAAATTGCAGGGCATGGGGGGCTGATTCCTGGTATAGGATCCAGTGGGGTCAGAAGCATGGGTGAGAAATGAACTGTCAGGATTGGCGGGGGGGGGCCCACTCTTTAGGGTCAAGAATTTTATGCCTTATCATACACAAACAAGCATGTTTGCTACAGACACACACACACACACACACACACAATCTCTTGCCACTTCTGCCTAAGTGTCACCAAAACCACACAACTATGTCCTTTATCCATATAGATCAACAACCAAACTTAATGGGAAGCAGCTTTAGCATTTCTTAAATCCTTCTCATGCTAAAACTAGCAAGACAGAATTCTCCAGTACTTAAAAAAAATCTATAAAGGGCTGGGGAGATGGTCAGTGGGTAAAGGGCTTACCATGCATTTATGAAGACCTGAAAACTCAGAAGCCTCATAGCAAATCCATGTGAAGTTGTGAGTGCCTGCAACCCCAGTCTGAGGAACAGAGACAAGAGGGTCCCTGGGGTTAATGCTGGCCTAGCTGAATTGATAAACTCTGAGCTCAATGAGAGATCCAGTCTCCAAAAATAAGGTGAGAAGGATAGAGGAAGACACCTGATGAGAGCCGCTGGCTCCACACGCAGGCACTCACCTGAAGGTGCGTGTGTGTGCATACATGTACACAGCGGGGAGGAGATTGGGAACCCTTGTGTCTAGGCATCAAGAGCATCCTCTGCAGGAGAGAGGTATACCCAGTGTTCATGTGACAAGGGACTGTGCATGCACGGGAGACATACCAGGATGTGGACCAGCCGCAGCTCCTCTGGGTTCCGACATTTTTCTCGGAGACCCTCTTCCACACAGGGGTCTGAGGGCTCAGGCTCGAAACCACAGCAGTAGCGATCCAGGCGGTCGTGGACCTATGGAGAAAGCTGGGATGGCACCTGTCTTCTCCAGACCCAACGTCAAGGCCATTTGGCTTGCTGGGCTCTGCTCCAGCCCAGGGCCACTCCTGAATAGTCTTTAGGGGCTGTCAGTACCAGTAAGCTCTGTGCTGGCTTCCAGCTGAAAGGAAGACATCTGCCTAATCCCTTACCTGTTTAAGCCTGACGCTCTGCCAGTGTCCTGAAGATGAACTTGGGGTCACAGGACCCCTGTATCTGCTCCTCTCTGCTTACTACCACAACTCATCTCTTAAGTTGGCATGGTAGGAATGGTGGCCAAGCTTAGCCCATGAAGGCTGCCAGAGCCAGGACTCCAGGACCCAACAAGGACCCCGGGCGGTGTCTGGCCGAGTTGACGGACAGCAGGTTGGTGCTGCAGACCTGCTGGTGTATGAAGGAATGTCGCCCTGATGGCCAGCACTGCCCTGCCACCTCTACCTTCTTCCCTCCTCACTGCAGACCTACAAGGCAGGAACTATGCCACCCTGAGATCGGACACATCCGGGGTCATAAAGGAGAACATAGAATGCTGGATTTGAAGTTGATGAAGATGTTGAAGCCTAATGTTGGGTCCCCATTTGTGGACAATGTGGGCTGCATGTGGAAAAGGGAAAGAGGATGGTGGTGTCCACAAAAGCTGAATCAGGTTTATAGGCCCTTCTGGCTGAGCAGCAGCTGATGACAGATGTAGACCATGTGGTCACCACCCATGCTTGGTGCAGCCTCCACAGTCACAGGGTGATGGGCCTCAATTCTCTGGAACCCTTTCCATCAGCCTTACCTAACAAGACTAAGACCAAAGCAAGCGATCCCTGATGAGCATGATGAGCAAAGCAAGCGATCCCTGATGAGCATGATGGGGATCCCTTGATCCCTGTGAGTGACTCACCCTTGCCGCTCTTCCAGGAGGCAGGGCAGTATCCCAGAGAGGGTGTGAGCTATTTGGGCTAGCACACTGATCAGATGCACCCAGACTTCCTGCCCAGGAGCCCCCTTCCCACTGAATCATGTCTGCTAGCCTTACCAGCAGGTTTCTTAGACTGTCAGTCACAGAGTGCAGATGGACCCAGGGCCCCCTGACCATACACTCTCCCTCCTGCCCTGATTCCTCAGATCCTAGAGGAGAATCACTTAGGCAGAGGGTATATTTAAAGCGGGGCAAGAGTTCCAGGGACAGACTGACCAGAGGTTCCCCTCAGGAGGTACAAGCTTTCCCCAGCTCCCTCAGTGCAGTAGGCCCAAAGCCCAGAGTGCAGTGTGGAGTAAGGACTTTGGTGATATGACCACATGCAGGCCTAGCATTTGCAGAGCAATGGTGTATGGTTAGGGTGTTGTGGTGGTGGTGGTGGTTGTTTTGCCAACCTGACACAAACTAGGGTCATTTTGGAAGAGGGACCCTCAATTGAGAAAATGTCTCTATCAGACTGGCCTGTAGGTGAGTCTATGGCAAAATCTTCTTGATTAATGATAGATGTAAGTTGGGCCCCGCCCACTGTGGGTGGTCCCACCTCCAGGCAGATGGTCCTGTTGTATAAGGAACTAGGCTGAGGAAGCCATGGGGAGCAAGCTGGTAAACAACATTCTGCCATGTCCTCTGCTTCAGGTTTCAGCTTTGAATTCCTGCCCTGACTGCCCTGCATGATGGACTGTCAGCTCTAAGACTGAACAAACCCTTTCCTTTCCAAGCTGATTTCTGTCATGGTGTTTGTTGCAGCAATAGAAAGCAAATTAGGACAGGGTAGCAGAAACCCTGCCTGCTCTGGCCCATGCACTGCCCTCCCTCAACACACAGTTGGATCCAGCAGAGGCCTCTGCGCCTGCCAAGCCCTCCCTGACCATGTCTCGGGCTGCTCCATCCAGATTTCCCGTTATGCAGCATTTATTTGCCAACCAGCATAACACGGGCAACACTGGCCTTCTAAAATGTACGCCCACCTAGATGCCTGGCAGAAAGAGCGTGCCCGCTGGCAGAAAGAGCGTGCCCGCTGAGGTGCCGGGTTGATTATTCTGCCACGCTGTCTGCTTTGTTTCCCCATCAGCTCCAGCAGCAGCTCACATTCCTTCAGGACTTGGCCCTTCCTCCACTCTTTGAAAAAATGAAATGATGGTTCCATGTGGTTCCAGCACACAGAGCCAGCCCGGCTGTGCTGCAAACTGTAATTCAACCTGGAGCTTTTGGTTAGCGAAGGCCCTAAAAGCTCAGGCTGTGTAGGTGCCACGCTGGGAGCTTTACCCAGTACAGCCCACTGGGTCCCTCAAGGCAGCCAAGAAGGACCCCCATTCCAATTATGAAGAGGACAGTGAGTTAGCCATGGAGGGGGACTGGCTACTGTGCTGAAGGCCACATTGCTACAAATGGCGATCCCTGGATTTGAAGCCAGGAAGACTGGCTCTGACCATAAGGACAGGCCATGTGGTAGGCATATATTCTCTGGCATTCAGGGCTATAATTTCTTGGATGGGAAAATAGATGACTGAAATAAAACAAGTAAGTAATTTAAACAATCTGACCCCAGGACCCAGAATGCATTTGACACAAGTTGAGACGTAGTGAGGTCTCTGAACACAAGAATGAAAGAATGAAGCATGAAGAATGACCACAGGGTCCCGAAGAAGGTCTGAGGACCACAGTGTCCCCAAGGAGGCCTGAGGACCCAGGGTCACCAAGGAGGCCCGAGGACCCAGGGTCCCCAAGAAGACCTGAGGTCACAGGGTCCCCAAGGAGACCTGAAGACCCAGGTTCACCAAGAAGGCCTGAGGATCATGGGGTCCCCAAGAAGGCCTGAGGTCACAGAGTCTCCAAGAAAGCCTGAGGTCACATAGTCCCCAAGGAGGCCTGTAGTCACTGGCCGGCCCATCATACCCACCGCCTGGTTTCAGGAAAGGCCTTGCCCTATTACATCCCAAGCAGAATATCTGGGTGGGACAAGACACTGCAGTTGGCCAAAGAAGGCCACAGGCCCATCTGACAGAGTTGGAAGACCAGGTGGGGGTGCAGCACAGGATGTGGGTGGCCCTATTCGTCTGACTAGACTCAGCTGGCTTCTGGGCCAAGCCAGACAGATTCCAGAAGAAATGTCTGGTAATATTTTGGCCCACACCCTTCAGCTGGGACCCTCCTTGATTTCTTTTCTACTTGGCAGCCCAAGTGTCCCAACATTTGCTGGGGGGTAAGATTCACTCTTTCTTTCATAGGAACATTACCTTTCTCAGAGAGTAAATTCCTCATGGATCAGGGCCCCCCCCCACATGCACATGCACATATACATAGGCACACACATGCACATGTGTATACATATGCACATATACATGCACATGTGTATGCATATGCACATATACATGCATACATACATGCACATGCGTATACATATGCACATATACATATGCACATATACATGCACATGTGTATACATATGCACATATGCATGCACACATACACGCACATGTGTATACATATGCACACATGCATGCACACACACATGCACATGTGTATACATATGCACACATGCATGCACACACACATGCACATATGTATACATATGCACACATGCATGCATACACACATGCACATATGTATACATATGCACACATACATGCATACACAATGCACATGTGTTTACATATGCACACATGCATGCATACACACATGCACATGTGTATACATATGCACACATACATGAATACACACACAAACAAAATTTAAAACAATAAGCTAACAAATGCACTCGGCGCGCTGGCGCGTGCTTCTTTGTGTAATGCCGGGGAAGGGGCTGGATCTCCAGGATCACCTGCCTGCCAGGAAAGCCTAGGCGGCCGGCTCCAGGCGGATACATTCAACAGGCACCTGAGGAATGCAGCTTCAAAAGTTGGCAACCCCTGACCTCAGCATGTCCGCGCCCTGTCCAACTGCCCATGCGCATACGGGTGGAGGATAACATGAAGTTAGTAGAGGGGAGTAACAAGATGATCACATAGAAATCACAGCCCCTCCACAGCCAATGAGAAGCCACCATGGACAGATGCTGGAAGGAAAGGTCCTGTCTTTGATGGCCACAGGGAGATGAGATGTCCAGGAACAACTAATGACAAAAGTGAAAGAAGACCAAGTCTTAGGGTCACTGTGGGGAAGGGTTTATCTAGCTTACCCTCGTAGCTAACAGTCCATCACTGAGGGGAGCAAGGGCAGGAACCTGGAAGGAGCAGCTTATGCAGAGGCCATGGAGGATGCTGCTTCCTGGCTTGCTTCTCATGGCTTGCTCCACCTTCTTTCTCATAGAATCTAGTACCCCTGCAGCTCACTGTGGCCTGGGCTCTCCCCCATCAACCACTAATCAAGAAAACACTTGACAAGAAGATCTCATGGAGACATTTTCTCTGTTGAGGTTCCCTCCTTTCAGATGATGCTAGCTTATGTCAAGTTGACATAAAACCACCCTGGACAGTCCCACTGAAGATAACACAGATGCTTCCCAGAAACGTGGGCAGATGGAGCACTAGGGCCTGTTCCTGGCAAGTATGAAGCAGGCTCCTGCAGTTGGTTGGCTTGGTTTTGAGTCACGGTCTCTCTGTGTAGCCGGCTGTCTTGGAACTTACTATGTAGACCAGGCTGGCCCAGAACTCACAGAGATCCTCCTGCCTCTGCCTCCTGAGGACTGGGATTAAAGGTGTATGCTACCACCATGCCCAGCGTGTGGTACACTTTAGGGTGCAACTTTGCTGTCAGTCCACAAAATTTAATTCCAATAAAGTCCCAGAGGGATTGGGGACGAAAGAATAAAAGCAACACAGTAACTGTCAAGTCCCATGAAAACACTATCCCAGCAAACTCTGAAAATGAGCAGTGAGAAAGAGACACACACACCCTTGTAATGAAAACATGGTGAGTCTGGTATCTGGAACAGAACACTCCAGAAACAAGCGCTACATGCGTAAAGAAGTTGGCTATCTGGGAAAGGCAGCATTTCAAACGGAGGAAATGCATCTCCAACAAACGGCACTAGAACATTTAAGCTCAAAGTACTTCCAGATGGACCCAAGATGGATAAGAAAAAAGAAGAGAACTTTTTTAATAACTGAAGCAAGGGGTGACCTTTTGGGAAAAAAAAAATCACACAAGTCCCAAAGCAAAGCTTGATCATTTTCACAGAGAAAAGTGAGACTTCTACACAGCAAAAAGTTTACACAAAGTACTGACAATTGCGACTAGGTGGGTGTTAGAGCAAGCACCCCAGCCTACTCACTCTCTCCAGACCAGCCTAGAACCCATCAGTCATCTCTCACCACTCCTGAAAGTGTCACGGTGGGATCGGGTCCCACACACCCTTGGATGGCTGCCTTCTCTCCCACAGGCAGATCGGTCTTGCTGGGATCCTGGTGTCAGACTCTGCTGCTGAGGACTGAGGAGATAGGGTTGGGCAGGCTGTGACAGAGGCAAATGACACAATGGAAGCCATTGTGTTGGCCCCAAGAAGAGACAGTGCTCGGACCAGAGTCTTAACAGCTGAGGCCTTCTGGGTCCTAGCTTTGGGGGCCATGAGCCTCCTTCAAATGCCAACGTAACTCATGGATCATCTGACTTCTACATAATTCAGACAGTGACGTGTGCCTGGGAGGCAGACGGCAGTGTGGAGCTGTCCCCGAGGTGTCATGGTCATTGCCAGCTCGAGATAAGAGTAGCTATGATTGCCCACAGGAGTCCCTGCAAGGTGTGTCTCTAACAGTCCCCTGAGATGGAGTAGGGAATACAAGGCGTATGAGCCCCAGCCCCCAGATCTGTAAGCAGTTAGCAGTTGTGAGGAGTTGTCCAAGTTCTGATAACCCCTCACCCATGTTCCTGTGAGCAACCCCAATAAACTCAGGTTTGGGGGACTTCAGTGGAACTGTCTCCCATCCCCCATGGAATGAATAGAAACAGACTCCCTAGGAAACGTGTCAGAGAAAGCCCTTGCATGGGGAGATGTGGAAAGCTGTCAGACCCCAGCACTTCCTTCCTGGCTTCTGGGCCCCCCAGGTTGTAAGGGTTGCTAACAGGGGTGTGAGGGAGGCTGATAGTAGACCATCCTAAGTGAGCTGCATCTGGGGTTTGTGGTCAGCCGTGAGTCACAGAGCACCTCTGATTCCCGTGCAGAAACGCACATTCTGCAGCCTCCCAGAGGTTTCTAGGAAGGTGCTGTCAGCCAAACAGCTGCTTTTCTTGACTGCTGCCCAGCAAACTAGGGAAAGGTAGGTATGATCCCAGCCCAGTCGTGTCTGACCACACAGCTGACCTGTGTGTACCTTGGCTGCAGAGATTTCTGTCTCCACAGCAGCATTTGGCAACTGAGGAGGGGTCCCATGCTACAACCCCAGAGATGAACAGAGGGGCTCTGTGCAGAGTGGAAAGCTATTGTGAGCACCTAGGTGCAGTTGGGCTTTGCAAAGGGCTGTTCCCTGGGCCTCAAGGC
Organism: Mus caroli; assembly: GCF_978045245.1. NCBI lineage: Eukaryota > Metazoa > Chordata > Mammalia > Rodentia > Muridae > Mus > Mus caroli. The sequence continues at coordinate 120,881,335 of NW_028227266.1, read as the reverse complement.
TTCACAGCTTTTCTGAAAATGTCCCCTTCTGCCCCATTCCTGACCAGCTCAATAGTGACTCTGTGAGAAGGGAGAGAGAGCTCTGGAGCCAGGCCAGCCAGGCTCTCGGTCCCCTGACTGTGACCTTAAACTAGAAACTTAATCTCTCAGGACCGCAAAGGCTAAATTTTATTTTTCACTAATAACTACTGCGTGTGTGCATATGTATGTGCACACATATTCATGCATGTGCTTGTACATATCTATGCTTGTACATATAGAAGTCAGAAGCCAACCTCAGATGTGTTCCTCACCCACCTTTCCCCCACCTCAACAGTCTCTCTGACAAGACCCCAAGGATGTTCCTCTCCAGCCCGGGAACCCGACACACACAGCCACACTTGTCTCCAGCCCTGGAACCCCAGGCACACACAGCCACACTTGGCTTATGAAATGCTTGCACAGAAAGCACATTACCAACTGAGCTGTCTCCTCAGCCAGCTCAAGGTTAGAATGTGAATAAACATGGCATCCTGCCAGTAAGGCTGCCATGGAGAGGGCTGGGTCTGTTCCTGAATAATGTTGAGTGTGGTACCTACTATGGTATCAAGTATATACCACATGTACAGGTGTTGAGTTCATCCACAAATGGCCTAGCGTGTAAGAGCCACTCAGACTGGGATACTATCTGACATAGAGGCAGGGCCCAGAGACAGACATTAGGATAAGAATCCAAGTGCTGGTAGTTAATTCTTTATCTAACCCCAAGATACTTCAGCCCCTCGAGCACATGGGGCATAACTTGGTTTCCTTTCCCACGGCTGTGATAAGACACCCTACAAAAGCAACTTAAGGGACCAAAGTTTTATTCTGGCTCATGATCCAGGGGACTGTCCTTCATAATGGGGAAGTCCCATTTTCACTGTGGGCAGGGGATTCTAGAATGTATAAAACAGAGAAAGCGAGCCAACCACTCCAAAGCACTCCTGGCTCTCTGCTTCTTGGTTGTGGGTGTGAGTGACCAGCTGCTTCAAGTTCCCAGTCTACAGCGGCATCACCACACATACAAGCCCAGAGCAGCCACATGTGTGCTGCCTCACCTTGCTATTCATCTCTACCTAGGATCCCACCTCACCCCCACCACTCAGACTGACTGACAGGCATCATGCCTTTACGATTCCCTTCTGTGCTTTCTGACCTTGCCCCTCTCTCTTCTCTCTTCTGTCTCTTATTTTAAATTATGCAGTCCTCTTGTCTCCATGTTGGTTCAAAGATACAAAATCATAAACAGTTATGAGACTGGAGAGATGGCCTAGTGGTTAAGGTCACTTGTCGATCTTACAGAGACCTGGCCTTGATCCCCAGCATCAACATGGTAGCTTACGATCATCTGTGACTACAGTTCCAAGGGATCTGATGCTCTCCCTTTTCTGCTTTCCATGGTCACCAGGCAGACATGTGGTAAACATACATTCACACAGCCAAAACACTCAGACACATAAAATAAGTACATCCAAAATTGTAAAGAGTAGTGAACTAGTATTTTAACAATGGGATTTGGGTAAGGGGTCCTGATTTTGTAACTTGAGATTAAAATAAAATTTTAATTTATTGTGTGCATTTGTGTGTGTGCGCGTGAGCACTTGTGCACACATGTGCATGCATGTGTGTGTATCTGTGTGTGTATATGTCTGTTCATGTGTGTGCATGTATGCATGCATATGTGTGCATGTGTTCATGCATGTGCATGTGGCATACATGTGTGTGTGTGTATATGTTGATGTGAGAGGTTTTCATGTGTCATGAAGGTGGGCATGCATGTGTGGATACACACATGTGTGGAGGCCAGGGGCCAACTTTGAGTGTCTTCCTCAATTACACTTTGAGACATGGACTCCCACTGAACCTGGGCTCACCGATTCCCCTGGCGGCCTGGTCCCATACAGTGGGGACAACAGGCATGCACTGCTTGGCTGGGTCTTTTAGTGCTTGTGCTGGGAATCCAAGCTCAGTCCTCACACTTGCATGGCAAGTGCTCTGGTGACTGAGCCATCTCTACCCAGCCCCCACTTGTGTCATTTTATGCTACTTACTTATCAAAGTTCCGTTCATCATTGATGACTTCAGAATCAAAGTATCAATCAACTGTAAAAAGTGAGGTGTTGAGGATCCCCTAATCCTAATCAAGATCTAAGCCAACATTTAGCTCTTCATTTAGAAATAAATAAGCATGTGCCTCTCATTAATAGACATATTTGCTTTCTTCCTTAATGACAAGATTTTATGTGTACCTGAGAATGGTTTAAAGTATATGTCGTTATAGTTTATCATCCTTAAATGTTTTATTTATATACATATTTTACACTCCCATATTTTACTCAGAAGCACATATAAATTCCTTGGATAAAATGGGGTCACAAATGGAGGGGTTTTGTTTTATTTTGGTTTTTTTGGTAATGGTTGGGTTTTTTTGCTGTTGTTTGGATGTTTTGCCTGCATGTTTGTCTGCATACTATGGGCATCTCTGGTGCCTGAAGAGGCCAGAAGATGGCATCAGATCCCCTGAACTGGAGTTACAGATGGTTGTGAGTCTCCATAACAGTCCTGGGCATCAGGTCCTGGTGCTCAGCAAGAGTAGCCAACATTCTTAACCATTGGGCCATATATCCTGTCTCTGAGTGGAAAATGTCTAAGAAGCCCTGCTCACAGGATAGACAGCCCTGCTCTAGGGTACCACAGGAAAGACAGCCCTGTTCTAAGACATGACAGGATAGACAGCCCTGCTCTAAGGTACCACAGGATAGACAGCTCTGTTCTAGGGTATCACAGGAGAGAAAATCCCTGCTCTAGGGTACCACAGGATAGACCATTCCTGTTCTAGGGTACCAAAGGATAGACCATCCCTGCTCTAGGGTACCAAAGGATAGACCATCCCTGCTCTAGGGTACCAAAGGATAGACCATCCCTGCTCTAGGGTACCACAGGATAAACAGGCAGGAACATTGTAAGAACAGTTGCTTGGTCAAAAGTCTAGCACTGTGGGGAGTAGGCATACTGACTGGGCATCCTGGTCTTCACCTGGAACCCCCTAACTCCACTGCATTCCACCCCACTGCCCAACCACACCTACCTGAAGCAGAAAGTCAAAGAGAGCCAAACGTGCCCACTCAGCATGGTGGATGCCCAGGCATGGGATCTGGCCTGGCCATTTGCAGCCTTGGGCCAGCAAGGCCTGGTACTGTAGCCAGCCCAGGGCCAGAGAGTTCTGGTCCTCATCTGGGTCTCTTAGGTGCTGCACATCCGGTGCCCACCAGATGATGGGCCTTACACTGCCATCTGTGTAACGGTAGGGCAGAAGGGGACTGTGGAAGCTCCGGGCTACAGCAGGTAGGCTCCGTTGGAGTCCCAGCACACGGTCCAGGTGGAAGGATAGGACTTCATACAGGTCCCTGGGCCTCTTAATCAGGCCACAGAGACCCTGGGAGCAGAGCTGGCTGAGCCTGAGAGGAGATATGTCCTGGAGGGCATCTCCAGCAGATAGTCCAACCTGCAGCACCTGCCCATGGGCAGGGACCCTGGCTTTGCCCACCACTTTCCCATGGACCAGTAGCCGGAGAGTCTGTATATCATGTTCCGTGAACCATGGTGGAACCTGACCCCATGCTGCAGTGCCGGCCAGCCCAGGGGTCTCAGTGCCACACCATGGGGACTTCTGCAGGTCCTCAGCAGAGCTAGGCCACCATGGAGCCTCTGACCCTGAGGTGGCACTCCCAGCCTTCCCACCAGTCAAGACTCCATTCTTGGCTCCTGGCAAGGGATCTCTACCATCTGATGGCCGTGGCCTAAAGCTTGCTGCAGCAGTATCTCTCTGTGCCTGAAAAGATGTGTGGCTTCTCTCTGTGAGTGAGACAACCATGGTGACTGTCTTGCTCTGTGTCTCTTGGACTAAACCATTATGCCCAGGCTGGCCCAGCGCTGTGCCCCCTGCATCTCTCACCTCCCCCTCTAATAGAAGCTCACGATCCTGGGCACTGAGTATCTCATCTCTCCTGACACTCAGTGGGTGTCGGCTTCTGTCCACTTGCCTTCTGCGGCTTTGCTTCTTGGCACAGACCAAGATGGGATTTCTGGGCAAAGCCTGGCCTGTCCAGCGGCCCAGGTTCCTTGCTGGCTGCCTCAGGCTAGAGTTCAAAATCTGCTGAATCCTGGGGTCAGATGCACCAACTTCCCCCCGAGGCTCCATGGGACTAAGTCCTGGGGTGGAGGCTGGATGCTCTGGAGGGAAATGAGTGACAGCCACTGCAGACAGGACCATCAAGAGGCAAAATGCCATCACTGACCGCTTCTTGCCACGAAGCCTTTTCCAGATCCAAGACACCTGAGGATGGGGTAAAAAGATAGTGTGAGACCTAGGAAAGCCATCGTCTTCAAAACACAGAACAGCAATGGCAGTGGACAGAGTATGGGGGACAGGAAGCAGCAGCAAAAGGACACCTAGCTGCTGCCCACAGGGGAACATGACAGCCCAGCCAGCTGCACCCACCCCTACTTCAGAGCTTAGCTTGCTTCTTAGGCAGCCTTCACTGATGCTTATAGACATACCTGACATCTCTGGATAAGCCACCACACAACAGTGACTGCCATGCCTCGCAATAGACCCCTCCATCTACCATCTCGTGCTGACCCCATTCCTTTCAATTCTGTAGACTTTATTGCCATTTCAAATACAAATAAAGTATTCATAGAAAGAAGTCCAAGTCGTGCTAAGAAAATCAGGGCAAGGGGCCCAGCCGTTGAAGCACATTCTGCTCTTCCAGGGGACCTGAACTCAGTTCCCAGCACCCACATGGGGCAGCTCACAGATGCTTATAACTCCAGTAGCATGAGGTCAGGTCACCTCTTCCAGCTCCCATGGGGGACTCATACTCACATAGAAACACACAGAGACAGACAGACAGACAGACAGACAGCGCTTTAAAAAAATAAAAAGTAAAGAAAATTGGAGGGGGGCTGGAGAGATGGCTCAGTGGTTAAGAGCACTGACTGCTCTTCCATAGGTCCTGAGTTCAGTTCCCAGCAACCACATGGTGGCTCACAACCATCTATAATGATTTCTGATGCCCTCTTCTGGTGTGTCTGAAGAGAGCAATGGTGTGCTCATATACATAAAATAAATAAATAAATCCTTTTAAAAAAGGAAAGAAAAAGAGAGAGAGGGAGAGAAAGAAAGAAAGAAAGAAAGAAAGAAAGAAAGAAAGAAAGAAAGAAAGAAAGAAAGAAAGAAAGAAAGAAAATTGGAGGGGAAACACCCCCTCTCCCTGCGGGCAGCCATGGCCCTAATCTGAGGTATATGACACAATGGTGTGCTGAACTCTGTGTGCACATCTCTGCAGAAACACCTGAGAATTTCTACAAATGACACCAGAGACTTTGGGCCCCACTTCTCACTTCTCACTATCCGTTTCCATGGCCTGGTAACTCCTTTAGCTATCAGAACAACTAGACAAATTGGAATTATATAAATTTTATTTTAAAGTTAAGAGCAGGAAGATCAGGCCCAATGAGCTGGCAGGGACAGAAACGCTCAGAGGTAACACTGAGATCAAAAGTGTCCGTAGAAACATTCGTCTGGATTTTTCTACTTCTAAAATGGAAAGACAAGGATTTTTCTTCTTCTAAAATGAAAAAACAAAGATGGGTTTTGAAGTTGAATTCATAATCTGTGTTCTCAAAGGGCTGGGTGGCCCTAGGAAAAATAAATCACTTTCTAAGACAAGCCAGGAAGGAGGTAGATCCTGCTGTCAGCCTTACTTGACTTCAGGAAACCTGGGTGGGGAGTGGGGGGTAGGGGGTGGGGGTAGGGGGGTTGGCAAATGTGCAGAGAGAGAGAGAGAGAGAGCTCAGAATGGCCGTGAGCAGATGCCCTCTGCAGGGCCACACACATGAAAGCTTTAGGAAAAGAAAAGTGGCTTTGGTCAATCTGAAAAGAATCTCTAAAGACAAATATGCGGCTAAATAACAAAGTGTGAATGAAAAGGGAAGGATCGTAATGTAGAATATTCTAGAGTCTATGGGCAGAGTCTGACCTGACCTCCCCTGCCTGCCAGAATCGTTCTGACAAGTCTCAATATCCAAATGCCTACATCACCTGCCCTGAGAGGGCTGTCGCAGGAAGGACTCTGCAACCTCTCTCCTCTCTAATCCCTACTCTCTACCCGTCACCAGGATTCCTTTCCGTTCCTGGGGAAGACGCCATGGACCAATAGCTACATCCTCCCTGAGCTGAAGAAAACTCACAGTCCGGGCATCCCGGCCAGGTTCTGAGCTTCCAAAGCTATGAACAATATGGAAGCCACACACTTCTGTTTCTGTGACTCAAAAGATAAATAGGGGATTACTGTTCACCCAGAGGGATCATGTGACGACTAAGTGGATTGAATTATGTAATGGCCTTCTGCACCCTTCCCAGGAGCATTGGGGTCCCCACTGTGCCCCTTCCATGAGCACTGGGGTCCCCATTGTGCCCTTCCATGAGTGTTGGGGTCCCCACTGTGTCCCTCCCATGAACATTGGGGTCCCCACTGTGTCCCTCCCATGAGTGTTGGGGTCCCCACTGTGTCCCTCCCATGAGTGTTGGGGTCCCCACTGTGCCCTTCCCATGAGTGTTGATGTCACCACTGGTCCCTCCTGTGTGGTGCTGGGCTCCACACTTGTATTTGAACACTTGGTCCTCAGCAGTTGGCCCTGCTTCAGAAAACAGGACCAACTGTGGACCCTTGAGGAAGTCTTGATGGAGGAAGAGGGTCACTGGTGCAGTGGGTCTCAAGGCTTGACCCTTACTTCCTGCCCTCTCTCAGCTTCCTCACTGTTGATGCAGTATGGCCAGCTGCCTCATGCTCCTGCTTGCAGAGCTTCTCTGTCACGGCGAATGCCTCCCTTCTCAAACCATGAGTCAAACATCCCCACCCCTACCCCCAAGTTGCTTCTTGAGAAGAGAAAGGTGACTAGCACATGCCCCCATTTTCCAGATGCCTTCTTCTCTTTCTGAGAAAAAGCACCCCCCTCGGGTCTGGGCACATTGTAAGATCAGAATAAAAAGTGGGGATTCTCAAGGCAGGGGCACGAAAGGCATGCTTATTCTAAAACCTCGAGTGTCAGAAACAAGGAGGCCACCTGGATGAAGGGTCAGCAGAGTTTCTGTCTGAAGATGAAGGGAGACAGGAGGGAGAGTCTTGGCAATAGCATGTGGGAAAGTGAGCCAGAGGGGCCAAAATTGAGATGCAGCCCCCGGAGGTGGGTGGAGGTGCCCTCATAGCTAGATGATTTGGTTTAGTTTCCTAATTCTTAATGTTTTGTTTATTTTGTATGTGTGTGCATGTGCCTGAGTGTGTGTGAATGTCATGTAACAGTGAGTGTGCATAGTGTGCCTTAAGTGTGTAAGTCTTGTATGTGTATGTGCGTCCTGTGATAAAGTATGTGTGTGTACATGTATTTGTGTATAAGTCAAGTGATAGTGGGTCTATGGAAGTCCTGTGCTGAGTGTGTGTAGCTGCGTGTGTATGTGTGTGTGTCCAATGACAGTGTTGTAAGTCCTGTGATGAGTGTGTGTGTCTATGTGTGTGTCCAATTTGTTATAAGCTCTGTGCTGAGTGTGTGTGTGTGACTTTGTGTGTGTCCAATGACAGTGCTATAATTTCTGTGCTGAGTGTGTGTGTGTGTGTGTGTGTGCTCTGTGTGTGTGTGTCCAATGACAGTGTTATGAGTCCTGTCTGTGTGTGAGAGAGAGACTGTGTGTGTGTGTGTCTGTGTGTGTGTGTCTGTGTGTGTGTGTCCAATTTGTTATAAGCTCTGTGCTGAGTGTGTGTGTGACTTTGTGTGTGTCCAATGACAGTGCTATAATTTCTGTGCTGAGTGTGTGTGTGTGTGTGTGTGTGCGTGCGCTCTGTGTGTGTGTGTCCAATGACAGTGTTATGAGTCCTGTCTGTGTGTGAGAGAGAGACTCTGTGTGTGTGTGTGTGTGTGTGTGAGAGAGAGAGAGACTCTGTGTGTGTGTACAATGACAGTGTTGTGAGTACTGTGCTGAGTGTGTGTTTGTGCTGTGTGTGTGCAATGACAGTGTTGTGAGTACTGTGCTGAGTGTGAGTGTGTGTGTGATGTGTGTGTGTGCAATGACAGTGTTGTAAGCCCTGCGCTGAGTGTGTGGGTGTGCTGTGTGTGTGTCCAATGACAGTGTTATGAGTCCTGTCTATGTGTGTGTGAGGGACTCTGTGTGTGTGTGTGTGTGAGAGAGAGAGAGAGTGTGTGAGTGTGTGCAATGACAGTGTTGTAAGTCCTGTGCTGAATGTGTGTGTGTGTGTGTGTATGCTGTGTGTATGTGCAATGACAGTGTTGAGTCCTGTGCTGAGTGTGTGTGTGTGTGCTATGTGTATGTGCAATGACAGTGTTGTGAGTCCTGTGCTCTGTGTGTGTGTGTGCGCAATGACAGTGTTGTGAGTCCTGTGCTGAGTGTGTGTTTGTGCTGTGTGTGTGTGTGTGTGCAATGACAGTGTTGTGAGTCCTATGCTGAGTGTGTGTGTGTGTGCTGTGTGTGTGTGTGTGCAATGACAGTGTTGTGAGTCCTATGCTGAGTGTGTGTGTGTGTGCTGTGTGTGTGTGTGCAATGACAGTGTTGTGAGTCCTGTGCTCTGTGTGTGTTTGTGCTGTGTGTGTGTGTGTGCAATGACAGTGTTGTGAGTCCTGTGCTGAGAGTGTATGTGTGCTGTGTGTGCGCAATGACAGTGTTGTGAGTCCTATGCTGAGTGTGTGTGTGTGCTGTGTGTGTGTGTGTGTGTGTGTGCAATGACAATGTTGTGAGTACTGTGCTGAGTGTGAGTGTGTGCTATGTGTGTGTGCAATGACAGTGTTGAGTCCTGTGCTGAGTGTGTGTGTGTGTGCTGTGTGTATGTGCAATGACAGTGTTGTGAGTCCTGTGCTCTGTGTGTGTGTGTGCAATGACAGTGTTGTGAGTCCTGTGCTGAGTGTGTGTTTGTGCTCTATGTGTGTGTGTGCAATGACAGTGTTGTGAGTCCTATGCTGTGTGTGTGTGTGCAATGACAATGTTGTGAGTACTGTGCTGAGTGTGAGTGTGTGCTATGTGTGTGTGCAATGACAGTGTTGTGAGTCCTGTGCTGAGTGTGTATGTGTGTGTGTGTGCAATGACAGTGTTGTGAGTCCTGTGCTGAGTGTGTGTGTGTTCAGTAGATGACTGCTCTGGCTCTGATTCTGGGTCATTTCTAAAGATGTGCCAAGCCTTGTTCTCTGACCTTTGTCCCTTTCTGACCCTTCCAGCCCCTATCACCGTCCCCTGAGTCATCACCACTGACCAAGACTGGGGCTGGCAGAGTCTGGAATGTTGAGATCCTGTGTCATTTTCCGCAGGTTCAGTTAAATAACCGTCATGAGGAAAATCTGGCTGGGGTGAGAAGGAACGCATGAGCTGACGTCCAGAGACAGATTAAAGCCACATGTTACCATCGTCACATGTTTCTGTGACTGTGGGACCCTGATGCCCTTGTTTTTCTAAGACAGAACAAGGAATATGGTTTGGCACTAGCCTCTGGAACAAAGGTGATGGGCCCAGCCACAAAGCCACTAGGCACACAGAGACCATCTCCTGATCAGAGCTGTGGAGTATCAAGGGGCTGAGCTGTCCCTTCTGCTGCGGGCAGAGTCCCAGGCTGTCTGTCTCCAAAGCCACCAGCTGACCAGGCTCCAATGCTCAGCCCCTTGGGGGAATCATGATTTTCTTTCCACACCAACAACTCCAAAGCAGGAAAGGGCTTTCACCCCTGTAATTTCTGCCTCAGCCAATTTGAAGGCAGAAAAGCTAAGAAATGGAAACTGAATGTTCACTTGCTGTGCCCTGTGAGCCTGGGACTGTTTGGGGGACTTACTTATATCAAGTTGTTGATCCTCCTGCCGGAGTTAGGAGCCAGCGACTAGTGCAGTTATCATTCACAGGAGAGGAGAGGGAGGCTCCTCAAGGACACACCAGGCACAAACCCAGGCCAGCTGGCTAAGCTGATGTTAGACCCTGCGAAGGCACGCCAGCTTGAACTCCTGGAGATTGTGTTGGGTTTTAGGAATGGCCTGACTCTGAATGGAAACTAATTGTTTAGGACTGGCCAGTTCATCAGCAATGGGAGACACAAAAGAAAGCAAAGGCATGTGGCCACCCCTGGGCATAAAGGCAAAAATCACTGAAGGGAAATGAAAATGTTTGAGCTACATATTCACCCAAAACAAAAACTGCTGTGTCTCTTGTCTGTGTTTTTCCTTAATTTCTATAATTAGAAGATTCACAATATCAGATTAGAAATGTGAGGATCTGACTGCTTCCTACCTGGGCACATCCGAGAGGCAACGTAGGAAGTCACTTCTAATATGTACTCAAACAAACAGGCAAACAAAAACAGGAGAACCAAGCAGGGGCTACATTGCCTGGGTGCTCCAGAAGCCGCTCCACATTCCGACCTCACAGAGCTCTCTTCCCCGGCCTCCATGCAACCCTGGAGCTGCCCCTTCCTGCTACTCTCAGCCCCTTCTCCTGTGACTTTACACAGTCCCTTCCTGTGACTTCACACAGTCCCTTCCTGTGACTTCACACAGTCCCTTCCTGTGACTTCACACAGTCCCTTCCTGTGACTTCACACAGTCCCTTCCTGTGGCTTCACACAGTCCCTTCCTGTGACTTCACACAGTCCCTTCCTGTGACTTCACACTCCCTTCCTGTGACTTCACACAGTCCCTTCCTGTGATTTCACACTCCCTTCCTGTGACTTCACACAGTCCCTTCCTGTGACTTCACACAGTCCCTTCCTGTGGCTTCACACAGTCCCTTCCTGTGACTTCACACAGGAAGTCACTTCTAATTATCTATGAACTCAAACAAACAGGCAAACAAAAACAGGAGAACCAAGCAGGGGCTACATTGCCTGGGTGCTCCAGAAGCCGCTCCACATTCCGACCTCACAGAGCTCTCTTCCCCTTCCTGTGACTTCACACAGTCCCTTCCTGTGGCTTCACACAGTCCCTTCCTGTGACTTCACACAGTCCCTTCCTGTGACTTCACACAGTCCCTTCCTGTGACTTCACACAGTCCCTTCCTGTGACTTCACACAGTCCCTTCCTGTGGCTTCACACAGTCCCTTCCTGTGACTTCACACAGTCCCTTCCTGTGGCTTCACACAGTCCCTTCCTGTGACTTCACACAGTCCCTTCCTGTGGCTTCACACAGTCCCTTCCTGTGACTTCACACTCCCTTCCTGTGACTTCACACAGTCCCTTCCTGTGGCTTCACACAGCCCCTTCCTGTGGCTTCACACAGTCCCTTCCTGTGGCTTCACACAGTCCCTTCCTGTGGCTTCACACAGTCCTTTCCTGTGACTTCACACAGTCCCTTCCTGTGACTTCACACTCCCTTCCTGTGACTTCACACTCCCTTCCTGTGACTTCACACTCCCTTCCTGTGACTTCACACTCCCTTCCTGTGACTTCACAGTCCCTTCCTGTGACTTCACACAGTCCCTTCCTGTGACTTCACACAGTCCCTTCCTGTGACTTCACACTCCCTTCCTGTGACTTCACACAGTCCCTTCCTGTGACTTCACACAGCTCCTTCTTATGACTTCACACAGTCCCTTCCTGTGACTTCACACAGCTCCTTCTTATGACTTCACACAGTCCCTTCCTGTGACTTCACACTCCCTTCCTGTGACTTCACACAGTCCCTTCCTGTGACTTCACACAGCTCCTTCTTATGACTTCACACAGTCCCTTCCTGTGGCTTCACACAGTCCCTTCCTGTGACTTCACACAGTCCCTTCCTGTGACTTCACACAGTCCCTTCCTGTGATTTCACACTCCCTTCCTATGACTTCACAAGCCCCTTCCTATGACTTCACACAGTTCCTTCCTGTGACTTCACACTCCCTTCCTGTGACTTCACACAGTCCCTTCCTGTGACTTCACACTCCCTTCCTGTGACTTCACACTCCCTTCCTGTGACTTCACAGTCCCTTCCTGTGACTTCACAGTCCCTTCCTGTGACTTCACAGTCCCTTCCTGTGGCTTCACACAGTCCCTTCCTGTGACTTCACAGTCCCTTCCTGTGATTTCACACAGTCCCTTCCTGTGACTTCACACAGTCCCTTCCTGTGACTTCACACTCCCTTCCTGTGACTTCACACTCCCTTCCTGTGACTTCACACAGTCCCTTCCTGTGACTTCACACTCCCTTCCTGTGACTTCACAGTCCCTTCCTGTGACTTCACAGTCCCTTCCTGTGATTTCACAAGCCCCTTCCTATGACTTCACACAGTCCCTTCCTGTGACTTCACAAGCCCCTTCCTATGACTTCACAAGACCCCTTCCCCAGCCTTCATATAACCTACTCACCTCCAGTGTTCTAGAGGCACCACTACAGGTCTGATGAGGCTGATCTCCTGGGAGAATCCTAAGGATCACCAACATTGACTACAGCAGCCTAGAGAGTCATCTCAGAAATAAACAAATCCACCTGTGATCATCTCACCCTGAATGCTCTGAATTGCCAGCCTCAAAGGGGTCAAGCCTGGCTATTGTTTGGATAGGAGACCTAAATTAAGCAGACAGAGCCCCAGCTGTTGTTGGTCTTGTTACTCTGACCATGATGGTGATTGTACAGCAGTCACAGGAATCTCCATGGCAGCAGCATCCTCCCTGGTGGGGTGTGACCCCTCTGCCTGCTCATGAGAGGAAGGAAGCTGCTGGAGGCCAGGTTGTCTCCACCTGAGTGTGCAGTGAGACTCGATGACCCGCTGGCCCTAGAAGCCTCCTCCCGAGACTCAACTGAAGTGTTATTTGTCCCAGCTCACAAGAGCACCAGTGTGGGGCACCGCAGGCAAAATGGAATGTTGGAGACCCGTCATTTGTTAGAAATTTCCTCTTCCACACATTTTGTTCTCAAATGCCTGGAACTGGGGCTGAGGTAGAGCAGAGTGGGAACTGCCACTGAAAAAGCAGAGACATTTGCTTTCTGGCTGCTTCTCCCCACCCTTCAAATACTTCTCTGGCTGCTCAGAGGCCCAGACACAGAGATGGAGGGGGCCTGACTTCATCCTCCCATCACAAATCTCCCCGTTTCTGAAGGAACTCTTGAGATAATCCAGCGTGCCGCCTCTAACAGCCTCCAGTCAACAGCAGGAGGTAAGAACTTACAGGACTGGACAAATCCACAGATCTACAGGTCAGTTCTGGCCTGAATATGTGTTTTGTTTGGCCTGAAGTATTTTAAATAAATCTGAGTCAATGTTGAAAATCCTATTTTTTTTTTTAAAAAAAAAAATCACATTTGCAGTTTACCAGGGCAAGTGCATACATCCTCACAGCTAGAGTGGAACATAGCTCCTCCTGACCATAACTGGGTGGCTTGCCTCAGCACCCCCACAGTGTGCACATGCACATACACACACACCCCATACAAATATACACACACATCACACACACACACATGTGAACACACACATGTGCACAGGCATGTCCACACATAGCACACATGTGCACACGCATATCCACACATAACACACGTGTGCATACACATAGCATACATGTGAATACACATAGCACACATACACAGCACAATGTATGTGCACACACAGCACATGCATGTACACACACAGCACACATATGTGCACACACATAGCACACATACACAGCACAAATATATGTGTACACACACACACACACATGCACAAAGCCATTATCTTCCAGCACTAACCTGCCTTTGACATTTCATTTCCCTCACTCTTTTCATCAGAAGATGCCATTTAAACTTGAGAAAACAAAAGACATAGCGACCTGCCCTCTCTTCCAGGCCCACTCCCTTTCTGATGATAGCAGCCTGGTCCACCAGCCATTCAGTGCACAGTTATTAGTCCAGGGCTACCCTGAGTACAAGAACCACTATCTGCATTTGAGTTCAGTAACAACAGCATGTTTGTTCCTGGGGACACTGGCCACATCCTAAGAGCTCATTTGCTACTCATGGGCAGCTACTGTGTTAGAGTCACAGAAACAACAATTCTCATATCTCAGAAAGTCCCACCAGGCAACTCCAGGAGACTTAATATAAGATGTGAGAGTCGGGGGCTGGTGAGATGGCTCAGTGGGTAAGAGCACCCGACTGCTCTTCCGAAGGTCCAGAGTTCAATTCCCAGCAACCACATGGTGGCTCACAACCATCCGCAACGAGATCTGGCGCCCTCTTCTGGAGTGTCTGAAGACAGCTACAGTGTACTTACATATAATAAATAAATAAATCTTAAAAAAAAAAAAAAGAACTTAAAACTTTAAAAAAAAAAAAAAAAGATGTGAGAGTCTTAACCAGACAGATAAAACACTGGCTGTCCCAGAAATCAGGAGGTTGAGTTCAGAGGGAAAGAGTCTAGGTCCAGCCTGGGTCTCAAAAAGAAAAAGAAGAGAGGGGAGAGGAGGGAAATGGATTTTGACAAGTTCTCTGTACTCACACTGCACTGTGCTGGGCACAGTGGGAGGAATCATACACATTAGGCTGCTGCCTTCCAGGAATGCACTGTCTAGTTAGGGAGAAAGCTAAGTTACAAAGAGCACAGGAAGCCTCTGATGCAGCCATCTTGCTTCTTATTCCAAGCTTAAGGCTGGCTGGTGGCCATGGCCTCCCTCTATCCTACCATGAGGGTGCCATGCCCACACCTGACAGAGGTCCACAGGGAAGTACAAAGCCACAGGTGGCCACATTCATTATCAAAGAAACTCAAGATTTGGTTAGAATTCTGACGAAATGACGGTGTTAACATGTTTCAACCAAGCTTAGGGCTCTCTGAATTCTAGGCCTGGGCCAAAGGTCAAGAATCCTTGAACTAAGTGCCTCTCCTCCATTGCTTTGGACCCATCCTCTCTAGTTTACCATTTTGGGGAAAGACAACAGGGCTGATATCAAAGCAGTTGTCTCTACTCCAATCCCTTTCTTCCTGGGACCTTGGATAGCAGGACTCCTGACGCTTACCCCACTTGGTGCCCTGGACCCATTACACGGCAGTCACAGAGGGCAAACTCAGGCCCCCTATGCTGTCTTAAGGATAACAGCATTCCTGTTCCCATTTCTGGGTGTGGCTGTGTGCCAGTGCACAGTGCAGAGCAGCTTCTAGGTCGATGTACACAACCCTACAGCAGACACTATGATCTGCAAAGAAAACTGAGGCTAGGGGTTAAATGTTCAGAGACCAGCCTCAGGTGGGCAGAGTTCGAATGCAGCTTTGTGGCAGTACTTTTAGCTACTTTATTAGGTTCTTATATCTACCACCCTTCTCCACCCCAGTCCCTTTGCATTGGGGTCCCCACTGTGTCCCTTCCAACCCCTCAAAACCAGATGAGAAAGAGGGTTAGAGGGGAAAGGGGACAGCAGTTAACTCCTCTCTCGGGGCTCTGGCATTACATACCCTCCGAAGAGTCCCCAGAATTCCCTGTGTAAACTATCTTCAGCTGGCAGAATCACTCCCCTGCCAGAGCACGAAACAAATCGTAGTTAGCTGCTGTGACAATCTGAAGCAACCCTATATCCCATACCTTGTATTAAAATAAAAACATCCACATAACATAACTGAATTTTTAAAGAAAGCAAAACTCTCACTACACAGTCTCAATCAGAACCTACATTCTGAGCCCTTTGTGATTTAAAACTATACCAAGGAAGGTATTGTAAGAGTCTAAGTCCATTGCTACCAAGGTCAGTGAATGTGACCGAGGAGCCCCGAACTTCCCCTGACTCTCAGGAAAGTGACTAGACAGGGCATCACTACACTTGTCTGCCATACCTGCTCCCAACAGAGATGAATGATTTTAACAGTTTCTGAAAGAAAGGATACAATAGCGTCTTTGTAGTTGTAGTAGGATCTGGGGAGAAAAGGGAATGGCTGACCACCAGGCCCAACTGGACCAATGCCTGCAGAAAGTCTGCTGTGCAGAGGCCAAAGGAAGCTCCTGGGATGCCCACGAAGAAGCCCTGTGGTGGTCAGTGCCTGAGCAGGGTCCAGGTCCCCAGAAAGCACACACCAAGCCTCTGTGTGGGGAACAGAGCAACTCTGTCCTGGAAGAAGCCTGTGCATCCTGCATCCCACCTACCCTCCCCCAGCATAGGCCCCACATGGCCCCTGCACAGCCATCCCAGCCTCCAGCTCTCAAACTGCTCATAGATTCAGCTCTGCTGGTCCCAGAATGGAAGAATTTCAACCACAGCATTGCACAGCTTGAGCCCCACTCTGGCTCCTGCAGCCCACCTTGCACCTCTGCATCTCAAAGCCAGCTGCCTGAAGCTCCCACCACCAGGCTGTCCCTGCCCTGATGGACTGTGAGCCAAAATAAAGCTGCTTTCTTCAACTTACTTTTGATCAGGTATTCTGTCACAGCAGTGAGAAAAAGAACTGCTGCAGGTGTCCAGAGGGAAATGTTCAATAATCAAATCTGAAGAAGCAGCAGCAACCAGATTTAAAAGAGCAAGTTTGTCAGAACTGTGCCTCAACTCCACATTCATTTAAGAAAAAGAAAAAGAAAAAATCAACAGCATTTTTTTAATCTTACAAGGAAAACCCAGGCAGACGGAAGGAGAAATCCAGAACTGTGCTGACCGGAGGACAGCAGGCCTAAGCCCAGAGGAGAGCAGGCCTAAACCCGGAGGACAGCAGGCCTAAGCCCGGAGGACAGCAGGCCTAAGCCCGGAGGACAGCAGGCCTAAGCCCGGAGGACAGCAGGCCTAAGCCCGGAGGACAGCAGGCCTAAGCCCGGAGGACAGCAGGCCTAAGCCCGGAGGACAGCAGGCCTAAGCCCGGAGGATAGCAGGCCTAAGCCCGGAGGACAGCAGGCCTAAGCCCGGAGGACAGCAGGCCTAAGCCCGGAGGACAGCAGGCCTAAACCTGGAGGACAGCAGGCCTAAGACCGGAGGACAGCAGGCCTAAGCCCGGAGGACAGCAGGCCTAAGACCAGAGGACAGCAGGCCTAAGACCAAAGGACAGCAGGCCTAAGACCAGGCCCCGCTCCATACAGACCATCACAGACACTGCCACCTCCCTGACAAGGTGTGCCACACAGCACAGCACCTCTGAGCGACACCCCCACTGCCCTCCCCATCTCTCTCCTCTCCTTCCTTGTGGCTGCCGGTTTTCCTATGAGCTCCAGGTTGGAGCCTTCCTTTCCTTTGGAGAAAGGATGAAGAGAGCTGTGTGTCCTTTATGTTTTGAAATCATCACTCCCTGAACTCATCTTACAGAGGCTACACGTCCTACTATGCGCCCTACTTCAGATGTGTCCTCAAGCATTCTTAAGAACCAAGTCAACTTTTTATTCCTTGCTGAAAACATGAAAGTCTCCTTCAGCCCAGAGTGTGAGAAACCACCTCAGGGCATGGTGGGACAGAGCCAAGGCCGGAGCTGGAAGGAATCAGACTTCTCTTGTTGATACAGTCTCACTAGCCAGGACACAAAGCTCAACCTGTGCCTGTGGCGAGCACCTGACCATGATTAACACCTTTCAGCTGCCATGCCAGTGAGAAGAAACACTGCACTGCCGAGGAAAGCCATCTCATGGCACACTCTCAGGCTGCCGGGACACAGGAAAGGCTGTCCACAGAGCTAGCCCCATGCATCTTCATGCCTCCCTCTCTAGTTGCCATCCACAAATACATCTCTCTCCTCCCTAGTCCCAGCCCCTCCTTAGCTGTTAGCCAGCTCTTGGCTGATGGCATTTCTGGAAAAATCACTCCCCAACTTGGCTCCTAAGCACAAAGCCACAAACCTGCTGCCCCAGCCAAGACTCGGGGAATTCTCTGGATGGTGGAAGAGGATGTTTGCCCATTGCAAGCAAACACCTTTCAAACCAAACAAAAACTGCCCACAAGTAAACAGCGTGTGACATAGTTCCTTCCAGAGGCCACTTAAGAGAAACCCAAGTCCATGGCCAGTGGCAGAGAAGTGGACAAAAGGTGTCACCAGGTGCAGGTGGTACCATCCTTCAGCAGGGGTGACTAGCTAGGCCTGGAAGTCAGGAGGTAGGGAGCTAGGTGACTGCGCCAACATCAAAAACCCCAAGCAAGACAGCAATGGGGACATGAATAGCAGCATACTCATTTATTCTTGGAACTGCTTCCAGTCTGCTTTTATGATTACGAAGGTAACTGTAAAAGACCCATTCAGAAATCTAATGGAGAGATATCATTTAGCCTTGTGCTGAAGGATAATGTAGTTTACAGAATTTTGTCCACGGAGATGGCTGAGTGGGTAAAGGCAGTTACCCACCTTGCTGAGCTCGATCCCCAGAACCCACGTAGTGGAAAGAAAAGACGCCTAAAAATGGCCTGAGAGCAGAGACCACTAACACCCCTCAGAGTACATGGCTGTGGGTCATAATTTTTGAATGGGAGACTTATTCCTAAACCAGGATTCCAGCAACACCTCAGCTCGTACCCTGCACCTCCAGCCATGCCTCCTCTCAGACATAAGAGTTCCTACTCATGTGGAGTTTGCAGGAAACTTGTAAGGTTGTAGAGAGGCCAGGAGCAAATCCAGGCTGCAGGACAGAGCCCCAGCTCTCACTGGTCAGGGCCCTCGGCTGAGTTCCTGGCCCATGAATCAACTTCCCATGAAACACCTCTGGGGAGTTCCCATCTGCAACCCCCACCCTGAAACCTGGAGAGAAAGGGACCCCTCAGGGAGTCACAGAGCAGGCAATGGCACTCCAACCCATTCCACACTCTGTCAGCGGCGAGAGCACATCAATGTGCCCTAAGGTTTACATCAGTACCTTAGCTAACGCCACAAGGGCAGGTTTTCACATTCTTGCTTTCCTCTCTTAGTGCCTGTGAGGTTGGAAAAGAATCAAGTCCACAGGTCCTAGACTTTACCAGTGACTCCTCAGCCCTACAGGCATCCCCACGACCACTCTGTCCAGCAGGCAGAGGCGGTGGGGCAGTAAGACTTTAACTCAAAGGTGATACAAGGCATTTTTTAAAAAGCATCAATACACCACTTAGCTATAAGAACACCATAAAATTTACACATCTTTGAGAAGGAAGGAGGTGACTTGAGAGGGTTAGGGCTAGGGTCCTCGCCCATCGTCTGCCTTGGGTGCTCAAAGGAGTCCTTTACGCTCCTGCAGGCATTTTGCCTAGATAACTCTTCAGCTACACGTGAGGGGTCCTTGAGGAAGACTCTCCAGTTCAGGGCACAAATGAAAGTCACTGTGACCCCATGAAAAAGCTTGAGGTATAACTGTGCCTTGGGATGCCACCTGTGCAACTCATGCAAGGCTTCAAAGCCGCCTGCCCGGCACCCACCTGTACCCACCGCCCTGTTCAGCAGCTCCTACCATGTCCCCACGTACTGCAGCAGGTTCCTGGGCTCAGCCTACTGTCAGACTCATCCCTGGAGCCCAGACTTTCCAGGCGGGGCTGGAATTAGATCCACACCTTTCCCGCCACCAGCCACCAGATTGCAGGGCAGGACACAACACAGGATGCTCCGCATGTGAGTCTACATGTGAGTCTGCAGAGTCCTGCGGCCACAAGCCTCCTCCAGCCGCTGGGGTCCTTTCCAGAGTTTGCACAGCCCCAGCCTAGCAGCGGCAGCCCAGCCTCCCCAGTCCCCAGAAAGCACAGAAGGGGGAGGCCCCTTTCATAATAAAAGCCCTACCCACTTCTGGCCAACAGAAGCTGGCTGGAGCAAGGTCTCTGGTGCTAGGAAGGAAAGAGTCTCACTCCCCCCCCACACACACACACCATCTTCCCCACCCCCACCTCCCACCCCTGTGGGTTCAGCGCCTGGGCTGGGCTCAGAGGAGCCCAATCGTGCCTCTAAGGTGTTTGGGTGCAACTCATGGGGCGGGCCCGGACGATGATTCCCTATACTGGCCCTCTCCTCTGCAAAACCTCAGGAAGAACCAGTCTGCCACTGGCACCTCTCCAGTTTCTTTGGGCACAGTGCCCAAGGGCGGTTTGGGAGGCAAATATCCATTAACCACTGAAGGCCATTAACAATAGCAGAACCTCATTCAGGGGCCAGAGTAAGGAATCAATACTGGATACTGTTCTGACTGTAGATAGTTTCTTTGTGTCCCTGGGACCAGCTACAGTGGGGCTGGACTAGAGGGTCTGCACTGGGCTTGCTATCTGTGGTGCAGGATCCTGCTGGCCTCACTGCTAACAGCTGGTGGTTGCCAAGGAGGACCTAGACTTCTGAAAAGACTGCTCCTAAGAAGTCTGATACTTGGAACTTAGAATTCTTTTTTTTTCCCAATTTTTTATTAGGTATTTTCTTCATTTACATTTCAAATGCTATCCTGAAAGTCCCCCATACCCCCCCCCCCGCTCTCCTACCCACCCACTCCCACTTCTTGGCCCTGGTGTTCCCCTGTACTGGGGCATATAAAGTTTGCAAGACCAAGGGACCTCTCTTCCCAATGATGGCTGACTAGGCCATCTTCTGCTACATATGCAGCTAGAGACATGAGCTCTGGGGGTACTGGTTAGTTCATATTGTTGTTCCACCTATAGGGTTGCAGACCCCTTTAGCTCCTTGGGTACTTTCTCTAGCTCCTCCATTGGGGGCCCTGTGTCCCACCCAATAGCTGACTGTGAGCATCCACTTCTGTGTTTGCCAGGCACTGGCATAGCCTCACAAGAGACAGCTATATCAGGGTCCTTTCAGCAAAATCTTGCTGGTGTATGCAATGGTGTCTACGTTTGGAGGCTGTTTATGGGATGGATCCCCGAGTGCGGCAGTCTCTAGATGGTCAAGTTTGGAGCTAAGACAAAAGGATGGAACTTAGAATTCTTACAGGGAGATAGACAATGGTTGGAGGTTAGGGCAGAGTGGACAGTAGGACAGAAGCTTGGAACCAAACTGAAAATAACCTACCGGGATTTAAACTTTTAGGGTCACCACTAGATAAGATGAGTCACCCTCAGGCTTCCCAAGAGTCACCTTCCCCAGATGGATCAACAACTATCAGATTATTGCTGATAGGGGACACAGGAGCACTGCAGAATGCTGTGCCAAAAGCAGTCAGCCCTGAATGCTTTCTGTACATTGTAGCATTGAATCACCACAAACAATGCCTTGGAGCAAATTTACAGAAAAGGAAACACTGTTGGGAAATCAAAACCAGGAAGCCAGTCTACAGCTTAAAGTCTCAGCCTACCTGATAGAACGTGAAAACGTGGAGCTAATGGGAAACAGGGCTGGGCAGGGGTGCTGCTAATTGCAGCCTGAACGTAGATAGAATCCTAGAAGGGCTGGCAACCCAGGAGCTGGAAGAATAATGCCAAAAGAAGCACAGGACAGGGCAGCCACCCAGTGTTCGCTCAAGTTTTTAAGAGTTGGATTTGGTTTTGAATCTCTTTGTCTCTCCACATTAGATATACAAGTGTGTCATGACCCTCTACATAAACATATGTGGATATATTTAAGGAAACATGACTTTGATGGTTAATTTTTTGGATTTATGTATGTTGTGTTATGCATGTCTGCATTTGTGTACGCCATGCACCGTGTGTCTGCAGTGCTTATGGAGGGCAGATGTCAGATCTCTGACATCGGAGTTACAGGTGGTTGTGGGCTGTCACGAGGGTTCTGGGAATCAAACCTAGGTCCTCTGCAAGAAACGTCAGTGTTCTTAGATCCTGAGCCATCTCTGCAGCCCAGCATGATTAATTTTAATCAACTTGATATAATCTAGAAGCACCTGGGAAGAATTCTCAGTGATGGGGTTGTCTGTATCAGGCTGGCCTGTGGGCATGCCTGTGAAGTATCATCTTAATTGTACCAAGTTAGGAAGCCCCACACGGAGTGGGCAGCACTGTTTCACTGGCTAGAGTTGTGGACTGAATAAAATGGAGTCAGTTGAGCACTAACACGAACGCTGTCAAGGCTCTTCCCTTGACTCTGCAGATAGGATGTGACTAGCTACAAGCTCCGGCTGGCTTGGCTTCCTCTCAGTGATAAAATGTAACCTGGAAGTGTGAGCCAAATAAACCAATTTTTCTTGAAATAGCTTTTGTCAGGGTGTTTTGCCATAGCAACAGAAGAGAAAATGAAAACAATTACTTTATGTGATATTCTTATATACTTTTACACTTTACTGTGTGTGTATGTGTGTGTGTGTGTGTGTGTGTGTGTGTGAATATGTGTAGATGTGGAGGTGCAACAATCTCCTGGAGTCTGCTCTCTCCTTCTACTGTGTGGATCCCATGCATGCAACTCAGGTCATCTGGCTCAGCACCAATCGCTCACCTGCTAAGCCATCTCACCAACCTGACTGTGATATTTTTATGTTTTATTCTAATATTCTCAATGGTGATCTCAAGCTAACTTGACTTCACGGTTATCTACTAATGAAGTCTGAAGAACCTGTGCTAACAAGTGGAACAGACAAGCTGAAGGGACTGCTCCACAATTGAGGGCATTCTCTGCTCTTACAGAAGACCTGAGTAGTTTCCAAGTACCAGCACCCACATCTGCTGGCTCTCTGCTGACTATAATTCCATCTTCAGCAGATCCAATGCCCCCTTTCAGACTCTGAATTTCTCTCACTAGACATAGTCATGGAGCTTCCAGGCTGCTCCCAGAAGCAAAAGTATAAGAAATTCGGAAGGGAATGGCACCCTCTTGTGGCCGACATTTCACACAGACATTATTCTGGGCTTTGGCTTAACTGTGAGTCTCTCTCAGCTTCTGCAGAATGCCCTGGTCTCACAGAGGGAGAGAAAGAACTCAGCTCCAGGCAATAAGCAGAAATTACCCCATTCTAGACTCTTCAACAAGACCTAGTCCAGTCCTTGCAGCTCTTATGTTCACAACCACACTACACCCACAACCATTCCAAATCGAACAGGCACTAACTGAATAAGTGCTGCCTGAATAAGTGCCTACTTGCTGCCATGCAGCAGTTCAGAGGGAGTCTGTTCTCCATAGTCCCTATCATCTCCTGCACATGGCTGCTATCCGTGGCAGCAAAAAAAGCCCCACAATGCCTGTATGTTAAGGCTTGGTCCCATGACAGTGTTGTCAGGGGTGAGTAGAGCCTTTAGGAGGCAATCCCTATATACTGGGGTATGCTCGTCAAGGGGATGTAGGACTGCATCGTGCTTTCCTCTTTTTCTGTGGTCCTGAGTTTGTGAGCCATACTTCTTACCAAGTCATGCTGCCTCACTACAAAGCCACTGATCATGGGCTGCAACCTCCAGACCCCTTCTCTCTCTAAACGAATTATCCCTAGCATTCTCTTATAGCAAGGGAAAGGGTTTGCTGAGGAGGGAAGATGAATCCTGAATGGAGGTAGTACCATCCTATGAGCTGAGATCCCAGGCTGAATAAAAAGGGGGAAAGAAGCTGCTATCCAGGCATAATGGCTCATACTTAAGGCTTGCATTCCCAGCACTTTTAAGGCTAAAACAGAAAGACCACAGCAAGTTCAAGGCCAGCATAGATAACACAGTGAGTCCTGGGCCAGTCTACATAACACAGTGAGTTTGAGGCCAGCCTAGGCTACAAAGTGAACCCTGCCTCCCAAAGGGAGTGGGTAGGAAGGACATTAGGTGTCTTAGTCAGGGTTTCTATTCCTGCACAAACATCATGACAAGAAGCAAGCTGGGGAGGAAAGGGTTTATTCAGCTTACACTTCCACATTGCTGTTCATCACCAAAGGAAGTCCGGACTGGAACTCAAGCAGGGCAGGAAGCAAGAGTGGATGTAGAGGCCATGGAGGGATGTTCTTTACTGGCTTGCTTCCTTGGCTTGCTCAGCCTGCTCTCTTATAGAACCCAGGACTACCAGCCCAGGGATGGCACCACCCACAATGGGCCCTCCCTCCTTGATCACTAATTGAAAAAATGCCTTACAGCTGGATCTCATGGAGGCATTTCCTCAAGGGAGGCTCCTTTCTCTGTTATAATTCCAGCTTGTGTCAAGTTGACACACAAAACCAGCCAGCATAGTAGGCTAGTTAACCAAGCCTAAAGATGCATGAAGAAGCATTTGGAAGCTCACCAGTTTCATATTGATAGATTTCTTCAAAACAGACTAGGAGACAAGTGACAGAGACAAGAGACTGAGAGAAATCCTGAGGGGAGGGGGAAGAGGCCTCAGTTATTGAATTACTTTTACTTCGTGGTGCCCCAGAAGACAAGGGGAATTTTTTTCTTGATGATACACTTTTAAAATCACCAAAATATGGCTCCCATCTGGTTAACTGTCCTAAGTGTCCCTGCTACAACAGGAGATTTTGCAGACAATGGAGGAAGAGAAAGAACACAGCTGAAGAACAGATCCAGGTCAGTGCCTGAAGTAAAATAACCAGATTCTATTCTCAGCCTATGAGGTGAAGACACAGCCTTCTACAAGGCCCATTTCTTAAGGTCTATTTTTATACATATGTTGCATAAATCCCCAAAAGGGTGTCAGATTCCCAGGAATTGGAATTATAGGCAGTTATGAGCTACCTATGAGATATGGGTGCTGGAAACCAAAACTTGGGTTCTGTGCAAGAGCAGTGTGGTACTTGGTCCTGAGTTATCGGAACTGTTTTGGAAGGGTGTGGCCTTGTTGGAAGCTTCAAGGTCATTTCTCTGTCTGCTCTTCCTCTCTTTCCCTCTGCCTCATGCTTTCACACAAGGATGCAAGCTCATAGCTACCGTTCTAGCACCGTGCCTCCCCCTGCAGCCACACTCCTTACTATGCTGATCATGGACTCCCCCTCTGAAAGCAAGATCCCAATTAAATGCTCTCTTTTATAAAGGTGTCTCTTCGTAGCAATATTAAACTAAGACAACAGCCAGCTGTCTTAACTGCTAAGTTATCTCTCTAGCTCCAAGGCCAATTTCTTCAAACATGTCATAGCAACCTAAGGAAAAAAATGAATGATTATAATTAGCCCTTTGAAGTATGCAGCAGATTTTGATCTATAAAAAAAATCTACAGAATCAACATAATTCCCATCAAAATTCCAACACACTTTTTTACAGGTGTTGAAAGAACACTAATAAACTTCAGATGGAAAAACAAAAAAGCCAAGATAGTTAAAACAGAACAAAAGTAGTAAAGAAACCTTTATTGTATTGGCATAAAAACAGACAGGTTGATCAGTGGAATCAGATCAAGACCGGGAACTAAATCCACACACCTATGGGCACTTGATTTTTTACAAAGAAGACAAAACCATACAATGGGAAAAAGGAAATATCTTCAACAAATGGTGCTGGTCTAACTTGGATGTCTGTGTGTAAAAGAATGCAAATAGATTCATACTGATCATCCTGCATAAAACTCAAGTCCAAGTGGATAAAAGACCTCAACATAGAACCAGATACAGTAAATCTAATAGAAGAGAAAGTGGGGAATAGTCTTGAGCGCACTGGTACAGAAGTCAACTTCCTGAACAGAACACCTATAGCTCAGGTACTAAGATCAACAATTAATAATTGGGATCTCATGAAACCGAAAAGCTTCTGTAAGGCAAAGGATGCTGTCAGTAAGACAAAATGTCAGCCTACAAATTGGGGAAGGATCTTCGCCGACCCTGCATCTGACAGAGGGATAATATCCAAAATTTATAAAGAACTCAAGAAGTTACATACCAACAACCAAATAACCCAATTTAAAAATGGGGCACAGAAAAAAAAATGGGGCACAGATCTAAACAGAATTCTCAACAGAGGAATCTCTAATGGCCAAGAAGCACTTAAAGAAATGTTCAATATTCTTACTCATTAGGGAAAGGCAAATCAAAACAACTCTGAGATTCTACCTTACACCCATCAGTATGGCTAAAATCAAAAACTCAAAGAACAGCAATGCAACACATGCAGTAGAGGATGTGGGGCAAGAACACTCCTCCATTGCTAGTGGGGGTGCAAACTTGTACAACCACTCTGGAAAACAATTTGAGTTTCTCAGAAAATTTTGAATATTTTTACCTCAAGATCAGGCTACACAACTCCTGGGAATATAATCGAAAGATTCTCCACCATATCACAGGGACACTTGCTCCACTATGTCCATAACAGCTCTATTCATAATAGCCCCAAACTGGAAACAACCAGATGTCTCTTAACTGAAAAATGGATACATAAAACGTGGTTCATTTACACAGTGGAATACTACTCAGCTATAAAAACAAGGGCACCATGAAGTTTGCAGGCAAATGGATGGAATTAGGAAATATCATCCTGAGTGAGGTAACCCAGACCCAAAACGACATGCATGGTGTGCATTCACTTTAAGTGGATATTAGCCATGAAGTACAGGATACCTATGGTACAACCCACAGACCTAAAGAAGCCAAATAACAAGGAGGTCCCAAGGGAGGATGCTTGACTCTTACTCAGAAGGGGAAATAAAATAGACATCAGAGGTGGATGGAGGGAGGAAACTGAAAGGGAGGGAGGATGGGGAGTGGAATGGGGTAGGAAACAATCAGGTTTAGGGATGGAGAAAGAGAACAGAAATCGGTGGTGGGTGTTAGGGGCATCTCTAGGGCATGCCAGAGATCTGGGATAGTGCAGAGATGCCCCAAGGAGTCTATGGGGGTGACTCTAGCTGAGACTCCTGGCAGTGGAGGATATAGAGCCTGAAATGGCCACTTCCCGCAAGCAGGCAGGACTCCCCTTGTAGGAATAAGGACATCAACTCACCCACAAAACCTTTGACACAAAATGTGTTCTGCCTGAGATGTGCAGGGACAAAGATGAACCAGTGGCATTCTTACATTGTGCTTTCTCCTTTTTAGTGAATCAACATTTCCACTAGACTTTAGTGAGTGGGATCCTGTCCTCAGGGTACAAGGTTCCTCTTTAACAGTGCCAATTTCCTTTTAACAATGACAGCTGCTTTTTAATAAGTATAGCTGTTTTCAAACTCACTTTATCTGTAACCAACCACTTTCCTCACTAAATTGCACTTTTGAGCATCCATTCTTTGCTGACTGAAGATCTGGAAGAGAGAAATATCCGTGTCACACATGAGATGCTATCTTCCCTCATAATTTCTGCCACCAAGTTAGTCCTTATTCCTATATTCTCTCACTCAAGTTCTTGGGACCTGAGCAGAAAATTGTCAGTTTGCCATAGAAATTGTCTTTAGCTTCTATTTCTTTAGAAGAAATAGCCTTCTAAATCACATGAGAATGATCCACTGGCCTTTGCTTACAGTAATCTAGGGCTTCTCTACCCCAAGCATCCAGTCTTCTACATCCTCATGCAATCCAGTTCCAAAGGCTCAAGGACCACATGATCAGGTCTATCACAGCAGCAGCTCACCTTTGGTACCAACTGCATTACTTTTCTCATGATACTAACAAAAGCAAGTTTCAAAAGGGCTTGTTTTGGTTCTAGTCCACTGCATCAGGGAAGTGCTCACAGCAGCGTGAGGCAGCCGCTGGTCACATAGTACCTGGTCAGGAAGCAGATGAATGCTGGTTGCCCAGCCTTTTCCTCTTCAGTCCAGAAAATGCATGCAAATTGAAAGTGGGTCTTCCCATCTCAATGAACCTCATGAAAGAAACTCACAGATGTGCTCAGGTTTGTGTACATCCTAACTCTAGATCCCATCAAACTGACAACCAAGATTAACCATCTACAAGTCAACGGGCAAGTCTTAATAATCCAAATATCTTAAATTAAAGCAGTCTTGAGGTTTGCACATTTATGAATTACACTTTTGAAATGGTTGGTTCCAGTCTTCTCAGTGCGGCAGTGCCACTTTGGTACTTCATGAAACAGTGTATTTGTCCAGAAACTTATAACACTGAAATATCTCAAAATGTATTTATAAAGGCTCATTCACAGTAGTTTCTCCAATACAATATACTTTAAGCTAAATAAAATTATTCTCAACACTGTAGACACCTAAATGTCAAACAAGTATGAAGATACATAGCACGTTGGGGATTCAGAGCAAAGATGTATAAGTGTTATCAGATCCTGACTTTGGTTTTTTAACTTTTAAATTAGTTCAAATAGCTTTTGTTTGGTTGGGTTTTTGTTGTTGTTGTTGTTGTTGTTGGGGTTTTTTTTTTGGTTGTTTTCTTCTTTGGGCTGGGTTATGTTGTGCAAACTGGTCTTGAACCAGTGGGTTTGGATGATCTTTCTGCCTCAACCTACCAAGTAAACTGGGAAAAAAAGGTGTGCCTTTCCTACCTCCCAACGGGGTTACAACTGGAGAGGATAGGAGTAGAGCTGGACCTGAAGTTATGACACTCTGAATGGCAGCCAGCCAGCACCTACTCAAACAGGGATTTCTGCAGAGCATTACTTTACAAAGAACACTAGCCCAGAAGTTTTTGCACAGTCCTTCATTTATCAGTTAAGCCTAACTCTGTTCAGAGGCCACAGCATCCCAGAGTTATCTTAAATTCTATGAGTGCTCCTCTGCAAAATCTCAAGTCCAAAGTCTTAAGATCAATATGTGGAATTCTGTGTCAATCAATATTGTACTGGCTAGTTTTGTGTCAACTTGACACAGCTGGAGTTATCACAGAGAAAGGAGCTTCAGTTGAGGAAATGCCTCCATGAGATATGGCATTTTCTCAATTAGTGATCAAGCAGGAAAGTCCCCATGTGGGTGGGACCATCTCTGGGCTGGTAGTCTTGGTTCTATAAGAAAGCAGGCTAAGCAGGCCAGTAATGAGCATCCCTCCATGGCCTCTGCATCAGCTCCTGCTTCCTGACCTGTTTGAGTTCCAGTCCTGACTGCCTTTGGTGATGAACAGCAATGTGGAAAAGTAAGCTGAATAAACCCTTTCCTCCCCAACTTGCTTCTTGGTCATGATGTTTGTGCAGGAATAGAAACCCTGACTAAGACAAATATTTACACCATCTGGTCAAAGAAATTTCTTTTTCTCTGGACTCCAGTCCAAACTTCAAATGAGCTAGACATTACATTCTGTAGATCACTACCTAAATCTGAAAGCCCATTTCTAGCTCCCCATAACCTTTCTTCATCTGCTGAGTGAGGTTTTTATATTTCACTATAAACTGTATGGTTTGTGAACTCTACATTCATAAAGCTGTTTAAAAAGGACATAAGTACTTGCTTTGCACATGATAATGAACAACTTTAATGAACTAAAAAGCATTACATCTAAAGAAATATGCATGACTACAGAAAAGACTGCACTTGACAGCAGTAACATGGCTCTGCTTTCCTGGTACACCTGACCTAGAGAAAAGCCGCCACCCTGGATGTTTCTGCTCTGGCCAGCTGAATATACTTCCTCAGTTTTTCAATATACCCTAAAGGGGAGGAAAATCACAGAATCTGTAAGCCACCTTAACATGTTTCAATATAAACGTGATTTTTAAATTTTAATGTTATCATTAAAAGCAAAAATAACTTCCTTGTTTTAGCTTGTTATTATGTAAGATAACACTGCACAGAACATGTAAATGTCAATGCCAGGGCCTAGCAAACACATAAGTGGATACTCACAGTCAGCTATTGGATGGATCACAGGGCCCCCAATGGAGGAGCTAGAGAAAGTACCCAAGGAGCTAAAGGGAACTGCATCCCCATAGGTGGATCATTATTATGAACTAACCAGTACCCCAGAGCTCTTGTCTCTAGCTGCATTTGTATCAAAAGATGGCCTAGTAGGCCATCACTGGAAAGAGAGGCCCATTGGACTTGCCAACTTTATATGCCCCAGTACAGGGGAATGCCAGGGCCAAGGGGTGGGGGTGGGTGGGTGGGGGACTGAGAGGGGGGAGTGTATTGGGGACTTTTTGGATAGCATTGGAAATGTAATTGAGGAAATTACCTAATTAAAAAAAAAATAAAAAATAAAGCAACGCCTGAAAGTCAAAAAAAAAAAAGAACATGTAAATGTAACTCTGCCAAGCTGGGAGAGCGCAAATGTGTGATTATACCTACATAACCAGTGAAATATTTAAATTTTATTCTAAATATTCACCTAAATAAAAGCATTTTAATATACAAAACGCTGAAGATCTTTTGTTTTGTTTTTTGAGACAGGGTTTCTCTGTATAGCCCTGGCTGGCCTGGAACTCAGAAATCTGCCTGCTTCTGCCTCCCAAGTGCTGGGATTAAAGGCGTGTGCCACCACACCCGGCTCAACACTGAAGATCTTATAAGTAACTCACATCAAATTCATTAAGGCACACATAACGTTTAGACATGAAAGTGACAAGGACAAGCTGTGAAATGGAAGGAGATTAGGTAGTAGGGCCATGTGAGGGGTAATGGGACATTCACTCACATATGAAAATGTCATAATGAAACATTATGTATGATCAAAATATTTAAAACTTTCCTTAAAAGGTAAAAAAAATAATAATAATTTAAATGGGAGCACAGTTAAGGCTGTAATTCAGTGGCTCAGCACTTGCCTAACATACATCTGTGCAAGGCCTTTAAAAACAAACTGAAGAAGGGTGCTTTCCATTATTGCTTTCTATTACATGAAGCAATAAGTCACAGAGTGAGACAAAGCATTTCCCTGGAGTTGGCAAATAACTGTAAGCAAGTCCTTCAGTCTGCAAACCCAAGCAGAGGTCTACAGTACAGAAACCTTACCCAGAAAAGCCACACGTGCAAAGTTCTCAAGCACCACTTCCTTGTACAGAGCCTTCTGCTCAAGTGTCAAGCTGGCCAATTCCTGCTCCGTGAAGTACATAGCCACATCTTCAAATATCACTGATTCCTAAAATGACAAATAATGGCTCTCCTCAGACAATCACGGGACACAACTGTATACTGCTGACCAAAGTGTAACAAGTACAGACTGGATGAGCGTTCTAGAGAACGTTTGTAGGGCAGATAGTAAGACTAACCAAATGCAGTCTTCATGATCTAGCAACTTCATTCACACACACATGCACACATACAATCCCAGGAGAATGAGTGCCTACATCCACCAAAAGGCAAGACTGCAGTGGGCCAGTGGGCCAGTGGTAGAGAGCTTGCCTGGTGTCTTAGAATTAGTATTGCTATGATGAAAAAACATGAACAAAACCAAGTTGTGGAGGAAAGGGTTTATTTGGCTTACATTTCCACATTGAAGTCCGTCATTGAAAGAAGCCAGAACAGGAACTCAAAGAGGGCAGGAACCTGAATGTGGAAACTGATGCAGAGGCTGGCTTGCTTCCCCTGGCTTGCTCAGCCTGCTTTCTGATAGATGATAGAACCCAAGACCACCAGCCCAGGGATGGCACCACCCACAATGGGCTGGACCTGCCCTTATCAATCACTAATGAAGAAAATGCCTTACAGGCTTGCCTACAGCCTGGAGGCTTTGAAGGCGTTTTCTTACTTGAGGCTCCCTCTTCTCAAATGACTTGAGTTTGTGTCGAGATGACATAAAATTATGCAACACACATAGTATGCCCAAAGTCCTGCATTCAGTGCCCAGTCCAGTGTCAGGGGGAGGTGTTGGGAGGATATCATTGGCTGGAAAAAATAGTCTAGTGAGTAAAATAGTTGTTTCATAAGCACGAACACGCGAATTTAGATCCCTATCACCCACCTAGAAGCTGGGGATGGGAGCAGGTATCTGCACCCCCAGTGTGGAGAGACGAGCAATCCCCATAGCTTTGGGAAGGGCACCAAGTAGAACAGCTTAAAGTATTAACATAAGTGATAGTCATATGAATGTATATATTTCAAAAAAGTGAGAGATACAGTTGAAACATGTGTGTCACTTAAACCTCAGTGAGAAATTTCTAAAATAAATAGATTAATGTAAATGCACTCATAGGTACATGCTTGTATGTATATATTTACATATACATGTATGTGTGCATATTTGTATATATGTACATATATAGCATTGTAAGCCCACACAGATATGTACAGAAACAAAGACAATCCAGCGCACCTGAGGCTCTGCTTTTATGGCGCTATCTTCCATGATCAAATCTTTCAGTTCTGTAGCAAATACAGGCTTAGATTTTTCAGGACCTGGAGGTAAACAGAGAAACCACTAGTGATAATACTTGTCTTCTTCAGCATACAATCCCTGATTCATCCTGTTTTGAAGGCCCTGTGAAGTTACTTCTTATCAGTAGCAATTCTAGTCTTAACAAAAGTGAGATGGCAGGCACAATGGAGAATGCACAATGGAGAAAAGGGTCATCTGGGAAATGTGTAATGATAGCCTGTACTGCTAAAAGTATAATTTCAGTAATCCAGAGTCAACAGCAAGGTACAGATACAAGAGGAATAAGTGTATACATAAAATCCATTGAATACTGGCAGACCTGAGAACCAGCCTAGCCCCTTGCTACTTAATAATAATTACTATCTTTTTTTTGTAAAGCAAGTCAAACAATTTAAAGGTGGTTTATTAGGAATATTTTTATGTTTTCTGGATAGAGATTGTGGTATATTTGTTCAATTTTATAACAGTAGCGGTGAGAAGGAAAACACTATCCTGTTAAAGAAATCTATGAACTTTACAACATGATTTCAAATATTCTAGTATAGGGAAGCAAAGCAGTCTCATTTCTTAGTTATATTTTCTGCTCTGAGTAAATTCATCCTTTAATAACTAGAAAGTAAGCCTGCTGTCGTTCAGAGGAGTGGATGGGCGAGATTTGTGCTTGAAGATAATACCTGAGATGTGAACAACTGCCTGTGGCATGGATATCTAACAGATAAAAATATGAAGAGTATAAAGGACAGTACAAAGAGCTAAGTCAAGACATTTTTCATATAAACATCGAAAACTGTTAGACCCAACACACGTTAGGTGCTTTCTTACAAATACTTGTTTGGGAATTAACATTAATACACTAATCAGCAGCACTAAGGTTTAAGTCATGGAAGACACCCTGACAAAAATGCCATGTCCTCCGCTGGCCTTGTCCTACACTTCAGGTCCGCCTGCTTAAGGCCCACTGTGCCATTTTCCTGCACAGGTGTCAAGGCCCCCAGCCGGCTCTTCCTGCCTGCATCTCAAGCTGTTCTGCTCCAAGCCTCTTCCTCGAAGGCCCAGGTGTCACCCTCCCTGCCCAGCCTCATTGAGGCCTCCATGTCTCTCCCTGTAGTTAGGCTGTAGAAGCCTTTGACCCTCAGCGCCCTCTTCCCGCCCAGGCGTCGCGCCCACAGCGCCCTCTTTCCATTTCAGACCGCGCCCCTCTCTCCAGCACCCCGGTAGACAAGTCTGGGGCCCACGAGGACCACCTTCCCTCCCTCAGGTCCATGCCAACCAAGCCTTCCTCATGTCTCCTCACACTCACCTACGGAGGGATTCAAATGGCCTCTCACCATCCACGCCCTCAGGTTTTAAAGGGCCCTGGCCCGGAAATACATCATCACACCAACCAGCCAATCCCCTGTGAGTCTCTCTAGGAATCTTGGAGGACCCCATAACCTTGATCGCGCTGTTTGTTGTTCGGCTTCTGCCAAGGCAGGTGCGTGGTCTAGCGAGAGTCAGGCTTCTTAACAAAGCGACCTCATCAGAGAGGAGGCAAGAGCAAGAAAGAAGAAAGGTTGTTTATTCCACTGGGCAGTGGGCAGTGGACCTGCCCAAGTGAACTAAGGAGCAGGAGGGCTGACTTCCTATTGAAGATGCTAAACATTTTCCCACCCTCCATGGCTCACCCATACAAGGCTGCTTTTCCCCGTTTGGAACTGAAGTTCCTAAGCAGCGCTACAAACCCCTCAAAGCGGTGGTCTGCCCCTCCTTCCTGTCCCAGCCTACAAGATGCCCACAGGAGCTGTCAAAAATGACGAGCCGGGCGTGGTGGCGCACGCCTTTAATCCCAGCACTCGGGAGGCAGAGGCAGGTGGATTTCTGAGTTCGAGGCCAGCCTGGTCTACAAAGTGAGTTCCAGGACAGCCAGGGCTATACAGAGAAACCCTGTCTCGAAAAACCAAAAAAAAAAAAAAAAAAAAAAAAAAATGACGGCACCGCAACACCTCCTCTGCCTGCAACTGACACAGGTGGCACATTTCATTTCTCACCTCAGCAGGAGCTATCCGGAAGAAGCAAGCACTCTGCAAATCCGTCCAAGTGGCAGCCAGCCCCTCCTTCCTGCTCCAACCTATAGCCAGTAAGATGCCCCTCCGGAACTGCCAAAGAATGGCAGCACCAGGACATTTCCTCAGTCTGCAGCCTTCACAGGAGGCTCATCCTCTTTCCCGCCTTAGCAGGAGCTGTCCCTCAAGAACTGTCTATGGTGGCAACACCTTTCTTGCCTCAGCCTACAGCCTTAGGAACTATCTATCCCACAGGAGCTGTCCATAGTGGCAGCACCTCCTCTCCACCTCCCCAGCAGTTCCACAGAGATGCTACCTCAGCCAAAGCCACCTGCAGCCAGGAAGGACCTCTCATCCTAACCCATAGGTCCAATGCAGGGAAAAGGTGGTGGGAAAAAAGCCACCAATCCCTGAGCAGGAGAACCCACCAATCCCTGAGCTCCCCAAGCTCAGGACTTGAAATCTCACCAATCCTCATCCGGGAAATCTCTGTTCTGAAAAGCTTTGCCTCCTAAGAAATTCTACATAAGCCCTGCCCTTTGTCCAATTCTCTGCTGTCTGCTTCTGGGAACAGAGGGCAGCCATGTCTGGATTCATCCCTCCTTACCCTGAATAAATCTCTTTCATGAGACTTTCCACCTGTTGTGACTCTCTCATCTGGAAAAGCCAAGAAGCAATAAAAAGATGGAACGGAGTGAGAAAGTGGAGCAGGGCTACCTTCACCTGTGAGCTACAATGCCTCTGCTGAGGAGGCTTCCTCTCGGAGTTGTATGGCTCCTGGGCTCCCGTGTCTCAGGATTCCCTTCCATTGAGATACCTGACCCTTCCCACTCAGAACTGTGTGGTTCCTGGGCTTCCAAGTCCCAGGTTTCCCTGCCATCTGGGCAGAACCACTTACAAGGACCTATTGGAGGAGTCAGAGGTGTGGAAGATCTGAATGTGGCTGGATTCATTTAGAAAGTATGGATGCCTTCCAAGAAACCTTGAGGGCCAGTTGAACAGAAGTCCAGGCTTGAACTAAGTGATCTCATTGTGTACCACAAAGACATTTAACATTAAAAAAAAAAGTGGTGCAAAAAAATTTGTAGACTTATTTAGACTGGGCTTCCCAGATGCAGACTCAAGCACCAGCAATGGGCGTGCTTGCCTGGCTCCTGCCGCCACTCTGATGTCTCCGAGAGGGGTTGAGCTTTATACTGTTCTATCTCTTACTCATGCTCAACTTTTCTTTGTTAGAGTAGAGATGCAGAGACAAGGGATAAGCAACTCCACAGAGCACCTGAGCCCTGCCCTCCCCCCACCCCTCACTTATAGACCTGTGTCTACAGGTCAGGAAAGAGGTAATGTGAGGCTCTAGGGATGAGAAAACAAGGTTAGCCATTTCTAGAACAGCTGAGCTTGCAGTGAGGCCACTGTTTGCGGAACAGGGTATTTCAGCTGGCAGGTGGTAAGAATCAGGGCATCAGCTAAGGTGTGGCACATGGGAACAAAATGTCACTAAATGTGACTAGGTATCACTAGAGCTGATATTTTCTGCCGTTTGTTTTGTGATGAGTTGGGAGAGCAATGGGGCCAGACTTCAGGCATAGTTTTCAGAGGGCTGCTTTGGGCTGAATTGGGATGTTGCCATGGAACAGATTTTGGAATTAGAGATTTTGGAGGAGCCAGATGTTATTGCCATGACTTTTGGTGGTGTCCTGAATCAAGGGGTTCAGTCTGAAGAGGACAAAGGGCTTAGATAGCTCATATCTCATTTATTATTTTATGTGTACGGGTGTTTTACCTGCATGTCTGTGCACCGTGTGCATGCAGTGCCCACAAAGGCCAGAAAAGAATATTAGGTCCTTTGGAATGGAGTTACAGGTGGTTGTTAGAGGCCATGTGGGTACTGGAAACCAAAACTCAGTCCTCTGAAAAAGCACCGAGTTCTGTTAACTGCTGCTCCAACCCCTGGGTTAGTTTAAACCACAGGTTCAGGTGCTGGAGAGATGACTTGATAGTTAAGAGCACTCACTGCTCTTGCAGGGGAACAGAGTTCAGTTTCCAGAACCCATGTCAGGTGGCTCACAAGTGTCTATGTCTCCAGTGCTGTCTTCTAGCCTCCTGGGGCACCATACATATATGTGCATACACATGCAGATACACCCACACATACACATAAATAAAAATAAATATGCTTTTGAAAGACAGGATACAAAGGTTAATAATAGGGAAATAAGGAGAATAAATAAAAGGGGAGCCAGCCAGGGTTGCCATCACCCCCATTGAACCATTGTCCTTAGGAGGTGGGATGCTGGCAGGGTTTGGATGTTCTGCGTACCATCTTCTTGCCGTGTCTCAGACTACCCTGGGATGGTTTATATAGAAGTAGCACTCTTGCTGGAGGAAGAAATGGGTACCCTCTTTCTCTGTTAGAAGAAGATTCACGGTTTTGTAATTTCTAAGAATGACACATGCAGTGAGTCTCTTTGGTTCCAGATGGTTGTGATAATGGCAGCTATTCCATCTGGGATTTCAGAAACAGCCATGGAAAGTTTTTGGAAGTAAGAGAGTTGGGGAAATGCCAGCTGTCTGCACCAAGGACAGAAGAGATGCCTGAGATGAGAAGAGCAGTCAGTGGGAGGAGTTTGGGGTTGAGGAGAGAATTGAGGCAAAAGGGGGGATCATTTCGGTTTGATCATTGGGGAGGAATTCAGTGTCCATACATTGGAAAACAGAAGTACAGATGCCAGACCTGGGGGATAAACACAAGTTGATGTTCTACAGAAGAAATCTCCTGAATAGTTGAGACAAGAGTACAAAAAAGGGTATGGAGACATGAGAAATGTCTGAGAGAATACATCTCAGTTTTCTTGGACAGTGCTCTCATTTTTTTTAAGATGAAATATTCTCCAGATAGGACAGCCTCAAGTTGGGTTGAAGGTTGTATAAGAACAAATTAGGGGCCCTTGTATACCTGGAGTTTAACCTCGAACAACATTGAGCCAACAGATGTGGTGATGAGTTGGGTTGAGTTGCCCAGCAATGGCATAGCAGGTGCCAGAGGGAGGAAGGGGACAGTGCAGGCAGAGAGTGGCTGAGGGAGTGTGGTGGTGGGTGGGGTCTGTTAGGCAGGGGTGAAAGAGTTCTTAAAGGACTAGGGACTGGGAATCTTCTCATTGTTTTTTTATAAATGGCTGAGTGCTGGATAGATGATGAGCAGAGGGGAAAGATTAAAGATCTAGTTGTGAAGGGGGTATTGCCCTTGAAGATACCATAGGCTGACCTCGAGGAAGCAGGGTAGTGTACGGTGGGGATTATCCACAAATGGTTTTCGTAAGGGACACTGGACAGATTAGAAGAAACAGTCACTGTTGAGACTTCTAAAATAGCTCTCTTGGGTGATGTCTTTCTTCAGTGTCTCCTACAGAAAATACAGTTTTCAATGAGCAGGGACAATGATAAAGAGCATTTCCAGAAAGATGCAAAGTAGGTGATCGTGATTGACTGAGAAGAACCAAGAGACAGGAGTAATAAGGAAATTTGCTCTTTACTGAATACCCGTTGATAATCTCATTTTTGCTATGATAAAGGCTTTATATCTAGTCAAAAGTAAATAAATTTCAAAGAAAAAATGTAGCATCGGTCCACAAAGAGCCGTAACTAGAGTCAAAACTCACAAACACGAAATGTCCTATTGTCCTATTGTTTAATTGGTTTGGTTTTGGTCAACTTGATACAAACTACATTCATCTGGAGAGGGGAACCTCAGGAGAAAATAATTCCATCAGACTGGCCTTGTCTTGATTAATGATGGGTGTGGGTGAACCCAGCCCACTGTGGACTGTGCCCCCCTTAGCAGGTGCTCCTGGATTGTACAAGAAAGTAGGATGAGCAAGCCATAAGAACAAGCCAGCAAGGAGCGCCACTCCATGGTTTCTGCTTCAGGCCGTGTCCTGCTTAAGCTCCTGATCTAACTTCCCTCAATGATAGACTGTAAGATGGAAATGTAAAATGAAGGAAGCCCTTTTCCCCCAAGTCGCTTCTGGTCATTTTTCTATCACAACGATAAAGCCCTAGTTAGGTGGTCTCTTTCTTTGTGACCCTAGACGGTATTTCTAACACTATGAAAAACCAGTATTATCAATGAGGCCAACAGTGACATGGCCATGTTTAGAGCTGAACCCGCTATGCTCTTTCTTGCTGAGGCTGGTCGTCTCCAGAACTAGTAGCTATTTAGAGGATTCTGGGAAGTGAGAGATGATTTGTAGCCAGAGAGAATGGTAAAGAGAAATTAATGGCCTCTATCTCTGTCCTGACTCCTTGAGCCCTAAGATGTTCTCTCCTTCTAAAAACTGAGTGTGTACATGTGTGTATACATGTGTTTGTGCCAGTTATGTTGTACATGTGTATACATGTGTTTGTGCCAGTTATGTGTGTATGTGTGTATTTGTGCATGCGTGTAGATGTATATTTGTGCATGTGTGTGTGCGTGTGTGTAGAGATATACTTGTTATGTGTGTGCACGTGTGTGTTTGAGCATGTTACATGTATGTACGTGTGAGTCTGTGCATGGGAAGGTTAGAGGACAATCTGAGAATTCTCCTTCTATTGTGGGGCCCAGGAGTTGCTTTTGCACACTGAGCTTTCTTGCTGATCCTGGTATTTCCCTGCTAACTAAGGCTGCTCCTCACCTTCCACAGCTCCATAACCAGTGTGGCCAGGTGCTTCTCCTGCCAGGTGCTTCTCTCCTGCCAGGTGCTTCTCTCTGCCAGGTGCTTCTCCTGTTCTCTATGCTTCTGCGTGTCTTATGCGCACCATACACATCCAATTAGGTCAGTACTTCCTGTATTTGTATGCATGCATGTATGGAGGTTGGTTGGAGGGAATTGAACACATGGTCCCGCACTGAGTGAGCTACACCTGTAGCCCTTTTACTTCCTAGAATGTCTTCCTACTCTGACAGGTGGGCCACACTGTAGCACCTTCAGTTACCACCTCAGTTTGTGATCATTAGGAGTGATTTTCAAGTGTCCCAATCTAGTTGGCCATCACAAATGTGTCTCCCACTCTCTGGCTGTCTTTCTTACTCTCAAATTACAGTAGCCTGGCTTCAGAAGGATAGGCATGGAGGGAAGGGTGTGTCCGGGTCTCTGATGATAGCCATTTCTTGGTCCACTCCCCCCCTTACAAGGACACACTGCATTTAGGCGAGAGGCACTTTGGGGGAATGTCAGATAAGACCATCTGCGGTGATGTGAATGAAGAGGATCCTCATATATTTGAATGCTTGGTCCCCAGGTAGTAGAGCTGTTTGGGAAGGGTTACAGGGTGTAGCCTGATTTAAGGAGATGTATCACGAGAGGCAGGCTTTGAGGTTTCGAAAGCCCAAGCCTTTCCAAGTTCAGCTCTCCCCCTCTGCTTTGTGCTTGTGAAGCAGAATGTAAGTTCTCTGTATCTGCTGCAGTGCCATGCCTGCCTGCCTGACGTCACATTCCCTGCTCTGACAGTCATGGACTCTCAACTTCGAAACTGTAAATCCCAACATACCTCTCCTTTTATAAATTGCCTTGGTCATGGTATCTGCACAGCAGTAACAGTAACTGAGATGCCATCTTAAGTTGTTCTGAGTGCACTATGTCAGAGACAGGCGGACATGTTTGTCTTCCCAAGCATTATAACTTCCTGCATTAACATTAAGCTCATAAGCTACACCAGTTGCTTTACTTCAAACTGCCGAGTAGTCTCAATTTCTAGCAGTTAACAAATATATGTTCCTCCATTCCAGTTTTAATTATCCATATTAGCTTCCGTGTGTGTGTGTGTGTGTGTGTGTGTGTTCAGAGGTCTGTACCTCGGTGTAGAGCTACAAGTTGCTAGAAACAAATGAACCCAGCTGTAT
Organism: Mus caroli; assembly: GCF_978045245.1. Lineage (NCBI taxonomy): Eukaryota > Metazoa > Chordata > Mammalia > Rodentia > Muridae > Mus > Mus caroli. The sequence continues at coordinate 120,841,444 of NW_028227266.1, read as the reverse complement.
AGATACAGAGCCAAGCTGCAGGTCCAGCTGGCCCTCAGGGTTGAGGCAAGACACAGTGTAGACAGACAGGTGCATCAATGGATGGAAAGATGACAATTCAAGTGAGCCAAATTACATTATTCTGTGTGTGTGTGTGTATGCATATATATATATATATATATATATGTATATATATATATATGCTAAATATATATTTTAATCCCTCTGTTGGTTGCTGGCCTGAGGTGCTGCCACCTAGTGGCTATGGTGAGTAATGCCGCAGTGCACAGGAGCACTCAGTGTTCTAACTCATTTCTTTTCAGTCTCTACTTAGAGTAGGAACATCTAGCTCTTGTGCTAATTTAAATTTTTGAGCAAATGCCACTCTCTGTTCTCATCAGCAGGACACCAGGGTTCCAGTTTCACCTCCGCACCCTCAGGCCTCCAGCTGCTTTCTGTTCCTCTTTAACAGCAGCCCGCCTGCTGGGTGTGAGGAGGCAGGCATGCCTTTTAATCATAGGAAATTTAAAGTAGCTAGAAATGAAAATCACAACACTAGCTTTCACTGTTGGCCACACACTTAGCTTTCACAAATCTTCCTTTCTTCGTGCATCTTTGTAACATTTATTCATTTGTGTGTGTGTGTGTGTGGGTGGGTGGGTGGGTGTGTGCGCGCGCGTGCCACAGCAGGTGTGCGGGAGTCGAGTCCATGGGAGTCAGTTCTTACCTTCTACCGTGTGGGTCTCGGGGATTAGATTTAGGCATTCATTGCCTTTACCTCAAGCATCTCGCCAGCCATCCACACAGCTTTATGTTACTATCTAACTTCATTTCGATCTAAAGGACACCCTGGAACACTTCTTGCCAGAGTGGTCTAGTAGAGGGAGGTGCGGGGGAGCTTCCATACATTTGAGAATGCCTCTTCCTATGTATCTCTCCCTCCCACTTGGAATTATTGACCTTGGTGGTTTTCGGAGCCTTCCTCCCTGGACCTGGCTTTTGACATTTAGTTATGATGTGAGTGACTGGACTTATCTTTTACTTCTCAAATTTGTGCTTTTTTCAGATGGTGCTTCTTCAAATAGTCCTTGTCCGCCCTTCTCTGTTTCCTCTGGGAGTCTTGTTATGCATGTGTTGTTCTGTGTGGACACCACCGAATCTCCTGCATACTGTCCACTTGCTTCCCCCCTTGTCTTTGTCAGTTGTTCGAGTCAGTCATTCAGTCTGGCTCCTTACCTGCTTACCCCACTTTGACCCCTCTCACCTGCTGACCCAAGACCCCCTTTGACCCCTCTGGCACGCTCCCCCTTACAGTCCCTTTTCGGCTCCTGAACTCCTTCTTTTGCTGTGTGATTTCTACTATTTTTCTTAAATCCATTTATTTTTAGGGACCTGAAAAATGGAAAGAGAAAGCACACCTGAAGTGCAGAGCGACTGAGCCGAGTAGAGGCAGACAGCTTGCTCCTTTGCCGATATTCTAATCGTGCTCATTCGTTGCTTTCCAGTTCTGGCTGGAACCATAAATGCTCCCCCGAGGAGTGTCCTGGCATACAGGTTGGATGCCAGGTAATGGACTTTGAGGATGTGATTGAGCCGTACTGGCTCTGGACTCACCTGGATTAATCCATTCATCGATGGATCCATAATTGGATACCATCACTGAGAGTGGTGGAAGGGGATTAAAGGAAGGTGTAGGTCCCCGGGACATGCCCTGAGCCTGGCTGCTGTGAAGCAGGTGGCTCAAATCGTGGGCTACTTTTGGTCTGTTCTATCTTTTCTCAGGCCCAAGCAACAGAACCAAAAATAACAGAAGCTATGAGTCAAAACGAAACCTTTCTTCCTTTAACTTGTTTCTCTCGGGGATCTTGACACAGCTAAAACATTCTGCCCACAGTTTCCTGCAGACCCCTGAGGACCTTTAAGATCTCTGGGACCACGTCCTCTCTGAGTTTGACATTTTACATTGATTTAGGGTTTGGGCTACATCTGCAAAGGGAATCAATCAGCTTAGGAAGAAGTCTCCGATCCTCTCAGGTCTTCTCTGAACCTGAGTCTCCCCCTGGACATGGTGGCCTCTCAACTATCAGCTGCCATGGCTGTTATTTGACACCAAGCAGAGCTCTTTATTCTAGAAACTGCTTCAGCCAGCAGTAAACCATGACGTGCAGCCTCTGGGTCTGCAGCTTTCTGATGGGGCAACTGTCAGCAGTCCAATATTTAAGAGGGCAAGGTCCTTATTGGGCAGTCTGGCTCCAGCAGGTACCCAGACACAGTCCACCTGCCTGTCATGGGGCTGGGCAGACATGGCCATGAAGCGAGGGTCGCACTTTCCCTGGGAAGCAACTGGAGCTCCAGAGTAGCCACTGTCCAGGCAGAGGGATACCCAGTGGTCCCACACCACCAATTTCTCCATGTTACTCTGGGACCTGCTGTCCAATGTGCTCTGAAAGCATCCCAGGCAGCTCTGTTCATCTCATCCTGCATAGCACACACTTCCTGGGTCTTTTCTCTCTGCAGAAGCAAAGCCTGTCTCCTTTCCTTCCCCTCTTTCCCTCTGTCACTGACAGCTCTGCCTTGCCTCGTCCCTGGAGAGAAGACACTGATGCTTGCCCATCTTGGCTCACAAAGCTGCAGTTGCCCCTCTGACCGTCAGGTGAGCTCCATTTACCCAGTGAGCCCCAGACACTTCAGCTTTGTCACTGAGTCATCTTTTCAGCTGTTCTGCCAGAGCACGGCAATTCCCAGGAAGACAGCGATTCACCAGAGGTGTCATTCAACACAGCCAATTGATACAAATCTTGCCTCCGTATGGAGGAACAAGTTTCTCTGGCTGTCAAGTTCCCCACAAAGGTGTTTCACTGCTGGAAATATTGCCTAATGCCGTGATCCCAGGCAGGTATTTCACAAAGCTCTTGAGTGGGTGTGGAGGGCGAGGGGCTTATATTTTCTGATTACTTCAAGTACTCTGAAGACCATGGCAGTCAGGGCTCTTCTTCTGAGGTTGTAAATAACTGCTAAGGACCCAGTGCTCCCTGAGGGCTTGCTGTGGTACTAAACTGAAGGTCAGTTTCCCAGATGGGATATCCAGATGTCCACTGACACCCAGGCTTCAGTCACAAGGTGCCCTGCAGTAAACAGACAGGACAGGCTGTCCCTCTGCACCGTAGCGGCTCCTTTAAGGCCTTCCAAATGGTTCTCTTGACAGCAACATCTTCCCTTTTACAGCCTGGCCTTGTGAGTCCTCAGAGGTCCAACCCAAATACTCATCTTCCTTAAATACCTTCCAACCCTAATCTGCCTCCTTTTAAAACTAATATTTTATCTATTATTCACAGATACAACGTGTCCTGGTAATAGTCCCCTACTTCTCTTGGGCTCCACACCTTCAGGGTCTCTTGTTTTAACATTTATTTATTCATTCTGGGATGAGAGTAACATGTGCCACAACAGTGTATGTTTGGAGGTCTGAGAACAACTCTCAGAAATTAGTTGTCTCCTTATGGGGCCTGAACTCGGTCCTTCGAGCTTGGCAGCAGTACCGCCACTTGCTGATCATCTGGATGACCCATTTTGCTGACCGCTGAGTTCTCTTGGTGACTCCTCTCAGCTGAAGCTATCAAGTGCCAACAGCACCTCAGCTAGGATGTAATCCCATGAGCAAGCACCCTGCCACCCATGTGGACACATTGACAGCTTGATCTTACGCAGGCACCCACAACTTCTGGGAGTTCCTGGATGCAATTGCCATATCATCCAGAAGACAGAATCTCACAGCCCTCCCCACCCTCTGGCTCTCCCATTCATTCTGCTCCCTCTTCTGTGGATGTTCCCTGAGCCTTCGGGGAGAGGTAGATGCTGACATTTCAAGTTGAGACTCAACGCTGACTTAATCTCAGTACTTTGTTCAGTTATGAGTCAACTGTACCTACTACAAAAAGAAACTTCTCCAACCAAGGCTGCGAGCAGCTCTGTCTATGACCAAACTTGCTCCTTTTGATCTGAGATAGGACACTGGCCAGAGCCCAGCATTCAGTTCTCAATGCATCCACTTCACGCTGCTTTACTTCACAGTGTTTTCAATGGAGTCTACTTGATGCAGTTCTTATTTAGTTTTCTTGGTCAGTTGTCAATCATTCTTTGAAGAATAATTTTTAATCCTGAATGCTGGGATTAAAAGCGTGCCCCACCATGCTCGGCCACGAATTATTTTCTAGTTTAGTTCCTGTCCCAGATGAACAGTGACTCTGTTGTTCTGTTGGTGCCTCAAGGAACAGCCCTTATCCCTGTGCCCACCGTTCTCGTCTGTAAAATATGAATGTCTGAAGCAGTAGCTGGAGATGGTATGAGATGGTGATCCTCTCCCCGACCGATGCTCATAAAACACTTGCTCTGTGAGAATTCACTCCTAAAAACCAGTGCTTCCTTTATGGGACTTAGTCTGGCCAGGTGGAGTCAAGCAAGCCTTTAATCCCAGCACCCAGGAGCCAGAGGCAGGCAGATCTCTGTGAGTTCCAGGCCAGCCAGGGCTGCATATTGAGACTCTGCTTCAAACACCCAAACCTCCCCCTGCTCGTGGGAAACTTTTCCTCCCACTGGGTCCTCGTTCAGCCTTGGTATGAGGGTCTACGCCTGTCTTATGGCATCTCACTATGCCATGCTCAGGGGATATTCCTGGGAAACCTGTTCTTTTCTGAAAGGAACCTGAGGGGCAGTGGATCAGGGAGAGGGGGTAGATGGTGGGAGGCCTGGGAGGAGTGGCGAGGGAGGCTGTGGTCAGGATGTATTGTATGAGAGAAGAATAAATAAAAAGAACAAACACACAAACAAACAGCACACTTTGGCAGTGGCTCCTGTGTCTCAGGAAAGCTGACGACACACATGGCTATCAAACCCTCCTTCAGCAGGAATGGTGCAGTTTCATCAGAGATTAACAAACACTGCTCAGGGCTTTTTCCTCTGGTTGCCAATTATCGGCAGGGGGGAGGGGCTGATAGAGACAAAGATGTAGGCTGATTTCACCTTAAAGAAACCAAGGCAGAGAGATACATATTGAGTTCCTTCAGGGGAAACCACGTATGTCACAGAGCATAGGCAGGAAGATCTCCTTGACAAGGCAGATTGCAAATGTCAACTGGATCCTGAACACTGAGAAGGAACTGGTCATGCGAGGAGACAGAATAACATCCCAGACAGAAATAACAAATGCAATGGCTGATGAGGAACGGGAAGACAGAACATAATGGGTAGAGAAGAACCCAGGCTCCGCAGCAAACAGACCACTCAGAACTGAGGCTCTGCAAAGAAGCCAGGGTCCACAGCAAACAGACCACTCAGAACTGAGGCTCTGCACATGGGGACAGTCACAGTGTAAAAGCACATTACAGCAGACCCAAGACCTACAAAGGCCAGTTGTTGACCGACTTCTGGAACTTTGCTCTGTGTCCCCAGTAAACATTTAGGGAACACTGGCATTACTTTACGCCTACATGTGTTACACAATGTTATACGCCTAATCTTGCTATCCACTGGGAGTCTGGAATTGAGGTTATAAAATACCCAGAGGCTGGGTATGTGAGCAGTCCCAGAGGGACCGTAGGCACTGTCCCTCGCAGGAGCTTTCCGAGGTGTAAGTACGCATAGCAAGTATGTTGCTGCATTTCCATTGCTAGAAGAGGAAGTCCCCTGTTATCGGTCAGGGAGGGAGAAAATGTTAAACAGCTATCCTTGGATTCCCGAGGGCTCTGTCAGCATCTTCTCTCCTTACTATCTGGACACGTGTCCTTGCTACACATTTGAAATAAATCTTACAACTACCTGCCAAATCCCATAAATTCTCCTTGGGAATCTCTGAATTTGAGGGTAGCCTTGGCAAACCCAATATAAATTAATACAAGGATTGAATGAGTAAATATATAGATAGCACTTAGCATAATACCTAGAACATCTGATGCTCTTCCAGAGGACAGAGTACAGTCCCAGAACCCATGCTGGGCTGTAGAGAGAATCTCTTATAGGCAGGTGAGATGGTGCAGTGGTGCTCTTCCAGAGGACTGAGTTCAGTACCCAGCACCCATGCTGGGCTGTAGAAAGAATTTCATATAAGCATCACCTGTCAACAACAAAAAAAAAGACTATGGTCAATGGGCTGAGGTGGGACACTGGCAAAAAGAGAGAGAATTCTGGGAGATAGTCAGAGGCTTGAGAGATTTTTTTTTTTTAAGGAGATCTCCCTGCCCGAACCCCACCCCCAGAACACTGAGGGGAGGGATATAAACTAGCAGGTAGCTGAACTCAGGGTAGGGTAAAGATGAGATTCACCCTGGTCTTGGATATGTGAAACTGAGGAGAGCTTAACTAACCATGTGGGAAACATAGAATAGTTTAGATGGGTTAAATAAGTTACAAGCTAGACAGGGAATGAACCAAACCTGTGTTTTGGCATTTATTAATACGTGATTCGTCTCAGAGGCATCATTCTGGGAGCAGGGGCTGGAAAGAAAAAAAAGTGGATTTTTTTTTTTTAACATTGTGCGGCTCAGCCACCTGGTAGGTAACTCTAGCTCCAGGAGATCTGATACCCTCCACGGGTACTGTACTCAGATGCATAAGTGCCCCACCCAACACACACACACACATTACCCGTAACTTTTTAATTTCAAAAAGAGAATGGTGTTGCTGCAATAAAACGCCACAAGCAAAAGCAATCTGGAAGGAAGTTGTTTTGGCTGACAGTTGAAGAGGGGTGAGAGCCCACCGTGGTGGGGAGGCAACAAGGGGCAGGCAGAGAGGCTGGGGCAGGAAGCTAAGGGCTCGTGTCTTCAAGCACAGCACACAGGGAGCAACAAGTAGAGAGAGGCCGTGAACTCTCAATGTCTGTCCCTGGTGACATAACTCCTCCAGCAAGGCTGTAATTCCTAAACCTTGCTATCGACTGTAACCATCTCTACAGGTACCTGAACCCATGGAGAGCACTCCTCATTCAAACCACCAAAGCGACGGTCTGAGGGGCAATGAAGAAGACCACTGATGAATCATGCACAGAGTGGGAACTTAATGTCAGTCATTTTAGTTCTCACCCAGTCCTGCCAATGTCTCCAAATCATACCCTTAGTTATCTTAGCCTCTTAGCGAAGTAACAGCCTAACCCAATATGTTCCTGAAGATATTTAATTTCAATCTGGGGTTTCTGCCCAACCTTTGATCATTCAGTTGCTACATGAAAGAGACACACATGACCTTTAATGTATAAGTGTGATGGTTTGTAGATGCTTGGCCCAGGGAGTGGCACTATTCACCCTCATCCTAGCTCCCTGGAAGTCAGTCTTCTCCTAGTTGCCTTCAGAACAAAAGGTGAAACTCTCAGCTCCTCCAGCCCCATGTCTGGCTGGCCACTGCTATGCTACAACCTTGATAATGGACTGAACCTGTGAACCTGTAAGCCAGCCCTTATTAAATGTTGTCTTTATAAGAGTTGCCTTGGTCATGGTGTCTGTTCACAACAGTAAAACCCTAAGACAATCAACATAAGAACTGAGCAGATATCTATCCTCTATGCTAGTATGTGTATTTCCCAGCCAATAACTCCATTATATAATTTGCCATGTTTCATCTAGGCTGCTATCAACTTCGATTAGCCAATCCACATGGCCATTATTTTAAGATTCTTACCTGGTGGCATTTATTTATTGAATTGGCCAATACTTTGTTGTTGGCCAACCAACAATTTGTTGGACCAGGCCAAGGTATTTGTAAATATATTTTGAGTCTGAGTTTTATTTTTTGGAGCATGGAGGTGAGAAGAAGAACCAGGGCCTAACATGAGCAAAATACACAAATATGGACCAATCTTTACTCCAAATTGCTGGACTAAAGGCATGCTATGTTGGAGAGAGGCTCTGTTTTTCCTGTGTTAACAGGAAAAAGAAAAGGCTCTGGGTCCATTCCAAAGTAATAAGGATCAGATTTGTTAAAGGAAGACTCCCTGACGATCTTGGCTGCAGACAGGAAGAAAAAAATCAAGAAAACCCAACAGGACAGATAACGTGATTAGCTAATTCCTCTACATGGGAACAACCCTGAAATTGGCTGAGACATAAAAATGTCTCTAGCCAGAACTCCAGCTATACACAGCCATACTCAGGTAATATTTATTTCCTTTTCAGGCCTCTGGTGGGATTGAAGACTGGATAGTCATAGTCTTTCTATAAGCTTAACAGGTTTAGGACTTAAGAAGTTGTTCTAGGTCTAAGAAGGTGTTTTTAGCATGGTAATACAAGTTAGGATTGAAAATAATTTAGATAAAAAACTCTGAACTCACCAGGATAGGATAATAAAATACTTTCTCCTGAGTTGCCAAATACAAACAGACTGGACGTTTTGAATGTATATCATACCTTATAGTTTTTATAATTTTTTCATATTGTTCCTACTGTGTGCTGTTTATTTCTATAAGAGAAGGAGCCTTTTTAACTAGACAAAAAAAAAATGGGGGAGTGATTCTTGAGGTTTGGTCTTTTGCTTTACTGTAATGCTAAATACTGGCTCCCAAGACCTGATTGCCTCCAGGGACAGAGTCTGCACTTACCCAACAGTGTGTAACCTCGCCCTGCACCCCCAAGCTATCCCTAATTGGTAAATAAAGATGCCGCTGACAGCCAATAGTTGGGCAAAAGAGAGACAGGCAGGGTCTTGGTTTCCCAGGCTTGGGGGGTGAAGAGACCACAGGAAAGAGAAGAAGGTGGGGGAAAAAGGGAGGAAGCCACCATGGGATAAGAATCTTAAAATAAGCTGGGCATGGTAGTGCATGCCTTTAATCCCAGCACTCGGAAGGCAGAGGCAGGTGGATTTCTGAGTTCAAGGCCAGCCTGGTCTACAGAGTGAGTTCCAGGACAGCCAGGGCTACACAGAGAAACTCTGTCTCAGAAAAAAAAAAAAAAAAAAAAAAAAAAGAATCTTAAAATAATGGCCATGTAGGCCAGCTAGCTGGAGTTAAGAGCAGCCCAGACAAAACATGGCAAATTATATAATGGGATTATTAGCTGGGAAATACATATAATAGCATGGAGGATCGATATCTGCCCAGCTCTTATGTTGATTGAGGCTTATTATAAATAATAAAAGTTGTGTGTCTCTTTTATCTGGAAACTGAGTAATCAAATGCAAGGTAGAAACCCTGGAGTGAGAGTAATATTTTCAGCAACACTTTTGGAGTCTACAAGCAGAACCCTATTCTCTACCAACCCAATAGCTAAAACTGTCTGACAGCATCTGAGGCCTGCAGCAGAGAGTCCCTGCTATTTTGTAACCACCTTCCTTAGCATCTGAGACCTATGGCAAAGAGTCCCCGCTACTCTGTAGCCACCTTCCTAATGTTTCCACCGCGGTTTCTGAACAGTCTCTTGAGTCATGATGACCTTTGTTCTAAAAACTCTACAAAACCATCACTGTAATGCAATATTAAATTTGAGGTAATCTAAATCTGTGATCTAGGCCCATGGACACTCACTCCACTCTGGAATAAACTGTGCCATTCACCTGGAGGTGAAAGCTGTGTTTCTTGCACTGACCCGTTAAGCTGAGCATTCAATCTGCTTCCACCGGCACCAACGCCCTGCCCTTCAAAGCACAGTGTGACCTTGTCTTGTCCTGCAGGCTTGACTCAGTCACACGATTGATGTGGGTCCTATTGAGTTCTGCTTTCTGCATTATTTAGCATAATTGTACTTGTATATCTGGGGCAGTGGTCTAACAGCTCTTCTCCCTCGTTAGACGCTAAAGTCCACAGCTATGGAGACTGACTGGTTCTGTCTCAGATCCAGTTAAGCTGCCAGCTCTTAGCAAATCAGCCTCAGTAATTAAGAGCCTGTCCTAGCTAGTTTTTGTCAACCTGATCCTACAAGAGTCATCTGGAAAGAGGAAGGAACATCAGTTGAGAAATAGAATCCACCAGGTTGGCCTGTTTTCTTGATTAATGATTGGTGTAGGAAGGTTAACCACACTGCGGGCAGTACCACGCCATGCTGGTAGTCAAAGTAGACTGAGCAAGTCATGGGACGCAAGCCTGCAAGCAGCATTTCTTCTACTTCAGCTTCTGCTCCTAGTTCCCTGCCTCGATTCCTGCCCTGGCTTCTCGCAGCAAAGTGTGACCTGGAAGATGAGATAAACCCTTTTCTCTTCAGGTTGTTTTTGTCATGGTGTTTTATTACAGCTATAGAAACCCTAACAAATGCATGCACATATGCATCACACACGCATGCAGGCACACATACTGACTGGCTACATGAGGCTGCTCTGGGAAGGAGAGGGTGAATGAAGGGAAGAAATTAAAATGCTCCATGCATTAAAACTGCAGGACAGATTTCATCTTGATGTACTTGGCTCACAGTTTATGACTCAACCCGAAGCCCCAGAGATGGGATAGTCCTAATACATTCTGCAGTTGAAATCACAGAGGACTTCCTAGAGGCAGGGTGTAATAGTCCCTGCTCCTTGCTGGGGAGAACTCCTTGAGGCAGAGGAAGCTCAGTTAGCAGGATTTACAGAGCGATGCTCTAAGGAATCTAAGCCCCTATTCATGGATGAGGAAGTTAGACAATAGTTTCAGAAACTTCCAGAAAAAGAAAGGCACCCATTCTGTTTTACGACAGAAAGTATTTATTCTGTTGGACTGGCTGATGAAAAGTCCAGTGGGTATGGAAAGCTGGAACGTGGCAGATCCAAATCCAAGTTCTTTTAGGGTTTGTTGGCCCCTAAGTAGCTATTTGTTGCCTACAGCCCCGTCACAGCGTACAAGCAGATGCCTGAGTTTCGTCTAACCCCAAAGCTAAAATTGCCATCAGATAGCATCTGAGGCCAACTAAGGAGACACTGCCTCTACTAACCCACTCACCTGCTGCTCCTGCAGGAAACTAGCAGATGTCTGATGGAGGCTCTTCAACAGCTCCTGGTTTACTTCCGAAGCCCAAGGCCAGGCAGCTGTCAGAGGGACTCATGTATTGAGTAGAGGGATGTCAGGTCTTCCCACTGTATACTGAGCCATACGGAAACAAGACAAGGGATTGAGGTCACTGTTGCCCCTGGCAATTTATAGCACAGGAATCCATCTTTGTGTTAGAGAGCTGAACAGACAAGGCACTGAGGGCAAGTCCAGATGAGGGACTCTGGGAAGAGGGCCTGAGCCTCTTGAAGTGTCCCCAGTCTAGGGGCTTCTCTGATTCACTCACACCACATCCACTGCTGGAGTTATCACCCTGACAGATGCTCAGCTTCCCTCAAGCCTAAAGCTTCACCAGACACCTTGGATAGCCACCCAGCAATTGTTCACAAGCTAGAGGTAAACATGACTCAGCAAGACTCCGTATCATCTGAAGGCATCTTTAAAACCAAAAGGCAAGAAACCCCAGGAAAGGATGCACAGTTGCCATGGGCACCATGGGAGGGAGCAAAGTATGTGATGAAGCTTTACAACAAGCAATGACAAATAGAGAATGCTAACCTGTCCTAAGAGCTTTTTATGAATTCTCTCTTCTGCCTCCCAAAAGCACTGACATGGGGTGTGCTGTTTTGAATAAGAATGGCCCTCACAGGCTCATGTATTTTAATACTTGTCTATAGGGAGTAGCATTATTAGGAGTGTTAGAGTGGGTGTGACCTTGTTGGAGAAAGTATGTCACTGTGTGGGTGGGCTTTGAGGTCTGCTATGCTCAGGCTAGGCTCACTGATACACGCCTGTAACTCCCAGTAAAGACAGAAGAATCCTAGGAGCTCAGTGGCCAGCAGATGTAGTTAGTGAGCTCCAAGTTCAGGGAGAGATCCTGACTCAATAAAATAAGTTACAGGGGCTGGAGAGGGAGTCATCAGTTAACAGCATTTCTGCTTTTCCAGAGAACCCCAAATCAGTTCTGAGCACCCACACCAGGTGGCTCACAACCATCTGTAACTCCAGTTACAGGAGATTCAATGCCTTTTTTGCTCTCCACAGGCATGGCTATGGAACAAGTACATATATATAAGCATATATATATATATATATATATATATATATATATATACAGAGAGAGAGAGAGAGAGAGAAATAAAAAAATAATCCAGGAAGGAAGGAAGGAAGGAAGGAAGGAAGGAAGGAAGGAAGGAAGGAAGGAAGGAAGGAAGGAAGGGAGAGAGAGAGAGAGAGAGAGAGAGAGAGAGAGAGAGAGAAAGAGAAAGGAAGAAAGGAAGGAAGGAAGAGAGAGAGAGAAAGAGAGAAAGAGAGAGAGAGAAAGAAAGAAAGAAAGAAAGAAAGAAAGAAAGAAAGAAAGAAAGAAAGGAAGGAAGGAAGGAAGGAGTAAAATTCTAAAATCTTAAACAAAATAAGGTGAAGATTTTGCAGAGGACGATACCAAAGTCAAACATGTACCTCTCCCAACACACACACACACATCTCACATACACACAGACACGCACTTTAAAAACAATAGTTTAGAGACGAGGAAAGCAATGTGTACATTTAGTGAATGAGCTAGCCAATGAGCTGAGGTGTGAATGAACAGGAGTGTGAGCAGTCGGTGGGGGTGGGCTCAAGGCAGGCAAACATGGAGATAACACACCAGAGCTGAACCTGAACAGTCAGAGCAAAGTGCACAACCAGCATACAACCTGTGGCTTTTCTTTTCTTTCATCGTCTCTCTAGTCAGCCTTTCCTCCTCTTACCTGGCCAAACTCTGCTGTGTCATGTATTAAATTAGAATAACATTTTTCCTCCCTGTGCCAGCTAACTAGAGTTATTTACCACATCCGAACCTCTGAGCAAAGTCCAAGGGCAGCAACCTTTGCATTGCCAACTTGTAAAGGCCACATAAAGCAATTCCAGCGCTGTAGAGCTGACAAGTAGAACTCAGCCTGCTGGAGCCTAGCCATGATGCTGTGGTGTACAGTGCTAGTAGCCCTGCTCACGGTTGTGGGATGCCTGTGCCTGTCCTTGCTGCTCAGGCGCCGCAGGCCCTGGGAGCCACCTCTGGACAAGGGTTTTGTGCCCTGGCTGGGTCACTCCATGGCTTTCCGGAAGAATATGTTTGAATTCTTGAAGGGGATGCGGGCCAAGCATGGGGATGTCTTCACGGTGCAGCTGGGAGGCCAGTACTTCACCTTTGTCATGGACCCCCTGTCCTTTGGCCCCATCATTAAGAACACAGAGAAAGCGCTGGACTTCCAGTCCTATGCAAAAGAACTGGTGCTCAAGGTGTTTGGGTACCAGTCTGTAGATGGGGACCACAGGATGATCCACTTAGCTAGTACCAAGCATCTGATGGGGCAAGGCTTGGAGGACCTCAACCAGGTCATGCTGGACAGCCTATCCTTGGTGATGCTAGGGCCTAAAGGCTCGAGTCTGGGTGCCAGCTCCTGGCAAGAAGACGGCCTCTTTCACTTCTGCTACAGAATCCTGTTTAAGGCTGGCTTCCTGAGCTTATTCGGTTACACCAAGGACAAGCAGCAAGACCTGGATGAGGCCGATGAGCTGTTCAGGAAGTTCCGCCGATTTGACTTTCTCTTCCCCAGGTTTGTCTACTCTCTACTGGGGCCCCGGGAGTGGGTGGAAGTGAGCCAGCTGCAGCGTCTCTTCCACCAGAGACTCTCTGTGGAGCAAAACCTGGAGAAAGACGGCATAAGCTGTTGGTTAGGCTACATGCTTCAGTTTCTGAGGGAGCAAGGAATAGCTTCATCCATGCAGGACAAATTTAACTTTATGATGCTCTGGGCCTCCCAGGGGAACACGGGACCCACCTGTTTCTGGGTCCTCTTATTCCTGCTGAAGCACGAGGATGCCATGAAGGCTGTGCGTGAGGAAGCCACCCGGGTCATGGGTAAGGCCAGACTGGAAGCCAAGAAGTCGTTCACTTTCACTCCCAGTGCCCTGAAACACACTCCCGTGTTGGACAGCGTGATGGAGGAGAGCCTGCGTCTCTGTGCCACCCCCACCCTCCTCAGGGTGGTACAGGAGGATTATGTCCTGAAGATGGCCAGCGGGCAAGAGTACCAGATCCGTCGCGGAGATAAGGTGGCTCTCTTCCCCTATCTCTCAGTACACATGGACCCTGACATTCACCCTGAGCCCACAGCCTTCAAGTATGATCGGTTCCTCAACCTGGATGGCACCCGGAAAGTGAACTTCTACAAGTCGGGCAAGAAGATCCACCACTATAGCATGCCTTGGGGCTCGGGTGTCTCCAAGTGCCCCGGCAGGTTCTTTGCCCTCAGCGAGATGAAGACCTTTGTCCTTCTTATGGTTATGTACTTCGACTTCGAGCTGGTCGACCCCGACATACCTGTGCCCCCCATTGACCCAAGGCGCTGGGGCTTTGGCACCTCACAGCCTAGCCATGAGGTACGCTTCCTCTATCGCCTGAAGCCCGTGCAGTGAGCTCAGGTCTGAGCATACCCTGCAGCCCAGAGCAGCACTGAATACCCATCCTCTGGCTCTGAGGCACCCCTTCCTCTCCCCAGCTCTCAGAGATCTGTCATGCTCCCCATAAGACGCCATCCCTCCAGAGGTCTCTGCCTGACCCTCCTCTCAGGAGGAACACATGTGGTCAGCTCAGTTTACAACTGATGGCTCACCCACACTCGACTCATCCTGGAGAACAGACCGGCTCCCGTGAGTCAGATAGCATCTTGCAAATGCTGCCTCAACCCATCCAACCTGCCTTACTCGATGCCCTTACTCCAAATCCTACCAGCTCAGACTCCGGGGACGTTGCTCAATGGAATCGAGCCATGTGTGCAACTGTTAATTTCCTAATAGATATAAAAGCAAAGGATTACATTGAGGCTTGTTTTGTGGTGTGTTACCCTTAGCCCAGAACTTCCAGAGAACTTCCTGAACTCTTTGGCGCTTTTGAAAGCGGTCTAGCCACAGGCTATGGGCTTGGGAGCCAAGCCTGGAGAATGGCCACATTTGATACAGGAACCACTCAGAGGTGCTCCCTCTATGTCTGTGTCTGCTCTGCATCTTTTCCCCGTGGTTTGCAAGGGCACCACTGTATTGGTTCTCTCTGCCCGCATGCCTTCCATCTCCCTGTGGGATCTCGAAGCTCCTCAGATATGCTTGGTCCATGCAAAACTCAGCATCTGTCCCATGCTCTGTCAAATGGCTCACTTTCCTACTCTCCTGCCTCTCTGCTCCGTACTGCTCTTCACCCATGACCCTGAGCATACTCCAAGCACCTCACTTCCTCCCTCACAGACAACCGACCCAGTTCCGTCCGTTCAAACCCAGTAACGCCTCTGAGATGTCACTTTCTGTCACCTCTACTGCTGTCTCGCACACCAGACCCGACACCCACCCTCACCCTTTGTTCACACAGTGTCCAAGGTCTTTTTCATAAAGGTGATCTTTCTGGAAAGCCGCCCCACAGTTGAGAGCTTCTGGTTCTGACGCAGGAGACTCGGACCCTGGGTATGAGTAGTCCGTTCACAGGCCAGGCTCCTGTTCCATGCCCCCCTGCATATGTGGAAATGGGGGACACAACAATGTAGGCCTGGCAAGGCCACAGAGATTGCCCCCTTCCTGCCCACTGAGTTGGTCCATGCGCATCTCCTCCCCTTGGGTTCCTAGCCTTGTAGAAGTGGACAGGCTCTCTCAGTGCTCCTGGCCAGCTAGGGGCTCTATCAGACCTCAGATTGACCTCATTGGAGAGAGGTGGTTCTTGGTCACAAGAAGGGTCACACAGCTAGTCGCCCCCAGTTTGGACTTCTGCCTAGTATCAGAGCAGTGCTCAGGACAGAACAGGCAGGCTGAGAGGACACAGAGCAAGGTCAGGGGAGGCCCTTGGCCCTGGAGGTGGTGAGGTCATCTGTGCTGCCTGAACCCCCTTCTCCAGGATCTTCTCCGCAGCCTGTCTTCACCCAGCCAAGCCCTGCTACCAGCCAGCCACAGCTCACGAGCCATCCCTTGCTCATCCTCCCAACCTGGGAACCATGTCTAGCTGTGAGGTCACCTGTTTCATGTACCAGGATGCTGAGGTCATGGGAGGGCAGGAAATTATTTGAGTACAAAGTAAATTTGTCAAGGCTGGAAAGCAAGTTTCTATCAGGTCACACATACTCAGAGGATTGGTGAGCAGGAGAAATCGGACAGGTTAGCATACCCTGGCGGGCTCACTCCTTGGCTCTGGTGGTGCTGTAACCCGTCCATGAGGACAGATGGAGACAGCCCTGGCAGAGGGTACGGCTGTTCACACTGGCCCAGCCCAGCAGTCCTGGGTCCCTTGTGTCACATCTGCGTCTCTCAGCTCCTTCCTTCTCAGAATCTCCAAGGAGAGAGCAGCACAGAGGTCCTCTCCCTAGAGACAGCTCACAAGAAAGCCAGACCAGAGGCATCTTTTCAGCTGGGGCTGATGGCACACACCAGGGACTCAGCACTCAGGAGTCCGAGGCAGGAGGATTCGTGATCAAAAGCAGCCTAGGCTTCACAGTAAGAGCTTGTCACCTCCAAAATAGATAATGACAAAACAAAATAAAGCGGAACAACTCTCCACAATGGCTTTTGGGTCCCTGGAAAGGAAAAGATAATCCACATCCCCGCTTTGGATACTCCAGTCTCAAAGCACAGAGCTGAGGGACCCGCAGCTTAGCTGCAGGCAGTCACTTCTGCCCTCTCTTTCAGCCACCATAGAGAACAGAACAGCAGCCCCACAGAGCCTGGAGCCTGCTAACTAAGGCTGGGTGGTATCATCAGGGAGCCAGACTTGGTAGGCCTTGTAAAGACAGAGCATGGAGCAGAGCAATGCACAGGCCTGGAAGTAGGTGTGGGGGGGAAGGGGCTCCGTCTCAGCCTAGCCTGTGAGGACTGGTGAGCTGCTGCACAGGGTCCCTGCAACGATAAGCAGTAGTGTGTGTCTACTGCCTGTTCTCCCCCAGAGAGCTGCCGACTATGAGTCTGTCTCTCCCGGGCGGTGCATACCCGCGTGTACATAGACATGTAGGAACAGTTAGAAAGCCCGCACATACCAGATGCACATTCTAAGCCAATCCACACCCACAGCGATAAGTATTTACCCAACCCACACAACATACTGTGAGGGACAGACACATGTGCATGCGTGTCCCATACAGATGCACATACATCACCAAGGCTGGTGACAAGGGCCCCTGGATGCACGTGCCTGACGTACCACGTCTCATCCCATCTGCGCACCATGGGCACAAAGCGAGGGACTCAGGAGACACTGGTCCTGTCGCCATAGCTTGGGCTGTATCTCGTCCGTCTGACCGGTGCGTATAGTTTCCAGAGTTCTAATACCCTTCCCCCACATCCTGAGACAAATCACCAACTGCAGATAACGAGCTGAGGGAGGCTGGGGTCCCTCCTGACATGGAGGACCTGGGGCCTTGGACAGAGAAACCTGAAGGCACTAGAGCTGGAAGCAAGCATTTCACACGTGGAACTCAGATCCAAACCAGTTTAAGACTGTGCTCTACTCAACCTCCGCTCAGAGCATGGGGCAGGGTGACCTTCCCCACAGCCCGTGGGATGAGAGAGGGCTCACATGGCTAGAAGTAAGCTGTGTTAAAGGAACGAACGGAGAAGAAGAGAGATGTCAGGATGTGCAGAGAGCAGCAGGGAATGGTGAGTGCTGAGGAGGCCGGGGGTTGGGGGTGGGTGGGAGGGACAGGGTGCAAGAAGTCTGGAAGCTGCTGAGAACGTGCCATGGGCTGAAGAGGAGTTAGGAAAGCACCTGGACAAAAGCCAGGACCTGAGTCTGAGCCCAGGACCTGCACAGAAAAGCCAGGCAAGGTGCATACAGGTATAACCTCTTCGTTGAACAGGGAGACAGGGTGGTCAGCCTTGCCTGCTTCGTGAGTTCAAAGCCAGAAAAACCTGACTCAAAAAACAAAGGTGGATGACACCTGGGAAATGACAGATGAGGTTGTCCTCCGATTTCCACACTAGCACATACATACTCATGTGCACCTGCACTCACACGCACATGCACTTGCATGTGCACACACATGCACAGCATTTTGATTACATTACTGTGAAGGGCAAGAATGCAAAATGTTTTCCATGTATTATCAGCTCTTCTTTTGAGAGACATCTGTTCAAATCACTTACCCATTTTTTTTATTGGATTATTCAACATTTTTTGTTCCCTGTACAATTTGAATATTGGGCCCCGTGAGGTGAAAGCTGGCCAAGTTGTCTGTAAATAGTCTCTTCATTCTGACCCTGCCTCTGTACCATGGAGACGCTAATTTCATGTGATCTGAGTACTCCCTGGCTATGGGGGTCTCTGCTCAGAAAGACCTTGCTTCTGATGATGTCTTTAGTCGTTTCCCCTGTGTTTTTCTCTGATGGTTTCGAGGCTTCAGGTCATATGTTAGAGTCCTTGATCCAATTTTAGCTGATCTTTGTATCAGATGAGAGACAGGAATCTAGTTTTAATCTTCTACATGTGGATACCCAGTGTTCTCAGCAGGATGTTTTAAGGGGATGCCTGCTCACTGGCATGTGTTTTGTAAAGTCTTAAACTTTGAACTTGACTGACAGTCCCCAAGACCAGAGCTGAGATGGTTCCCACCTTCCTCCTGCGGGATGCGCACTTCTGGGTCATTCACTGGCTAGACCTCACACAAGGGCAGGAAGTATCCTCCTGTCTGAGCTACAGAGAAAGGGGCCCCGGAGGATGGAGAACCTGTGACTGTCCCAAGAAATGCACAGTGCTAATTCACATTCCACAGCAGCTTTCCAAAGGCCTTCCACACACAAGCTTCTGTGGTAGGAGTCTGAGGAGAGCAGGGAGCCGTTCACCGAGAGCCTTACTCTGCAGCTCACCTGCGTGGGTGGGCTCAAGGCAGTCTGCAGGGAGCATGACAGGAGAAATCCCTGTACAGAGTGAAAATATTGTGTATGAAGAAGCGCATGAGCATCAGTGTGTAGACAGGGCATTGAGCAGGGTGGGCACAGTGCCTCCTTCCTCACCAACAAGGTGAGATCTGAGCTATGACTCCAGGAAGTAAAGGAATGAGTCAAACTCTTCCCAAGGAGAAAGGCCAGGGAAGATGTCCAGAGAGATGGCATAGCTGAACTCTCCCTACTGGAATGAACCTGGAATGCTTCAGAAATGAACGGAAGCCAGTGTGCCCTGAACCCAGAGGCCAGGAGAGAGTACGATGGAGATGTAGTCACAGAATGATCACATGGCCCTTGAAGGTCTGAAGGCTAAGAGTGGAGTGACCTCATTGGCTGCTGGGGGCCAGGAAGCCACAGAAGCACTGGGGTGGAAGCGGAGGGAGATCAGTGAAGAGCTGAAGTGGTTCAGCAGAGAGGATGGGGTCCAGGAAGCAGAAGGAGGAAGAGACAGTAATGAGTAAGGTCTGCTGGTGGTTGGGAACCACTGGGGCGAGCAGCACAGTCACGCTGTCCCTCTCTGAGAGCAGTGCTGTTCCCAGACCGTGGCTGATCACTCGGGCCTAAGTATTCCCCATCTCCCCCTTGTTAAGGGAGTCCTCAGACTGCCTCTCCCCAAGGTCATTCATGCTGACCACATCTTCCTGGGCAGTAACCCTGCTGCTCTCAGAATGGTTAGAGGGAGGGGCATGGGTGGTGCCAGGTGCCTGGTGCCATCTCAACACCACAGACAGAAACGCCTTCAGGTTCTGGCGGAAGCGGTGACTGAAGAAGGTGTAGAGGACCGGGGTGAAGCAGCAGTAGGAGAAGGCCAGGCTCTCTGTCACCTGCAACGTATAGTCCAGACGGTGGCTGACCTCACAGTTCCCAAAGACATGCAGGTCCAGCAACGAGTGCAGAAACAAGGTGAGGTTATATGGGAACCACAGCATGAAGAAAACTATCACCAGGACCGCGGCCATCCTCAGAGCCCGGCCCTGGCCCGGCGGCCTCAGCCTGACCAGAACGCAACCGATGCGGGAGTAAAAGAAGATCATGGCCAAGAGTGGGAGGAGAAACCCCAGAAGGTTCAGCTGGAAGCGCAGGTACAGCTTCCAAATGGTCGCATGTCCGCCAAAATCCGCATAGCAGTGCCACACACCATCTAAGGTCTGGTGGATCTGCACAAAGACCATTTCTGGGACAGAGATGGCCAGGGCCGTGATCCACACCATGACAATGAGAAGCAGGTTCCTGAACCGGGCCTTCGGGCTGTGGAGAGGCTGAGCGTGGACAATCTCCAGGTATTTGTCCAGGCTCATGCAGGTGATGAAGAAGATACCACAGTAAAAGTTAATAGAGTAGAGAGTGCTTATCACCTTGCACAAGAAACTACCAAAAACCCAATGCCAGGCCACAGAGATGGCCCAGAAGGGCATAGTCACTACAAACAAGAGGTTGGAGACGGCCAGGTTCAGCAGGTAAAGCTCCATCGTCCGTCTTCGAGGTGCAGAGTGGAGCAACACCACCAGGAGGAGGAGGTTCCCGGCCAAGCCCAGCACGAAGATCAGGCTGTAGACGACCGGCAGAAAGACTCTTCCAAAGGACAGGACCTCGTCCTTCCTGCAAACCAAGATGGTCACATCATCTAAGTAGTCGTAGTCGTAGATGGAGCTGCTGTTCTCGGAACCGACGGTGGTGAGAGGCAGCGGGGAAGCAACGGTGGGCATGTCCTCGAGCTCTGCAGAAAACAAAAGCCACTGCAGTGAGGGCCTGAGGAGATGGCTCAATGGGCAGAGGATGTCAGCTGTATGAGCATCCTCAGAGCCACACAAAGCCAAAGGCAGATGGCACATCTGGAATCCCGGAACTCCTACAAGGCGGAGGCAGAGGCAGAAGCATCAGTGGCTCGCAGGCCAGTTGGCCTGTGCTAGCGAAGAAGAAACTGAGACAGGAGCCTGTCCTCTGATGTCCACACGCATGTTCCCATGCTCACATACACAGAGAATAGAGAAAGGAACCTGAACCATGAAGACTGTATCCCCACAAACACCTGAGCCAAAATAAGCCATCCTTCCTTAAGCTGATACCTTTCTTTGACGCTGTGGCTAAATGCCTGAGGTGAGAGGCCCCCTCAAGCACACACACTGCAAGTTGAGGTGTAATGCAGGTGGACTCCACACTGTCACTGGGCAGATTAAGGGGAGCATTGTCTGACCAGGGCTGTCACCTCTCCAGAGATTGTTAACATGTGGGCTCGGGATTGCCAGCATATAGACATGGGGTGGCCAGGATCTGGCCATTGTCACCTACTGTGTTTCCATAATGGCCTGTGGGGTGGCATGGTTGGCACGGGAGTTTCCAGTACATGTGTCCAGGGGTGTAGCTAATGACCAAGCCGAAGCTAGCTCCAGAATGTCTCTGCTACCAGAGCAGGGCAGGCACCACTGGGTTCAGAGTTAGAGTAGGACCATCAGCCCAGTGCCTTCAAGCTTGGCCCCAAGAGACCACCAGTCTCCTCTGGGTCAGAGGCAGGCAGAAACAGCGAGTTTATGACAGGCCTGGCCGCCCCTCACTCCAGATAGTTGATCTTACCTTCTGCTAAACTGCTCACTTACTAAACGCTCCTCCCTGACCCCACTCCTGCACCTGCCAAGTGGGTTGAGGTTTTGTCTTTTACTGTCTATTGTAATGCTAAGTTCGCCCCCTCCCCTCCCCCCCAAGACACATAGCCCCTGGGACCCTGCCCATAAGTTAATTCTGATTGGTGAATAAAGATGTCAATAGCCAATTCGCTGGCCAGAAGAGACATAGGTGGGGTTGAGGTTTCATGGGCTTGGAGAGAAAGAACCAGGAAGAGGGAGAAGGAGAGCTGCCATGGAAAAAAAAAAAAGAAGGGAGAACGATGGCCGCCATGGGCTGAGGGCCAAGAGAACAGCCCAGAGGGCTGCCCAGTTGGGTGAAGTGCAGCCCAGATGGAACACAATAAATAGTAAGAGACAACTTGGGGTTATCGAAAATAGATTCTAACAGCATGGAGGATAGACAGCTGCCTAGCTATGGTGCTGCCTAAGGCATATTAAAAATATAAAGGCTGTGTGTGTTTTTCATCCAGGAACAGTAATGGTCTAAGGTGGGGAAGAAGCCCTGGGTCAGGATAATAGATATTTTTTACTACAAAGTAAGATGTCAGGATGTGGGTTTTTGCCTTCAAATACCTCTTGCCTTGGACATTCATTGCTACACTTGGGTCCCATTTTCCTGAGCCTAGTCCCAGCCAGCTGGAATAAAGATTTTCAATTGGCTATGAACAGTCTGAGTGATCACCTATGGAGGGCTCCCCGTAACCCCGTCATAGACCAAGCCCCTAACCGCGTAACTCCTTTGTGCCATTCTCCCCAACACTATGGCATCTGGCAAGCCATCTTCCAACCAATCAATGCAACTGGATGTCCATAGGCACCTGACTTGTGGCTGCCCCGGGTCCGTTGGTTTCCAGGGCTCCTCGTTACAGCCCTGGAGCCTTCAAAGCTGCAGCCTGGATTCCTTCTTTGCATGCTTTGCAAAGCGGGTGTCATCTTTTGAGCAGATCCCCTGAACCGTATTTAAAGCTAGGAAGGAGTGTGGACGTCTCACCCTTGATGTCTGTAGGGTAGCTGTCAGCACTTGGGCTTGGTCCCATCTGGGCTTACCTGATGCTTGCAGTATCTGGTCTCTGCCCCCAGCTAGAGCGCTGGGCTTAGCTGGTTAGCTGCGGATTGCTGGTTTGTTGGTTCCTCTGCTCTCCATTCCTCCAGCTCTCCTGCTGCTTTGCTTTTTCCTCTCTTCTCAGAATTCTCTCTCCTTGTTGCCCTGACTCCTCACTTGCAGAGTTGTGGGACGAGTGTTTCTCCCCAACTCTAATGAGAATCTGTCTTCAAGCTTTTAAAAATATAATACACGGATGCATGATTATGAGCAGTCACTGCACCAAGCAGCACCCCCTCCTCTGCTGACTCTGTCCTCACCCCCCTACCCCCTACCGTCCACCCCACCCCCCTGACCCCTGTCCACCAGCCTCTCTCACACCTTCCGCAGTTGCTCATCTCACAACTCCTATGAGGCCTGCCTTTTAGAGCGTGCGTATGCATATCTCTTGTGGGTGGTTCTATTCTGAAGTTATTTTGAGAATCTGCATGTTGCTTGCCTTGGTAGTGGGGCATTTTCCCTGGGCCTTTTGGCCAAACTCAAAGCATGAGGTGGCTATGTTCGTTTGCCTCTGGCAGCACACAAGCCTTTCCTTTGGCTCACGGCCAAAAGGGTTTTCTGCTGTTGTTGTTTTGGTTTTGTTTGGATGGCTTGGAACTAGCTGTGTAGACCAGGCTTGCTTTGAATTGGCTCTGGCTCCCTGCCTTCTATCTTTTTGATATTAGTCATTCTTACCAGAGTGGAGTGATGCCACATAGTGGTTTCTATTTGCATTTCGCTGATGTTTACCAATGTTGACTTTTGGGGGATACAGCTGGGTGTACTATTGACCACAGTGTCTTCTTTTGAGACGTGTCTTCACCCTCTCTTGCCTTTTGCTTGCTTTGCTCTGTTTGCTTTAATTTGTTTTGACTTTGAGCTTGCTACATAGCAGAGGGTGACCTGATCTCCTCCTGCATCCCCCAAGCACTGAGATTGCAGGCATGTGCTACTGTGCCCAGCTAATCATTTGCTCATTTTAAAACAAGACGGGTTGGCAGGGGACAGGTAATGGTTTAAGGCCTTTATATACACTCCTGTATTAACCCCTCATCAGATCAATAGTTTGTAAGTAATTTCTAATACCCTGTAGGATCCCTGCGGGATTCTGATGAGCCTCTCCTCTGCAATGCGTGATATAATCCCATCCCTGCCCCCTCGCTATTTTTGGCCTGTGCTTTTGATGTTTTATCTTGAAAGCCTCCTCACACTCCATCTCTGAATCTTATGTACTGCTATATACTAAAACATGAAAGCAGCATCAGCTATAGCATAAATCAAGCAAAAAGGTTATGCTCAGTTCTGTACTGTTATGCACACACACATACACACACACAGAGAGAGAGAGAGAGAGAGAGAGAGAGAGAGAGAGAGAGAGTTGCTTCCTTACTCCCTGCCCAGTGTTGTCTCTCACAAAGCAGCTTAGTCAAGAGGGTAGCCCTCCTTCATAGAGGAGGATTGCTCTTCGATCAAGGATATAGCACTAACTTCACTCCCTGTTAGAACCCGAGGGTAGGGGGACCTTTATGTTCAACACATTGCATTGTTCGCCAGTGAGTTTGGGGGAAGAGAGAGGAAAAGAGACAAAAATGTGGTCCAACAAGAGTTACATTGAGCCAGACAGTAGCGGCGCATGCCTTTAATCCCAGCACTTGGGAGTTCTGAGTTCGAGGCCAGCCTGGTCTACAAAGTGAGTTCTAGGACAGCCAGGGCTATACAGAGAAACCCTGTCTCGAAAACAAAACAAAACAACAACAACAACAACAAGAGTTATGTTGAGCCACTACCAAGGCCTGTGGGCTAGTGCCGGTAAATGCATCATAAGGTTCAAAATCCACACCAGTTCCTCCTGAACTTCTGTATTCTGTTTCCTGTTCTCCAGTTCAGCCAGTGCCAGTTTGCATATTTATTTATGCTTTTAATGGATGGGAATCTCCTTTCATAAGAGGTTGACTGTTGCATCAATTCTCCTGCCTCAGCTCTTAGGCCTGGCATAACTCCAGGTCTGTGAGGGCTTATGTGCCTTTTACCTTTCTCACAAATGTTGCAATGTCCTCCCTGGTTCTTTCTGGTACAAGGATTGTTTTTACTTTGTAAGAAGACTTTTGAAAGAGCTGTTGGCTCAGGAGGCCCACATGGGACATTTTGAGCATTATGAGGCTGGGTAAAATAAACTTGTCTGGGAGCGTTCCTCCTCCCATGGAACGCTGGGGAACTCCCTCCAGTCAGCCTCTGCCCCACCCTTGGGCTCCAATCTAATAGCATGGGGACCAGATGTTGGGGAAGTCGCATGCATGCTCAGGAAGTTTTCTCTAGGACCCAACTATCTCCTGGCCAGTCTCAAAGGTGGCTTTGTGCCAGCCTTGCAGTGGGGGGTAGTGCCTGTTCCTCTTCTGTGCAAATGGCCTCTCCTGGCCCTGAGCATCTCCCATCCCTGGGCTGTTGTCAGGAGTTGAGCTGAGGAGAAGTACCGATGAAGAGAACTCTTCTGAGGCTCAGGGCTTGTCAATCAGGATGCCAATAACAACTGCACACTGCTGCTCTCTGCACCTCCAGCCCTGGCCTTGATTTTGACCTAATTTCTTAACTAACGTCCCTGACTTTTGCTTTAGCAAATACACAACCTAACAGATGTTTTTAGATCAAAATTAGAGTCAGCAACTTTAGTCTGGTCCAGGCCACTTCTGAAGGTCTCTCTCCCCTTAGGGCACTCTGGGAAACTCTCCAGGTCCTCTGAAGCAACAGGCCTCTACCAACACTTCCATCAACACCTACCAGGTGAGTCAGCACCCGTGTACCTGTGCACACTGTGGCTGGCTGGCACGTGCCTTCCTGGCCCCTGTGCAGTCCTGAAAGTCCTCGAAAGAAGGGCCCTGTGTTGGCCATTCTCACTTCCCCTACACTCATCTGGCTTCTCCATTTAGACCTTAAGAATGAGTTGTTTACACCTCAATGTAAGTCTGCAGGTGGTGACTTCGACCCTGCAGGGAAAGTTTCAGAGGAGCCAGAGAATCACTCAGGGGCTTCCAGTGAGAGGTTAACTTGAGTTGGTCAAGATCCAACACCAGCTGTCAAGATCAACTCCAACTAAGCTTTCCTGTCATAAAGCTAGGGGCATTAAGAGCAATGGGGGCCTAGGGAGCCCTCCTTACTCTCTTGAGTATCATCAATAAAATTTGCTGCACCCAAGAAAGTAAAAAAATAGAAAATAAAAAGCTAGGGGCACAGAGGCAGATGCCATCTCTGTAGGACAATCATGGTGCTACTTTTACGCTGGGGATGTAGCAGAGCTGGTAGTGCTCACCTGCATGAGGGTTTGACCCTCCGCACTGTATGGGTGTGGCGGCATATATCTTCAACCACTCAGGTTTGACAGGAGCATCTGAAGTTCAGCCATACAGCCAGTGTAAGGCTAGACTATGATGCATTAACCCCTATCTCAAATAAAATAACAAAATAAAATAAAACCTCCAGAAACAAAATCAAACCAACAAACAATAGTTCCATCCTTGAAGCACGTGGCCTCGTGGGCCATGCCACACGACCTGAGAATGCTGGAACTTTGTCACAGGATGCTCAAAGGCTATCACAATGACTTCCATGTTCCAGAGGGTGAAACAGGCATGGTGAGGTAACACCCAATTCCCGAAGCTCCCAATGAGCTGGGTGGACTAGAAAACCCAAGGGGGAAATGCCATCGCTTAGCCTGAGGTTCCCTTCCAACAGATTAAGCTTAAATTTGAGGGACATGGCTCCCACAGTGGAGTTCTACCCTGAACAACTTAGGCCAGAGACAACTCAGGAGGCTGAGGCAGCCCCTGCAGGTGTGCAACTGGCATATGGAGTTGGCAGGCTCTCACACAGTAACCAGCACTGCAGTCAGGGACAGGAGACACCAGAAGTGTGGCGGCAGATGCCACAATGGAGGTTTCCCTATGCTTGCATACCCCCACACTCAACGCAAGTTGCCTGTTGAACCTTTACAGAGTCACAGATTCAAGCCCCAGAGTTAATGCTGGGCAGACCTCCTCCTCCCACTACCACCAGACACCAGCTAAGAGCCAAGTAGGGAGCCGGGCGTGGTGGCGCACACCTTTAATCCCAGCACTCGGGAGGCAGAGGCAGGCGGATTTCTGAGTTCGAGGCCAGCATGGTCTACAAAGTGAGTGCCAGGACAGCCAGGGCTACACAGAGAAACCCTGTCTCAAAAAACCAAAAAAAAAAAAAAAAGAGCCAAGTAGGTGGGTCCCCCAAAGGGCTGATCTCAATCCATCCCAGTAGAAAGTGCTCTGGGTTACGCAACCCATGACATGTACAAACTGTTCAAACAAACAAGATGAGCTTCTGGAATGTAAAAGTAGCTTATCTGATCAATTCTAGTGGACAGTACCTCTGCTGGCCTGCCCAGGACCAGGAAACCAAGCTATGATTTAAGGACCCCACAAAGCCACCCCTCCCTGCACACCCCACCGGGTCCCCAGCACTCACACAAGGTACTCCTGGACAGCTTTCCGTCACCCTCTGGACACAGAGCTGGCTCCTCCTAAGTCTGGGGGCTGCAAATGTGACAGCTGTGTCTCCAGGACTCCTCAGAACAGGACTGGAGAGAGAATGACATCAGCAAAATGACAGGTTTTAAATGGTGTGACCACCTCCTCTCCTCCCTCTCCAATCATCTTTTCCTTTCTGATCTTATTTCCTCCCAGGCACAGCTGGGCCACCTCTGCCCCCAGCAGCCTCAGGAGCCTGTGACCCAGAGCATGACCATCCCAGGACCTCCACCCACTCCGCCCTCCCCCAGGAGGCTCCCTAAACCCAAAGGCCACTCTTGCTCAGCTTCAGACAGCCCCTCTAGCTCTCAGCCTACTGCTCTTGCATTCTTGACATCATTCTGGGCTCAGCGGTAGCTGGAGACATTGGGACAGCCCC
This sequence comes from Mus caroli, assembly GCF_978045245.1. Taxonomy (NCBI): domain Eukaryota; kingdom Metazoa; phylum Chordata; class Mammalia; order Rodentia; family Muridae; genus Mus; species Mus caroli. Next base: position 120,813,948 of record NW_028227266.1, on the reverse strand, counting down.
AGAAACTAGCTATCTGCAGAGCATCCTTTGACCTCAAAACAGCTGCACACAGGCAGGCTGTGCCAGGCCCCAGAAGCCTGTTTCTAGGGTTCTGGGGGCAGTATTGGGCTCTCTCCTTCCTCCATCCATCAAGGGTGTGGGCAACCATCAGTTACTAAATTCTACCAGCACTTGTAACATCACCCAACAATTACACAGGCTTACTACAGACCAGGGTCTGTTCTCACAACGTCTCTCCTGCCATCATTCACTAGGATAAGTACAGTTTTATTTCTATGAGGGGACCAGACACCGAGAGGCCAAGGGAGTTGCCAAAGTCACTCAGCCAAACCAAGCTGAGCTGGGAGTCCAAGGAAAAACAGTGTGGGGAGTTGGGTGGAACTGAGTGGATATATTAAACTGCGCCTGCTTAAGCTGCCTCACTGGGACATGCTTCAAGGGCTGATGGTTCCCGGATGGGAAAACAAGCCCAACACCCATGGGGCACAGCAAAGACAACCACTCACTGCCTCTGACCTGAGGAGTTAGGAAGGAGACATAGAATGACCCATGCAGGGACAGGGTTTGGGGGGTGTTGGGGATGCTTTGGAAACTCCAGGCCCAGCCAGCCTGCAGAGGAAACCAGGACCCCACTAGTCAGCTTCACTGTCCGGCATAGTTGGCTTACCGGTTCAGCTTGCCATAATCCTTGCAGTCAATCCTGGGTCCTAACAAGTGTGTCCCAGAAAGGGATTTTAATGCATTAAAATCCTTAGTCATTGTCTCTTTGTGTGGCTTCCAGAGGCCTCTGTCAAGACCTCTGACTCAAACCTGAGGCACTAAGACCTGATGGGACTGCCCTCTGTGGGCTTAGGGATGCCCCAAAACAATCAAGGAGCCTCCTGGGGAAGGGCTGAACAGAGATGGAAAGTGACATTCCCAAAGACACACAGCAAGGGCTTTGTAAGACACGATGTCAGAACCCAGCTACTACCAGGCCACAGCCCTTCCTTCCCCCCACAGATAGTACAGGGTCCTACTGAGAGGCTGCCTTTCAGCCCCTAGATAAAGGACTCACAGGTGCCAGGATCTCTCACCTAGGGAGGCGAGACGACACCAGGGGGGCACTGGTGGCCACATGTCTGAGAGGCCTGGCTGCAGGTGTGTGTTGTCAAACCAACCCCATCCTCAGAACCAGACAGGAAGAGACTCCACCTCTGCAACAGGGGTTCTGTTTTCTTCACAGCCATGCTGTTGTCTATCTGTCTGTCCACTGAGTTAATGACTCTTCCAATAACCTCCTTACCCCCCCACCACCACCACCACCACCACACCCTCAATGTCCCCTTAAGAAGAGCTTCACAGTAAGCCTGGATGTGCAAGGTCTACTCATACAGATTTAGAGGAAGTCTATCTGAGAACAGTAACCCTGCTTGGTAAGTCTCCATGGGGCTAGGTACTCCCCAAGGCAGTGAGGCAAGAGGTGGTGTTCCAGTTTCACAGGGCATGCAAGGACCATGGTGCATCTCAGACAGAGCCACTTGGGGCTCTGGTCTCCATGCCTGGATCACGGGCTATCCTCTTAACTTTGTTAGTTGAAGCAAAGTTTCCCTCACTCACAGTGCGAGCTGGCCACAGACTTGCTGTCCTCCCATTTCTGTATCCCAGCACTGGCATTACAGGTGTGCACAATGCCAAGCTCCCCTCTTTCAACATGTTCTTCTTCTTTTTTATTTTATGTATCTAAATATTTTGCCTGGTTTGAAGGATGTGTACCATATGTGTGCCTGATGGCCACAGAGGCCATAAGAGGGTGTCAGATCCTCTGGAACTATAGTTACAGACAGTGGTGAGCTACCACTTGGGTTCCAGGAACTGAACCTGGGACGTCCGGAAGTGCCTTTAACCACTAAGCCATCTACCTCTCCAGCCTCAAAATGTTAAGTGGGTTCTAGACCACTGAAAGACCCTGTCTCAAAGAAAAAAAAAAAAAAAACCTAAAAAATGACACTGAGGTTGACCTCTGACCTCCACAAGCACACGCATACACAAATAAATAAAAGTAAAATGTCCAGTGTAGAATGTACTATAGAGACACAAGAAAAGTTGGAGATGATGCTAAATCCACACCCCCCCACACACACACACACACCTGGCAGATATGGCTCTTAGGACAATCCAGCATGTCCTGTCTGTTTTTGCACAGAGCCCTGTCTGTAGCCACAGTTGGTCCTCAGCATGATAGGACCTCTCTACCCACCCACACTCCCTGAGTCTGAATTTGTCAGGGGTTCCTGGCTTCATTGAAATGTCTGGTGCTGATAACCTCCCAGGGAGCAGCCATGATCCCAGCACAGCCCTCGGCAAGGGAGAGCAGGCACTCGCAGGGTTCCCAGCCTCTTCCCTGTTTTTTGTTTGTTTGGTTTGGTTTTTTGTTTTGTTTGTTTTGTTTTGTTTTTTAAACCTCCTCATTGCCATTTTCCTGAGTTTAAAACGAATCACCTTTATCATCCCTAGAGATAGAAAACGACTAAAGCACTTTCCCAAATGGCTCCCCACTTCTCTGAGCCATAGGGATGCCTATTCACTCCTCTGAGCCATAGGCTTCTCACCTGGAAAAGACCTTGCCTGGGACTGCTGAGCCATACAAGCCTCTCACCTTCTGTTCAAAGCTAAGCTTCATGTCAGGACCCCAAAGATGAACTGGGGAGTGAGTCACTGGACCCCTTTACTCTGCCCCTTCCAGTGTAGCCACATTTGAATAAATCTATCTCTGCTTTTTACTCCTGCCTTCCTACCTGCCATACCGGGAAATGGAGTCTGAGCCTGGCTTAGTAGGACTGTCAAAACCCAGGCTCTGCCTCTAATTCCAGCAAGAAGACAGAGTAAGCCGGGCTGTGGTGGTGCACGCCTTTAATCCCAGCACTTGGGAGGCAGAGGCAGAGGCAGGCGGATTTCTGAGTTTGAGGACAGCCTGGTCTACAAAGTGAGTTCCAGAATAGCTAGGGTTATTCAGAGAAACCCTGTCTCAAAAAACCAAAAAAGAAAAAAGAAAAAAAAAAGAAAGAAAAGAAGGAGGAGGAGGAGGAGGAGGAGGAGGAGGAGGAGGAGGAGGAGGAGGAGGAGAAGGAGAAGGAGAAGGAGAAGGAGAAGGAGAAGGAGAAGGAGAAGGAGAAGGAGAAGGAGAAGGAGAAGGAGAAGGAGAAGGAGAAGGAGAAGGAGAAGGAGAAGGAGAAGGAGAAGGAGAAGGAGAAGGAGAAGGAGAAGGAGAAGGAGAAGGAGAAGGAGAAGGAGAAGGAGAAGGAGAAGGAGAAGGAGAAGGAGAAGGAGAAGGAGAAGAAGAAGAAGAAGAAGAAGAAGAAGAAGAAGAAGAAGAAGAAGAAGAAGAAGAAGAAGAAAGAAGAAGAAGAAGATGACGACGACAGAGTGAATTGCAGCCCTGGGTGAGAGGCCGTGGACCCTATCTGACCCTTGGAATTCACAATGCAGGGTCCCAAAGAAGGGGAGGGAGGGCTCTCCCTGGAGAAGAAATCGCTCCATACCTCCCTCTCCCAGTACCCAGGTCCAGGGTACCGGGACCACTGTAGACACCGAGCAGCACCACCCTCCCCAAGGGCTGCTAGACCTACCAGAGCCAGACTGTTTGTCCCAGGACATCCGCCGGAGTCTGAGAGGGCCCAGTGGCTGTTGTCTCTTCTTCAGGGACGTGCAGAGTGAGCAGGAGTCTCAGGACACACATCCTGGTTTCCTGGGGTTGGGGAAGTAGCTCTTCCCTGGTAAGTCCTCCCATCCGCTGCACTGAGCCAAGCTCTAATGACTCCCACCCCAGGAAGGAGTGCCCCAAGAACAGTCCAGTAACCCTGGAAAGCACAGTCCTCTACGTCCCAGCAGTGAACCAAGCAAGTTAACTCAACCTTGCAGCTTCCTGGACACCTAGCTGATCTTCTGCACTCTACCCAGCATTCACCTTTGTCTGTCTAGTCCCCTCATTCACCTTTGTCCCCTCAGTGGGATTCCCCACTGTGCTGTGTCTGTGCACACAGGTCAGCAAAGTGGCAGCCTTGTCTCCCAGGCTCCCTGCACCATCCTTCCTCTCCCTTCTTCCACCATCTCAAAGTGGTTCTGCCAGCTGTTTTGTTATCTGCTCCCTCAACCAACTGAGGAACTCTCCTGCAATGAATGAATGTGTGGATGGATGGATGGATGGATGGATGGATGGATGGATGGATGGACCAGTGTGGGTGGGTGTGCAATATGCTACTGGCCGTACACTCAGCAGTCTTCAGCTGATTCCTCTCTCCTGTGGTCCAGGCCACCAAGCCATGTTTCAGTGCTCTGTTTGGCAAATGCTTTGCCTTCAAAGGAGCCATAATACCCGGTAGTGCCAGAATGACTGCCCTGCTGATCACTTGGAGCTGGCCATTCACGAAGTCCACACTCCACAGCTATCGTCTTAGAGGTGACTGATGTCTTCGTTGGTTAGTTGGTTGGTTGGTTGGTTGTTTAATCGTCCAGACAGTCTCACATAGCCAAAGCTGTCCTCCAGCTTCCAACTCTCTAATACTGGGCATATGTGTGTGCCACTACACCATATTTATGTTGTGTTATAGAAAGAATACGACTTTGTAGTCCAGTGACCTCAGACTTGGTATGTAGCTCAGGCTGTCATTTGAATTTACCATCCACCTGTCCCTGAGGTTACAGGCCCATGTCAGCACTGGGCTTAGGGTGGCTTTGGTCCTTCAGACAAGAGAAGTGAACATGAACTTAGATATTTGTCTTTCTCTTGAGTCCACAGACTATCAGACTGGAGGGCAAGACCTGATGGGTTTTCTCTCAGACAAAGGAGGACCAGACCTTACATGACGCTAAACACCAGTTATCAGAGAATAAGGCTCAGGGAGTGTTCCACAAGAGCCCAGAGCCTGCTTCCCTCCCAGAGATCAACTAAAGTTCTAGGGCCTCACCCACCCCTCTCTTTGCTTATTTAAACCTAATTTTAGAAGCAGCATCCATGTATAGAAGTCAGCTAGCTTTCCCCAATGCTGGTGTCACATAAACACAGCAAGAGAGCTAATGACTGTAAATGAACACTGACCCAGACTATCACCTAACCGTGATATGTGTCACAGTTTGGATATGGTTTGTCCATGTCCCATATTATATTCTGCATATTTAGTCCCCAGGGTGGCTGTGGGAAGAAGGAGGGACCTTAAGAAATAGGTCTCAGGGGAGGCAGTGACCTTAGAGGGCTTTGGTGCTGGAAGGTTTCAAGCACGGGCTGTTACTGAATCAGTTCAGTTGTCTGGGCTGTTGCTCCTGCTTCCTGCCTGGCCATCTGGTAAGTTCTCAGTACTTTCATGCCATCTGCCTTGAAGCCTCTCACCAGAGTAGGTCAGATGCTGGCCCCACACACTTGAACCCCCTGAACACTAAGCTAAGTCAACTTATTTCCTTTAAAAAAAACAATGTGTGTATGTTTGTGTGTGTGTATGTGTGTATATGTGTGTGTATGTGTGTGCATGTATGTGTGTTTGTGTGTGTGTGATGTGTGTGTATGTATGTGTGTTTGTGTGTATATGTGTGTATGTATGTGTGTGTATGTGAGTATGTATGTGTATGTATGTATGTGTGTATATGTGTGTGTTTTTGTATAAGTATGTGTGTTTGTGTGTGTATATGTGTATGTATGTGTGTATATGTGTGTGTTTTTGTATAAGTATGTGTGTTTGTGTGTGTATATGTGTATGTATGTGTGTATATGTGTGTGTGTTTGTGTATAAGCATGTGTGTATGTGTGTGTTTGTGTGTATATGTGTGTCTGTATGTATATTGTGTGTTTGTATGTATGTGTGTGTGTGTGTATGTGCATGTGCATATGTGCATGTGTGCAGGTGAGGTCAGAGGACAACTTGTGAGACTGTTTTCTCCTTCCACCATGTGGGTTCCAGAGGTCAGAATCAGGCTGTCAGGCTTGGCAGCAAGCACCCTTACCCACTGAGCTTTCCTACCGGCCATCAACCTCTTTCTTGATAAAGTATTAGCCACTGGTATTTTGTTAGCACAACATGAAATGGACTAATGAACGTATTTGATTCCAGTTTCACCAACTGTCTATTGATGGCTGAGGATCTAAACCAGGATCCCATGTGGCCTTTCTTGAGTTTCCTTAGCCATGGTCTTGCTTTGTCTTGTCTAGCCTTGGTGGTTTTAAAGAATACTGGCCAGGTCGTCTGTAGAGTTTTATGTTCCCACAATGACTTAGAAGCGGAGTAGGCTCTCCTTTTTTTGTGCAGATCATTATAGACTGGGTTTTTTTGTTTTTGTTTTTGTTTTTTTTTTTTTTTTTTTTTTTTTTTTTTTTTTTTTGCTTCTGTGACTGTCATAACTCATCTTGTTGGCCCAGCTGTCTCCACCCCTGTTTAAATATCTCAACACATCTGTATCCTGTCCAGCTGCATGGTGGCCGGAGGCTGTCATCTGGCCTGTGTGTCCCTCCCCAGCTGTGGAACCTCAAAAGACACACTCTCTGGAGTGTAGCAAAGGTGGCTGGGGACGTTCACAGCTCTGCATGGGCAGCCAAGTTTCCATAGAACTCACCAAAGCTTCTTCCCAGCAAGGTTGGCCTTCCCCGAAATGGGTGGGCTACAGGGAAGCGTCATCGATCCAGAGACAGGGAGGAGAAGTCAGGCAGCCCAGGGGTCAGACACTGGCAGCACTGGAAGCCCATAAGGAACTGGAGGGAACTAGCTAAGGGACTCTGACCCCGGGAGAGACCTAACATTACAGTTGGAAGGGTGAGCGACGTAGCTAGGAGGCTCAGGAAGGAGGGATGGCCACTTGGAAGGCAGATGTACCTTAATCAACACTACAAAGGTGAGAGGATAATTAGTCCTTTAACGAGATGAGACACCAGACCTCTCCTTTGCCAGAATCCCCACCTCCCTAACGTACATACGTCTGATGTCTGTCCATCCTTACTGGCTGAAGCATCATGAGGTTCTCGCCTTGATAAGGTGCCAGTTTTCTGATGTCTTTGTTCTGTCTTCCTGACTCTGGCTGAAACCTATGTAGGCTTTCTCCATACTCTTCTCTAAAGCTGCTTCCCTGCCGGGTCTGGTCTGACCCCGGTGTGGGCCTGAGGAGGAAGGAGGGGACAGCCTGACTTTTTCTCTTCCTGCTTCCTCCCCTTCAGGCACCTGCTGAAATTTGCAGCTTACCTGCCCTGCAGAGTTCATTTTAAACGCTAATAGAATTGTCTTTGAGCGACCATGTGACTCGCTCTAAAATTCTTTTATTAATGAAACTAAGAACCCCTCCAGAAAGCCCCAAATTTCCCCATATCAGCCTCATGTCCCAGGCCCTTCCTCTGCCCTTGAGCCCTGTGTCCCCTCCCAATGCCACCAGCCTCAAGCCCTGAGTCCTTTGTTTCCGTCCCCCTCTGCCAAGCCCCTGGAGTGATGACCAGGAAATCCACATGGACAGCTGGCAGCACTTGCCCAAATTCCTACAACACTGAGAGGAAGTGTTCTCCACCCCAGAGATGGTTACCAGCTGTTCTATGCCAGCCATTACAAGGCCAGCCAGTGAGTCCAAAATGGAGCTCAGAGCGAAGCTATGTGGGCGTAGGCTTCGTTCTAGAGGCTTTCTGGAGACCCCCTGCTTCTCTCTTCTGCAGAGCCCAGAGTGTTAACCCAGGAACCTTTGGCTGTAGCCAACCTTCATGTCTCCTACCACACAGCTCCATCTCCCACTTCCTGCCTCGTAAACTCTTCAGATCTTCCTGAACCCCAGTTCAGATTCCTCTCAAGGTCTAGGGCAGCCCAACTACTACTACTCAGGTGTAGATGGTTCCCTACTAAGCTACAAGTAGCTTCTAGTCAGGTGCCTTGTTCTTTGCACAGCATGCCTGGCAATGCCCCCACGTGGGGCAATCTGAAGTCTGCAACAGCTTGCCTGTGCTCAGCAAGCGAGTGTTTGGCCCAGGAGCCCTGGTTGGGCCTGCCTCATCCTCTGCCTCTCTCTCCTTTTCCCTTCTTCCTGGGGTGAGTTCAGTCCATCCTCACTAAGCAGATGAGAATCATCTGGTCTTCCTCCACTCTGGGCTCCTAACCCCACAACTGTCCATCAAGAGAAGACACTGAGTGAGCACCCACCTTTACTCACACTGGTAAGATGTCTGCTGGCTACGCAGTGGCCCTCTCGGGCCTTCTGACCTCTCTCTTCAGCACATCCAGTCACTCCTGGAGCTCTGGACTGTAAGGAAAAAGGAGTTGCTTCTTCTGAGGGAAGGATATATAACCCTTCCCACAGTTCTCAGCCTCTTGTCTTGGTTCAGTTTTTTTTTCTTCTTTTGTTTATCAAAATATCTCCCGGTACTAGGGAGACTGCTCAGTAGGTAAAGGGCCTGCCTTGCAAGCAGAGGGCCTGAGTTTGATACCTGAAACCCAGGTAAAGAAAAGGCAAATATGGCAACACATGCTTGCGGGAGACAGCTGCCAACTCGTGCAGCCCCAGACACAGCAGCGGCCTCTCCTGGAGCCCCGGCCAGCCTAGCCTAATGGAGGAGTCTCGGGCAAATGGGAGACCCCGTCTCAAAATAAATCAGATGGTGTTCCCGATGTACACACATGCACACGCTTACAAATGCCAATGGGAGCCCTTAGTGGGCACTCTCTGCTAGAGCTCTTGGGATAGTCCAGGCTTCTCCAGAATGTGTGTTCCCAGGGATCAGGGAGAGGAAGTCACACCCGACCACTGCACCTTCTCCCTCTCTGCGTGACTGTTTAGCTCTTTGCTCCTCCCTCTTCCCAGTCCTCCTAGCTCAGATCTGGTCACTCCTCCAAGACAGAACATTCCACTTGTTCTCTTGAAGATCCAGCTGCATAGCCCAGCCGGATGGGCGCACACTTGTAACCCTGAGGGATAATCCCATGAGGAGTTTGCCGTCATCCTCAGCTACATAGCAAGTTTGAGGCCAGCCTGGTCCCTGTCTCACGGAAAACTAAAACTTGGGGGGCGGGGAGGGGGAGCTGGAAAGATGATAAGAGTGCTTGTTGCTCTACCAGAGGACCTGAGTTCAGTTCCCAGTGCCCACAGCTGGTGGCTCACAAACTCCAGGTGCGGAGGATCCAATGCCCTCTTCTGGGTCCCTTGGACACTTGTTTATACAGACACTCACATTCACACATTGTTAAGAACAAAATTACAGGGGGCTGGAGAGTTGACTCAGCGGTTAAGAGCACTGACTGCTCTTCCGGAGGTCCTGAGTTCAAATCCCAGCAACCACATGGAGGCTCACAACCATCTGTAATGGGATCCGAAACCCTCTTCTGGTGTCTGAAGACAGCTACAGTGTACTTACATGTAATAAAAAAATGAATATTTTTTAAAAGAATAAAATTACAAATATTTAACAACAAACAAACAAGTAGTAGACATTCCAACATGTGCTACGGTGTCCACCCTGCGAGGCAGGTGTTTTGGATGCTGTTGTGTCTGGTATGCAGGGCTCGTCCGGGCATCTCTTTGTCAGTGCACCAGGGATAGTGGTGTCTGTCCCTGGCAGCAGTCACATCCTGGCTTGGGCCCTGAGAACCTGTCTTTGGCAGCTGTCTGCTCTCCTGTATAGTGAGACTCCTATGCAGCCTGACGCAGGGTGGCAACCAGTGGCTGTCAGCTCTCAGCTGCCAGTTTCTTTACTCAGAATTGTTTTCAATGCTCTCAAGGCCAATTCCCAGAGGAACTGAAGACACTGGATGCTAATGAATCATTGGCAACAAGATAAGCTCTTCACCTTCTTACCCACTGTCCACACAAACCACAGCTCCCTCCTCAAGGAGCCAAATGTGAGCAGCTGTGGCTCAGGACCATGGATTCCTGTTGCTTGGATATGGTTTGATGAATGGTTACAAACAGTTACAGGACAAAGGAAGTCATAAAACAAGGCACTTTTCAAACACCTCGGTAGAAACATCAGGTAGACCTACCAGTGCAGAGGAGGGACTCTCTGTTGTGGGTCTCATATACTAGCTGGTAACATTCTTAGCTATTAGCTATTATGTCGTTTTCAAAAGGATTAACCTGACAGTCACAAAGATCATAGGTCAGCTGCAGGGGTGGGCAATGAATGGCTGCTAGGAAGCTAAGAATAGCCCAAGATAAGTCGGCTCTGGATCTGCAACATCCCAACTCTCCATTAAGTTCTGATCCTCAAAGACTTTTCATGAGCCAGAGCCCAGATGAAAAGGAAGAACGGACTTTAGCCCAGTACTTGGGCTGGAAGCACACTGTGTTAAGGATATAGGCCCCTTGCCTGCTCTTCTCTCAGCTCCATTTCAGAACGAAGAAAATTACAGAGACATTAGATCATTCAGATTACAGCACTTGGATCTGGACCTAACTACTCTAACCTCACCCTTAGCCTCCACCCAGCTGGTTGTCTGCACCCTGTTCTGAATCCAAACATGTATCCTCTCCCTGTGTCTGCGTGCTGTGGATGCACGTCTGCATGGTTTGTTCATGTGCGGAAGCTCCAGGCCGACGTTGGGGGGTCCCCCTCCACCATTCTCACCCACGTTCATTGATGCAGGTCTCCCACTTGAGCCCAAGCTCCCCAGTGCAGGAAAGCCAGCTAGCGAGTTTGCTCCTGGGAGCCTGTCTCTGCTTTCTGAGTGGAAACGTTTCCTGCTGTAACCATTTAGCTGAAAAGATGTGACTTAAAGGAGTCTGGGCTCAGGGAGGCACAGTGGCAGGAGCCAGAAGTCCCAGTGTGGTGGCAATCATGAAGGAGAGAGTGGACAAGAAATGGGACCTAGCTATCAAACCTCAGGGCCTGGCCAAAACGGGGCCTCCAGCTGGAGTCTGAGCATGAGCCCGTAGAGACATTTCATGTTCAAACCACCCCTGCAGTTCAGGACGTACGTACCCCATCAAACCCATTCCTCGGGTTGCCACCCTAAAGGAGTCAGTTGAGAAAACATCCCGTCCCTTCCCTCGTCAAGCGGTGGGTTGCAGGAGCTCTAGCTGCGCTACCCAGATCACGTGACCCACGGGAACTGGGGAGCAGGGCAAGGAAATGGTCCGTGGTAGGGAAGGCTATGCCAGGACAGGCTTCTGGGAGCAGGGACTGGGTGTGGGCTTGGAATCTGGCAAAGGGGGAGGACATGACAGCTGTGAGGCCGCGTGCCGGTTTATCTGACGTATCTTTCTAGAAAATACAACCTCCGGGAGTTGAAGGTTTCTTGACATTTCAAAAGGCTCTTAAGCACTTGTCCAATTAAAGCCCCCAGCAAGAACCTCACTTAACCACCCAGCTGACTTCATCTGGCCCTTTGCTTCAGAGGTCAGAGAGTCTGGCACGAAGGCTACAGACACTACAACACTACATGGAGGGACGGACGGGAACAAGTGAGGGGAGGTGGCCTGCTTCACTCATGGCGTGTGTGGGGGGGGAATGCTTTTGATGCCTCCTCCCCCCCCCCCTATCTCCATCCCCCGCCCCTGTCCTGGCACACCTGGAAAAAGAAACCAGGGCATGGTTCCTCTGCGTTCCGGAACACACACCACTGTTTTCACATTTGCAGAGCTGGCTGCGACTCTGCCCCTACTTTCCTAAGTCTCTTCTGCGCAGGCAGCGGCCTAAGTCTTGAAATGCTGTCCAGGAATGAGTGAGCATTGATATGATCCCTGGGTTGTTTTGTTTTTTGTTTTTCCAAGATTCTACATGCTCGCTGCTGGCCTCAGTGTCTGGTCAGGGTTACAGGCCACAGGGACCCTGAGAACTCACTCCCTAAGGTGAAGGTGGCTCCCCTCTCCTAACCTGTGACTGGACCAGCCCCTGCAATCATGGGCATGCTATGTGACAAGCTGTCATGCCACCTGTGGTGTGTGTCACTGTTTGAACTTTCTCTAACCAACCAACGTGTGACATCTTGAAACTTAAACACTTAGTCAACCTAACCCCAGCTTATGGAAGAATAGTAAAACCGCAGCTTGATGTTAACCCCCCCCCCAATGAGATATGATAATAAAAATACGCTTGTCTATGCACCACTTTAAGTCTTCACAGAGGCAGCCAATTCCCTTCACACAAAAAAAGAGACTTGGCCTTGGCACAGTCCTGCTGTCCCTGGGGCTGTGGAGATGTCTCGGACAGTGAAACATTTCCCATACAAGCACACTCAGGTAAAAAGCCAAGTGTGGTGCTGCATGCTGGAAGTAATCTCAGCTTTTGAAACAGGAGCTCACTGTGTTGGGAGCCAACTCTTAGCAGAAAGCGGCTCTCATCTCTGCAGCCATCTCGGGCTATTTATTTACAGGTGGAACTTTTCTACCCTGACGAGAGACTTGTTTTTCCTAGCATGATGTTTCTGCAAGAAGCCCACCATAGCTGAACACTCTGATAACATCTTGTATTTCTCCTATACATCCTGGACCTGTGATTGTCTCTAGCTGCACTCCCCAGCCAGTGCATATATACCCATAGTTGCCTTCCAATAAAAAAGACTTGAGACATGAGACTTGAGCAGATAGCCTGTGTTGTCTCCATTCTTCGCATCTCTTGCCCCTCAGTCCCCATTCTCTCTCTCTCTTGCAGACAATGTTGACTGACCTGAGAACCAGGTCATCACTGTGTAGCCCAGGATCCTTGGACTTCACTAGACAAACCAGTGAGCTCCACCTGGATATAGGGGCACTCCATCCCCCATCCTTCTCTCTCTCTCTCTCTCTCTCTCTCTCTCTCTCTCTCTCACACACACACACACACACACACACACACACACACACACAGGGGCATGGGGTTATCTAACCCTCTCTGTCTACCTCCCCAGTGACATTATGACTAACTTTACATGTGGGGTGTGTTAGTCACTCCTTCTTAAGAATGAAGATTTGCACTAGGATTTGATAGAATCAGGTCTTCAACCTAAAACATTTTGTGACCAAGCCTGTGTGCCTAACTACTGCGCTTTACCATCCCCCTGAAGCTGCCTGTCCCCACGGTCAGCACTACAGCCTTGTCATGAGTTATAGGGACTTCTGGGTCTCTCTTCAAAGGAAAGAATTCAATAAAACGGCACAGGTAGTATCAAGAAAACTTTTACTAAGCAAAGCAAACACCCCAAAGAGAGATTGGAGTAAGTTTCCCAAGGTAGGAAGCTTACTCAGGGGGTTCTGCATTGTGAACTTATTTACTGCTTTAATGCTGCTGACATCTCAGGTTGACCTCGAGATAGTACTAGCAGATGGTCCTTGTCTTAGTTAGGGTTTTACTGCTGTGAACAGACACCATGACCAAGGCAAGACTTATAAAAAACAACATTTAATTGGGGTTGGCTTACAGGTTCAGAGGTTCAGTCCATTATCATCAAGGTGAGACCATGGCAGTATCCAGGCAGGCATGGCACAGGAGGAGCTGAGAGTTCTGTGTCTTCATCCAAAGGCTGCTAGTGGAAGACTGACTTCCAGGCAACTAGGGTGAGGATCTTATACCCACACCCACAGTGACACACCCATTCCAACCAGGTCACACCTATTCCAACAAGGCCACACCTTCAGATGGTGCCACTCCCTGGTCCAAGGATATACAAACCATCACGGTCCTTTACCCTCCCAATTCATGGTGGACCAGGTCTCTCTTTTAGGGTATTTCTTCCCATAATCCTCTAGAGAAGCCTCCAAGAGAATGTCAAAACCACAGCACAAATGACACAATGAAGTCGAGTCACGAAAGACTAGTCTGCGCAGGTGAGAGTGTGGACTACAGAAGCTACACAGCTTCTGGGACAGGCAGAAGTGACACAGCTTCTGGTGCAGACCCCATTTCGGGCTCCAGACATCCGAGCACCTTCCCTGCCAGAGGAGAGGTGTCCGCCCCATCCAGGAGGGCTTTGCTGGAGCACCTGGGGGAGCCATCTTGGTTCCCAGGTCCCTCAGAGACTAGTCTGTGCAGGTGAGAGTGTGGGCTACAGAAGCTACACAGCTTCTGGGACAGGTCCTGTTTCGGGCCTTCATCTTCGGCCAGAAGGCAGGTCCGAACGCCAGATATCTGTGCACCTTCCCTGCAAGAGGAGAGCTTGCCTGCAGAGAGTACTCTGACCACTGAAACTCAGGAGAGAGCTAGTCTCCCAGGTCTGCTGACAGAGGCTAACAGAATCACGGGAGGAACAAGCTCTAACCAGAGACAATTATAACAACTAACTACAGAGATTACCAGATAGAGAAAGGCAAGGATAACAATCTTACTAACAGAAACCAAGACCACTCACCATCATCAGAACCCAGCACTCCCACCTCAGCCAGTCCTGAATACCCCAACACACCTGAAAAGCTAGACTCAGATTTAAAAGCATGATGATGGTAGAGGACATCAAGAAGGACTTTAATAACTCACTTAAAGAAATACAGGAAAACACTGCTAAAGAGATAGAAGTCCTTAAAGAAAAACAGGAAAACACAACCAAACAGGTGATGGAATTGAACAAAACCATACAAGACCTAAAAAGGGAAGTAGAAACAATAAAGAAAACCCAAAGTGAGACAACACTGGAGATAGAAACCCTAGGAAAGAAATCTGGAACCATAGATGCAAGCATTAGCAACAGAATACAAGAGATGGAAGAGAGAATCTCAGGTGCAGAAGATTCCATAGAGAACATGGGCACAACAATCAAAGAAAATGCAAAATGCAAAAAGATCGTAACTCAAAACATCCAGGAAATCCAGGACACAATGAGAAGATCAAACCTAGGGATAATAGGAGTAGATGAGAATGAAGATTTTCAACTTAATGGGCCAGCAAATATCTTCAACAAAATTATAGAAGAAAACTTCCCAAACCTGAAGAAAGAGATGCCCATGAACATACAAGAAGCCTACAGAACTCCAAATAGATTGGACCAGAAAAGAAATTCCTCCTGACACGTGATAATCAAAACAACAAATGCACTAAATAAAGATAGAATATTAAAAGCAGTAAGGGAAAAAGGTCAAGTAACATATAAAGGCAGGCCTATTAGAATTACACCAGATGTCTCACCAGAGACTATGAAAGCCAGAAGATCCTGGACAGATGTTATACTAAGAGAACACAAATGCCAGCCCAGGCTACTATGCCCAGCCAAACTCTCAATTACCATAGATGGAGAAATCAAAGTATTCCATGACAAAACCAAATTCACACAATATCTTTCCACGAATCCAGCTCTTCAAAGGATAATAACAGAAAAAAAACAATACAAGGATGGAAACTATATCCTAGAAAAAGCAAGAAAGTAATCAATCCTTCAACAAACCTTAAAGAAGACAGCCACAAGAACAGAATGCCAACTCTAACAACAAAAATAATAGGAAGCAACAATTACTTTTCCTTAATATCTTTTAATAGCAATGGACTCAATTCCCCAATAAAAAGACATAGACTAACAGTCTGGCTACACTAACAGGACCCAACATTTTGCTGATTATAGGAAACCCACCTCAGAGAAAAAGACAGACACTAGATCAGAGTGAAAGGCTGGAAAACAATTTTCCAAGCAAATGGCCTGAAGAAACAAGCTGGAGTAGCCATTCTAATATCGAATAAAATCGACTTCCAACCCAAAGTTATCAAAAAAGACAAGGATGGGCACTTCATACTCATCAAATGTAAAATCTTCCAAGAGGTACTCTCAATTCTGAATATCTATGCTCCAAATGCAAGGGCAGCCACATTCATTAAAGAAACTTTAGTAAAGCTCAAAGCACACATTGCACCTCACACAATAATAATGGGAGACTTCAACACATCACTTTCATCAATGGACAGATCGTGGAAACAGAAACTAAACAGGGACACAGTGAAACTAACAGAAGTTGTGAAACAAATTGATTTAACAGATATCTACAGAACATTTTATCCTAAAACAAAAGGATATGCCTTCTTCTCAGTACCTCATGGTACCTTCTCCAAAATTGACCATATAATTGGTCACAAAACAGGCCTCAACAGATACAAAAATATTGAAATTGTCCCATGCATCCTATCAGATCACCATGGACTAAGGCTGATCTTCAATAACAACATAAATAATAGAAAGCCAACATTCACGTGGAAACTGAACATCACTCTCCTCAATGATACCTTAGTCAAGGAAGAAATAAAGAAAGAAATTAAAGACTTTTTAGAGTTTAATGAAAAGAAAGCCACAACATGCCCAACTTATGGGACACAATGAAAGCATTTCTAAGAGGAAAACTCATAGCTCTGAGTGCCTCCAAAAAGAAACTAGAGAGAGCACACACTAGCAGCTTGACAACACACTTAAAAGCTCTAGAACAAAAGGAAACAAATTCACCCAAGAGGAGTAGACAGCAGGAAATAATCAAACTCAGGGGCAAAGTCAACCAAGTGGAAACAAGAAGAACTATTCAAAGAATCAATCAAATGAGGAGCTGGTTCTTTGAGAAAATCAACAAGATAGATAAACCCTTAGCCAGACTCACTAGAGGGCACAGGGACAGCATCCTAATTAACAAAATTAGAAATGAAAAGGGAGACAAAACAACAGATCCTGAAGAAATGCAAAACACCATCAGATCCTTCTACAAAAGGTTGTACTCAACAAAACTGGAAAACCTGGATGAAATGGACAAATTTCTAGACAGATACCAGGTACCAAAGTTAAATCAGGATCAGATTAATGACCTAAACAGCCCTATATCTCCTAAAGAAATAGAAGCAGTCATTAATAGTCTCCCAACCAAAAAAAGCACAGGACCAGACCTTCAAAGATGATCTAATTCCAGTTCTTCTGAAACTATTCCACAAAATAGAAACAGAAGGTACTCTACCCAATTCATTCTATGAAGCCACAATTACTCTGATACCTGAACCACATAAAGACCCAACAAAGATAGAGAACTTCAGACCAATTTCCCTTATGAATATCAATGCAAAAAATACTCCATAAAATTCTCGCTAACCGAATCCAAGAACACATCAAAACAATCATCCATCCTGAAAAAGTAGATTACATTCCAGGGATGCAGGGATGGTTTAATATACGGAAATCCATCAACGTAATCCACTATATAAACAAACTCAAAGACAAAAACCACATGATCATCTCGTTAGATGCTGAGAAAATCATCTCATTTCATTTGACAAAATCATTTGACAAAATCCAACATCCATTCATGATAAAAAGTCTTAGAAAGGTCAGGAATTCAAGGCCCATACCTAAACATGATAAAAAGCAATCTACAGCAATCCAGTAGCCAACATCAAAGTAAATGGTGAGAAACTGGAAGCAATCCCACTAAAATCAGGGACTAGACAAGGCTGCCCACTTTCTCTCTACCTATTCAATATAGTACTTTAAGTCCTAGCCAGAGCAATTAGACAACAAAAAGAGATCAAGGGGATACAAATTGGAAAGGAAGAAGTAAAAATATCACTATTTGCAGATGATATGATAGTATATCTAAGTGACCCTAAAAATTCCACCAGAAAACTCCTAAACCTATAAACAGCTTCAGTGAAGTAGCTGGATATAAAATTAACTCAAACAAGTCAATGGCCTTTCTCTACACAAAGGATAAAGGCTGAGAAAGAAATCAGGGAAACAACACCCTTCACAATAGTCACAAATAATATAAAATACCTTGGTGTGACTCTAACTAAGGAAGTGAAAGATCTGTATGATAAGAACTTCAAGTCTCTGAAGAAAGAAATCAAAGAAGATTTCAGAAGATGGAAAGATTTCCCATGCTCATGGATTGGCAGGATTAATATAGTAAAAATGGCTATCTTGCCAAAAGCAATCTACAGAGTCAATGCAATCCCCATCAAAATTCCAACTCAATTCTTTAGAGAATTAGAAAGGGCAATTTGCAAATTCATCTGGAATAACAAAAAACCTAGGATAGCAAAAACTCTTCTCAATGATAAAAGAACCTCTCGTGGAATCACCATGCCTGACCTAAAGCTGTACTACAGAGCAATTGTGATAAAAACTGCATGGTTACTGGTAATAGCGACAGACAAATAGACCAATGGAATAGAATTGAAGACCCAGAAATGAACCCACACACCTATGGTCACTTGATCTCGACAAGGGAGCTAAAATCATCCAGTGGAAAAAAGACAGCATTTTCAACAAATGGTGCTGGCCCAACTGGTGGTTATCATCTAGAAGAATGTGAATTGATCCATTCTTATCTCCTTGTACTAAGGTCAAATCTAAGTGGATTAAGGAACTCCACATAAAACCAGAGACACTAAAACTTATAGAGGAGAAAGTGGGGGAAAGCCTCGAAGATATGGGCACAGGAGAAAAATTCCTGAATAGAACAGCAATGGCTTGTGCTGAAAGATGGAGAATCGACAGATGGGACCTCATAAAATTGCAAAGCTTCTGTAAGGCAAAAGACACTGTCAATAAGACAAAAAGGCCACCAACAGATTGGGAAAGGATCTTTACCTATCCTAAATCAAATAGGGGACTAATATCCAATATATATATATATATGTATATATATAAAGAACTCAAGAAGGTGGACTCCAGAAAATCAAATAACCCCATTAAAAATGGGGCTCAGAGCTAAAGAATTCTCACCTGAGGAATACCGAATGGCTGACAAGCACCTGAAAAAATGTTCAGCATCCTTAATCATCAGGGAAATGCAAATCAAAACAACCCTGAGATTCCACCTCACACCAGTCAGAATGGCTAAGATCAAAAATTCAGGTGACAGCAGATGCTGGCGAGGATGTGGAGAAAGAGGAACACTCCTCCATTTTTGGTGGGATTGCAAGCTTGTACAACCACTCTGGAAATCAGTCTGGTGGTTCCTCAGAAAATTGGATATAGTACTACCGGAGGATCCCACAATACCTCTCCTCGGCATATATCCAGAAGATGTTCCAACTGGTAAGAAGGACACATGCTCCACTATGTTCATAGCAGCCTTATTTATAATAGCCAGAAGCTGGAAAGAACCCAGATGTCCCTCAACAGAGGAATGGATACAGAAAATGTGGTACATTTGCACAATGGGGTACTACTCAGCTATTAAAAAGAATGAATTTATGAAATTCCTAGGCAAATGGTTGGAACTGGAGGGCATCATCCTGAGTGATGTAACCCAGTCACAAAAGAACTCACATGATTTGTGCTCACTGATAAGTGGATATTAGCCCAGATACTTAGAATACCCAAGATACAAGATACAATTTACAAAACACATGAAACTCAAGAAGAAGGAAGACCAAAGTTTAGACACTTTGCCCCTTCTTAGAATTGGGAACAAAACACCCATGGAAGGAGATACAGAGACAAAGTTTGGAGCTGAGACGAAAGGATGGACCATCTAGAGACTACCACATCTGGGGATCCATCCCATAATCAGCCTCCAAATGCTGACACCACTGCATATGCCAGCCAGATTTTACTGAAAGGACCCTGATATAGCTGTCTCTTGTGAGGCTATGTCAGTGCCTGACAAACACAGAAGTGGATGCTCACAGTCAGCTATTGGATGGAGCACAGGGCCCCCAATGGAGGAGGGACTAATATCCAATATATATAAAGAACTCAAGAAGGTGGACTCCAGAAAATCCCAAGGAGCTGAGGGGGTCTGCAACCCTATAGGTGGAACAACAGTATGGACTAACCAGTACCCCCAGAGCTTGTGTCTCTAGCTGCATATGTAGCAGAAGATGGCCTAGTCGGCCATCATTGGGAAGAGAGGCCCCTTGGTCTTGCAAACTTTATATGCCTCAGTACAGGGGAACGCCAGGGCCAAGAAGTGGGAGTGGGTGAGTAGGGGAGTAGGGGGGGAGTATGGGGGACTTTTGGGATAGCATTTGAAATGTAAATGAAGAAAATACCTAATAAAAAAATAAAATAAAACCAAAAAAAAAAAAAAGAAAAAGAATAAAAGAAGTCAAGTCACAAGGATGGGATAAGGCCTGTGGGAACATCCCAACTGCAACCTCCAGGTTGTTTACCCACAAGAGGTTATATGAGCATCAGGAGGGCTGCCTTCATTGCACAGCCATAGCCTCGCTTATTCATGGCCAACTGCTTGGAGATTGCTTAGGGTCTGTGGTTGATCTCATGACTGTCTGTTGGTTAGGACAGCGAGGCTGTGCCAGGAAGGGTGGGGTCAGTGTTTACAAACTGCTGACAGGCTGCACAAACAGAAAAATGGGACTCACTTCCTGCCCATGCAGCTCATTCAGAAATCCATCATGACTAAGGGACACTGCCCTTCCCAGACGGGGGCTCCTGGAAGGGAGAATTGTGTCTTGTTTTTCTGAGGTACTCTGAGTCCACAGTGGCCCATTGGATACACTGAAGCCTCAGGAAGTGTCTGGGACCTTGCTGATAAACATGAGTCCCACACTGTGTTCACTGTCTGTCGGATGATGGACCGGGTTTCCAGTGACACAGGGCAAGGGAAACAAGTTGGAGGTGACAGAAAGAATCTGGATCCACACCTGGCATACAAAAGGTCTGGGGACTTGGAAGCAGGATTACATCTCCTCGTCACTCCTTCATTTGGAATATGACCCCACAGTTTGTCAGCACTAAAGCTGAATTTCATATCCCGTCAACAGACATCACCCATGACTTCCTGGAAAATCTCTGTTTCCCAGAACTACTGGTGTATCTTGAATTTAGAACACTAGTAAACATACAAAGGGCTGGGAGATGTCTCAGTGGTTAAAGTCCTTTCTGAACAAGCGTGAGGACCTGAGTTCATACAAAGAGCTGGGTGCTGGGGGCCTGAGGGCTAGTTAAGAGCATTGGCTGCCCTTCCAAGATCCGAGACTCCCAGCATGCACACAATGGCTCACAACTGTCTGTAACTCTAGTTCTAGGAGATATGGTGCAGTTATACATGCAAGCATAAAAATTAAAATAAAAAAAAAAAAAAGATGAGTGGGCGGCACCCATCTGTAATTCTATTGCTGAGGAGAGACAGGCAGATCCCTGGAGTTTGCTGCCCTCTAGCCGAGCTGGTGAATGCCAGGTTCACCGTGGACACATGTGTACACCCACACACAAATACACATAGACACAACATACAGTGTACCACAGTTTCTTAAAGTTGTGGCGACTGAGCCAGATTCTTTTTGGATCCCTACAATTTCGACAGGCTCCCCGATTCAAACATTCCAGAGATTTGAGCCAGAACAAGGTCATGAAACCAAATGTTCCTGAAGACGAAGAGTTCTCTGTTTAAATCCAGACCACACTCCTGCTCAGACCAAGGCCCCCTGCAGAAGCCTGTTTAATTTCTTTTGGGTTTTTATTTTTATATGTATACATGTGCTTATGCACATGTGTTCACGTGCTCAGGTAACCACGGAAGCCAGAAACGAGCTTCCGCCCTGCCCCCTGCCCCTGAGCGGAAGCCACCGGGAGTCATGAGCCACTTGACCTGGGTGTTAAGAGCTGAAGTCAAACCGTCTGGAAGTGCGCCTAACAGCTGAGCCATCTCTCCAGCCCATCAGCAAGGAAGAGACCAGCGCCCTCTACTGGGAGCACGTCTAAGAATCTGTAACATCCTAATAGCATCCACTCCCCAAGTGGCTGGGTTCCAGGGCCATTTTCATTTCCCCAAGGAAGTTTGCAGGCTCATTACCAGAGGCTGGGACATCTTGTGGGGCACATGCCTATGCCCACATAATGGGTACACCTTAACTCAATGCGCCTCTCCTCACGCTCCCACATCCTTCATGTTACACATTCCTTCTTGGCAATGCAAGATTCCCTCTCCCCTTGCTTACTGGGAGTCAGAGACAGCCTGACTACAGGGCAACTCCCCCTTCCTCTGAGACCTAAAAGAAACCCACACTTTGCCTTGAGGGTCTGAACTCTCATTGGAGCCTCCACTACGTCCGTGGTGCTAAACTAATAAATCTCTTACTAGACAGGATAATCTGACTCAGTGTCCCACCTCAACCCCAAACCAGAGACCTTTCACTCTGTGGCCCAAAACAGCCAACCAATACGCAGTCTGTGGCAGGGAGGATTGCATCTGAGGTAGTTTGGAAGTGAGAGAAAGTTTTATAGAGGTCACCACATGAGGAGTTTGGGGAAGACGCTAAAGCCTGCTGCACTAGTCATCTTTGCAAAGGCCTGAAAGAGGGGAGAGCTGTGGACGAGGCAGTTGCCAACAAACGACTGGGTAGTCTGAGTGGGCACTCCTGGGCTCTCTGTATGGTCAAGATCCACCCTGCAGGATCTCACTTCACCTCCTGCACCTGAGGTGACTCCTTTGGCATCCGCACACAGTGCCAGGAACCTTCTGAGTGGTTGTGCCTAGTGCACCACGGTGCCTCACAATGCACTGCCTCTCTCTCTGCAGGCTGCAGCTGCTCCAGGGCCTCGATGCTCTCTGACGTACATCTAGGCTTGTCTTGTCCTATCCATTTGACGTGTCTGTAGTTTGTCAACTCCTCTAGAGTCGTGTGACTTACAAAGACATTATCAGAATTTTAGGATCAAAGCCTAGCTCTGGATGTCCCAATAACGTAGTTAGTTCAGCCTTCCAGCCCCAATAATGGCAATCGGTCAAAGAGTCAAGTAATAGTGAAAAGCAGAGAAAAGTTTATTCAGTCTGTGGCTACATTGAGATGAGGAACAGTGAGGTGCAGGACACCCATGTCTGTATTCAGGGTCATGACATGAGATTTAGAATGTGTGTGTGTGTGTTTCTGTGTGTGTGTCTGTATGTCTGTGTCTGTCCTGTGTCTGTCCTGTGTCTGTGTCTCTCTGTGTGGCTGTATGTGTTTCTGTGTGTTTGTGTGTCTGTATGTCTGTGTTGTGTCTGTGTGTCTGTGTTGCGTATGCCTGTGTGTCTATGTCTGTATGTCTATGTATGTGTCTGTATGTCTGTGTCTGTGTTGTGTCTGTGTTCCTGTGTGTGTGTGTTGTGTCTGTGTGTATGTGTTCCTCTGTGTTTTTGTGTGTGTGTCTGTGTGAATATGTATCTCTGTGTGGTGTCTGTGGGTGTGTGTGTTTCTGTGTTTGTGTGTGTGTATATGTCTGTGTTGTGTCTGTGTGTCTTTGTGTCTGTGTCTGTAGGTGTTTCTCTCTGTGTGTGTTTGTGTGTATATATGGAAGCCAGAGTTAGATATCAGTTATCTTTCTCAGTTGCTCTCTACCTTACTCTCTGGTTCTCTCACTGATTCTGCTAGACTAGCTGGCCAGCAAGCCCAGGATCCTCCTGCCTCCACTTCCCTGCTCTGGGATTATGCCAACCACAAAGCCTCTGTCTTGATTACTGAGTGGTCCTTGTGACCTCAGGACCATACTTGAGTCTAGCAGACCTAAGGAGCTCCCAGAGGACTTGGGGGAGTGGCTACAGGCAAATAACACAGAGGCTGGTGTCTTGACCTCTTGTGTCCTATCCTGGCTGCAGAATACCCTGAGACATCTCTAAGACAGTGATTGTGGGTGGTTACAACCAGGTCCAGCTTTGAGCATGGCTGCTGGAGATCCAAACTCGGGTTCCTTACTGACTGCGGTAGTTCCTCAACCAGAGGCTTGGGCAAGAGATAATCCTAACTGTGCAGTCCTGGTAAAGGTACACCCTGCCCAGCACGTCTGCACACGTCTCTTCTGTAAGGTGATCTGACTAGTTGTCACACTGTGTGAAACAATCTCTCTGGAGACAGGCTCCTCCTTGAGCTAGCACCAGCATGTCAAGTATTCCCTGCCCCCTGCATAGGATTTCCAGGAAAGTTTTATCCTTTGGGCGCCACTGTTCAGTAGTCTAACAGCCAGAGGGAGGGACACAGTTGTACCTCTGCTCCTGCCAGGGTAGTTCCAGGGAGGTCCATGGTCAAAGAAGACCAAAGACACTTCCATTTGGGTTCTTTCTTGGACTTCATCTTCACAGAGACCGGATTTGCTACAGCATTTGTAGGGGTTTAGGTGCCCAGAGGAACCCTAAACTAAAATGACTAATTATTAATATGAAAGCAGATCAAAGGGGCTAGAGAGATGGCTCAGTGGTTAAGAGCACTGACTGCTCTTCCAGAAATTCCCAGCAGCCACATGGTGGCTCACAACCATCTGTAATGGGATCTGATCCGATGCCCTCTTCTGGTATTACTGAAGATAACTACAGTGTACTCACATACATAAAATAAATAAATAAATCTTAAGAAGAAAGAAAAGAAAAGAAAGCAGACCAATAAGGAACATCTCGGGGCGAGCTCAGCAGTCGAGAGCTCACTTTGAGAGCTCACTGCTCTTGCAGAGGGCATGGGTCTAATTCCCAGCAGCTCACAACCCCTGTAATTCCAGCCACGTGGGTTCTGATGCACTCTTCCGGTTTCCTTGGGCACCTATATGCATGTAGTATAAAAAACAGAGAGGCAGGCATGTGCACACACAGAGAACACACAGATAACTGTCCTGGTGGAACAAAACTGCTAAAATGAGGGCTGGTAGCCAAGCTGATGTGGCTTGAGTCCCAGGGCTGGTGACTGCTTTCATAGGTCTAGTGTCCATCTCAAGTCTTGGAAGGGTTTCAAGCCACTTAAGGTCTGCTGATGCAACACTTTATTTAGATTTGCAGAGCACTGTCATTTAGATGTATCTCACAGAAACTTTCACGCTTGTATGTGGTGTGTGGTTTGTGATTTATACACATGTTGGGAAACACTATTTTTCAGAGAGAAAGCATTCCTAGAATATTCCTAATGTAGTAGCATGTTTCTGCCAGTAGAGGTCTCCCTTGGGTCCCCAGAAGGTAAGCAGGCCAGTCCTGCAGAGGATTCCTACCTAATAAAATGCCTATGGTCTCTTGCAGGATGGGCCCCTGCTTTTTCAGTACTGAAGAACTGGTTAAATACAAAGCAATTCTAAGACAGTGAGGTCTACCCAGAGAAACCCTGTCTCAAAAACCAAAGTGGGGGGTGATGGTGGTGAATAAGTAGATTTCCTATATACAAATGGCAAATGAGTTGAGAAAAAAAATCAAGAAAATAATATCTTCCACAACAGCCACAAGAAATAAAAGAAAATACCTTGGGTTAACTCTAATCAAGCAAGTGAAAGACTTGTATGATTTAAAAAAAAAAACCTTTAAGACATTGATGAAAGAAATTGAAGAAGCTATCAGAGGATGGAAAGACCTCCCATGCTCACGCATCAATAGGATTAATAAAGTAAAAACACCCATCCTACCAAAACCAACATATCTGTTCAATATAATTTCCATCAAAATCCAACACAATTCTTCACAAAACTTGAAATGGCAATTCTCAACCTTGTATGAAAATACACATACACACACACAAACCATGATAGCCAAAACAATCCTGGAATAATAAAAGAACCACTCGAGGCATCGCTGTGCTCCATCTCAAACTGCACTACAGAGCTACAGTAATAAAAACTACATGGCACTGGCATAAAAACAAGCACATTGATCAATGGAAGTGAATCAAAGACCCAGAGGTTCACACTCCTATGGACATCTGATTTTTTATAAAGAAACCAGAAATACACACTGAAAAAAAAGACAGCATCTTCAACAAAAGGTGCTGGTTTAATTGGACGCAAACTGATCCACTCTGCACAAAACTCAACTCCAAATGGATCAAAGATTTCAACATAATGTCAGATACCCTGAACCTGATCAAAGAGAGTGTGTGGGTGTGGAATAGGCTTAAGCTCACTGGCACAGGAGAAGACTCTCTGAACAGAACACCAATAGCACAGGCACTAAGACCTGGGATTAATTAATAAATGGGACCACAGCAAACAGAAAAGCTTCTGTATGGCAAAGGACACCATCATTCATACAAAATCAGGAAACAAAATGGAGAATAAATTACCAACTACACATCATTCAGAGAGCTAAAATCTAAAATACATAAAGAACTTTAAAAACTGGACTTCAAGAAAACAAATGAGCCAAAAGATCGGGTGCAGGTCTCAAAAGAAGAAACACTGAGTTCGAGGCCAGCCTGGTCTACAGAGTGAGTTCCAGGACAGCCAAAGTACACAGAGAAACCCTGTCTCGAAAAAACAAAAAACAAAAAACAAAAAACAAAAAACAAAAAAAAAAAGGAAAAAGAAATACAAATGGCTGAGAAGCACTTAAACAACTGTTCAGTATCCCCAGGCATCAGGGAAATGCAAATCAAAACGACTTTAAGATTTTATCTTAAACCACTTAGAATTGTCAAGGTCAATCAGATGACAGCTCCTTCTGGCAAGGAGGTGAGGTCAGGGCAGGTCATCTGTTCCTGATGGGAATGCAAACTTGTACAGCCACTAGGGAACAAGTATGACAGTTCTTCGGAAAGCTGGGAATAAATCCACCTCAGATCCAGCTCTACCACTCTAGGGCATCTACCCAATGGACGTTACATCACACAGCAGACACTTCCTCCTCAAGCATGCTCACTGCTGTTCTAGTCATAATGGCCAGAAATTGGAAACAGACTAGATATCTGGCAGTGGGCGAATGGATAAAGAAAATGAGGTACAGTTATTCAATGGAGTATTACTCAGCTGTTTAAAAAATGACATCGTAAAGTTAGCAGGTAAATGGATGGAGCTAGGAAACAAACAAACAAACAAACAAACAAAACACAGCAAAGGCATCCTGTGTGAGGTAATACAGACTCAAAAGGACAAATATGGTATGTACTTGCTTTTATGTGGATGTCAGTGCATAGCATTTGATAAGCAAGCTGCAGTCCATATAACCAGAGGTTAGGTATAGAGTAAAGGGCTGGCAGGAGGGTTAGGTCACCCTAGGAAGGGGAAATAGAATAGTTATGGATGAACAGGGGGTGGCAGGTTGGGATGGAGGCTCAAATTAGGGATGGCCGAGAGCACATGGAAGAACAGCTAACTAACGGCCATTTGAGGGTCTTAGGGAAACCTAAATACAGTGCCAGCTTCCTAAAACATAGACATATATGAAGGTGATGTAAACAGAGTCATCAAGCACAGGGGATACAAAGCCCCAGCTGGACATCTCTC
The DNA here is from genome assembly GCF_978045245.1 of Mus caroli. Classification (NCBI taxonomy): domain Eukaryota; kingdom Metazoa; phylum Chordata; class Mammalia; order Rodentia; family Muridae; genus Mus; species Mus caroli. The sequence continues at coordinate 120,786,964 of NW_028227266.1, read as the reverse complement.
CTCACCAAACGGAGCTTCCAGTTCTGAGAATGGGTTATGTCTAATTGAGTGGCTGGCCAAGGGGCCGGCCCTATGAGAAGCCACGAACAACCCAGGTCACTGCCAAGGATGCCATTAGCTCTCCACAAGCTAATGGCAGGGCCCTGTTGCTGAAGTCAGGGCCTACCATCGCACTGAGCACAGAGAAATCAAGCTGGTAGCTTAGAGCCTTCACCCCTGCTGTTCATGATACTGGAGTGTACCATGTAGCCTACCAGAGGAGAACAGTAAATCCCAAGCCAACAACAAACCTGTGATCTACAACAGTGGCCTGTCTGCAGGCTGCACTAGAGCAAGAGTGGCCCAGAGCTTGTGGGAGTAGCCAGTCACTATCTGATTGGATGCCAGGCCCACTCATGGGATGAAACCTGTCTTAGGGTTTCATTGCTAAGAAGAGACACTATGACCAAGGCATCTCTCATAAAGGACAACATAAAATTGGGGCTATCTTACAGGTCAGAGGTTCAGTCCATTATCAACATGGCAGGATGAGTGGCAGCATCCAGGCAGACCCAGTACTGGAGAAGGAGACAAGAGTTCTACATCTTGATCAGAAGGCAGTCAGGGGTAGACTGGCTTCCAGGTAGCTTGCGGGAGGGTCTCAAAATCCCACTACCCCTGCAAAGTGACACACTTCCTCCAACAAGGCCACCCCCACAGCAACAAGGCCACACCTCCTAATAGTGCCAATAATCCCTGGGCAACTATATTTAAACCACCATAGAACCCATCCCTGACACTGCTCAGGTGGCCAAATACCTGAGTCTGCAGAAAACCAAACACTACTGTTCTGCTGAAGAAACACAGCAATAAAATGACTGCTATACTCATAGATCACTGTCTTGCTCAGCCATCATTAGAGACTTCCTCCTGCAGCAGATGGGAACAGACACAGAGAAGCACAACAATGTAACAGCAGAGAGAGAGAGAGAGAGAGAGAGAGAGAGAGAGAGAGAGAGAGAGAGAGAGAGAGAGAGAGAGAGAGAGAGAGAGAGAGAGAGAGACTTGGAATCCTCAACCCTGAATGGAATGTCTCCATCAAATCCCTCTGTAGGGCTGGTGGTCAAGAGGCCTCTCTGCTGGCCACAGCTCTGAAATCCTCACACTGAGGGATCCTGAAAGCCAGGATGTAAAACTAAAGTCACTTCAACCATAGAGCCTTGTGACAATAATACTTATTGACAAGTTGACAGGCTCCTAGGAGATGAAACCTTTGGGCATGTCTTGAGGAAGTTTCCTAGACTGAAACAAAACAAAACCAAAACTGAGCAACAATGTTGCTCCTTCTCTGCTTCCTAACCTCAGATGGCCTAGGACCACAGCCTTGCTCTCCCGCTGTCAAGCCTTCCTTGACAGCAAAGACAGGATATACCCAAAACTATGACCTCAAACAAACCCTTCCTTTCTTGAGTTGCTTCTTGTAAGGTGTTTTGTCATAGCAACAGGAAAAGAAGGAATGAACAGGAGAGAGCTAGCTGGTGTGATGGGGGCTGAGGGGAAGGGGAAGAGAGTGAGACACAGGAGCACATGATCCCACTTGGCCTCCCAGTTGGGCACAGGTGACTATGGCTCACACCGCCCATCCCACAATACCCACAATCATGGCTAACCTCTCCCCTGACTTCTTTGGGAAGAGAATTTCTGAGAACTCACCGGTAATTACCTTAGTCACCAGTTTAACAGGGGCTATTGTACAGAATGTTACATGGATAATCTATTTGTACCAAGTGAGCTAATCTGTTTTGAAAACTGACACACCCATGTGAGTATGGCCAATTTTCTTGAGCTTTGACTTCTTCCAAAGTCCAGCTCTGCCACTGCCTTGACCGTACACATGGGCAAATGTGTGCCCTACTCTTCCAGACTTCTGTAACCCTCCCACTGACCCTCCTGTCTCTCCTTCTCTCCACCCAAAACTCACCCGTTCTTTTAACCCACTCGTGTCTCTCCCATCCACGGAGACCTACCCTGAGCTATTTCTAATACTGATTCCTGAGCTCAGGTGACATCACACTCTCCTCTCCCTGGAGCAGTCTATCCTCAGCTGGTTGTCAATAAATGCAACTATGGTGTTCATATTAAAGCCCACTCATCAACCACATTATAGGCTCTATGTGCCATTAATCATATTAGCCTCCTCTTTATTGAGTGTGTAACACTAAGCATGCAGGACTTGTGCTTCATAATAAAATCCATCTGCAGTGTTACCAAGAACAGCTGATGTTTTCAACGTGGTGTACACCTAATAAGAGACCTTGGGGGATTTCCTCAGGTAGCTCAGGCAGTCAGTCTTTATCCTGAATTAGAGATCAAGTGTTAAGTTGGCTTGTGGGATTTGCCTACGGCTCTATTTCCTGCCTCCAACACTCGAGCATCTGCATAACTAGTTTGCTATCTATGAGAACAGGAAGTCTCAGAAACAATTCCTTTTGGCAGGAGTAGGCATCACACACCTGTAATCCCAGCATGCAGGAGGCTGAGGCAGGAGCATCTTGAGTTTGAGGCCAACCTAGGCTACAGAGCAATACCTTGACTCAAAAAAAAAAAAAAGAAGGAAAACAAGGAGGGGGAGGGAGAAGAGGAGGGGGGCAAAGGGAGGAGGGGAAGGAAGAGGAGGAGGAGATGACAGTTCTGTTTGCCTCCTCAAGAAGAGGTCCTTAGGGCCCACTGGACTGGACATTCCTTATCTGAAAGTCAAACGTAATGTCAGCCTCCTCTGATCTACCTCACTAGGATTAGGGTTTATGACTGGAGTGATTTCCTGTCTCTATTGAATTGATATATATCCTTTCCAGCAAACGTTTTTTTATGGGAAAAATATGGGTATATGGTGGCTGATGGGCAATTTACCTTTCCCTCACTGCCCATGGCTGGCACACATCAGTTCCCGATGGGGAGTTCTGGGCCCTCTCTTTGTGCAGTAGAGTGTCCAAGCACAGGCCAATGAGCAGCAACGGCTGATGGGTGGGGATAGGGACTCCTGCAGCTGCTTCCAGCCTCACAGCTCTGTAGGTTCCCTTCCCAGGCCTAGGGAGGAGAGGCAAAGGAGACAAGCCCCAACTCCCATTGGTCAGATCCTGCCTTCAGAGTTTCCAGGATAGATATCTTCTCTTAACTAAACTGGAGCTTCCATAGCACTTACAGGTATCTGGCCTCCTGAGTGTTTAGACCATAACTCAATAATCTCTTGCATCTGTAGCTGGGATGTAAACAAAAGGCTAGAGGTGACCTGAGATGACATAAAATGCTAGGGAAAGGGGTGCCACTACATACAAGAACTCAGCCTATGGATCCCAGGAACCCAGAGCACGCTCTTCAGGAATGGTAGTAGACATCTGTCTCTAAGCAATAGCCCAGCTTCCAAAGAAAACACAAGCCGCAGAGCACATCAACCAAGTTTCCCTGCCTTAGGCCTAACAAGGCAGCAGCCCAAGGTCGCTAGTTCATCTTAATTTGCTGCTGTTTTGATACCTGAAATCCTTAAAACTCCTGCTCACCATGAAGCAGGGTAGAAGGACCCAGAATGTGATCTGCTCTGGTCAGAAAATGGCTCTTTTCTCGTCTTCTTCCCTGGGCCTTGGCTTCCTCTTCCAGCAAGGGCATCAGCACAAGGAGTCACTGAGGGCCACCAATCTGGGTGAAGTATCTGTTTGCATAATCCACTTTTCTCCTAGAGCTGTTAAAAGCAATTGCTCATTCATCTCTGGGAAAGAAGGACCATTACTGCAATTTGGATCTAATTTAAATGTCAGCTCCATTTAGAGCCCTCAATTCATTAAGCTGTCAAGGCAAACAGATGGTGCCTCTAATGGCAGTGAGGGCAGGGTGGCTCTAGCTAGGAGAGCATGGAGATCAGTCAATAAAAACCTATTTGCACAGCCATTGAGAATGGCTACCTCCTAAAAGAGGCACCTCATCCAGACAGCCAGCAGATCATAAACAGCCCTGAAAGCCTGAGAATGGAAGAGAATGGGAGACGCTGGCATTCTAGGTAGACTGAGGTGATGGGTGACCATGGGGGTTCAAACCCAATGCAGGCTGGGTGTGGTGGCACACACCTACAATTCCAGCACTTCAGAAGTTGAAGCAGAAGGCCTGGTAGGTCAAGGTCAGCCTGGCCTGAAAGAAAAAATCTACTGTAACTCCAGGAGCTGACAAGGCGGCCAGCATCACCTTATACAGCTGCTCACCCTTGCAAAGTCAGCCTGGAGTCACTCAGTCAAGTTTTCAGGGTTTGGTGGAGCTTCTGTGTGCAGGATACCAGCAAACCTGGGGTGACAGAAACACAAAGACAGTAACAGTTGCCTTAGGACTTGTAAGGCAACATCAACTGGTAACCACTACCCTCAACCGGTATCAGTCCTGGTGCAGGTCCCAGCCAGGGAGCCAGGGAGCAAAGCTGTTCCATTCCTCTCTTTGAGAAGTGCTGTCTGTCTTTGTGAAGACTTCAGGAAGTCTTCTGCTTCCAGAGCTGGGCGTTCTTTGTGCAGCTTAGTCTCGCACCTGTGCAAATGCAATTATAAACATAAGCTATTCTTTCCAGCTATGTTTATGAAATTATAAGCTTTATCAACTAAAATGTCAACATATAACCCATCTACAGCTGAATATTTAAAAAGAAAACCCTGCCTACTTGCTCTCTAACTGAAAATAAAGAAAATATGTGATGAGTGTGTAAGATTGCACACGCTATTACAGTACTGAAGTGTGTGGTATCAGGCTGCACTCACTTTCACAGGACTGGGTGCTGAATGCAGAGCTTTGTGAATCACAACTGAGCTACAGCCCAGCCATCATCCCAGATATACTTCAGTTTTGAAAGACTTTGTCATTAATGGGTACATATTTGTGCTTATGTGACAGGAGTGGGCACACATGCCAAGGCACACAAGTAGAGGTCAGGAGACAACTCTGTGAGGTTATTTCTCTTCTCCTACCTTTACAGTGATGGGGGTGGGGGTCTAACTCGGGTTGACAGGCTCTCGTGGCCTCACTGTCACATTAAGACCCCATTTCAAGAGTTAAAGTGTCAGGGAGGCCTTGAACTTGCCACCTCCCTGACTCAACCTCCCAAGAAGCCAATTTTATAGACTGCATGCCCAATCCAAGGAACAATTACATGAAAGTGGGTGTGCATGTGCTGTCAACCCAAACCTAGATGTTTCCAAAGCCAGCAAAAGAAGCAAGAAACCTTCAGCTTAAAAACATAGACCACACTTCTGTCGCATGCCCAGTCTCCATCCTCTCCAGCATAATGTTGAGGCACAGATACATGCTACTGTGCCCAGCCTTCTTCCTCATGCTGGCACAGCAAGCACTTCATCTACTGAGTCATCTCTCTAGCCACTGATGGGTCATTATGTTAATGAGAATTTTCAAGTTCCAAGAAAGTAAGGGACTTCTTTGAGGTTGTACTCCTAACGGGAGTTCTGTCAATCTTCGAACACATGTCTTTTGAATCCATAAACTGTGGCCGTGCTGGAACCTTGGCTATGCTGGAACCTCGGTCATGCTGGAACAGCACCAATGCTTCCCCAAGTGAGCTCCAAACCCCATGTTTTTCCTCACTGTTAAGTGCGTCAGTGAATAAATCAAGGCTGAAATATGTAAAGTATAATATTTTTGTTCATGGTTACATAAACACATAAATTCCACTGCCCTTTGTGCTACTAATGAAAACATTTTTTACATGGTTGACTAAAAGCAGGGGCATAAAAATAAGAGATTATATAAACTATAGATAAAGTCTGCCTTCCCTTCACTTCTCGGCTTGTGTACCAAACTACCTGTGAGCATTCTGCATTTACGATTTGTTATGTACATCAGCAGTAATCAAAAGAAAATTTAAAGTGCAAAGCTCATGCAAATAAAATTGTGTATTATATATTTAATTTAGCTAGGTAGGACCTAAAGGAATACACACACATCAAAAAAGGGGGCCAGGCAGAAATGTCACAATACTGATTGTTTTATATAGCACTTATAATGCCAGACCACATGAAGGTTTTGGATATCACCTAACACAGGTCAGAAGCACCTATCACAGATGAAGAAACGGAGCTGCGCATGTTTCTTCCGATCATATAGCTCAGAAGCAGCAAGGCAAACGCAGTCTGTGGGCCATGTACGTTTGCACAATGTCTCACCCAAGACTGGATAGATCCAGGCTGACATTTCTTTTCCAGTCCATTTTGTGCCTCTGCCAAGAACTGCAAATGTTCTCTGTTCTTGTCAACATCCTGCTTGAACACCCAGAAAAAATGCTATCCATTTTAGGAGGTGAGCCAGGGTCTGAAGTAGACCAAGCTGGTGTTCCTTAAACTTGCTGTGTAATTAAGGTGACTCTCAACTTCTGGTCCTGCTGTTTCTACCTCGTGAATTCTAGGATTACAATTGTGCGCCATCACACCCAGTTAATGCCACGCTGGAGACTAACCCAGGACTTTGGGTGTTAGCCAAGCAATCTACCTACTGAACTACTGTCCCAGTCCCCTGTATTTTTCAGAAAGGGTCTCCAGACCCCAGACTGACCTCAAAACTTGCTATGTGGTTTCGGGTGGCTTTAGAGTCCAACTCTACAGAACTAGGATTACAGACGTGTACCACCTCATGCAACCCTGTCTACATTCTTTAATAATAAATCTAAAGCAAAGCCGAACATGGTGGCACATGCCTTTAATCCCAGCACTTGGGAGGCAGAGGCAGACAGATGTCTGAGTTTGAGGCCAGCCTGGTCTACACAGTGAGTTCCAGGACAGCCAGGGCTATACAGAGAAACCCTGTCTCAACCCCCGCCCCCCCCCCAAAAAAAATCTAAAGCAAAGTCCTCCCAGCTCTGCCTGAATCCTGCTCCCATCCTTCCAGCTCTGAGTTTATCACAGTGTTTTCCCTTCCACTCGCAGGCTCTAAGACAAAGCTATCATCCCATGGTTCCTCCCTTCTCTGCCCAGTTTGCTCTAAAAGAATTATCCTCTGGAGATCTGCATTCCAGTCATCCTGGCCCCTTCTAAGATCTGGTCTTCCAGAGTCTTTGCTGAGACAGTCCATTCAGGATGGTATGGCCAGAGAGTCAGTGACCTTTGACACTGTTCTCTGTACTGGGTCATCCACCTAACACTCCACCCAAAGCACTCACAGGCTTTCTATACACCTATTTCTTCAATCTACTCTGATTAAGTTAGTTCCAGGAAGAAACTAAGTCAAGTTTAGAGTCTAGAATGTTTCCCCTGAACCATCTGCATGCCTGCATTCCCAATCACTGGAAGTGGCCAGGTGCAGTTTTCTCAAAAGATCTGGCACACACTTAAAACAACAACAAACCAAATATTTTTAAAGAAGGGTACCAAGAACAAGACAGTGAAACTTTAAGAGTAAAGGGACAACTGGACTCAGAAGCCAATTTCCTGAGGACCACATAGAAGCAGCTGCTTGGAACATGAGCAATGGGAGGCTCTCTGAAGGGACAAGAGCAAGGCAGGCAGGTACCTCTGTGACACCTTCCTTTCTACAAACATATAGGTGAGTTGAAACGATTTATAGGAGCCTGTAAGACGCATCAGCTGTAAAGTATTTGTAACCATGCTATGCACAATGACTCAAGTCCCACCCCAGACCGCACACGGTGGAAGATACAGACAGGTTTTCTTTCTCTCTCTCTCTCTCTCTCTCTCTCTCTCTCTCTCTCTCTCTCTCTCTCTCTCTCTCTCTCCCTCTTTCTCTCTCCTTCCCCTCTCCCCTCTCTCTCCCCCTCCCTCCCTCTCTCTCTCCCTCTCTCCTTCTCTCTCTCTCTCCCTCCTTCCCCCCTCCCTCTCCCCCTCCCTCTCCCTCTCCCTCACACACACACACAAATACATAAATATGTTTCTAAACATTAATTATCTATAGTGCAGAAAGTAGGATGATGCACCTTCTGTATCTCTTATCCATCACATCTGAATTGTGATGTCTGTCACTGTTGTAACATGGTATAGAGTCAAGGACAGCAGATCAACAGTATTGGATCTCCTGGGCACTGAGTGTTCAATGGCAATGTGTCTGTTTGGCATGGGTGAAGCTCCAGATTCCGTCTCTAATACTGCAGGAGGAAGCACAAAATCTCCTGAATCACAACACTGCATCTTGCAGCCTATCAGGAGAGTCATTTATTACACCAGGGTATAACAGGGCCTCACAGAGTCTGGCACAAACAGAAGCAGTCCCTAGTCATCACAGCAGGTTTCAGTGCAAGGGGCATCTGTCCCAGTTTGGGGGGAGGGTTGAGGAGGCCCAGAACAAAACTGGGGTTACTCATGATACCAAGCAAACATCACTACCTCACTGTGGAACAAATTTCACGTCCAGCTCCAGTCAGCTTAGAACAGCAAAGTTTAAATGGTTCCAAAAAAGAACAAAGGCATACTGGACCAGAGTGGCAAGTGTCTGAATTGTGTCTCTAGAATGGACGACACAGAAAAAAATGCAGTCATGTGACATTGCCAGACTAAGAGCCCTGTTTAAACAGACCAAAAGTGGGCATGGTGATGCATGTCTGTAATCTCAGAACTTGGAAGTTGAAGCTGAAGGACTGTCCAAAATTCAAGGACAGCTTGTACTATGTAAAAGTACCAGACTATCTTGTGAAATAGATAGATAGATAGATAGATAGATAGATAGATAGATAGATAGATAGACAGATAATAAACCCAAAACAAAGCTACTATTGCACTTGGGTCAGCCTTTTGCTTTGTTTTGTTTTTTGCTTCCGTTGTTCATATTTTGTCCCAATAGTCCTGGTGCTAAAACGACATGAAATATAAAGTTTTATTTTGCTTAACACTAACATTTGTAGCACTGTTCATGTGACATAAGTGTGAACCAAGAGAAGCCTGGAAATGACCAGTCCTTTCTACCAAAGCTTTGTACTACATAGATCTGAGCATGTGACCTTGAACTGGCTCCAGAGAGGGCTCAATTAATTACTTAGAGCCAGCCTGTATGTCATCAAAACCAGATACTTAAGTTCTCAAAACTGGCATTCCCATAAAAAGAAAAGAAATGGATTAGACAAATTTAAAGCATGTAAAAATAACTAACACAATCTAAATGTTTAGAAAAATGTAGAATGTGCCCGTTGAAACTTTTCTTAAGGTTTATATAGTGTCTCTCTGATTGTATAATCCTTAAAGTATTGAATGCATGGGGAAACCTGTATCCAGTTCATGATTGTTTTAAGTGGCTGCCATAGCAAAATGCAGTCTTTGTGTGTATGAGTGCTTTGTTTATGCACCTCATATATACCTAGTATCCAAAGAGGCTGAAAGAGGACTTCAGATCCCCTGGAATTGGAGTTATAGACAGCTGTGAGCCACCATATGGACCCTGGACCCTGGGAATCAAACCCAGGTCCTTTGGAAGTGTAGTTCTCAATTACGGAAGCGTCTCTCTGGCCCCACAAAAGGTAGCCTATGAGAGTGCTAGAACCAGGTTACTCACTGTGATGCACAACCCTCGGACAGGGCGTGAAATATCTGGGCCTTCTTTTAAAAGAGGGAGGATATGAAGTTGGCTTACCAACTAAATCTTTTTAATAACAGCAAAAGTTTATTTCAAAGTTATTTTCTCTTTCTTTCCTTCCTCCTTTCATTCCTTTTCTTTATGTATGTATGTATGTATGTATGTATGTATGTATGTATGTATGTATGGGTACACAGGCCTTAGTACAAATGTGGAGGTCAGAAAACAACTTTTGGAAGTCCAGGAGATTGAACTCAGGCCATTGACTTGGTGGCAAGTACTTCCATGCTCTGAGCCATGTCACCATCCCTCAGTTTGATTCTTTATTCAGTGCTTTTATCAAATACCGATAAACTTGTCTAAAAGCTACATCTATTCTGTAACCAACATTTTTTATTATTTTGTGTGTTATCTGCTGTGCGTGCGTGTGTGTGTGTGTGTGTGTGTGTGTGTGTGTGTGTGTGTGTGTGTAGGGGCCATTAGATCCACTAGAGATACAATCACAGGCATTTGTAAACCATCTGATGTGGGTGCTATGATTCAAACTCCAATCCTAGGATAAAGCAGTATGTGCTCTGTCTTGGTCAGTGTTCTGTTGCTGTGAAGAGACACTATGATCACAGCAACTCTCATAAAGGAAATCATTTCACCGGGGCTGGCTTACATTCAGAAGTTCAGTCCATTATGATCTTGGTAGGAAGCATGATGGCACGAAGTAGACATGGTACTGGAGAAGCAAAGAGTTCTACATCTGGATCAGCTGGCTGGCAGCAGAAAGAGAGACACTAGACCTGGATTGTGCATTTGAAACCTCAAAGCCCCCCCCGCCCCAGTGACACACTTCCTCTAACAGGGTTACACATACTCCAGCAAGGTCACATCTAATAGTGCCACTCCTTATTAGCCTGCCAGGCCATTTTCATCCAGACCACCTCATGCTCTTTACCACCAACCCATCTTCTATTCCCCCCCCCCCAAAAAAAATGTTTTTAAAAGGATGCTTAGAATTGAGGAAGTATCTGTACCTACTGCTGTCTAGTTCTTTTTCTTTTTTGCAATGCTGGAGACTGAATCCAAAGCTCTACACGAACTAGGAAAGCCAAGTCCCCTATTCCTTGTTTTTAGGACAGTCTCTCTAATGTAGCCCAGGCTGGCCTCCAACTCACGATTCTCCTGCTTCAGCCTTCTGAGTGCTGAAATTACAGGTTTGAGGTACCACAGTAGCTTCTCCTCATGCTTTGTCCTTCAACCCATTTGGCAAAAGGTAAGCCTTAGCTCAAAGTGGAGGCATATACCTGCAACCCTAGAATTGTGAGTTCAAGGTCAACCTATTCTAGCGTTCTAAGGCTAGCTCAGAATACAGTGAAATCTTGTCTCAAAAGACCAACAGTAACCAGATCTGGTAGTACAAGCCCACAACACAAGTTATTCAGGAGGACATCAAATTCATGGCCTCCTGGGCAATTTCATGAGATCCTGTCTCAAAAAAGAAAGAGAGAGAGAGAGAGAGAGAGAGAGAGAGAGAGAGAGAAGAAGAAGAAGAAGAAGAAGAAGAAGAAGAAGAAGAAGAAGAAGAAGAAGAAGAAGAAGAAGAAGAAGAAGAAGAAGAAGAAGAGGAGAAGAGAAGAGAAGAGAAGAGAAGAGAAGAGAAGAGAAGAGAAGAGAAGGGAAGGAGGAGGAAGAGGAGGAGGAGGAAAAAGAAAAAGGAAAAGAAAAAGAAAAAGGGAAAGGAAAAGAAAAAGAAAAAGAAAAAGAAAAAGAAAAAGAAAAAGAAAAAGAAAAAGAAAAAGAAAAAGAAAAAGAAAAAGAAAAAGAAAAAGAAAAAGAACAGGGGCAGGAAGAATTGGATAAGTTGCTGTTTTTAAGAAGAGGGTTGTATGTATAGCTCAAACTATCTGTCTGTCCTGTGCAAGGCTCTGGATTCAATCACCAATACCACACACACACACACACACACAAAGAAAAAGAGAGAGAGAGAGAGAGAGAGAGAGAGAGAGAGAGAGAGAGAGAGAAAGAGAGAGAGATGATGTAGCCCAGAGGAGGGCCTGCCAAGCCTGAGGCCTTGTGTTCCATTTCCAGCATTAAAGGTCAAAAATAAAATTTGAGTCTTTATCTCACCTTCAAAATTCAAATCACTTCAAAGTAGATCTGAACAAGAAAAGTCTGGCCAAGCAGAATCTAACAGTAGCCCAGAGAGAAAGAATTTGAGGGCCAAATACACATAGCTATACTTGCAAGAAGGGTCCTGCACACTAACTTTCCTTAAATTACCTGTGTCATCCCAAAATAAAAAATCTTCCTAAATGTTTAAGGGAATGAGTTGAATATGCACAAAACTGACATTCTTTTTCTGTCTTAAAACTTACCTGCTATTGTAGCAGCTTTCTTAATTACAGAAAAAAAAATGTCTATTTATAATCTTGAACTGTGCTATTTCCAAGATTTTATTTTGTTAATTACTTAATTTTATGTTATGGTATTTTTCCTGCATGAATGTCTATACACCATGTGAGTAGTGCCCAAAGATGGTGTCAGGATTCTGGAAGCTGCAGTCACAGATTGTTGTGGACCACATATACACTGGGGACTGAAGCCAGGTTCTCCACGAAAGCTGCAAGTATTCTTAATTGTTGAACCATCTCTAGAAGTTCCAGATTTTTTTTTTTAACATTTATTTATTTAGTGTGGAGATGTGTGATGGTTTGTATATGCTTGGCCCAGGAAGTGGCACTATTAGAGGGTGTGGCCCTGTTGGAGTAGGTGTGGCCTTGTTGGAGTTGATGTGTCACTGTGGCTTTAAGACCCTCATCCCAGGTGCCTGGATGTCAGCATTCTGCTGGCAGCCTTTAGATGAAGATGGAGAACTCTCAGCTCCCCCTGTACCATTCCTGCCTGAATGTTGCCATGCTCCCACCTTGATGATAAAGAACAGAAGAACCTCTGAACCTGTAAGCCTGCCCCAATTAAATGTTGTCCTTTTAGGAGTAGCCTTGGTCATGTTGTCTGTTCACAGCAGTAAAACCCTAAGACAGGAGGAGATATCACATGCCTCAACATGCATGTGGAAGACACAGAACAACTTCCAGGAGTTGGTCCACCATGTGGGTCCCAACTCAAGTCAGGTGACAGCGAGCTGAGCCTTTCGCTGGCCCCGACTGCCTACATATTACACCAGCCCGGTTTCTGTAAGTAATTGGTTTAATAGGTACTTTCTACAGAGGCTCCGAGGAGGAGGTCTGCCTTGTCACACAAAATCTACACTTTTCATGCCAGGTATGAGGTCCTCATTCACAATTGGTACTCATAGTTCATAAACAGAAAAGGCAAGTGACTTTGCAGGTGGGGGGGGGGACCCACTTGAATCCCAACGAGAATGAGGCTGGGGCAGGAATATTACAAGTTTGAGGCTAGCCTAAGTTATACAATGAGATCCTGGATTTTTTGTTTGTTTTAAATAGTGGTATCTTTGAGAAGTCCAGGGTCACTGTTAGCGTATGTTGTTAACTTGGGACTTCCACTCAGATTCAAAGGAGCCTATATTTCATTTTCTGGAAACTGACAAGTTAGCTAAATTATTCTGAAGTGTACAAGTCCTTGTCAAAATGAATATGCTTTGGTCATTGTCAGTGTTGACCTTTATATTTAAAGGATCAAAGGATGAATAATTTTAGGTTTATCTTCACTATTGGTTAATGAGGATAATTTTAATATTATGAGCAAGTTATACCATAATCACATTTATATCTTTCCATAATGTCAAGTTTATTGAATAACAATAAATCCATAAGCTATGTCCATTTCATAAGCTTCAAGCACCAAGTAGTCTTGACTTCATTTGGGAACATGACCACCAAACAGTCATTTCCTTTTATTCCATTCTAATTCTTTTTATTTTTATTTAATGTGCACTGGTGTTTGCCTGCATGTATATCTGTGTGAGAGTGTGGGATCCTCTAGAAGTAGTTACAAACAGTTGTGAGCTGCCACGTGCATTCTAGGATTTGAACCCTGGTCCTCTGGAAGAACAGCCAGTGCTCCTAACCACTGAGCCATCTCTCACTGCCCTCCATTCCAATCTTAGTTACTAATATTACTCTCAGATTCCACGTTTCATGCCACACAAAATTATATAGATTCTAGAACTACTAAGAGAAGGCTGTGACCATCATGGGTTTCAGAGACCCTATTACAGGGTAAGGCAGAGAGTTAGCATGTGTGTAGTATCACTACAGACGGCTAGGCATCAAGGAATCATCAATAAGCTATTCAGAGCACTAGGCTGCCTAGGTGCACAGCTGGCTTAAGGTACAGCATTCTAGACATCTATATAGTCTAGTGGGCAAATCAGGCAGGGCGATGTGCTCAGCTGAAGCTCCTGGAACAGAATCAGGAGTCCATACAGTGGAAAACATACAGAGTGATTCAATGACAGGCCAGATGCCAGAGCAAGGTCCTCCTGTTTTAGTTTTACCACACAGCCTTGCTGGCTTCAAACTTGCAATTCTCTTCAGACTACCAAGTTCTGGGGCTGTAAGTGTCACCACGCCCAGCACTACCTCTTGTCCTATGACTCAGGTGAGGAAGTTCCATCATTCTTTGGTCTAGTGTGTTTGCTAAGCTTGTGGGCCTAGTTTCTCTGATATGGTTTTGGTATGTCCAAGTGTTCTGATTTAATCTGATGACTTCATAAGACGGTGCTTTTTCATTGGTGTATATACATCCATGTCTTGTGGCCTGTGCAGCACAGTTGGATGTTCTTTGTGATAAGCTGTGTGTCCAACATCTGGTGGTTATCTACTTACCCAGGTAAGCATCCTGCCTTAGCAAGAGATCTTAGAAATTGAACAAAGTGTTGGTGTATAAAACAGAGTTACTCCAGGCAAGGCTCAGTCAGCCTCAGCAGAAACTCAGAGCAGGGCACTGCCGATCTCCTATGGAACATGCTTTCTCTAGTCAGGTCTTTCTTCGTTTACCACCACTGACTCCTGCTCAGCAAAGCTGTGTTCAGCACACCCATACAAAGAACATACTTTCAAAGACACAAAGCTGCCACATATCCAAGGTATGGAAAGCTTTATTTCCTTTTTGCTCTTTGAGACAGGGCTTCTCTGTGTAGTCCTGGCTGTTCTGGAACTTGCACTGTAGATAAGGAAGGACTTGAACTCTGAGATCCACCTGCCTCCCTCCTAAATACTAGGATTAAAGGTGTGTACCACCATAAAAGTTTTATTTTAAAAATATGTGTATCTTGCCCTGCATGTATACATGTATGTGCATCATATATACATGCCTGGTGCCTGAAGCAGTCAAAAGAGGGTTTGAGTTCCACTGAGTTGGGATGGTTGGGAACCACACGTTGAGTGTCAGGAACTGAACCTGGATCCTCTTGTAAGAAGAGTAACAAGTGCCTTTAAATCACTGGGACAACTATCCAGCCACAAGGCATGGAGTTTTATCATGTATAACATGGAATGTTTCCTACATATGACTTAACTCAAATAATTTTTAACCTGTGTTTGATCCATGGAACCTGTGGGCAAAGGAGACAATGCTGTCCTCTGATCTCCACACATTGCCATAGCACATGTGCCCCTCCCCACAATAAATAAAATGGTAATACAAAATTTTAATATTCAGTCATGACACCTGTTATGTAGTTATTGGAAGTTGGCTCATAAGACTACACCAACCTTCAGGAAATTCAAGAAACGTATTGAGGGCCCAACAAGATGGTCACTGGGTAAAGGCCACCAAATCCCACAATCAGAGTTCTAGCCCCAGGATCCAGACATTAGGAGGTGACTGGTGAAGGTTGTCCTCTGACCTCAGTAAATGCTTACACACGTGAATGTAATAAAATTAGTTTACAAAGAAAAGAAACATTGAGGTATGGGTAAGTTAGAAAGTTAGCCTATTCACCGTGGTTCCTCTTGCCAGTTTATATAATCGGTGCACAAAGGGGGAAGAAGCCCTCTGCAGAGCTGCCTCTGGCGGGGCAAGGGGTGGGCAGGGTAGACAAGACGAATCCTTTCTCTTGTCCATGGTTGGTGCTCTATTCGGGGTGAGGAGACAATTGTTCCTCTCCCTGAAGACACTCAACGTTGAGTACCTACCAGTAGCCTACGTTTCTCAGACGCCACCATGTTCTGCTACGCTGAGAGTCTTGGACAGACACGTCCCATAGTGGGGCTGTCGGTGTCTGCCATCCCCGGAGCCCACGCGAAACCCCGCCCCGGAAGCTGCCTGCCCCTCAGACTCCTCCCCAGGCATGTGTGAGGTCACTGGTCTCCGGCCACCACCAGCTCCCGGGAGGGACCCAAAGGCGCCCCGACGGCGCATGCTCCCGCTCGGGCGGGCCGCTCGGCTCACCTAAGCCGGTCTTGCCTGCGTGCGTGGCGTTCGCGGAGCCCGGCGAACGGGTCGCGAGAACCTGGAGGCAATCGGGGCTGGGAGGCAACGGCCGCCAGGCGGCACCGCGCCAACACTGCCGCCCAGGCCTCACGTCTGACACGAACAGCGCGCGCCGCCACAAACCGAGCCGGCGCCCCAGCCAATGGGCGCCGCGCTGCGAGTGACCACGCCCACCGCCCCCTCGCACGTAAAGGGAGTCTCTGGCCGGGGCTCGCCGGCTACTGGCTTCTGATTGGCTGGGGCGAGCAGTGGCCGCAGCAGGCGAGGCCGGTGTTCTTGTACTCGGGTGGGGGCCAGAAGCCGGCAGGACTGGAAGCGACACCCCATCTCGGTGAGTGAAGCGGGAGCCGGGAGGGAGGCTAGGGCTGCGGGGCCGGGGGTCCCTCGGGTGGGCGGAGGACTCGGGGTCCCCCCGTCGGCCAGTGCATGTGGAGCCGGAGGAAGGAGGCCGGAGCTTCTGGAGCGGATCGTGGCCGAGGGAACGAGAGTCGCGGAGGAGGCAACGATGGCAGACCGGGCTGGTGCCAGCTTCGGGGACCCCGGGAGCAGTGGGAGGAGAGGGAGAGGGAGAGGGAGCGGGAGCGCGATCGCACGGGCCTCGGAGTCCAGACAAGGTCACAAGAAGGTGGGAGGTGAGGGCAGGGCGCAGCGCTCGGGCACCTCGGCCTGGCCTTCCCCGGGCGCCACCCGGGGTTTGCGCAGACCTTACGTGACCCTGTGTCACCGGATGGAGGAGGGAAGGCTGTGGCGGAATGCGAATGCCCCTGACAGGAGAACGGGGTGCAGAGATCACAAAAGCACGACTCAGGTTCAGGTGTGCCAGCCGTCCGGGTGACTCGGTTCTGTTATCTGCTTCCCTCGTTTATTCCTGGGGTGGAAAGCAGTCATCCCTTTGAGAGTGTGATCCCTACCCCGGGAATCTGCTTCCGGGACTACTGAGGCCCCCTGCAGCTTGACAGTTTGGATGCAAATTCTTGACAGGTTCAAAAGGTTCTCGGTGCTCCTGGAGTGTGCCAGGAGGTCTTCTCTGCACCGTATAACTTGAAAGGGCTTCTTAAGATACAAATCTTCATGTTGTGCCCCTAGCCCTTTGAATCACAATCTCAAAGCAGCCATTTTGCACAAGCTGACAGGTAACTTAGGCAAAATCAGAATTTAAAACTTACTGTTTTAGGTAATAGTTCTTAGGACCAAAGGGACATGCTGGGAAGAGTCTTCAGCTGTTATATCACCTGATGCCCAACCATTTTATTTACCTCTTCTAGGTTGCCATGCCTTTGGAAAAGTGTGTCAGTAGTTATACCTGGCCTTACAGAATAATGTGCTCAGCAAACTAAGTTTGAATATCTGGTTATTGCTGACTTGAAAATAAAAATATGTTCTACTTTCTGACAGATATAGGTCAGTCGTTGGGTGAGTGAGATAATAAAAAAAAATCTAGTGGAAAAAAATCTTTTTAGATTGGAATTGAAATTGTTAGATAATTTAACTGAAGAGAGAATAGCCCATTTAACTATAGGTGTAATGTACACAGTTTTTACAGTTCAAAGACAGTATGAATTTTTACATTTTCAGTTCAGATTTGCACCTGTAACATAAAAATGTTCATTTAACAATAAATAAATTGTCAAACAAAACTGTGGACTGTATGTGGGGAGTCAGATTGTAATCCTACGTTCCAGAAATACATTCCTGGTGTGGAACAATCCACATGACCCTTCAAACCCATTTATCCACCTGTAAAATAAGGATATTGATCATCATCTCTTACTTAATTTATTACACTCAAGTTATGATTTTGATCTTATTGACCGTGAGTTTTAAAGCACGTCCTTTCCTTCTCACCTAAGTGGCTATATTTCATGAATACTACCACCACTACCACCTCTACCATCTCCTCTTCTTCTTCTTCCTCCTCCTCTTCCTCCACAGCATGGTTTTGCTGTGTAGCCCAGGCCAGCTTCAAACTTGAGATCTCCTGCTTCCTGTAGTCTGATACTGACATTACATGCAATTTCCACCACAGCACACTCTTTTCAGTTTCCCCATCTTTTTGTAGCCCTTTCTGGTAGCCAAATGCATATATAATTGGTACAAATTTGTACCTTTTTTGCATTGGAGTAAATGCCTTATCTGCTGGGTCATGTAATTACAGTTCTATCCATGTGCCTTTCTTTGCGCTTCAGACTCATCTTCAGCTTCCTGCCCGACATCTGCCCTGTCATGCCTGATGGACGACTTTTGTAAATTTGATTTCATTATTTTTGTTGTTGTCTTGAGACAGGGTGTTGCTTTGCAGCCTAGACTAGCTTTGCACTCCTGATCCTCTTCCCTCTTGAGGGCTGAAATTATAGGCACATATCACC
This sequence comes from Mus caroli, assembly GCF_978045245.1. Lineage (NCBI taxonomy): Eukaryota > Metazoa > Chordata > Mammalia > Rodentia > Muridae > Mus > Mus caroli. Next base: position 120,768,656 of record NW_028227266.1, on the reverse strand, counting down.
ACTCTGGCTATCATTAGTCTCCTAAAAGAAATAATGGCTGCATGATGCGCCCCAATTCTTAACCGCATTATGAAATTATCAACATTCTGAAAGTGAGGTCAAATGCCCCACCCATTCCAGCTTGATAATCTGAATCACGCACTGGTGATGAAGGGAAGGGATGGGTGTCTTCTGTTCTTTTATATACAGTAAAGAGATGGTTCTCTCTCTCTCCCCCTCCCCCTTTTGCTCCATGAACCCACTGGACAATACACATATCCACCTAGGAAATGGGGAAAAGATACCAGCCGTGGTTTGTTCCCTTATTTGTGGTGTGTTTGTTGATAATGCTGGGGATCTAACCTGTGACCTCAAGCAAGCTCGGCAAGTGCTCTGTCACTGAGCTGTGTCCCCAGCACAATAGAGGTGCCTCTCTCATGATGAGTTCAGGAGGCATGAACACAAAGGGAGATTTGTTTTGTTTTATATTTTCGAGATAGAGTCCCTCTATTATGTAGCTCCGGCTGTCCTGGAACACAGAGATCCATCTGCCTCTACCTCTTGAGTGCTGGGATTAAAGATGTGTATTACCCTCCCCAACCACAAAGGGATGTTTTTAAAGTAGGTTGTAGTCTGATAATTTTTGTCACTTGTAGCTTCAAGGAATCAAGACCCACTCAGGATATTTTCTCATTTTCATAGATGCTGTGTAAGAACAATAAAAGGAAATGGGCATAGGTGTGTGCAGCTTGGTGTTATCACACTGCCTGATCAAACTCTGAAAGTACTCTACTCACTATGTGCAGGCCGTGGGGATGTATGCAAGGGGGCAGGTCCTGCACCCCAGCTTCAGGAACTCACACAGGTGTTTGTCAGTGTTCTGTAGGAGGGCGTAACCAAAGAGGACCTCCCAGAGGAGGCCAAGTCAGGCACAGACCTGCAAAACCAAGAGTTAACTGGGGAAAATTGAAGTAGAGAGGCAAAGGGGAGCTGTCGCAACAGAGCACTCGGCTCTGTAAATGCTTTGAGCTGGGCTGGAACTCAAGATCCTTCTTCAGACTCTGAGCACTGGTTTTACAGCTGTGTGCACCGCACCTAGTCAGTATTTGTTTTATTTTGTAAATGTAATCACACCCTGAACCTTGAGCTTACCAAGCCTTGTATGTACAAAGCTTAGTAAGATGTACTGTGTTAGGAAGTATTGGAGTACTAAAAAGAGGAAAGAAAAAGGAAAGTCTTAGTTCTAATCTGAATATTCTAGCTAGCTAGTCTTCTTCTCTGTTAAGGACAGTATTGACTCCTTAGGGAGTGTACGGCTTGGAGAGGTGAGCTCACTTTTCAAACTAAACATTGCCCCATTAGAGTTGGCTTTTCTTTGAGGGCTTTGCGGCATATGAAGAGTCCAGGATTGCATGCTAATGAGTGGATAGCAGTTGTCACCACTTGGAGATTCATGTACTGTATGCTGTGTTTGCCTCCTTTATTTAATCTGTGGGTCAGGATTACAGGCAGTGTCTCGACAGGAGACACACAGTAAAGATGACATGGGTTTGTCACTCCTGCACCTTGATGAACTTGCATGAGGTTAGTGTTTGTAGGGAGAGAACCCTTGCTCTCTGTGATGGCGGAATGAATTCTTCTGCTCCTTTACTCAGATAACCATTTGCTCATCTTAGCCTTGTCTGAGTGCCACTTAAAAGGAGGAGTGCCACTATAAAGAGGAGGCTGGGGGAACAGTAGGAAGGTGTGCGAAAGAAGGTGGGGCAGAAAAAAAGCAGAGTAGAGGTCAAATAGGACAGCCCTGAAGGGCTTACTTTGCTTTGTTTGTACTGATGCTAACACTGATAACCTCAGATAGAAAGAAAGCAGGAAGGAAGGAAGGAAGGAAGGAAGGAAGGAAGGAAGGAAGGAAGGAAAGAAAGAAAGAAAGAAACCAGCAGATGGTGGTGTACGCCTTTGATTCCATCTCCCATGAGGCAGAGGCAGGCAGATCTCTGAATTCAACGCTAGCCTGGTCTATATATTGAGTTCCAGGGCAGCCAGGGCTATGTAAAGAGACCCCATCTCAAAACAAAAAAGAAAACCCCAAAAGCTATGCAGTGGAACATGGAAGCATGCCTGTAAGTAGCTATTTCAATCTTGTCCAGGTTCAGGGATCAGCGCCTTCTGGCCTCCTCAGGCATTTGCAAGCAGATACACAGACAGACATCTACACATTCTTTTAAAAGAATATTGCTATTTTCCCAGTATGTTAAAAGAAAAATTGTTACATGAGAGAAAAGGCAAAGTGATGGAAGAATAAATATATACAATTCTCTTTAATTGTGAAAGTTCAATTCTAAAAGTATTTTTCAAGTTCACAGATAACAGATACCATGGAAACTAGGCATAGTTGTAGCCGGACTTTGTCTACTTTGTGGCTTCTTTCTCCTACCTTTTCAACCCCCTAGCACTAAATAGAGAAAAAAGTGAGGGGGGTGGGGAAGTGTGACATTATCATTAGACTACTTCCTGCTGACTAGAGGTGTCAAGTTCCTTGGGGACAAGTTTGATCTTCGCTGTCAGGAGATCTGATTTCTTCTCATTTCTTTGCATGTGACTACTTGACAAACCACACCACCTCCTGGGACCCTAGCCTTATATACCCTCTAAAAAGTTCCCAGAATTCCAAATGTCACATAATCACAGAAACTACCTACAGCTGCAAACTCATGCCTCTGCTAGAGCACGAGGCAAATCATAGTCAGCTGCTGCAGACGTCGGAAGCAGCCCCACATCTCACTCCTGAGATTAAAACGAAACCATATCTCTATTTCTGTTTTTAAAGAAACCAAATTTCTCACTACACATAGTAGTTCATTCAGTATTGAATAACATTCTAGGTGCTTTTAACTACACAACCTCAAAAAAAAATTCTCTTTCAGGAAGACTCTTCAAGAAATCACAATGTCAACCAACACAGACCTTTCTCTCTCTTCATACGATGAAGGTCAGGGGTCTAAGTTTATTCGGAAAGCTAAGGAGACACCGTTTGTCCCGATTGGTAAGTTGGCTGATGCTCTGATGTGCAGCCTGCTGCGAGCTTGGAGCTATGGGTGCATGATAAATTTGTATATTGAGTAGATCCTGAAATACCTTTTTTCTCATTTTGTTGAAATATGGTAAGATCAATATATAAATTTCATCACAAAAGTTCTGTGTGTATTCAGATTTTTGGCTGTTATTTCAGGGCCCCATGCTTCGTGGGGATCTCCGGACCACCTGACTTAACAGGACTCAAGACAGAAAAACCCTGTTAAGGTTTCTAGCATTGAAAGGGTAGAGGTGAAAGTCAGCAAAGACATCTCGGATGAAATCAGGAGAGACAAGCACAAGCTTACAGGTGCTTCCCAGAGGACACTGCATTCTTCCACCAGTGATGGGCGGCAACACTGGAGACACAGGTTGCCAGATTCAGAGGCATGCAGCGACCATGAAGGCCCTACATCCCAGGAAACAGCAATATGATCAACAATGGAAATTCTAAAGTCAGCAAATTGGAACGGTTCATTCACTTAAAGCATATAGGAATTATAATTAGTATTAAAGCAGTAGAAACATTCCCTGTAAAGTTGGGGATTGACCACGGATTTATGGGAACTCTGCTGTTGTTGCCTGGAGAGACTGACACTGCAAAGGCAGGGCAGGAGCTGTGTGCATACTTTAGGAAGAAACTCTGTTGGTCTATGGGCAATGTAATTCTCTGCACAGGGAATACAAGACAGTCTAGTGAGAAGCGACTAGACCAGTTAGGACAAGGACTGCTGTCCGTGTTACTTGACAGTTGTTGTGATAAAATCCATTATCAAGAGCATCAAAAGGAAGAGAAAAGGTCATTTGTCTTATACGTCCAGGTGACAGTCTGTCACTGAAGTCAGGGCTGGAACCTGAAGGAGTTGATCCATATAGATGGATACAACCTGCTGCCTCACCCCCAGGCCCATGTCCAGCCCAGGGCCACCTGCCCAAAAAGGAATGGCACCACCCACAGTGGACTGGGCCTTCCCACTGTCAGTCAAAGCAGTGTCTCACAGACATGACCACAGGACATTCCCACGAGTGTGGGCAATGCCACAGTTCTGACTCCTTCACTTGACTCTTTTTAGCAGTGCTTCTCAACCTGTGAGTTTTGACCCTTTCACAGGGGTCACCTAAGACCATGGGAAAACATACATTCACATTACAATTCATAACAGTAGCAAAATTATGGTTATTAAGTAGCAACAAATATGATTTTTATGATTGGGGGTCACCATAACATGAGGACTATATTAAAGGATGGCAGCATTAGGAGGGTTAAGAACCAATGCTCCAGAGAGTCCCATTCACACTGAACCCAAGTAGGAAATGACTTCATTGGTGCAGCAGAAAACACCAGGGGAAAGTCTAGCTGGCTTTCCATTTTCTCGGTTCTCCTACAGCTTTCTGGTTTGGGTCTGACAAATTGTATTTACTCAAGAGTAGTCCTGCTGTCCTTTGTTTCTTCCTTTTCAGTGCTAACTCAGTTATTTCCTAATCTCCTTTCTCAGTTTTAACATCCAAGCTCAATTACAAGCTTAGCCTCTTTAGTGTGTATGTATTGCCTATTGTATATTGACTGCTAATTTTAGTTTTAGGTTATGCAGTCTAGGTATTATTAGCCTTTCTGAAATTCAATGTTCATTGTGGCCTAATGTGTGATTATATTTTGTCAAAATTTCCTAAACGTTTGAGAGACCATATGGTCTGTTTTAAAATTAATATGTCGTTTCTTTATTATTGTCTATGTGTGCTATGTGCATGTGCCACAGCGCTCATGTGGAGGTCTGAGGATGACCGTCAGGAGTTGGTTCTCTCCTTCCACTGTGTTGAGGCAGCTCTCTCTTCCTTTCTCTTCACTATATACCACAGCTAAGCTGGCCTATGGCCTCCTGTCTCCACCTTTCAGCTGCCCATAGGAGTGCTGCTGGGATTACAGATACTTACCACGTCTAGCTTTAAAAGAAAAAAAAAAAAAAGTTGGATTCCAGGAATTGGGCTCGTTGTCCAGCTTGACAGCAGGTTTACCTGCTGAGACAACTCACTGACCCTGGCATTCTTAAATCTGTCTACTTACTCCATAAACGCACATTTGTTCAGAAGTAATCGTTAGCTGAGCACTGTGGCACATGCTGTAACCCAGCACTGGGAAGGTAGGGGCAGGAGAATTAGGGAGTCAAGCTCATCTACTGCTCATTGCAGATTTGAGGCCAGCCTGGGATACATAAGACCCAGTGCGTAAGAGGCAGAGCCAAGTGCAGTTCAAGGCCAGCTTACTGTTCACTGTGAATTTTAGACTTGGCTTGTGAAGCAAAAATGATTGAAAATTTAGTTCATGTGTTACTTAATGAATGATCTGATAAAGTATCCTTACAAAAATAGCAGAAGGTACATTGGCTAACGCTCATGTCGTCTTGGCTCCTCTCCCATGCAGCCAACACAGTCACAATTCTTTGTGTTGCAGGAATGGCGGGCTTTGCAGCGATTGTTGCCTATGGGTTGTACAAGCTGAAGAGCAGAGGAAATACAAAGATGTCCATTCACTTGATCCACATGCGTGTAGCAGCCCAGGGCTTTGTTGTGGGGGCCATGACTCTTGGTAGGTTCATCAGGACATTTCTTCAATTTCTGTTTCTCATTGATGCTTTTCCTTACAAAGCAGAGTAAATACTTTCTGCTGACCTTAAAACAGTTTGAAAATACCTTTGATTCATTTTCTTATGAAAGAATAATTAGTTAGAGCAGTGAAAAAGCTTTGCCTCCTATGATGGGAAATCCTTATTCTGTAAGTCTTCAATTTCATTGCTCAGATTCTGAGCACAGGTTAATAGTAACAGTTTTCTGAGAAGGATATGACGGAATTGAGTTTGGGAGGGTAGAAAGGATCCTAAAATGTGCGTGCTTTTACTGGCATCACAGTTTATTGACTTGATCTTGTACAATGTAGTGGGTGTTTTTAAGATTTCCTGGTAAGTAGTGATTGTTCATTAAACAGTGTGACACGGTGAGCTGCTCACACTGGCCCGGTCCTGTAGACTGCGCGTGTTTTCTGAATGTTGGAGGAGATGTTCTAATGCTGCTCTCTTTTTCTTTAGGTATGGGCTACTCCATGTATCAGGAATTCTGGGCCAATCCTAAGCCTAAGCCTTAGAAGAGCTGGTGCCATGGGAAGTGCTTACTTTAGTTAGACGTCTCATATTGAGGTTACGTGTTTGTATCTACAATAAATAACATGTGGGTTTAGACAAAACACAGTATTGAATATTGGTTTACTTTCTTGTCAGCTTGATTTGCCTGGTGACCAAATTGTTAGTGACTGATTCACTAACTAGGTCACTCAGGGTGTTAAGGTAACACAGAAGAAATCTGTCACCTAAAAGTAGTTGGGCACAGTGTTTTCCTCACACCCTTGTGATGAAAGTCATTGTAAGAAGGGCAGCTGACAATGCAGATACACACACAGTATGGGCAGACTAGGCCATGCTTTGGGAGGGTATCAGGAAAGAATCCTGTTTGCCCTGGTTCGTTTATTTTGTCTGCTTGTGGACTGACTTCAGATCTTCAGGCTTTAAGGTTTGTTGGCTTCTGAAAACACTTTCCAAAGAGTCCACAAAATATAACTAGTTTATAAATCCCCTATAACTAAGTAGGAGGGAGGGAGGAAGAGAGAGAGAGAGAGAGAGAGAGAGAGAGTGTGTGTGTGTGTGTGCATGCACGTACAGCAACCTGGAAAGCTGTTAAGAGCTGCAGAGAGGCAGTGTTTATTAAAATCTGGTTTATTATAAACTGGTTGTGGGTTCTGGTTAAGCTCTTTTATAATTGCAAAGTTCTATTTTTGCTGCTTGGTAGTAGGATAATTCTTAAACATCTTTAAATAGAGGTTTTTGTTTCTTTTTTGTGGTACTGGGCATTACATGCAGGGTCTCACATAGGCCAAGCAAGTGCTGTACCACGGAGTTGAACCCTGGCAGCAGTAGGTACTGTATGTTGTAATACAAGGATAAAGGAAATGCATGGCCTAGTGCAGGCAGTGTGTCTACTTCGTAAGAGCCGAGTCTATTCAGGTATCAAAAGTGAGAGGTCAACGGTGGGTGGGCTGGTGTGTCGAGACATTACACACAAACTTGAATATACAGAATGTTAAGTGCACTTTGAAATCCATGTCCAACCCAAACTCACATTCCATAGAGACAAGGTGTCGTATGTATTGTTATTAAAATACGTCTGAACATATCAGATGTCTTGTTTTTATTTCAGTTTTGAAAAAGTAAATCCTTCCAGCACAAAGATTAGAAAACAGAATCCCTGTGGTAGTAGACTGTTAGAGGCCATCTACAGCTAGAACTGAGTGCTGCCATCTGTTGGGTACTTACTGTGTGCCCCACCCTGCTCTGAGAGAGTATGACTTTCAATTATTTGGTTATGAGCATATGAGTGCAAGTGCCCATGAGGCTGAAGGCATGGAGTATCCCTGGAGCTGGAATTATAGGCCGTTGTACTGGGAAATGAATTTGGGTTCTCTGCAAGAGCACTTCTTGCTCTCAACCATTGAGCCGTCTTTCCAGCTCCCTCCTTTTATCTCTCATTTGTTTGTGTGCAGCAGTCACGGGACAATTTTGAGGAGTCAGTTTTCTCCCACCATGGATCCTGGGTATCAGCAGGTTCATAGTCTGTGTAGCAAGCACCTTTTCCTGCTGAGTCATGGTGCTGGCCCTTTAAGAACTTGAACATACAGTGTCATTAAACTAATGATCTAGGAGATAGTGCCCACGCCACAGACCTGCACATTCCAGGGCTCGGGTCACAGGGCCTGCATTCCAGGTGCTGTGCCGCGCTGCCTACAGGACTGACCATAGATAGGGCTTTGTTTTTCACTGTTCCCGTGTAAACTGGAACTTTAGAAGAGTCCATGATAGCATGACAGGGGCCAGCAGATGTTAGGCACTTGCTGTGGTGGCCTTTGTGACATTGGAGTGGCAGTAGTGATAGATGGTATTTCATACAGTTAAGCAAGAGGCTGCAACTCTCATGGTCCTAATCACGAACTGTAAAGCCTGATCCAGTCAGAGTTTTCCGTCTTCCCAGCCATGACACGAGAGTGTGGACTAGCCATGCTACTGCGCTCCTGTCTAGCTGCTGCTGGAAAAGTTTGAGAAAGCTTTCCAAATTTTGGCTTCTTGCTTTAACAGTGTTCTGCATTTTGAGAATATGTTACTAAGTGCCAATACTCATGGTTCTGCCACTCTGAGCCAGAGAGCTGTGACTTCCTCATCTAAGGTAGAGACACTGTCCAGGATTAGAGAAAGAAAGTCCAAGGGACCTAGCCTGGCATGTCACGCTTCCGTAATCCAGTGCATGGCTGCTGCTTTATGCCTGTACTGAGTATAGGGGTGAAGTCCCAGCAGGCTGGCACTAAGTGATTGCGGCAGAACATGGTGGCTGCCAATAGAAGCAAGCAGCAGGAGCAGCTGGCTGGGCTTCCAAGCCCAGGGTTGGGATCGGGAGGCTCCCCAAGGCAAAAGCAATCTACTTTGGCTTCTCAGGGAACTCTCATCCTAATGTTGGGTATAATGGAGTGTGGGGTGACTGTGTCAGGCCTTTCTTGCCCAGTTACCTGTCAGTGTATCCCAAGTCCCTTTCACCCAAAGCACTTGGCATTAGTTCCCTGTTCAGCTAATGCCTGCTGACTTCATTAGAGTGAATGTTGGGCTTGGTTTGGTTTTTTTGCGTTTATGAAGTTCCAGCTGGTCCTTTGTCCGTGGGTTCCACACCCATGGAGTTCGTCCGACCACAGATCTGAAATTGTTTGTTTGTTTTTGTGTCAGTGGTGAGCATGTGTGGACTTCCTTTTCCTGTGGGGGTTCCTCGGGGTGTTGTGTACAACTGTTACGCAGTGTTATGTTGCGGTAGGCAGTGTGAGTGAGATTGAGAGACTTAAAGACTGCGACGGATGTGCACAACTTACAAGCAGAACCCTCACCCACTTGTTAGGAGACCTGATCGCCCTTGCAGGTTTGGGTCCTTCCTGGGGGTTCTGGAACAACTGGGGATGCTGTGTCTGAGCAACGGTGACATCTAGTGTCCAGAGTTGGGTATGACTACATTTACAAGCTCCCTGATCATGGTGCTCATGGAAACCATGCCTCCTGTCCCACAGATGTCCAGAGTCCCTAGGATTCACAGTTAAGGTTCCATCCCTGTGTAATTCCTCAGCCCATTCCCTCGCAGCTGCAAGGCCAAAATAAAGCGGAATGATCCTGAAGTGAAGGCTGCCGTGTGTCAAGCAGCAGAGCTGCCAGTACCTATGTACTCCGCCCTGTTGAAACCCAGGCCATTAGATACAATGCACGTGACCAGTGATGGCTTTACCTGGGTACGTTCAGGAAGAACCAGCGTGTGCCAGTTCCTGGCTCAAGAAATTTGCTTTCCCTTAGCCACTTGCACTGGGCAGAGACAAAAGAGGAGAGTTACCTGGGTCAAGCTGAGGCCATTGTCGGGCTCCGCCTTTAGCAGAGGCTGCAGTCCACCTCCCTGGTTTGCTTTTCTGTCAGCAACACCACCTTCTACCTCCTCTTGCTCTGAATCTTACAGGAGTCTTTCCTGCCTCTTATCTAATGGACCGATCACCAAGCCCTGTCAGCTTGTCTCACATCTGTCCCCTCCTCTCCCTGTTCCCTCCACTTTTTACCTAGGCCTGTTTCTTCTCCCAGGAGCTAGTGAGGAAGAGGCTGAAGAGGCCCACACACAAACTGTTCACTCTACAAAGGATGTCTAATACTAGTAAGCATATAAGGTCAAGGGGCTAGGCAGCAGGACAGACTGGCAATTCCTGAGATCAGACGGCCTCCATGTGCAGCTGGGGATGTGGCTCAATAGTAAAGCACTTGTCTAGCATATTTGAAGCCTTGGGTTCGATGTCCAGCACCAGAAAGAAAGAAAGAAAACAAGCTAGATTACAAATATCAGACAACAAAAACCTGTGAGATGGGCTGAGAATAGAATGGAGAAATTTTGGTAGGAAGATCACAGCGTATTTCCACAGTCCGTTGTGCTGCTGACTTGGTGAAGGGCTGGAGTAGATCGAATCCATTTGGACGGTCACCTGGAACAGAGGGCCACAGGATCTTGGCAGAACATTGGGCTTTCTGAGAAAGTCAACACGGGACTCCAGTATGAGATCTCCGTATACACGAATGCATCTTCAGTATTAGCTCAGTCGGTAGACGCAGACTTGCCTGGAGCCAAGTGACAATCCACAAGGACAATGAATGTTCCAGGGTTATAGGAATGGGGCCAGCAAAACCCAGGGCCATCACAAACTGAAGAGGGAGAACTAACGCCAAAAAATCTTGAATCTGAAGAAACCGAGCATTTTAATCCTCTGGGGCTCCTGAGTAGGGAGCTGAATAATCAGAAAGACTTAAATTAAAACCCTGGGCTGAGCTGGCCTGTGGTGGTGTGTGCCATTAGCCCCAGCACTTGGTATGCAGGCAGATCTCTGAATGCAAGGCCAGCCTGGGCTACCAAAGGAGTTCCAGGACTACACAGAGAAACCCTGTCTCAAAAGCCAAACCTGCCCTTATGAAGCAGGACAGCTGGGTGTGTAGATACTACTGACATACAAGGACATTTCACATGTTACAGACCTCTGCCACGCCTGTTAGACTCCTACAACAATGGAAATCCTTCTGTTTATGAAGAAGGATACCGGAGAGCCAGCTCAGTGGTTAAGAGCATTGGCTGCTCTTCCAGAGGACAGAATTCTCAGGTTCAATTCAAAGTACCCATATGGCCCCCCACAACTGTCCTGTAATCCCAGGTCCAAGGCATCTAGTGGCCTCTTCTGGTCTTGGGCACCAAGTACACACATGGTAAACAGACAGACATGCTGGGAAATATTATTCCCATAAATAATTTTTACAAAAGAAAATGGAAGTCTGGCTTGGCTCATGTCAGAGTCACTTTCCTGTTCAATTTCGTTTCTCACCGAGTAGAATGACTTTATGTTCATCATTTGTAGGAGGAATATAATTTCAGTGAGGGGACTCTACCTGATGACCCTGTTCAAGAAGATAAATATGCATGGGCTGGGACGATGGCTCAGCGTTACCTTGCAAACCTGACAACCTCAATTAGGCAAGAACTCATATATAAAACGACAAGTATAACCAGGTGGTGGTGGAACATGCCATTAATCCCAGCACAGATCTCTGAATTTGAGGCCAGCCTGGTCTACTGAGCAAGTTCCAGGACAGCCAGGGCTACACAGAGAAACCCTGTCTCAAAAAATAAATAAATAAATAAAAATAAAAAATAAAAATAAAAAGGCTAGTATAGAGTTACTTACACTTGTGATTCCAGTGCCAGAGAAACAAGCAGGCAGCCAGGCTAGCCAAATTGGTGATCCTGGGGCCAGAGAGAGGCCCTGTGTTCAAGAGCACTTTCTGTTGGTATGGAAAAGTACTCTAACAAAAGCCAGTTAGGAGGAAAAGTTGATTTTAGAGCAGAGTTCCATCACCTCAGGGAAGTGAAACAGCCAGCTACTTCACCGTCAGGAGCGGAAAGAAGTGAATGCATTCTTCTCTACTACCCAGCTTACTCGACCCGTACAAAATTCACAGCCCTACCAGGGTGCCACCCTTAAACAGTTAAACAAGACAGTAGCCCTCAGGCTGGCCTGGTCCAGACAATCTCACCAAAACTCTCCCAGGTCAGTCTCAAGTGTGTCCGCTGACAAATGTGACCACATCCCGTCTCAAAAACTGGATCAGTGAGGGACTGGAGACATGGCTCAGTGGTTAAGAGCGGTGATTGCCCTCCCAGAGGACTCAGGTTCAATCCCCAGCACCCACATGGCAGCTCACAACTGTCTGTAACTCCAGTTCCAGGAGATGTGACACCCGCACACAGACATACAGGCATGCAAAACACCAGTGCAAATAACATTTAAAAATAAACAGTTAAAAAAAAAACAAAAACTCTGGATGAATGGATTCTGAGGAAAACCCTTAAGGTTGGTGTCTGTTCTCCGCACGCATGTGCACAAATAATTAGCTTTTTAAATGAAGTTTATTGTGAGATTGTCTCTCCCAGATATGTCAGAAGCTACACCTATGAGGTCTCACCAACATGGCTGCCAAAGCAAGACCTGAACAAAATGATACCAACAGACATGCTAACATGGAGGGGGGAAAGTTCACAAGGCCTCAACCCTGGACAAAGACCTATGGGAAACTAAGGAACACTGAGGCCAGGAGAACTGCTCCTCTTAGAGACGAGGACACCAATTGTCTGTCCAATACCCAGTGATCAGTCAGTTCTGAAAACATACACACAAGCAACATTATGCAGACTAAGCATATGGCATTCATGTATTTAGGAATACAGGAATACAGGAGTGTGCATGTGCACACACACCATCACCACCACCATCACCACCACCACCACCTCCTCCACCACCACCACCACCAACAACAACAATTAAAAAGAGGGCATGAGTTTGAAAGAAAGCAGGGACAGATACATGGAAGGTTTTGGAGGAAAGAAAGACCTGCACTTCTGGAGGTCCTGAGTTCAATTCCCAGCACCCACATGGTGGCTCACAACCATCTGTAACGAGATCTGCTGCCCTCTTCTGGCATGCAGGCATATATGCAGACAGAACACTGTCTACATAATAAATAAAACTAATCTTAAAATAAAAATATGTGGCATGGCTTCCTAAAAAAAAAAAAAAAATTTAAAGGGAAATGTTAAATTATGTCCCACTTGCAGAATACGAAGAATCGATGGAGTAGCAAATGTTTAAAATGTTGTTTTATTTCCTGTATTTAATCTGAGTATTTTATATTTCTGAAAATGTTACAAATAGTTATAATTAAAGCATGTTACACATTAATGTCTGGTGAGATGGCTCAGCAATAAAGGCACTTGCTGCCAAGCCTGATGACCTGAGCACCAGCAACTCCCACAAATTGTCCTTGAACCATTGTACACATGCATGGCATGGGTGCCCCCCCCTCGATAAATAAATAAATAAATAAATAAATAAATAAATAATGTAATTCTAAAAATTAGCAGTATTTTCTGGGCAGTGGTGGCACACACTTTTAATCCCAGCACTGGGAAGGCAGGGCAGAGTGTCTGTGAGTTCAAGGCCAGCCTAGATTACAGAGAGTCCCAGAACAGCCAGTGAGTGCTACATGGAGAAACCCTGTCTCAAAAACAATCAAAAAATTAGCAGTGTTCTACGAGTATTTTTGGCCAGAGAAACAGGATGTGGGGGCTGGGATAACAAAAATGAAGACATGGATCCTAATTCTCTTGTCTTCCTGTATGACAGAGCATCAGGTTTATAAACTATACAAATTCTTCAGACTGAAAAGTGAACAAAGAGTGGCAGAAGAGCCTCAGCAGGGACAGTGAGAAGGTTTAAAAAGAATATAAAGTAGAGAAAAACATCCCTAGACTTGTGAGAATGGGATACTGAGTATCCTGATTAAAAGCAACCCTCAGTAGCCAGGGAGACGACTCCACGCTTGCTGTTCTCACAGAGGGTCTGCATGCCAATTCTGGCAGCCATGTGGCAGCTTACAACTGCCTGGGGACCTGAGGCTCTCTCTGGCCTTTACAGTCATATGACATACACAGGGTGCACAGGCATACATGCAAGCAGACACTCCTATAAAACAGTTAACTGGAAAGCCATTCTGTGACGTGCATGAGCATGTGCACACACACACACACACACACACACACACACACACGCACGCGCGCACGTACAGTGTGGTGCTGGGGATAGAACCAGGGCCTCATACAAACCAGGCAAGCACTGTACTGCAGAGCTTCTCTCTGTACCTCTCCAATCCTTAGTCTCTTAGGACAGGCTCTCTTTATGTAGCTCAGGTTGGCTTGGAACTCATTGTAGCACCCAGACTGGACTTGAATTTGTGGTCCTCCTACCTGTGCCTCCAAAGTGCTGGGATTGCAGTGCATTCATGCCTGAAGCTTTCTAATACATACCCTAGGAGGCCAGCTGAGATTCTATATCCTCTTATGTGGTGTGCTCTCATCCTAAGGGAAGCCTGGCTTGCTTCTAGGAGCAGCACTTTCCCAGGACCTTATCAGCACATCTGGCTCCTATTCTCCCCACAGCACCCAGCTGCCTCGTGATTGTGAAGTGGGTGAATGGCACATGCACACTGTGGAGAAGACCCTACTGCTCTGTGATGCTATCTACTGAATCCACTCTGCCTCTTGGCAGTCATGCAGATTTTCAGTTCTCAGTCTCGGCCCAACACATAGGCCACTGAAGACCATAAAAAAAAAAAAAAAGGTTTGTGCTTTCTGGTCACATAGCACATCTGGAGTATCGGGAGGAGAAAGCATGAGAGGAAGCAAGGGCCCAGGGAAACTGAGCACGCAGTGGGCGTGGAGGGAAGCGAGATGGAAAAGGGTTGGTTCCCTTCAGAGTTTAAATTTACCAAACTATGCTAAAAAAAAGAGTTGCCCAGCTGGAGACATGGCTCAGCAGTTAAGAATTCCTCCTCTTCCAGAGGACCCATGTCAGGAGGTTCACAACCACCAGTGACTTTGTCTTAGGGTTTTACTGCTGTGAACAGACACCACAACCAAGACAACTCTCATAAGGACACTTAATTGGGGCTGGCTAACAGATTCAGAGGTTCAATCCATTATCATCAAGGCAGGAGCATGGCAGCATCCAGGCAGGCATGGTGCAGGAGGAACTAAGAGTTCTGCATCTTCATCTGAAGGCTGCATGCAGAATAATGACTTCTCAGCAGCTAGAATGAGGGTCTTAAAGCCCACACCCACAGCGACACACCTATTCCAACAAGGCTGCACCCCCTAATAGTGCCACTCCCTGGACCAAGCATATACAAACCATCACAGACTCCAACCCTAGGGAACCCAATGCCTTCTTCTGGCCTCCATGGGCACACACACACACACAGAGAGAGAGAGAGAGAGAGAGAGAGAGAGAGAGAGAGAGAGAGAGAAAGAGAGAGAGAGAGAGAGAGAGAGAGAAGCTTTATATAGGAGATGTTGTGCACCTGGACACACTGTACTGTACTGCGAGGGGGTGGGCAGGTGGGTGCAAGGCTGTGGGTATCCAGCCCTGTACCTTCTTCACAAGTAATGATATACTACTCACATTAATTGAATGGGAAGCAGAAAAACAGGTTTAACATAGCTGGAGACTTTCACATTATAAAGGCTAGTGAGAGCATCTGGCCTCCCTCAGCTCATTTTTCCTATGTGTTTGCCTCCCTTCAAGTCCCTGAAATACAGCAATGTCAAACTAGGAGATTTTTTAAAAGTATTTTCTTTAAAAAAAAAAAAAAAAAGGAAAGAAAGAAAGAAAAACCACACACTTTTTTTGAAATCTTCTAAAATGCAAATAAATAAATTCATAAATAAGAAGACCTAAAATCCTACCATACTGATATAATCGCCTGTGTGTTGTTTCACGTCTAGGTTTTCTTAGTATGGGTGTGTGCACATGTTTGTGTCGGTGCACACGTGCATGGGGAAGACAGAGGTTGTCCTCAGTATTCGTCCTCAACTGCTCTCCACCTTTAGTTTTTTTGAAAAAGGGTTTTGGGGTGAACTTGAATCAGTTCCTGGACTGGACTAGACTGAATGGCCAGGGATGTGTCTCGTCATCCTGCGATGTGACCCATAAACGCTTTCAACATTCCTCTTTTAGTTCTGAGCGCTGTTTGAAAAGGAGGAAGCGTTTTGTTTTATTTTGGTTTTGGTTTTAGCATTATTAATTTTGGTCTACTCCAATCACAATCATGACCCAACATTCTCCCCGCCTTGTTTTGTATTTCCAAAGATAATATGGTTAACTATGTTACATTTCATAAAAACCGTCCACTTTCCAAAACCCTTGGAGGCCAGTAGGATATGCATCCTACTTTTTCAAAGACGCTGGAGGTCGGTTGTGCACGGTGGTGCAGCCTGTGTCATCCAGCATTCAATAAGGACAGGAGGATGAGAAATTCAAGATCATGCATGGCTACAGAGCAAGTTCGAGGCCAGTCTGGAATGTATGAGACCCTACCTTTAAAAACAAAAACAACCCCCCTAAATCCTTAAATAAAATACACTCCGGAAGAGTGGAGGCTTCGTAGGCGCTTTGCCTTCTCCCGTCCAGCTGGTATGTGAAGTTCCGTGGGTCTTCCCGGACCCCTCAGCACGCTCAGCTCAGACCTTTAGAGGCTCTCTCGGCCCCCGTAGACGCGCGCGACCGTGCTGGTTTCCCTGGTGACGGTTGCCAAGGCAGCACATGCCGGCGTCGGGAAGGGCGGAGGAAGTGCCCGCGGCCCTTAAGACAGACCCCGAAGCGCAGCCGCGGTAAGTGGAGGAAGACTGAGTAGAGCGGGAGTCAAGCGAGGGTCGAACCGGGTCGGAGCAGGAAAAAGAACCGGGGGCTGAGCGGGGGAACTGAACCGGGAGCCGAGCGGGAAACCGAACTAGGAACCGAGAGTGGAGCCGAGAGCCGGGAACCGAACCGGGAGCCGAGCGAGGACCGAGCCAGGGTCAGAGCGGGGGAAACCGAACGAGGGGCCAAGTGGGGAACAGAACCGTGGCCGAGAGTGAGGAACCGAACTGGGGGCCGAGCAGCGAGAAGCCAAGACTGGGAAACCAAACCATAGACCCTGCGAGTGGCCTCTCCTGTTCCCGCCCCTCCCTGGGCAGACTCGTGTTTTCTGCGCGAGGAGGGCTCGTGAGGCAGAGGAACGACCCAGCGACCTGCACGGGCATGACTAGAAAGCAGGTCTTCTGCAGCTGCTACTTAGCACGTGGCGTCAGGCCTCACCCCACTCCATCCCCCGCTTAGATGCTGCTGTCCTGACTTGACGCTCATTCTGGCTTTTAAAAACATAAGAGGCCTGGGATGGGGAGGTGGGATGGGTTGCGTGGGTGAGCTAGAAAGTGGCAGGCTGGTGGGAAGTGATGGGTGCTCAAGGCCCAGTCCTCCATCCTGCGCACAGCTTTTCTCTTCCTTGGTCTTTTGAGTAGGGTTTCACTCTGTAGCCTGAGATGGCCTTAAAACTCACTAGAAGACCCATGCTGGTCCCAAATTGGTTATCATACTCACATTTGAAGCAGGACTGGACTACATACCAAGATCTTGTCTTAAAGAGAAAACAAAAGTTTTAAGCAATTAGGGTTATCTGTGGTTATCTAAGTATCTGTAACAATTACTTGTGGTTAAGGTAGTTTGTTGGTTACAAAGTATAGCTATCTAAAAAAAAAAAAAGGCCAAATTCTTTCATGTTTTTTTTTTATAAATATTCATTAAGTACCTACTGTGTTCTGTTGTAGCATGGCCATGAACAAAGTGGATGAAAATAATGGTCCTGGTAGGCGTGGTGGCACATAGCCAGCATTTGAGAGACCAACACAGGAGCATTGCCAAGAGTTTGAGGCAAGCCTGGTCTACACAGCAAGTGCTGGGTCATCCGGCCAGCCCTTGCAGGACCCTGTCTCAAACAGCTAAAAATAAAGTTAAAGTGTGTGTCCTCTGGTAGTTTACGTACTAGTGGGAGAAAGCACAGTTGGTATGTAACGTGTGCTACAGGTCAGGAGCAAAGGCGGATGACCTGGGCAGGGAGATGGTGTTCTGTGAGTACAAGAAAGGGTTGGGACAGTTCATACTCACTAGCAAATTGACTGGATTTAGAGCCATCTAGGAAACACTCCTCTGTGTGTGTGCACGCGTGCATGAGGGTGTCTCCAGAGAGGTTTAGCTGAGAAAAGAAGACCCACCATCCCATGGAACCCCAGACTGAAAGCAGAAGTGGAGCCTTCACCTCTCCGTGCTTCCCCACAGTGGACCCCCTGCGGCCATCCACTTGTGGGTGCTGTCCTTCCCCAACATGGTGAGCTGTATCCTCCAAGACTGTGAGCCAACTAAGCCACCTTGAGTTGCTTTGGTCACACGATTGCCCACAGCAATGGGAAAGGTAACTCATATACAGTGGGGACAGGGGCAGCTCTTGTCAGGAGCTCGGGGGAGTCATCCCAGTGGAAACCCATTGAATCCAGAGATGTCCAGGAGACAGCCAGAGAACACACGGAGACAAGAACTTAGAAGGAGCAGTCAGAGTGCAAGCTGTGAGCCCGAGGCACCCCTAGTGAATGCTCACACGATTATCTTCTCAGTGTGCCTGTTCCTAGCATTTGGATTCTGGGGTGTCCAAGTGGCAGCTAGAACTATAGACCCAGTGTGGCTTCTAGACACTAAAATGCTACTCAGCTGTGAAAAGCAAGGCCCTGATTCATGCAGCAGTGGAGTCAAACATATGAAAAGTGACACGGAGATAAAAGAGAGAGAGAGAGAGAAACAGATCCAATCACAACAACCTACCCAGTGTGTGACTCTGGTCGTGTGAAATGGTGTGAAAGGCAAAAGAGAGAACAGAAGCAGCGTAGGGTGGGGACTGGCCATGGAGCATGAGAGTGGGGGCCACGGTGGAGTGTTGGTGTCTAGCTGATAGTGGTAGTCTAGCTGAGAGATCATGCTGTCAGAAAGTGGCTGTGATATGGAGGACGATGGACTGAAGAACCTGTACAGGGATTGATATGTGGGCCAGGATACAATTGTGCAGGACATGCTGAACATGTCCTGGACCCCTACATGAGTGTCAATAGGCCAGTGAAACAGGAGAAAGAACCAGGTGAATTGTTCAGTGTGACACATGTTTCTGACTCCTGGTAGGCAAACGTCCAGGGCAGAGGGAGACAGGAGCAGAGACTTGGCAGGCATGAGTGGGCCTAGGTACAGGAATGGCTGCCTAGATTCTGATGGGAACTGAGAGGAGGCTGGAACAGATGACCCCTTGTCTCAAGCTCCTCCTTTGATACTGAGAGTGAGATCTCCGAGGGGATAATAGACAGAGGTGGCTTGGCTGGTGTGCTGTGTCTCAGGGGAAATGATTGCCACAAACGGGTCCCTGTTCGGGTGCCATTTTGACTGGGATCAGTGGGCCCTCCTCAATCTGTGCAAATCAGAGTCTCAGACAGATGGGCATAGAGTTGGTGAGAATTGGGGGGTGACAAACAGACAGGACACAGGGAGTGTGCTGGATCTGAATGTAATTTGTCAATTCGAGCATCAAACTTTTTATACAGAAGAAAATAGGGAAGTTGGGTGACACAACGGTAAGGTACAATAAGGTTACCGGATGCTTAATGACTCTTAAACAAAACAAAGGAAATGCTAACACAAAGACTGGCAGGAAATGGGCAATAAAACAACTGAGACAAAGTCAGCTCTATCTAAGGTCAGCTATAGTCTTAGAAGCCAGTTGTGAAGTCTTTACACTTCTAGGGCAGGGGCTTTCACACCCAAGTCATGGTTCTAATTAGGGAGTTCCACTCTAGCTAACCTTCTCATGAATAATGCAATACTCTAGTTCCTCCTTAAACTACAACCTGATCTACTTCCTAAACCAATGTAAATTCCTGTATATGGGAGTGACTTGGCTTTTATTCTAAGTGATAGTGTGGGGGGACTTTCTACTAATAAGTAATGTAGTCTGCCAAACGTAACTATAATAAGAATTCTAAATTTACTTTGCTAAGTTTGCCCTGAGATTTCTAACTATGTAATAGATAGTAATGCCTGATTTCTTTCACTATCTCTCTTACAATACTAAAGGCAATTCTGAATGTCACTGAATAGGCAACATCTTATGGAATTCCAAGCTCAGGGTCGGCTCAAGGCTCAAGGACTATCTAGAGCATTGGTGAAGGCCAGGAAGCAAAGTTCAATTTTGCTTAGGTATTTGGCAAGTCATTGCTTGGAGGCACCTATAACAAAACAATACTGAAAGGAAGCACACAGATCCATTCGCAAGGACAAAATTGGAGCATACGTGCTATGGGATGCCACAGTTCCAGGAGACTAAGTTTTCGTGAAACTCTTCGCCTCGGGACTTCTTCCCAGTTTCTAAACCTGTCAAGCAAGTCGCTACTGGAGTGGATGTAGCAAATGATGTTTTCCTTACATCATCATAAGCTCTTTCCTTGCCTGTGGGAAGGAAGGACAGATGGACAAGGAGGCATATGTCAGAAGCACTTGATTCCAAAGGGCTTTAGGTCTAAACCAGTACTTTGGGGCTTGTCTTCTGGGTGAATGGGTCACCTCAAAGTATGGTAGAAAGATTTGCTGAGCTATCTGTTCATGTGTTTTAATGTGTGAAATTATACCTCAAATAAACTATTTACTTATTTTTGGTTTTTGACACACAGCGCTCTGTAGCCCAGGCTGGCCTTTAATGCCTGGTTCTCCTGTTGAGATCCAAACTCTGGGACTGTTCGTATGTGCCACTCACCCAGCTCTAGCCCCCAACTGTGAAGAAGAAATGATGGCTGGAGCCTATGTCCAGAGACTGGGATCTAGCTGGTCTGGAGTTGAGCTCAGACATCCTCAGCTTTGACAGCTCCTGGGAGATGCTAATGTGCAGCCAGAGTTGAAAGCTGCTGACAGAAGGGCTACAGATGAGGCAGAACAGTGAGTCTCCTGCTGCCACCTGCAGTCAGGGAGTCTGCCTCGCTTTAGGTGAGGGTGTCCGAGTGCGAGCAAGCGCCTTCTTAGATTCACTGTTGGCTCAGTAGACAACCTCGGCCTCAGCTGGCCCACATCGTGCCATGTGCTAGTCACGTGCTAGTCAGTCGTACAGTCAGCTCTGGCTTCTCTGTTCTCAGGGCAAGATGGCGGCTGATGAGAGCTCGTCAGACACTCTGCGACTCCAGTTCAAGGCCATGCAGGAGCTACAGCACCGACGGTTACAGAAGCAGATGGAGAAAAAGAGGGAGAAAGAGCTGAGCTGTCAAAGCAAAGCTGACAACCAGGAAGGGCTCATGGTGATCCCAGATGGCCTCAGCCTCCTCGACACAGAGGAGCAGAACCTAAAAAACATATTTGAAAAGAGGTAAGGACCCTTCGGCCGCACTGCAGGCAGGTGGAGAGGGCAGGGGTGCAGTGGACGCAGTGCAGGCAGGTGGAGAGGACAGGGGTGCAGTGAACTCTCTGCAGGCAGGTAGAGAGGGTAGGGATGCAATGGACACAGTGGATGCAGGTGGAGAGGGCAGGGGTGCAGTGGACGCAGTGCAGGCAGGTGGAGAGGACAGGGGTGCAGTGAACTCTCTGCAGGCAGGTAGAGAGGGTAGGGATGCAATGGACATAGTGGATGCAGGTGGAGAGGGCAGGGGTGCAGTGGACGCAGTGCAGGCCCTTGGAGAAGGCAGGTGGAGACAGCTGGTTCGCCTAGGCAGGTGTTTGGAAGTTCAGAGTAAGTGTCACACAGATGTCTGAGGCCTCTTGTAGCTGACAGAGCTGTGGTTTCTGGGCGAGCACTGCTAGGCAGTGTATTTAAAGGCAGACGGAGAGACTGTAAGCGCATCAAGCCATGGTTAGTCCGACTTCTCTCTCACTTTGCTTAGACCTGTGCTTCTAAGGACTGGGGTGGACTTGATAGTTTGTAGATCCTTTGGGTTCTTTCCGGGCCTTTCACCTCTGCCAGCACTAACCCCCCCCCACACACACACACCCTGAGAGATATTAGCACATAAATGTCACCCTGTTCTGAAGCTCTGCAGATTTCTCTAGTCATTAGTGTGAAAGTTTGGAGATATACAGAATGTTCTCAGTGCTCTGGACCTGACAGTTGTAGGGTTATAGGGGTCCCGAGTCCGCTCTGCCACAGGGCTTGAGCTGCTTGGGAAGGAGGGATGTGGGAAATTTTTACTGCGCTTGCCTCACATGGGTTCTGAGTGGGTGTTGGGCTATGGGAAGCTGCGGGACACAGCTCTGGGATTAGGGGGTGTAGTCTGAGATCCCAAGGAAAGCCGGAGCTGGCTTGGGGGTTCCCAGGCCTACAGGGAGACCCGGGCCATCTGATTCTCAGGCTCTTGGGCACCCAGGCACCGCTGGAAACCACAGAAGAGCTGAGAACAGAGTGGGGACCTGCGGGCTGGATCTAGCCCGGGGATGAGGGAAAATGGGGGAGAGCTCCGGCTGGGTCCCACGGGGAAGAGAGTCCTTGGTCTGTTCAGTGGGTGATTTGGCGTGGGCTTGATGGAGGCCGTGGCTGGGAGTGCTGAGAGGCCTTCTAAGTCTAAGTCTTCTAAGAAGACTAGATGGCCAGCTCTTTAGGTGAAGGCCTGCTCCATTGCTCCCCATGGCGGCTCTTGATGAAAAGAGGCAGTCCATGGTTTTAAGGCATTTTTTGTCATGACGGAAAGTGGATGAGTAAAAACCTTACCCCAGTTCTCAGGGTGGGCCTGAGGTAAAATACCTTTTGCAGGGAGGAGTGTCTGGGAAAGGGTGTTTATTGGCTAAGCCTCCAGGCCTTTAGGTGCCTCATTAAAATGGAGATCTGTCTTGAGGCTGTGTGACCACAAGTCACTCACATCTTCTAGAGAGGGGCTTGGGGTATTGCCCTTACATGACTGATGGCCACAGATCTATGGAGGGCTGCAGCCTGGTGTCAGGAGCCTGGTGTCCGGGAGCGTGGCAAAACGCCTGCTGTCCCTCAGGGTCACTGGGGTTTCCAGCCTGTGCTCAACCAGGAACCAGGCTGCCTTTCATGGTTCTACAGACAGTGTCACAGGAGCACGCAGACCTGTGTAGACTGATGCAGTACCTTGTGATAGCCTTGTCCCAAAGACCACAGCCATCGATGAGTTGTCTCTTTGCTTTTGATCTTGCCCAGAATATTTTTGCTGGATTCAAACTCATTTTTTATGGTTTCTTGGTTTTCCAAATGACCTATTGTAAAATGCCATTGGGGGGGGGGCTTTCTCAATAATTAAAAAGTCCTATGGCTCTTAAATATCTACCTCAGCTTGATCCAGACCTATCTATAGTGGGCCTGGCCCCAAACCATAGACAGTGGAGCTGGCAGCCACTCGGGCCTTTGGTGGAGTGATGTCAGGCACAGCAGCGTTCACAGTGGTCCCCACCTACAATCCCTGTCCTTCATAAAGTGCTTGTTAGCTGTTCTGCTCTGGGCTGTGTCATCTGCCCCTCCCATCACTCTGGGCATGGTCACATGCCTTTGTAAAGACAGGGACAGCAGATCCTGGCTCTCTGACAAGCCAGTCTAACATAGTTGGTGTTTTCACACATGTACATACATTCATACACACATGTACACACATGCACACACACAGACATGTTATCCTGCAAGGGCATATAGAAATTCTAAGTCTTAATTAAAAATTGAGGCTGGTGTCCAGGTTTTAGGTGAACTTGGCTTCTAGGCTAGTGAGACACCCTGTCTCAAGGAAGGTAGATGGCATGTCTGAGCATAACCTCCACAGTGTTCTCTCAGCTCCACACGCATGCACATGTGCATGTCTGCATACATGCGCATCTGCACACACACAAACACATTCGTACACATGGACGGACACACACACTCATACACATGGACACACACACATACACACAAGGATTTTTATATAACCCATCTGAAGAAATAAGCAACACTACCTGAGTCTTCTTACATAGCACATCCACACTTAATCACTCAGCTCTGAGAACAGTATGTTTAAATCTCCTCTCTTCTCTCACAGTTTCGGTCTTATTTTGTACAGACAACTTCTTAGTGCCCCCTAGTGGCCAACCCTGATACTACAGGTGCAAGCCAGCTTTCGGAGGCCTGGGCACTGTTGCCTGTGAGGAGCAGTCGGTCCATCTTTCCCTTGCAGGGTGTTGGAAGATGAAATCCAGCATCTTCGCAGTGAGCTCCGGGAGACAGTCGATGAGAACGGGCGACTGTATAAGTTGCTGAAGGAGAGGGACTTTGAGATCAAACACCTCAAGAAGAAAATAGAAGAGGACAGATTGGCCTTCACCGGTAACTCCAGTGTGGCTTGGAGTCCAGGCGGGTGGGCCCAGTTGTCCTGTAAGAGAACAGTACGGGGTCAGGTGTGCTCACAGTAGTCGATGGGGTCTCTCTCTCTCCTTGGTACTTGGCTTAGATGCTACACACACCTGCTGTGTGCTGCAGAAGGAACGTCGGCTCCTCTATGAAAGGTTTCTACAACCCAAACACCCTTGACAGATGCCACCCTCAGCAACCCTGTAGGTCTGGGCTGCACTTTAACTCTGGTGGAGAACTTGGCACCAGAGGTGTGATAAGGACTCCGATTCTGCAGGTCTTCACAAGGGGTAACCTTGGCCCTGTGGGTGTGGGCTAGGCACAGGCTCTGCAGTGATGCCTCTGACCCAGCATGTAAATTGGTGGGGGCTGTGCCTCTGATGGCATAGTGCTCCTGTGGGCCACAACAAACCTCCCAGGTGAGTAAAACAGAGAGCCAGTGTCATCCACCAGGGGGAGCAGTGGGACTGCCCTGCTCTTTCCAGAGCCCCTCCCTCCCTTCTCCCTAAACAGGTTTGGCAAAAGTCCCATCAGGAGGACTTCAGCATCCCAAAGGCCCCCAGTAGCTGGATGCACCTCTTCCTTCTGTTCTTTGGCTTTTCCTATCTAAAACAGAAAACAGGAAGACAAGGCTTTGGGTTGTGGGGATAGACACTCAGCTTTGCTTCCTGCTGCTCAGGGGCATGGTTGGGGGTTGGGGTGTGTTGGTTAAGCCAGGGCTCCAGGGAGAGTGGGGGATCCATCCCCACCAACAGGAAGGGTGGGTGGGCAGGGCTTGGGGTGGTTCCTCCTCCCCAGCCTGTACTGTTGCTCCACCTCTTCCATCTGCCAACGCACACACATGTGCACACACCTGTGCTTTTCCTGGGACTGCTTAGCTCTGCTCCCCATGCTGAACCTTGGTCTGGCTGGTCCTTGTTTTCTGAGTATTTTCCCTGTCCCCCTCCCCTCCCTCCCTTCATTTTCCCCTCCCCTTCTCTTCCCTCACATCTGTCGCTCAGGCTGTTCTAGAACTTGGGATCCTTCCTCAGCTTCCTCAGTGCTGGATTCCCAGCTCACCACCAGGCACAGCTCCATCTCTTGCTTAATTTGCACTAAGCATGGCATACACTCCAGTTAGAATTAGTTACTCTTTCTCCACTTGCTGAGGGCTGCAGGAACTTTAGCACCATCTAGGTCCCTTTGTGTCCTGATTATGTATTACAGTTTTGTGGGTTTATTAATTTTTTTTCCAGATAAGATCTCATATAGCACGGGGTATACTCTGTTTTTCTGTGTAGCTAAATCAAGCCTTGAATTCTTGATCCTTTTGTGTCTAACTTCCTAGTATGGGGAGTGCAGCTTGCACCGCACACAGCTTTTAAGTGTCATCTGGAAGTGGAGCCGTCTGGAAGAGCTCAGGGTGAGCGCTGAGCTCTGCTCTTGGCTGCTCTGTGTGCTGTAAGGACTGTTGTCAGGTGCTGGCCTGTCTGCTCACTCTTCTGACCTGTTTATCCCCAGGGTTGCTGCTTCAGGACTGAGGCTGTCCCAGGAAGGGCTGGGGAGGCAGGGAAAGGGTGCTGTCACTGGGCTCTCCCCGCTCCCAGGGCTTCCTTGGACAGTCTTCAGCTGGCTAATTGTGGATTTTTGTTGCTTTTGAGTCCTAAGAGGAAATTAGTCCCAGGAAGACTGTCTCTGGGCCACTCACATTTCCTCTACGATTGTTAGCGATTTCTTTCTAGAAACCTTCTGCATACGTTGATCTGAGGAGTGCGCTCCATAACAACGTGGAGCAGGGTGTTCACACCACAACCGACCCGAAACTCAGCTCAAATGGAGTTTCTTTACCTGCTGGAGCGCTTCCCTGTGTGCTTGTCTCTTTCTGTGGTCTGAGGCTTAGAGGGGAGTGACATTTATTTTCTTCTTCCAGACAGAGTTTCTCTGTGTAGCCCCGGCTATCCTTGAACTCACTGTGTAGACCAGGCTGGCCTCCAACTTAGAGATCTGCCTGCCTCTGCCTCTGCCTCTGCCTCTGCCTCCTGAGAGCTGGGAGTAAAGGTGTGTGCCACCACCATTTGGCAGGGAAGTTGGCAGGGAAGTGACTTCTAGTTGTGTCCGTCCTGACCGAGCTCCCGCTGATCCTGGGCGCAGCGCAGAGTGGCCAGGCTACAAGAGCTCTTGCTGCTCACCAGGTAGCCCCAGCTGGCACTCATCTTCCTGCACACACCTCCTCCCCACGCCCACCCCAGCTTCTCGGGGCTGCCTCCTATGTTGAGAGCCCCTTCCCAGCACTCTGCCTCTTGGCTGGATCCCTCCCTTTTATTAACTTAGGCCACTGTTCACACTTCCTGTTCTCTCAGAGGCCCCTCCCTGGCCATCCCTGTCTAAAATGTCATCACCTACCACAGGCACCCCTCTTCATTCCGAGCACACGTTCCTCCCACAGAGTACATACTTGGCTCTGTTTATTGTCTGTCGGTACTGCTGGAGGATGCATTCTCCATTCCTACTGAATCACTTCCACTGAATGAATCTGCTTGTCTTGGTCATGTGTTACCACAGCTCTGGGCAACTCCCAACCACGTGATCTCAGCAATATTGAGCACTAAGAATTTATTCATGGGGTCTAGGTAGCTAGTACCCTGGCCTTGCAAACATAAAGACCTGAGTTTGATCCCAAGTATCATGTTTTTGAAAACACATTGCACTTGTAGTGCCATGCTGGGGAAGCAGGTGGGGCTGGGGCTCCCTGGCCTGCCAGTATAGCTTCTGGTCTAGGCCAGTGAGAGACTGGGTCTCAAAACCAAAAGGGTGGTCAGCACCCTAAGGAGCAACACCCATGGTTGACTCTGATTTCCTACACACCTGAACCTATGTGCATGTATGCACACCTACAGCACACAGTGTGCACACACACAAAGCACACAACAGCATGTGCATGTGCACACACACATAGCATACAATGTGTGCACGTATAAAGCATGCATCGGTATGTGTGCACACATACAGCACACAATGTGCACACACATACAGCACACATCTGGACCTTCTTTGGGATTTGGCTAGGGTACCGCAACTTTATTCCATGTGTCCCTCTTTAGGAACCAGCCAGCTGACCTTGGCTAGAGATATCTTGTAAGAAAGCATAAGCAAGAAGCCAGTTGGACTGTCTCCCTGCACACTCTCTACCAGCCAAAGCTGGTATCGGGCAGATACAGAAAGGTCAGGGGCTATGCCCTGCTCACTGAGGTTCATAGCTCACTCTCTGTACAGTTAAGATCCTGGTATCTGATTATTTTTCCAGGTCTTATGTAGCCCAGGCTGAGCTCCCTATGTAGCTGAGAATGGCTTTGGACTTCCAATCCCCCTGCCTCTAGCTCCTGACTTGGGATTACAGGCATTGTGCCCAGCTGCCTTCCGATCTTATAGTTTGCCTGCGACCTGCTGATGCTCTGAACAACTGTGCAGATTTGAGGTGCAGGTTGTGTTTTTAATGGACCTTGCGATTTCTTTCATTTTAGGGACGTCTGGGATGGCTGGAGATCTAGTTGCCACCAAAATTGTTGAACTGTCCAAAAAGAACCGGGGGCTGATGGCCGAGTCAGAGAGCGCGAAGGCCAGGATAAAGCAGCTGAACAATCGCATCCAGGAGCTGGAACAGCAAGTAAGGGCCTGGGCTGCTCTTCCTGGGAAGTGGACTCCAGAGAGGGGCCACACTTGGAGGTCTTGGGTCCTTATGGAGGTCACAGGGCACAGTTGTTTGGAGTGAGATTTCTGGTGTCTGCCACATGCAAAGAGAGGAAGTATGTCAAGCAGCTAGGGGACACTGGCCATTGAGAAGAAGCCTGGCATGGTCTGGCTAAGGGCGATGAACACGGAGTTTCACTGTAATATCTGCAGCTGTTCACATGCCCCACTCCTGTCTTGGTTCCCCATCCAAGTGGCCAGCGTTGACCCTGCTGCCAGGCTTCCTGGGAATTGAGAGATGTTGTGTTTAACTGTGTAGGACAGAGCCTAGCATGTAGAAAGCCCAAGATAAATGTGCTCAGCCTTCTCCCAGAAACCCCCGTTCAACTGAAGCCACATCCAGAAGCAGTGACATGATGAGTTCTGTCTCCCCCATTTCGCTGTTCCCTTCCTCCCACCTAGCCACAGACCTGTCTGCTCCAGCAGGGCACAGCCCCATGGTTCTGGTTCCTGAAGAGTTGGAATGGCTCCTCAGGCTGGAGGGAGCCTTTGCAGCCTTTTCTAAGTCCAAAGTCTATTTTCGAGTCTCTGCATGGTCCACCCTGTTCCTTACAACTGGCACTAAGGAAGAGTTTATTCATTCTGCGATGTGTTTCTGGAGAGTTGGCTCATGCTCTGAGCCACTCACTGGAGGGAATAGAGTAGGCATGGGTGGTACCACTCCTGGGAGATGTAGCTGTGTGGGAGTGTGGCATAGCACAGCCAGGGCAAAGGAAAAGGAGCGACACCTTGACAGGCAACAGTGGCAGGAGCTGCTTGAAGGGGCTTTCCCAGCAGGCCCAGCCAGAGACTGTGGGAGCAACATCCACTCAAAGGGCCTTGAGGCCCATAGTGCCAAATGGGCAGAAAGCACAGGAGACCAGTATGGCCAAAGCCTAAATAGGATGATGTCAGGGATGTGAGAGGGGGGCCATGCCCCAAATCAGATTGACCACCATGTATGAAGAACAATTGAAATGTCACTAAAGGATGGCTGCCTACAGCAGGCTCTGTCATAAGGCTGTGACCATGTGGTAGCCACCCTCTATCTCACCTGTAACCCAAAGTCTGTGGTTCCTTTATTCTCTGCCTTCTGGGCTGAGAGTGTCTTAATTTGAGTTTTATTGCTGTGAAGAGATGTCATGACCACGGCAACTCCTAGAAAGGGAAACTTTAATTGGGGCTGACTTGTAGTTCTGAGGCTTAGTCTGTTATCGCTGTGGTGGTTTGAACAGGAATGGTATCCAAAGAGTTGTGTGTGAATGCCTGGCCATAGAGTGTGGCTCTATTAGGTGTGGCCTTGTTGGAGGAGGTGTGTCACTGTGGAGGCGGGCTTTGAGATCACAGATGCTCAAGCTATGCCCAGTGTAGTATGGTCTCCTGCTGCTGCCTGCGTATCAAGCCGTAGAACTCTCAGGTCCTTCTCCAGCACCATGTCTGCCTGCATGTCACCATACTTCTTGCCAAGACAATAATGGAATGCCAGTCTAGGGGCCTGTGTGTGCCAACCATGTGCAGGCACATTTACCAAGTGAATCAATAGCCAGCCCCAATGAAATGTTTTCCTTTATAAGAGTTACCATGGTCATGGGGTCTCTTCACAGCAATAGAATCCTAACTAAGACAATTGTCATAGCAGGAAGCATGGTGGCACGAAGGCAGGCATGGTGCTGTAGAGGAAGTTCTGAGTTCTACAAATGGATTCACAGACAACAGGAAGAGAGAGAGTGACATCGGGCCTGGCTTGAGCTTCGGAAACCTCAGAGCTCACCCCCAGTGACACACAAGAGTGCACCTCCCAATGGTGCCATTTCCTAAGAGTCTATGGGGCCATTTTCATTCAAACTACCCTAGAAAGTATGGCTGAGCTGTGGTTGTTTATTAAGGTCTTAAAAGATCTTTGGGCTGCCCTTCCTAGGAAATAGGGTTGATTACCAGGCAAACCTCTCCTGTCACAAGTAGCTTGGAAAGGAGCATTCCTTAGTGTTCCACATGTGAGCAAGAACTCAGACACTAGGACAGGTGGCCCACACGTCCAGCAGCACTGAGTGCTTCGGCTGGCTGTGCAGCTGCCGAGCAGAACCAAGTCTTAGTGCCGTGTTTGCTTTTCCAGCTGCAGATGACGTCAGCCAAGCCACCAGCCAAGGGGGCCACTGATGCAGGGGCTAAGCCACTGAAGACCCAGACGGGAGACAGAGCTTTGGTATGTGCTCTCCTTTATGCTGCATCTGTGAGGTAGCCATGACCCGGGCCTCCCCTTCCCCAGTGTGCTCTCAGATACTCTGCCACAATTCCCAGCCAAGGGCTCTTCTCTGCCATTGTGGCCTTAGAGCAGTCCCCAAGCAACAGATCCGGTCTATGCCTTTTGCCCAGGATGCCTGGCAGAACCCAGGGAAGGCCCAGATCTGAGCCACTTTGCATGGGGGTCGGGGGACTATATAGCTATAGCCTCTAAGCCCTGGGAACACAGACCAGGAGGGAAGGATGGTCCACTTAGATGCCTGCTCCCAGGCTGGTCCACTCTGCAGTAGTCTCTTTACAGGGTGACAGCTACTACTCCTTGCTTTGCAGACAGACAAGCTTGCTCCTGGCTTCCCAGAACAATTCTGTTCTTTTCCCTTCAGTGTGCGTGTGTGTGTGTGCATATGTGTGTGTGCATATGTGTGTGTGTGCATATGTGTGTGGTGTGTGTGTGTGTACATGTGAGGTGTGTGCACCTGTACATTCACACATGAAGAAGCCAGAGGACAATCTCATGGGTCATCAGGAACGCCATCCACTCCTTTGAAACAGGGTCTCTCTTTGGTCCCAAGCTCAGTACTCAGTACAGGCTGGCTGGTTGAGCTATTTAGCTGGATTAGACTGGATCTTCTGTCCCTGCCCAGCATTGGCATTACAAGCTCTTGGCATCATGCCAGCTGTTTACATGGTACTAAGACTGAATTCAGACCCTCACACTTGCAGTGTAGTGATATAGCTGTCTCCCGGCCTCCTGAGAGCGCTGTGTCCCTGTGCAGCACTGCAGCCTTACAGATCTGTGCCTCAGACCTTGTTTTGTAGCTAGTGAACATGTCACAGAATGTCAGCAATGTGAATGTGGCTTTATGAGAGGAAGGTAAGCAGCCATAGATGGGTTGCCAGGGATGTAAAGCCCAAGTCAGGTTAAATCTCACCTGTCTGCAGAGTGTCCCAGCAGCCACATCAGGGTTTTCTCAAGAAGCCAGACCAACTGTGACAGGTGGCCAAGCCCTGGAACCGCCAGCTCAGTGCCCCTCCTGCTCCATGTTGCCTCTGGCCCATGCCTTAGGATCAGGCCACTGCTTGCTGCTTTTAACAGGAATTTAGTCCTAGGTGTGCAGTGATGGGCCTCTTGGGATGCAGGAATGGGTGTATGAACCAGTCTTGTTGCTAGGGAGGCAGCCAAAGTGCTCTTAGTAGGCAATGTTTCTCGTGGCCCTTCCTGGCGAGGAATACTGCCAAGATGTCCTTGATTTATCCGGACCAGTGAGCTCCCTTGACTTGAGTTACCCTGGGTGAGAAACTGTTGGGTCCCTTGTTAGCCTGATAGGATTATCTGCCTTGCCACACAGGGATTCATAACTTTGGTCCATAGAGGGTTCTAAGAGGAAAAGGACTAGCCATGTACAGGAGGGTGTGATGGGCCTTCAGAAACGGGCTAGCCTGAACTGGCAACAGGAGCTCACCCTGCATCTGAGAAGCTGGAGTAGGAGCTATCCTTGTACTATGCTCTGGTGAAGTAGGTGGTGAAGACCTGCCAGGAGGAACAGTGCCTTCAAGGCATAGAAGCTGGGGACCTGGAACATTGTGCACAGTTGGCTCACCTGGGTGTCAGCTGCTTTGCATTTGGTTTGAGCCCAGAGCTCACAGGCAGGAAAAGGACATGAGCCAACATAAATCAGGGATCAGGGGGTGCCCAGGGAGGGGTTCTTGGGTCACTGGAACAGGAATCTCAGATGCATTCCATAACCAGCTACAAGAGCAGGGATCTCTAATAGAAGAGTGTGCCAGGCTACAGTTCTCATCTTAGCCAGACCAGGTGCTTTCCCTGGTATATTCTGCTTGTGGACACGACCAAACCATGTCTGCAACACTGGACCCTGAGGGGCAGCTGCTTCAGGAGGCTGTGCTGTGAGCAGTCAACAATGCCTGTTCCCAGGGCTCTGTAGCTGTCCTTCAAAAGAAACAGCCTGTGGGAGCCAGGCTGGCACATAACCCCACCTCCCCAAAGCCTGTGTGGTGGCTGGGACAGAGCATGGGCCAGCTGCTAGGCCTCTCCAGAATGCCATATGGCGTTAGTCACTGTCACCCACCCACCCAAGTCCCTTGCCCCGCCCCAGAGCCTGCCCTAGGCTGTGCCCTTGGCACTCCTCCCGTTGAGTACCTCTGCAGGCAGATGTGGAGCTGAGGCTGGGAGAGAGCATCAGAGCCTGGCTCCAGGCCACAGTGGCACAGGGGTGACAGGGGGCTAACATGTCCTACAGTGCC
This sequence comes from Mus caroli, assembly GCF_978045245.1. Taxonomy (NCBI): domain Eukaryota; kingdom Metazoa; phylum Chordata; class Mammalia; order Rodentia; family Muridae; genus Mus; species Mus caroli. The sequence goes on along the minus strand of NW_028227266.1, from coordinate 120,736,482 downwards.
CTAAACAGGGCTATCAGGGCTCTCAGTCTCATGACAGGAGGCTCTGAGCGCCAGCAGAGGGCTTCTTAGTCCAGGGTAGATTTAAAGCTACACATTAGCAGAGAGAAGACAGGTGCCTAGCAGAAAAGGGTAGCAGGGGGCCACATGGGCAGAACTCAGAAAATGCGTAGTTTTTCAAAGATCTATTTGCGTTTTTCAGAATTCTCCATTCTGTTAATATTGTTTACATTGATTTTTGGCTTTTATCCTGCCAGTGGTATTAAGTGCACCCAGACTTCTGAACCCTATGTCCAGGCCTAGTTTCTATGACTACTGCTTTACAGTAGGCTGTTCCAAGTTCCATGAACTTCCTGGACTTGGTCTGATGGACCTCTCTTTCACACTAGCATTTACAGGAGTTTCTGATTGTTCCACTAAAAAAAAAAAAAAAAAAAAAAAAAAAAAAAAAACCCAAAAGATTCAAAAGCCCCCATCATGACCACCCTATTCCCAAAAGTCCAGGCCCCTGGTCCACTGGGGCAGGAACAGAGGTCTCAGCAAGGCCTGATGGGTATTTAGCTTGCTAACCAACCTCTCTGTTTCCGTAAGAATCTATGGCACCATTGGCAGCAGAAGCTCATATTGGGAGACTTGGCCAAGACAAGGGTTCTAATCCCGTTGAACCATCCCAACTCCATGCATTCCAGGGCAGCTCTGCTCTTTTCTAGACTTGATTTTTGTTGCAGATGGAAGGAGCTTGACTAGTTTGATCATGGAGGTCCCAGGAATATCTAAGACAGAGAGACAGGTAGTATAATAATCCAGCATTTGCCTGAAACATAGCATCACCATCATCACCATCATTAAAACAGCGTCTCTCTGTGTGGCCCTGGCTGGCCTGGAACCACCCTGTAGACTAGGCTGGCCTTGAACTCATAGAGATCTGCCTGCCCTTGGCTCCCAAAGGCCTGTGCCACCACACCCAGCTCAGATGATTTTTTTTTAAAGATTTATTTATTTTATTTATACGAGTACACTGTAACTATCTTCAGACACACCAGAAGAGGGCACCAGAACCCATTACAGATGGTTGTGAGCCACCATGTGGTTGCTAGGAATTGAACTCAGGACCTCTAGAAGAGCAGTCAGTGCTCTTAACTGCTGAGCCATCTCTCCAGCCCAGCTTAGATATGTTTTAAAGAGAGAAGACACAAGCAGACCCTGAGTCCCAACATGCATCTTTCGAGTGAGATGGGACACTTAAGGACTGGACCTGGGCCTTATTTCCATCCAAGCAAACACACAGTGCCCACCTCTGTTAGCAGAGTCACAGCCTATGCTGACAACACCAAATCCAGAAGACGAGGCTCAGATTTGGGGAATCATGGTGTGCCTGCTGAACTAGTGTGGTTTTCTGCAGGTGGAAAGAGGATGCTCTTAGCATGAGCCTGTCTCTGGGCACAGCACAGAGTGGCCATGCCCAAGGAGTGTCTGGGAGATGTGGCACCTGCTGCCTCCTCTAGATGCCCCAGCCGTGGCCATGCATGTGGCCACACATGTATGTGCGACACAGAGAGCAAAGAGCTCAGCCCTGAAGTTGGGCTGTGCTGATTCAGACCATGCTTTGTCCTATACTAGCCAGGTGGCCTTAGCTCCACCCACCTCTGCTTTGCATCTCAAGTAGCTGGGGGTTCTGAGAACTCCAGCCCTTGCCAGTGCCTGGAGCATACGTAGAGAAATAGTAATAGATAAATGACTGATTGTCATTAATATTTAGGCCACAAGTGACCACTTTCTCCCTGTCCTTCCCAACCAGCTGGAGACCCCAGAGGTGAAAGCTCTGCAGGACAGGCTGGCAGCCACCAACCTGAAGATGAGTGACCTGCGCAACCAGATCCAGTCTGCAAAGCAGGAGCTCCGTGTGGCCCAGAAGGTCTTCTACACTCAGGGTGTGGGACTTCTTGTGTGACCAGGGTTGGTCCCAGGAAAATCCCGATGACCCACTGGCTTCTTTTCCAAAGCAGGGCTGCTTAGACCTGCTTGTGCTGGGTCAGTCCTGTCTGGGGTATGGGGTGGCCGGCTTCCTGGAAGGGCTGCCCACTACCCTGAGATGCCCACTACCTGCCTATGAATTGAGGAGATTAGCTCTGCCAACCAGGGAGAGGACTGGGAGCCTTCTGTACATCCCCAGTGGCTGCCCTGTGCCCTGGTAGACCCTGGGTTTCTACTCAGTGAGCTGCCTTACCTGTGACTCAAAGGCTACCTGGCCCACCTGCTGCCTTGCACCTGTGACTTGCAGCACAGGAACAAACAGGGAATGTGTGCACTGAAGGCCCCTTCCCAAGGAAAGTGCTCGGTGCCAGGGTGTTGGATTAACATAGTGAATTTGGCATCTGCCTTCCTTGCTGGAACCACTCAGACTGGCCAAGAATTACAAAACAGTGTTCTATTGTGGAAACAAGGGCCAGAGACTTGTCCTGCTGGATAGGGGATCAGCTTGGTGATACGGAGGGTATTATTTCAACCTCAAAACCTTGAGGTAGGCCTAGCTTCATACAGCTTTGGTGGCCACAGTGTCAGGTCTTCCTGAAGCACGGCAGCCTCAGTTGACTTCTCTGTGCTTACGAGAGTCACTTGGCAGAGGCCAGCCCCTGTGGCGTGCAGCACGCCTCCTGAGCCCTCCAGAATTCTGTGATCCCAGGCAAGTCGTGCAAGGAGGCAGGCACTGGTGGCTGAATGTGCCGGGAGCAGGGGGCCCTCGGGGCAAGAACAGTGTTGGTGTGTCCCAGAGAAGGGCTGGCATGATGGACTCACTACCTCCCAGGCAGAGCAGATCTGGACCTTTAACAGCTGAGCTTTGAGGTAGGAGGGAGGTCATGCAGATAAAGCCGTGACCATCAGGAACTCCACCCCAGCAATGCCTGAGACCCATGCAGTGAGGGCTAGAAGGGCTGGGTAGCCTCTCCCCTGCCCACACTGAGCACCTCTTCCCTGCCGGCACTGAGCACCTTGCTTTGTTTCAGGTTCTGGCCAATGAAGTTGGGGAAGATGTAAACATCCAGCAGCTGCTGGCCTCCCCGGGGACCTGGCGGGGAAGGGCTCAGCAAATTCTAGTGCTACAGAGCAGGGTGAGTGGACTCCTCCTGCTGGAGCACACGCACGGGCGGGCGCAGGCCTGTGCCTCCCACACCATGCCCCTGCAGAGTGGAGGGGTTTTCATTTGTTTATTGCCAGCATATGCACTTACATAACACTTTGCACATGCCCAGTCCTGGCTCTTAACCAGCCCTACAGCCTTGGGTTTCATTTCTGTCTCTGCAGGCACGCTTGCCTGAGTTCGCGTAAGTTTGCGTGACTGCTGAAATGCTTTTTCCAGTTTCATACCAGAAGCTTTTTGTTAGCCAGTAAAACAGCCTGGTCTGCCTCTTTATTTTCTAAGTATTTTGGCACACACCACAGGTAGTTAAGAGAAGCGGTTCCAGAGCTGACTGGCTTGAGTTCAAACCCTAGAGATCTCCACACCACCTGTGGACTGGCACACAAATTACTCTCTGTGCCTCAGTCTCTGCATCTGTGTAATGGGGATAACAACACTTGTGCCTCCCTACCCCTGAATCCTTGGTCTGTTGGCAAGATTGATTGTGTTGGCATGTGTAGGGGTGGGTTCCTCAGCAGGGAGCCATCCTGGAGAGAGCACTAGACATGTTAGCCCAGGTTTACCACCCTACTCCCACCTCCACCCTCATTTTGCCTTTAGAGTGAGAAGCTTCCAGAAGCTTCCTCGAGCATGCCACCTGCATCTCCTGGGATCAAGTCTACATCCTCCTGGGTGCCTTTTAAATTAGGGTTGTCCATGAAATCCTTGAAGCCAGCGTGAAGGGAAACAACATCCCCCCAAACTCTGGGACCCTAGAGATGTGAGCTCAAGTCTCCTCACCGTTAAGCACCCAGCGCATGCCAGCCTCACCTTTGCTCTGGTGAAGCTGAGTGTGAATGACTTATCTCCTTCCGTACCACCTTGAGCATGCCTGATCTCATCTGATTCTTTTTTTGTTTGTTTGTTTGTTTGTTTTTTTATATTTTTATTACATATTTTCCTCAATTACATTTCCAATGCTATCCCAAAAGTCCCCCATAGCGCCCCCCACTTCCCTACCCACCCATTCCCATTCTTTTGGCCCTGGCATTCCCCTATATTGGGGCATATAAAGTTTGCAAGTCCAATGGGCCTCTCTTTCCATTGATGGCCGACTAGGCCATCTTTCGATACATATGCAGCTAGAGACAAGAGCTCCGGGGTTCTGGTTAGTACATCATGTTGTTCCAACAATAGGGTTGCAGATCCCTTTAGCTCCTTGGGTACTTTCTCTAGCTTCTCCCTCATCTGATTCTTGACAGTGGTGTAAAAGAAACACATACTAGAGAAAAGGCTGCCGCTAGCATGTGGCACAGCTGTGAAGAGGCATAAAACCAGAGCCCACCTCTCACCCTGAGAAGTATCAGCTCAAAGCGCATCGGAGGCCTCAGTGTTAAGCCCACAGCCTGGCGATGCTCTAGGAATAGAACACGGGCCTCTGAATAGGATCCAGCGCTGGGACACAGGGCAAGAACTGATAGGATGGCATTAAACGGAAAGGATCAGCGAACGAAATGCCCAGCGGAGTGATGAGAGCCTGCTGCGTGGACAGCCTTTGCCACCTGTAGCTCTGAAGATTGATAATCAGAATATATAAAGAACTCCAAAACCTTAGCAAAAGAACAAACAACTCAAATTTTAGATACACAATTATTTTCACATACACTTCTGAAAAGAAGAAATACAAATGGTTATGGAATGTATATATTTGTGTGCACGTGCATCTGTGTGCATGTGTGAAGAGGCCAGAGTAGACATGAGGCAGTGTATCCTACACCCAGAGCTTCAGGACTCCCCTGTCTCTGTGTCTCAAGCGCTGGGATTACAGGCAGGCTGCCTGTTAATAGTCAACATCCTTAGTCATTAGGGTAATGATACACTAAGATTTCCTCTCTTCGAGCCACTGCTGTATGAACATTGTGTCTCGGTGAGGATATAGGATGTAGGGACAGAGGAATGGCTGGGACCTAGCATGGTGTGGCCACTGTGGAGATGAGTGTGGGGATCTTGAGAAAACTGAAGGCAGAGCTCCCGTATGACCCAGCTCTACCACCCCTGGATATACACTGAGAGGAGACTGGGTCAGCACAGGGGGATCCCAGAGATACCTGTCCACTATGTGGTCTCAGCCTGGGTGCCCATCAGTACGTAAAGTACAGACGCTATTGGCACACGGTGGGAGAGAGATGTGTGTATGAACAGTGGTATTTTAGCCATAAATAAAAAACAAAAGTATGGCATTTGCAGGAAAATGAATTGGGCATGGGTATCATTGTTTTAAGTAAAACAAGCCACACTCAAAAAAGACAAATATTTCATGTTTTTTTTTCTTATAGAGGATTTTTTTTAATTGACCTGAAAGAGACAGACAAGAAGAAAACCAGGGGAGGGGACGAGAGTGGATGTGGTTCAAATGAGGTTCCAGATGTAAGGAAGCACCACAGAGAAACCAGACCCCGTTTGTGCAATCACTATGAGAATGTTTATAATAAAAAAGAAACATTTCTTTTTATAAAATCACGATGGTGATGGTAGCCCACGCCTTTAATCCCAGCACTCGGGAGGCAGAGGCAGGTGGATTTCTGAGTTCCAGGCCCACCTGGTCTACAGAGTGAGTTCCAGGACAGCCAGGGTTATACAGAGAAACCCTGTCTCAAAAAACCAAAAAAAAAAAAAAAAAAAAAAAACCAACAACAACAAAAAATCACCTATGGCTTTTGTTAAAATACAGCTTCCAGACCCTTCCTGCTCCCCATCCCTTGTTTTGGGGGCATGCAGGCTCGGGATGGGGGAGGTGGTTGGGTGCCGAGTCTTCAGGGCAGCACTGCACCTTCAGGCAGGCCCATTTTCCTAGGAGGGGATTGACAGTGGGTACAAGGAGCCTGGCTGGGCACAGTCAGGAGGAAGGGGCTTTCTCGCTGACCCAGAATCATCTCTTCTAAACAAGCCCCGTGGATGGTTTCTCCATTTGCCTAAGATCTTCCTAGCCTGTGCCCATCCTGTGCCCACCCTGGAGGGGTGGCTCCATCTTTAGCCCAGTACAGTCTTCCATGGCACCTAGGTGGCAGGACCCATGGATGTAGACTGGTGGGACAGCCAGCTTTCGTGCCCTTAGGTCCGAGATCTTGAGAAGCAACTGGGACAGCGTCAGAACAAGCCTGCAGGTTCATCGAGCTCTGAGCTGCCTCTCAGTTCAGACCCAAGGAAGATGACAGCACAGGAGAAAAACCTACTGAAGATCCGCAGCCTGGAGAGGGACAAGCAGGAGAGCTGGGAGGTGAGGCAGGCACGGCCCACAGGGATGGGAGACTCACAGCGCTCATGAGACCACACGGGGGCCTTGGGCCTCACTTCTTGTCAACAAGTTTGAGCTGCCTGAGTGGGACCCCACCACCATTCAGTGAATGCTAGGTGGTTCAACTATGGCAGTTTGAGAGGAGCTATGTGTAAACCTTCCTGTAAAGAAAATATGTTGGCCAGGCGTGGTGGCGCACACCTTTAATCCCAGCCCTTGGGAGGCAGAGGCAAGTGGATTTCTGAGTTTGAGGCCAGGTCTACAGAGTGAGTTCCAGGACAGCCAGGGCTATACAGAGAAACCCTGTCTTGAAAAACCAAAAAAAAAAAAAAAAAAAAAGTCCCTGTTGTGATAAAATGTAAGATAAAACTAACTTGAGGAAAGAAGGGTTGGTCTAGCTTACTGTTTGAGGGGAACCCATCCTGTCAGGGTGGGAAAGTGTGATGGGAATAGGAGCCTGAGAAAGATGAATGCCAGTGTGTGGTGGCTCCATTTTCCCCCTCTTTATTCAGTCTGGTACCTAGCCAGTGGGCTGTGACGACCCATGAGCATGGGTGTCTTCTCCTCTGGAGATGCCCCAGTGGGATGCCCAGAAGTGTGTCTTCTAGGTGACTCCAAATTCAGATACCTTGACAGTGATGGTGAATCCTCACACTGGATCACACTCCCAATGGTGGAATAGGGTGAAGCCTAAAGAAAGTGCCCCAAGGCTGTGAACGGAGTCGGGGGGGGGTGGGGGCAGCGTGCTTCAGGTGTGCCTCACTGCCTACTGGGAGTCAGTGGGAGCTGTCTCTGGCCCTCAGCACCTGACACAGGCTTCCAACAGTGAGGCCTTCCACACCTGCCCACTGGGAGACTTCATCTGTAAGTGTGTCTGCCAAGCTCCAGGCCAGGGGTGTCAGGAGCCTCCCCATGGCCGCCTCCAGCCTCCTGCACCTTGTCCAGCTCAGTCACCAAGGTGCTTTAACTGTGAAGAGTCCCCTGATCTTAGGACAAGTAGCGTGGTTTGGGGGAGAAGGAAGTGGGGAGATATGAGAAGCAGAGATGTGACCAAGGATGAACACTAAGGTAGGGAACTAACAAGAGCAGGCTGGGATAACTGAGATGGACGGACGGACGGACGGACAGGAAAGGGAGGTGTGGGGTAACTGACGGCTCCACGCTGAGCATGAGAAGGTGATAGGACGGAATGTCTGAGTCAGTGCCTGGTCTGCGGCTGTTGTGTCCCCTCCCCCACATCACAGTAAGCAGCAGTCTGTCTCTCTGCTTTACCCAAGCATGTCACAATCCCAGACACATAGTAGACCCACAGGACATATAAGACTGAAGAAAGGAATGAGAGGCTCTGAAGCTTACTGTGGTTAGAGCCAGGTGCACAGTGCAGAGGGGATCTGCATCCCCACACAGTGGGGGTGTCACAGAAGCCTGCTGGCTGTGCTTACGGAGTGGTCCCTCACTGAGTGGGTTTAGTTGGGAAGAGGCCAGTTGTCAGCCCCCAACAGCACTATGTTTCTATTAGAAACAATAAACAAAACACAATTTAGGTGGACATGAGCCATTTAGGTTAAAAAATGGGGTTTGATGGGCAGTGCAGCTAGTTCTTCTGGTTGTGTGCTGTGTGTGTGTGTGTGCTCTCTGTGTGTGTGTGTGCTCTGTATGTGTGTGTGTGCTCTGTGTGTATGTGTGTGTGTATGTGTGTGTATGTATGTGTGTGTATGTGTGTGTGTGTAACACACACACACACACACACACACACATGTAGGGGCCAGAAGACAATTGCAGGAGTCATTTTCTGCTCCTGTGTAGGTCAAGCTCAGGTCTTTATCTGCTGAGCCATTTTGCCAGTCCTGATGTTCATGTCTTAAAGCATGAGGGATGCTATGCTGCCAACCCATCCCATCCCATCCCGTCCTGTCCCTCCCTGTGCCATAAAGCTGTCCACCAAGTGCCTGTCAGAAAATCAGGGAGCTGAGCATGCATGAGTCAGGGCCCTGGCTCCATCACTACCTCCTGTGTCCCTCAACAACTGCTCCCCCAACCCTGAGTCTCCCCCGAGAGAGGGATCCAGGGTGGCCTGGGCTATGAGCATAGGCTGGCCCTCAGCTTTCATTTTCTAACTACAGAAACTGGCCAGCGAGCGGGACACCCTCCAGACAGAGCTGGAGGAGCTGAGAAAGAAGTTCGAGGGCATGAGGTCTCGCAACAAGGTGTTGTCCAGCGAGGTGAAGACCCTCAGGAGCCAGATGACGACCCTGGTGGAGAAGGGCAGGCATGACGATGAGCTGATTGATGCCCTTATGGTATGCGGGGTGGGAGAGCAGAGCCACCCCAGACATGCTTCCTATACGGACGCCCTGAGTGCCTGAGGGAGATGGCTATGACCCTGGTCCCGTTGGCACTGGGATCCCCCAAGGAGACGTGGGTGAGAGAGGGTGTACCTCTGGGGAGCAAGCAGACTGCAGGGCAGGCCTGCCACGTGGACATTCACTGATGGTTCAGGTGTGATGAGCATCCATGTTCTCCTGAGGCGAAAACAGCTGCCTTCTCCTGCCCCCAAGTCACGCTGTCCGTCCCTTTTGCACCAAAGCAGGAAGCCTCTGTTCTTAGAGTCTCTCTGGGGACATGTTCAAGGGACTGGGGCTCAAGTTAGGTCCTGGCAGACTCCTTGTGAGACGGCCTGGATCCTAGTTCAGGCCTTTGTGTTCACATGTCTTCCCACAGCTAGGCACCCACTCACTGAGCTCCTTCTGGTATCTGAAGAGCACCTTTTCCCACGATGGCCCAGGGAGGAACCTGAACCAGAAGGGACCAGAGATGAGCCTTGCATCCTTTGGGGAAGGTGCTCCTGGCTCTCAGAGGGAGAGCTGGTGTCTCCTGCTAACGTCTTCTTGGGCTGGGCAAAGTTGCCTGGCTCCAGGGAAAAGTCAACTGTCCCTGTTCTTCCCTGCCCTAAGTAGCCCAAACCTACTTCTAACTGCCCTCTGGCTTGGCCCTCAGGACCAGCTAAAGCAGCTGCAGGACATTCTGAGCAGCCTGAGTGTGCAGGAGGAATCGAGACGCACATCTCAGCAGCACCTGGACCAGAAGGTCAACAGTGAGGCCCAACGAAGCAGCAGCCTTGTGGCCCAGCTGCGGGCCATGGTGGTTGATCGTGAAGCCAAGGTGCGGCAGCTGGAGCTGGAGATTGGGCAACTCAGTGTCCAGGTGAGCTGGGTGCCCTCAGGCCAGTGTGTCTGCCCACACAGCCCCTCCCACTCTCCACAGTCACTTCAGCTCTGGCCACTGCATCGTCCTGGCCTCATGTGGATCAGCTGCCTCCAGCAGCCTTCCTTCTAATCTGCACATACTTTCCTTCCTGAAACACAAGTCCATCTGCGGCCGTCACTGATCTTGTCTAGAACACCAACCTGATCATGTCCTTGCTCAGCTTAGAAGCCACCTGGCTTCCTGTCACCCTTCTTGTCACCCTGTCCTGTCAGCTTTACCAAGATCAAGAGGATCCAGACTCCTACCAGCTCACCCTTTCCCATCTGCAGCTGTGGCCCCCATCTTGGTGATCCAGTGCGGTAGCTGTGGCTCGAGCCATTGTGGTCACGTTGCAGTCAGTAGGATGGCCACACTTCCTTTTATTAAAACATTTAAAATCTTTGACAATGTCATACATGTATACGTGGTATCTGGGTCATTTTCATACCCCCTTTTACCCAGTCCTACCTCTCCCACCCTCCTAATTCCTCTTTGATCCCCTCTGACTCCTCCTTCCTCACGGGTTCTCCTCTTGCTTCCGTGTCTTGTATGTGAGTGTGTGTGTGTGTGTGTGTGTGTGTGTGTGACTGAGTTTAATTAGAGTTGTGTTAGCATGCCACTAGGTTAGTAACTGGAGCATGGGGAACTCAGCAGTTGGGTGCACCATGAAGAAAGTGGCTGCCCCCCCAGCACCCATTGGCTGTCAGGAGTTCCTCAGAGGGGTGTAGTCTTATGAGCCCCTCCCCTCCCCATGCTGGAATGTTAACAGGCCCCACTTTTCTGTGGGCCTTGTCTAGGTAGCTACCGATGCTAAGACTACATACTCACAACAGCCATGCCATGTCTAAGAGACAGTGTTTCATAGCTCCCCTTCTGTCCTTGTCCTCCATATGTGCCTCTGTCCCTTGAGCACTCGGTCACTTATTCTCAGCTCTCTGACCAGTTATAAGTCCCTGTAACTATGTAACTGTCACCCACCGCAAGCAGAATCTTCTCTGACCAAGGCTGAAACCAGCACAAACCTATGGGTAAAACACACTTAGGAGGCAGTTTGATACCATGTAGCAAAACAGCAACAAAAGATCCCTCTCTGTGGGTGTGACCTCCCCAGCCATAGGCTTCGTCCTCGTTTACTGTATCAACACAAATTGTAGCCTGTGGAGCAGGGCTCAGATCCATCCAGAAAGCTATTGGTTCCCCAGTAAGAGTCACAGGACTGTTGCACCAGGGGTGCATTTTGTCTGGCAGGCTGCTGGTGTATCTTACAGGGATGACAACTAGGTGTGACCTTTGATGACTGTTCTCCTCCAGCATCCTCTCCATCACCTTCTAGCACTATGAAAGCTAGCCAGCAGATGGATACTCGCAGCTTTTCTCCAGCTGTGTGATTGCTTTCTCTGTGTCCTGCAACCAAAGTGTGCGGTGTCTTCATCAGTAGGATCTTACCAGTTACTTATGGTAGACAGCTAAGAGCAATTGCTAATAACAGCACTGCTATTGACACCTGCCGGCCTCTTCAGTTTCCGTGTGTGACCTGTGGACTCTGGTAGTCATGTTACTCACTCGTGCACTTTCCATGTGTGACCTGTGGGCTCTAGTAGCCATGTTACCCACTCATGCACTTTCCATGTGTGACCTGTGGACTCCGGTAGTCATGTTACCCACTCATGCTCTTTACATGTGTGACCTGTGATCTCTGGTAGCCAAGTTACCCACTCATGCAGCCCTTTTTATTCTTTATTATTATATTTTAAATTAGCTTACAAAATAGCATTTCCGTCTGGCTTTTTCACAGTCCTTGGTTTCTGTTGTCCCCTTCCCCAGTCCCTGCTTAGAGCTGCGCACTTGAGGATTCTCCTCATTTCATTCAGATCCCGGCATAAGCTCCAGTTCTTGCTGTCTCTCCTGAGTTTTCCCATCAACCTCCCCTTCTTGCACTGTCAGCTCTCCCTCAAATGGCCCTGCACACTGTCCCCTTCCTCTGCCTCAGGGAGCCCTGTGCTGGGTCTTGGGCCTCTCTTAGATTCCAGGTCTCTCCAAGCTACTCTCTCCTCACACCTGTGCCCATGTTTTCCCCTGAACTCCCCCCAAGACGAAGACTACAGGGCCTCTGTGCCTGCTTGGGGGGCCACATACTCCAGTGTCTAGGGTGGGACATGGGAGCCTGCTCAGGGCTGTTTACAGTCAGGGTGCCTTTAGGGATTCCTCCTACAGAGTGCTCACAGGGAAAGCAAAACCTTCTCCCTTTAGACCTATCCAGGTGGTGACATGGTACAACAGCCTTGCCCTGTGTTTCTTTTGAGAGCCCCTGGCCTCTTCCAGCTCAGGCTGGCACTGACTGACTGGTCTGCTGTGTCCAGGGTAGCCTGGGGCTGTAGGACCAGCTGAGGGAGAGGTCTGGGGGACACCACCTTGCAGTCTTCAGCTCTAGTATCCTGGGGCGGAGTGCATGGAGACTCTGGCGTCAGCACTCCCCTCTGTCCTTGATCCAGCGGGACCTTGCTCCACTCATCTGGTGTAGTCGCACCTTCTGGTTTTCTCAGAATTCCTGGGACTCACTGCTGTCCTTTGCTGATGGCCTAACCTCCTGCTAAGGATCGTCTGGTACCCGAGAGAGGACGGGGCTAATAGAGAGAGGCGTTTGGGACGCTCCATTTTCACACAGCCACTGTCCCTGCAGGCAGCTGATGTCCAGGCGTTAGCTCTGGTGCTTACACTGACCTCTAGTCACACCGTGTGTGGGGGGCTACCTAGGAAAGCGGCCCTCACAGGTGTCAGCTCCTACCTGTCTGTAGCCCTGGCCTGCACTGTCCCCATATCTCCCTGTGGCCCTGGCCTACACTGGTCTCTCTCTGCAGCCTCCTTCTGAACAGAGGCATTGTGTGATGTCTTTGTTATGCAAGCTGTGTCTTTGCTGCCCAGGCCAGCTTTCACCCTGAAGAGAGGCTTCTTTCAAATGCCTGGAGCTGGAAACTAGCCAAGGCACCCTGCGGCCTTCCCCTGGCCTCTGCACCAATGCTCTGACATCCAACCCACGTCTGTTCCCTGCAGTATCTTCACGGTAAAGGAGGGGGTGAGGGGGCCAGCCCCACCGATGCCAGGTTCCCTGAGGACCAGACCCCGATAACCAACTCTCCAGCCTCAGCAGGCGATCATGTTGGCAGGCTTGGATCTTCCCGGTAAGGAAAACACAGGATGGAGGATGGAGGGAGGGACTGTGAGGACTTGGGTACTATCCAGAGAAACAGTATCCCCACCTCCTCTTCTGGAAAGCCCTTGAGTGAATTGTTTTGTTTTATTTATTTTGAGACAGGATCTCACTATGTAACCCTGGATGGCCTCAAACTCACAAAGATCCTCCTGCCTCTATCTCTCAAGTGCTGAGATTAAGTCATGTGCCATCATCTCTGGCTGTTTAGTTTTTCCATACAGGGATCAAGTGTCCCAGACTGGCCTTAAAATGACTCAGAGCTCCTGATCCTTCTGCCTGATTGCATGTACACACAGCACATATATACCACACATACATATACCACACACACATACACACATACCACATACACACACCACACACATGCACACATCACACATATACACATACACCATGCATAGTCAAACATACCACACATCACACACACACATATACACACACCACACATATGCACACATACCACACACATATATACACACACTACACATATGCACACATACCACACACACCACACACAGACACACACACCACACACTACACACCACACACTGCACACACATCACACACTGTTTTCAGATGGCTGCCCTGCTGCTGTTCTATTTGAAATCTTCCCCTATTTTCTTGGCTCTTCATGGCAGGAAGGCACTGTCAGCATGGGTGTCATCACTTGAAGCACCTGCTGACGGCCCCTTTGCAGCCTCAGAGCCCACTTATTCCTAGGTCTGTCAGACTCACTACTGTGGACTGCTTGGGATTCTGTTTTATTCTTGAGCAAGGAAGTGCAGTCAATCCACGGGAAAACTGTGAGACCCACGTGGCTTGCTGCATGGGCTCCCTCGATTCCTGTCCACTGTGAAGTGCAGTGTACCCATTTCTCCTCTGTATGTCCCTTCTGCCTGCACACAGGTCTGTGACCAGCCTGGGCCATACACTTGTGGAATCTGCTCTCACGAGGCCTTCCCTGCCCAGTCCCCATGGGACATCGCCCAGGTAGGAATTCAGAATCCCTTAGCTCTTAACCCCTCCTCAGGCCTGAGGCCAGGCAAAGCCCTAGCATGCCTCCAGGGTTGTATAAGGCCAGAGAGGCTGGTGGTGGGGCCATTTGATAGAGTTAACAGCTTCAGAGTCAGAGCTTGGCCCTAATGGCCAGGCTGGGGAGTCAGCATGAGGTTCCTGGCCCGGGCCCCACCTTCCACGGCCTTCTCTTACCCACTGAGAGTCCTTCTCCAGAGGGAGCACCTCACATTATGTGGGTCCCCCACACTAAGTTACTGATATCCCCTCAGCTCTCTAGCCCCTCCTCGGTGGATATAACCAGACTCAGGGCTTAAATGCACCCTTTGTTCTTCTTGTGGGCTCATAGACAAAGGATGGCTTGTGTTGCCCGAGACCTACCCACTGTCCACTGGAGATCCTGCTGTCATTAACCCCCTCCCTCGTGGAGGTCAGCTCAGGATTCAGACCAAGCCTCCAGTGGGCCCACTCTCACTTGAGGTTTACCATGTGGCTATAAAGCAAGGTGTCCTATCGTTGGGCTACGTCTCCTAGGACGTACCTGTGACACTTCAGGCCAGACACTGATAGTTCAGGGACCTTCAGCCAAAGGAAGTCACTTGACTCTGGCAGTGAACCATGCCCCAGAAGCCACCTAGGCAGACCTAGGCATGGTAGCTCAGTTTTCCTCTCCTCTGGCCATCTCAGAACCTCTGAATTTCCCAGTGCCTCCTGCCATTGTATGGGGATATGTATGTTTGAACTTCATATGACCTCTGTCCTCCACTATGGCCCCAGGTTCTCGGACTCCCCAGAACAAAAAGGCTGGCAGGCACAAGCTGCAGAAATGAAGGCCCTCTGGCAGGCTGCTGAGGTGGAGCGGGACCGGCTCAATGAGTTTGTCACTGTGCTGCAAAAACGGTAACACATGGCACCCAACCAGCTCTCCTCACTGCTGGTGGGGACTGGGCTCCCTCACAATCACAACTCACGTGCCCCTCCCGGGCCCACAGCTCTGGGCTCTGTCAACCCGGTAGGACTTGTTCTCCGGGGCAGCCCTGCACACTCAGGCAAATTCAAGGAGATTAAGCTCTGTCAAATGTAACTATCTTCCCAGAGCTACCAAAGAGATTCATGGGGGAAAAGATACAGCCTAGCCTGATGCTAGCAGTTGTTAGGAACAGGAAGGTAGCTGAGGTGAGAAGCTGGGGTTTCTGAGAGGCAATAAGGGGTGTGCAACTGAGGTGCCCAGGAGGTCCAGCTGCCTCCAGAGAGTTGCTGACAGAGTCCACTCACTCAATCAGTGCCCCTGCACAAGTGACCCAGCTGGCAAGAACTGCAGGTACCCAGGCCAGCATGTGGGCCAGCCATGTGACCTCCCTCCTGAGAAATACAAAGGACACCAGCAAGCTTCTGTCCTCATAGCAGTGTCATATGTCAGTCAGAGCTCTTTGATGACAGATGATAGAAACCAGTTCTGCCAAACCTAGTAGAAGGAAGACCTGGAAAGTACTGGAAAATGCCAAGGAACCAGAACTGAGAGGCAGGCAGCAGTCTCGGTAGCAAGAGCCTACCCCAAGACTGGAGGTAGCTCCAGGTGCTCACAGAATTAGGGGAGGAGGCTTACCAAAGGAAAAACAGGGCATTGCTACCAAGGGAGTCAGGGCGACTGGTACCTAAGCAGGAAAAGGCTGTGCACGCAGGGTCTCAGGTACAGAAAACACCTAATCTCTGTATGATTGCATTCATGTCTGTCAAAAGGCAGCCATGCTCTCCCCCTGGGCTTTGGCCTCCATTCCCCTAAGTTATGTCTGTGATTGGAGGGGCTTTGAGCACAGTGGTTGGTCCTTTTGAAATCCTGTGCCTCAGTGAGAACTGTTCGACAAGATGTCAGCTCATCATCTACTGGCACTCCCATGGTCTTCTCTGTCATAAATGGAGCAAGGTGACTCACACCTCCCTCCTGTCCCCCTCCCCCCGCCAAAGCCTCCACCTGAAGTGGGCTTTCCTAGGGCCTCCCTCACAGGACTAGGCCTAGGGTGAGACAGGAAATCAGCTGAACATGTATAAGGCAGGCAATCTGTGAGTCACGTGCATCTCTGTCAGCTGCTAGGAGCCCCAGGTTCATTCTGATGCCCTGTTCCACTTGGGGGCTCTGTGAGACTGTCCTCAGACCCACCAGCCAAGTTATGTTGTCTTTACTTCCTGAGCATCAGCAAAAGGGACCCCCAAGCACTGTCCTGAAGCCAGGCCCTTCCATGCCAGCCTTTCTTGCAGGTAGCCTGGGCTGCTTCTGTGCAGCTCCTTGTCTCTTCTGAGTTCCCACAGCTTCTGGCTGCCTCATCCTGTTGCCACCTAGTCCCCAACCTCTGCCACCTAGTCCCCAACCTCTGGTATCCTGGAGTTGTATGCTCAGCTGGGACACCCCGCCCCCCGACCCCGGGGTGCAGTCGAGAGGATCCCCACTGACATATGCTGTGGAAAGCTGGGTGAGCCCACCTCTGCTGTTTTCTTCCTCTCTCAGACTTGGGTCCAGTGTCTGAGAAATAAGTTATTTCTTAGATTTTTATCCATTTCTCTCTATAAAAATAGTTTTAGTTTTTTATCTATTTAATTATGGATGTGTGTAGATGTGGATGTGTGTGTGTGTGCATGTGCATGTGTATATATGTGTGTGGATATGGATGTGTGTGGATATGTGTGTGTATGTGTGTGTGTGCCTTTGTGCTCATGTGTACATGTGTGTGTGCATGTATGTGTGTGTGCATATATGGATGTGGATGTGGATGTGTGTGCACACACGTGTGGGATTCTGGAGACCTGACTGGGGTTGTAAGACTTGGTTGGCAACAAGCGGCTTTACCTGCTGAGCCTTTTCTCTCAGTGCTTAGAGCGAGAGGGCCGACTCCCATGGCAAATGCCACTGGTCTTATCTCTTTTTAAAAGAACGCCGTTGGCTTTGGTGTTGTGTTTTGTTTTGTGATGACAGTTCAAATGTAGCTGGGGCTGGCCTTAAACTCATGGCCCTCCTGCCTCTGCCTCATGCCCCCAGCCCCAACATTGGGTATTTTCTGTGTCTTGCCCCTCATTCAGGATGAGCTGAGTTTTACCCCTTTCTCTGCAGCAGGCTAGGACTCTCTTCTTCTTATAGTGATGTCTTTTCTAGCATAAAGCTCCCTCAGCCATTCAGTGGCTCCCATTCATACTGCGTCACCCCTGGGTTCTCACTCTGTACCCCTGTTATTGTTCTGATGTTTCTCTTCCTGCAAGTAAGCATTGAAGCCCCAATTCACTCCCCCCCCCCACTGTGTGTACACTCCAGTCAGGGCCACCATAGAAAGAAACGTCAGCTCTCTGGGCCTTTGTTTTTAAGAATATTTTATGGTGCCTTTCTCTTGAATGAAAACCTAAGAGAAATTGAAGGCATAGAATTCTAAAAGGATGGGAGAGCCATAAAAACTATTTTATTAACTGTATTTTGTTGCTGCTGGTGGTGTTTAACATCTGTTTTTTGCTTTGTTTTGTTTGTTTTTTGTAGCCCAAGCTGGCCTCCCTAGATAGGTGAGGCTGACCCTCCTGCCTCTCGCTCCCCAGCGGCATCCATCCATGCTTGCTCACCGTCCTCTTTTAACAATGTTAAGCTTACTTAGTTCTTTAAAAGTCATTCCCATCATTGGTCACCAGAGCAGGGGAGACAAGAAATGGATGCCTGAGGCAGCTGAGTCTACTTGGTCACTTCCAGGCCAGAGAGAAAACCTGTCCTGAAAAAGATGTGGATGGTGCCTAAGGATGGACAAGTTTGAGCTGTCGCCTCTACATGGGTTAAGCACACATCAATATACACCCCCTCCACACACATAGACAAGCACACATGTACACACACACACACTCACACATGCACACACACTCTCTCACAATATACACACACTCACACATGCACACACACTCACAACATATGCACACATGCATACATACTCTCTCACAATATACACACACACACATACACACACATTCACAACATACACACATACTCACATACACATTCATATACAGCCGGGCATGGTGGTGCATGCCTTTAATCCCAGCACTTAGGAGGCAGAGGCAGGCAGATTTCTGAGTTCGAGGTCAGCCTGATCCACAAAGTGAGTTCCAGGACAGCCAGGGCTATACAGAGAAACCCTGTCTTGAAAAACAAAAAACAAACAAATACCCTCACACGCACACTCTCTCACTATATGCACATACACACACACTCACACACATACACTCACACACATATTCACACACATGTGCACATACACACTCTCACAACATGCACACATACACACACACACAAACATATATACACACTTACATACACTATGGAAACTCACATCATGCTGTCCCATTTTCTGTGATGCCAGCTTTTGGTTTCTTAAGTCCACGAGTGTAAATGGAACCCACAGTTAAGCAGGACACACACATTCCTGAAAGAGCAAAGCAAAGCAGAAATGCAAGGCCCTCCTTCCCTGTTAGAGTCAGCACACATTCCTGTTTCACTCACCAACAGAGTGACAGCAGCCTTGGATTTGTTTGCTTTTACATTTTTAATTTGTCATAAATATTTAAGTTGCACCATACATTATGCATAATCTCTGCCCATTTCACTTTCTGATACCCCATGGATCTTCCCTCCTCATCAAGATGGGTTCTCTCCACAGCTGTGAGTTGATCTCATGGCTTCCCTAATTTACTTTACATTCCTCAGTCTGAGTTACTGGTTTCTGGTTTTCAGATACTTTCTTGTGTTTATTTATGTCCTCAGCTTACTTAGTTTTTGTTTTGTTGGTGTTTGTTTATTTGTTTGTTTTTGAGGTAGGGCCTTACTCTGCAGCCCTGGCAAGCCTTGCGCTCGCTCACTGGGTAGACCATGCTGTCCTCGGAGTCATGAGCCTCCCCTCCCTGCCTCCCAAGTGCTGGGATTAGCGGTGCAGCTTGTTTTGTTTTTTTCTGTGTGCTGGGGATGAACCCAGGGCCCTGGACTTGTTAGACAGGAGCCCCACCACCAGCTAGCTACACTTAGCCTCTAGGAACTTGGAGGATTGTGAATAGCCGTGACTTACCTGCGTGTTTATCCCCTGCAGAGAGGATCTTACCATCATCCCTCACAGCCTTCCAGGCAGCTCTGATGCTGAGGATGCTGGGTCTCCAGGAGCCACGAGCTTGTTTTGTTTTGTTTCCATATGTAGTCATCCTAGTGAGTCTGAAGTGTTATCTCAATGTGGCTTCGGTTTCCCCAGTGCTAGCAGATACTGAACGTTTCTTTCATGTGCAGACAGTAACTCTTATATCTTCTTTGAGGCATAATACGTTTTGCCTACTTTTTAATGAGGTTGTCTTTGAATCCTGTTGCTGTTAAATTGCAGACATTCCTTTCTTTTCCTGGAATTCTTGTATTGTTTGAAGACAGCAAGTCTGTGGTGACTCATGAAGTCATAAGAAACTCTCTGGGCTTGAAGGCTCAGGGTTGTCCCATGACAGACATACATGCTCTCTCTCTCTCTCTCTCTCTCTCTCTCTCTCTCTCTCTCTCACACACACACACACACACATACACACACACACACACACACACACACACACACACACACACACACATATATATGCACACATGCACACCTGGATGCATAACCGTATATGTACACACACGCACAGGCACACATATGTGTGCACACACACACCATCACACTCAGTGAGTGGCAGACCTAAGAAGCTCTGGTCTCTCATTAGTGTAGGGAATTTGCTTTGCAGCTTCTCCTGAAGGCTTTGACGTCCTCCTGGTTTCTGAACTGTCATTGCTTGTGTAGAGGATCCTTTGACCCTGCTTGCCTGTCATTCGTGAGTTCACTCATGACCACCCTTGTTTGTAAACTCCTTCTCTGGATACCAGAGCCGTTCCTTCCTTTATCTTCAAGACTGTGGGGTTTTGTTTTATTTAGGACTATCATATCTGTCAGGAAGGGCAAGGCCATAACTCTTACTGAGACCCCTGGGGCATTCCTGTGTTTCCTCCAGTCAGGAGGGGAGGGTGCCTGTGCTTATCTTCTTCAGCCTGACCCTCACCTACACTTCCTGTGCTGATGCCACACGTTGCTGCTCTGCCCTGGGCACAGTGTGGGTCCTTCTGTGAGTTCTTCTCTGGGGATTGTGGTAGCAGCCAGGGACAGTCTCCATTCACAGTAGCTCCTCCTGTCCCCTGATGCCACCACCTTCCTTACATGGAGACAGCGGTCTTCATGGTATCCTCCCCATTCTTCGGTGATGCTTCTGTGACAGGAAAGCCCAGTGAAGGTCCAAGCTGTTCATCTGCTACATAAGTATAGGAGTCTAGGTGACTGTAGGGCCCAGAAAGCTGTGGACAGGCAGAACTCACACACCCTTTCCCCACATAGCCCCAGCAGGAAGCATGCGGGTCCTCACTGTAGGTTTTGGAGGCGGCTGAGTTTGGGGCGTGGGTATCAGCTCCACCCGCCATCACTACTCTGAGCACTCGCATGACTGCAGCACCTTTCTGCCACCCAGGCAACACGCTACAGGGCAGGTCCTTGGCCTTGCTATAAACCTCTACTAGCATAGATACAGACCAGAACCATCTTGCTACCACGGCAAACAGCAGCCAGACTAAGCTGTCTGCCATTTTCTGATCCTGACCCTTGCCACTCCATCCTGTTGTCTAGGACCTCAGTTCCAGCCACTGCAGACAGGGGCAGGGCATCTCACGGATGCCACCATTTAGTGAGCTTACTCTTGTCATTGTGCTATCTGCTTCCTCAGGGCCATTTTGTTTCACTGACCCTGTGCCCCACAGAGCAGACAGAGTCGATTGAGGTCTGCGGTGGCCAGCTGGTAAAGCCATCAGTAGCCACAGGAGGCTTTCTGTCCTCCTGTGTCTGAGGAGCTGGGGGCTCACTTCGTTGTTTAGCTGCCACCATGCTGGGCAGCTCAGCTTAGCTCAGCTGCACTGGCATGAGCACAGGCCCACTCTTCCATCCAGCCTTTGAGTTGGTGTGCATCTTGCTTTTGAAGATAACATGTACCTTGTGGCTGCTGACTAGTTAAACCAACAGGCTAGTGCCCAGTTTTTGGTTGGTAATTGGATTCTTTTCAAGTTTCTTGTTCTTCCAGTCCTTCATTGACCCCTAACCAACACAAAAGATAATTCATTCCCCACCATCTGCCACGGACTTTGGGCTGCAGCTTTGATCTGCACCTATTCCGGTAACCTTTTGCTCAGAGTGGATCTCAGATTCCTGGTCTTCTGAGTGTTTAGTGCCACAGAAACCCAAAGTGCCTCACGGAGCCACAGCGAGGCCCATGGGGTGGAACAGGCTGCAGTGTGAGATCATTAACCAGGCTCTCCCAGGGCCTTGAGTTTGCAGTGGGCATAGAGATGTGAGAAGCCTATGACACTCACAAAGTCCAGGGAAGTCAGGAAGTAAGGATGCATTGCAGGGTCGTCCCAGTGTGCCTGTAGAAGGCAGCGTGTGGTGTCTCTGCCTGGGAATACTTTGTACTGCATCATGGGCCCAGGACAAGATTATCCTGGATACTCACTTCTGCCCATGAAAGCAGAGGAATCTTTGTACCTGGGGCCTGAATTCATGGCTGCTGTGGGGAACTCTCAGGTCAGCGGGATTCAGAGGCAGCTTTGAGGATAGAGGGGACAGTGTGCCCTTAGAAGCAAGCCGGAGGCAGGGAAGAGGCAGCTCCTGGTGCCGCCATGCTCTGAGTGATCTTGGAAGGGGATTCTCCCCCCCCCCTCCGACACACACACACACCACCACCAGGTGATAGAATCGCAGGTCATTGTATTTCAACCTGTAGTACATGGAGCCTGCTGCTTCAGACTTATAGAGCCATGAGACATTAACTTTGTGTTGTCTTCAAGCAACTTTGTACTAATTTTGCTCACTAATATTTGTTGGTTTTGTGATAGGTGTGTTATAGCAGCAATAGGAAACAGATACACTGCCTTGCATCAGCTCAGCCTAGAAGGGGAGAGGTGACTGGGTTTGATAGGGGATAGCAAAATGAAACGCAGTCATTCAGAATGACAGGAGGCTAAGACCTGTTTAAGCCTCAAAGCTAGGCACGTGGACATATGCACGGTGTGGCAGAAAGTTCTAGAGGCAAGTGCAGAAACACCAGAGAGGTGGTTGCTCTGGGGACAGGGGTTGGGAGCAAATGGGTGGGACACCTGCCAGGTTTGCATCACAAGCCTCAGGGAACTATGTGAGTCTTAAATGCCTGTTCTGGTCTTAGTGCCATGAACATCAAGACAGGGTGACAAGCTACCACCTCCATAGTGTGTCCACCACTGCGGGGTCTGAGAACTGGATATGGAGGCACCTGCCTGCAGGGTGTGCATCTTGTGTCTAACGGCCAGGGTGGAGGAGAGCAGCAGCAAGCTGCTGGAAGCTGAGCGGAGACTGCAGGAGGAACGCCAGCGAGCTGTGCTGTTGGAACAGCACCTGGAGAAGATGCGCCTGGAGCCATCCAGGGCCTCGGTGTCCCAGAAAGCTAAGAACAAGCCAGGTATGAGCCCAGGAGGTGACATAGTCTCAGGAGCAGGTGGGCGCCTGTGCTCTTCATCAGTAAGATGAAGATGTGGGAGCTCTGTGTGTGTCTGCTGTGGAGGACTTCTTGCCCCATGTCCTACCGTGGCTCCCAAAGACTTGGGTCCCAAAGGGTATCATTTAGGAGCCTTAGCATGAAACGCCAGTGTCCCTGCTGCATGCCCTAAGCCACTATCCCATGCACCGGCTGCCAGAGCCTTTGCTGGGTCCTCAGCGAGTATAATGGAGCCCTGATCAAGGTTGGTCTTGTGCAGACTTGGTCTCCTGGGCCAGATTGTAAGTAGGACTCAGGTGGACTTTCTATGGCTGGGAGGCCCAAGTTCCTCTCTTGGGTGTCACCTGTCCTTATCTAGGTAGCTTCTGTCCTGTGGTCCAATATGCCTGAAGGGCCCATGTAGCCTCTGCCACTCACTGACCTGTTTGGGAGCACAGCTCTCCTGCTCTCTCACCTGCCCCGTGAGAGCTCACGAGACAGTCATGTTGTGAAACCACCTCCCTGAGCAGAGGTGAGAAAAGGGAGGAGGCCAAGTACACAGACCAGGGACCAGCAAGCGCAAGGACGTGGTGGGAGCACAGCCACGTTCAGAGGCTCAGGAAGGAGGCAGGAGGCTGGGGCAGCAGGGTTCAGTAGGAGATGGCTCAGGTTCCTAGTCGGTGACCCAGTCACACAGGCTCTGAGGACAAATGTGAGTCCCTCTGTCCTCACAGTGCCAGGGCCAGTGCTGTTCCCTTGTGTTACAGGTGAGGAGGCCACCTCAGAGAGGCCCGTGGTTTACTCAAGGTCACACAGCACAGATGAAGGCCAGTGCTGCTGAGGCTGGAGGTTTCCTGAGGCCGTTTTAGCTCAGGATATCAAGGACAATGCCTTGACATTGTCACCCAAGGTCACCAATGGCTTTGTTCTCTTCCTCTATGGCTTCTGAGCCTCATCACTGTAGTCACTTCCTAGTATAAAGCTGCTGGACTCAACAGAGTCAGTAGGGAGCCAGGGTGTGGGGGATCAGGAACAGTGGCAGCCTAAGCTTGGGCTCAGCTCTCAGGCCAGCCCTAAGGTCCTACTATCCACTCTTGGTACAAGCAAGTGACAGAAACAAGGGGCAGAGGTGGATGGCCATGTGAGGGCCACTGTGCACAAGCAGGCAAAGCCAGGGATAGGGCAGAGTGCAGAGGGCAGAGTGCAGAGGGCAGAGTGCAGAGGGCAGAGGGCAAAGGGCAGAGCCTGGGTTAGAGATATAGAGAGCAGCCAGGAAAGTCTTCTAAGGAGAGGCAGCCCCTGCCCCCTACCCTCTGCCCCCTGTAAGGGGGGGGGTGCGGAGAAGGGAGAGCTTGCATAGTTCTGACCTCACTACAGAGTGTGTCTGCTGCTCCTCACAGGACCTCCTGCTGCTAGCACCAAGCCTAACTCAGCTGGAAGTGCCAAGAAAGACTCATCCTCCACGCAGCTCTGCGATATGCCCATGGAGTCCCAGATACAGGAGCTGAATGCCAGGTGCTTCCTGCCCAGCCTTCTGGAAAGGGTAGAGACTCCAGGATGGAGGCTTCCTGGGCAGAGGGACCGTGTGCCTCTCCCTTGCACTCAGGACCTCTACTTGCCTGGAAGGATGCTTGTGCTAGGACTGGCCTGTGGAGGGTTCCACAGTGCCCCGATGACCCATGGTTCCAAGGGAACCTTTATCAACACCGGGCTGTGCTCTTGTGTTCTCCAGCAGTTACCTGTAAGGAGGAACTGAGGGGCCAGGTGCAGCCCAGTCAGCTGAGGGCTGTCACAGCAAGCACAGAGCCCTGGCTCTGTTCCCAGTGCTGTGTACAAGGGCGTGGTGGTGCACACCTGTAATGCCAGCACTCAGCAGTGGTGTAGCGTGGCAGTCAGTTCAAGCTCACCCTTGGCTGCAGATGGAGCTGGAGTCCAGCCTGGGAAACATACAACCCTGTCCAAAAAAAATTCATATATATAGTAGGGGGAAACAAAACAAAACTAGGAATTGGGTAGTTGAGGTTACTGGGGGCTTCTGGGTCAGTACTGTGAATAGGCTCAGATGGGTGAGAATCTTGAATCCGCACCATAGCTTCTTCTCCAGGCCCTGGGCCCAGTGCACTCAGCCCCGTCTCCCTCCGGTCCAGGCTGGCCATCCAGATGGAAGAGAACGGAATACTGAGGGATGCCCTGGGCAGTGCCCTGAGAGGGAAGGAGGAGGACTTCCGCATGTACCACCAGACCCTGGGCCAGGTGAAAGGGGTCTTCCTGCAGGCGCTACGGCAGCAGAAAGCCAACAAACAGTAGAACACAGCTGTTAGCTCAACTCCTGGAGGACCGACACTTCAGGTTCAGGCAGCGCCCACTCGGCTCCTCCCAGAAGTGGTTTGGTGTCCTAGCAGAGCTGGCAAGCTGAGGATACCTGAGCAGAGGCGGAGCCAGCCATTCCCGGCTGGTGGCTGGTGCATTTCCCTGAGCAGGTGCTGTTGTCCTTCCTTGCCCTAGGGCCTCTCCAGGGCCCTGGGATGCTACGGGCTCTCCACACATAGATGAGCCCCTCGGTGCTTCCTGATGGCGCATCCACCTGGAGCCATCTAGCCCTCCCCAGTAGCCCCTCACTCGGCCCTAGCACCCACTGGCCATCCTGCTGTGCCCAGCCTCTCTGTGTACTTACTGCACAGGGCAGAGCCCTGAGCTTGGAACAACAAGTCTACTTTCACAGTCACGACATCTCTCGTGGAGTGTGTTTGTGCCCCTGCCAGGGAAACCTGGCCCTTGGTAGATAGGTCTTACAAGTGAGGGACCAGGCTTCCAAATAGAAGTTGAGTCAATAGGTCATTCTGGTGGTCCTGAGTCCAAAGCTAGGGTTTCCAGCTGAGTGAATGCCCAGAGCTCTGGATGGCCCCAAGGCGACACAGCTCCACCCATAATTGCTCCAGAGGTATAGGTGCTAGAGTCAGAAGGCAATCCAGGCAGGGCTGGGGCATAGGGTGCACAGGTGAGACAGTGGGTCTTGGGACATGGGCAGTGTGTTTTCGTGGCAATGGTGAGCTAGAGGGTACTGCAGGAGCAGCCCAGGATACCCTCATCTCAGTGGCTATAACAGTGTCATCCCCTGGTCACCCATAGCTATAACACAGGCAGAGCAGCCATACATACTCACACACAGGCACACAAGCAGTGCTGTACAGGCATTGAACAAATGGGTACACACATGCAGGTCTATGGCTGTCAACACATGGGATGAGACACAACCATGTGTCTCCCATGAGACACAACCATGTGTGTAGCTTGTGACACTGTGACAGTACTCTCTGGAAAGCCTGGGTTTCCTGAGACCCTGGGTGTTCAGTCCATTCTCGGGCCACCCAGAGAGTCCTGAAATCTCACAGACAGATGCAGCTGAGGCCATTAGGATGAGTTGGCAATTCCAGTACCATCCCAGGAGTCTTAGGGAGAGAGAGTGTTCCCCTGGATGCTTATGCAAGCAGTGGGCAGAGAGAGGACAGGAAGGCTTGTGCTCGGAAGGGACAGTATGTGACTATAAGAATCAGGAGAGTCGTGGACATATTCTGCAGGCACCGAGAAGCCTGAGAGAAGTCTGGACATGTTGGAGTGCAGGTGCCAGACCTCAGCAGAACCGATGGAGTGGGGAGCAGGCAAGGACCAGCCAGCCTCCCTTAGAGGGATGCATGTCTGCTGTGGCCCCTCTCCTGGGCAGCTGGAGGAAGGAGCCCTGGCTTGTGCAGACATGAACCCTAGCTGGGAGCCATGCAGCTTCATCCCACTCAAAAGTAGCTTGGCTCTGGGCAAATCATTTACTCTCTCTACCTCAATCTCATCTTCATCTCTGAAATGGGACAGCACTAGAAACCTTGTTTGGAGGGCCATTCATAGAGTAAGTCATCTTGCTAATTACTTCTGTGCAAGGACGAGTGTCTGTAGGCTGGTTTCATCCATGCCAGTGAGAGAGTGGTGTCGGGCAGTGGGAGAGAACCCACATCCTGCCAGAGCTCTGTTACTCTGGGCGGGCAAACACAGGGGAGTGCCACACGTTCTCTATGCCACCCAGGTGAGCATCTGGCTGTGGGAAGCCATGGAACCCCAGTCCTCGGAGGTAGAGAGCGAGCAGTTTGGGATCCCTGGGCTTCATGGAGGCCAGAGACAACAGGTTCTCAGTCTTGGGCATCTCAGACATTGCTGTATGTTTCAGAGCTGAGAACAAAGTGAGGGCCCTGGGGGCAGCTCAGTCAGCCCCAGGGCCGAAGGGAGAAGAAGGCAGGGGGGAGGGGGTGCTGGGTGGTCCCCATGAGGGTGAGAGCGAGCCCTTGGTCCATGGCTTGAGCACAGGAAGGCCTTCCAGTGGGAGATTAGACTCAGCTCTTTAGGGGAAGGCCTATTCCATCATTCAAGCATGG
Organism: Mus caroli; assembly: GCF_978045245.1. Lineage (NCBI taxonomy): Eukaryota > Metazoa > Chordata > Mammalia > Rodentia > Muridae > Mus > Mus caroli. The sequence goes on along the minus strand of NW_028227266.1, from coordinate 120,709,615 downwards.
CGGGTCTTGATGAGCAGAGACTGTGTATTATTTTAGAGCTTTATTGTAGAAAGGCAGGGGGAAAGAAAGAAGGTAGAAAGAGAGAGAAGCTGGTCATGGCCTCGTGGAGAGAGAGGGGAAGGGAGGGGGAGAAAGAAAGCTAGAGATGAAAATACGAGAGGTGAGATCTTAAGAGAGTGAGGAGGGGCCAAGCAGACCCTTTTACAGTGGGCTGGGCTATCTTGCAGTTGCAGGGTAGCTGTGGGGAGGAGCACACCTGGCTATTGCCTGGTTAACTGTGGGAGTGGAGTCCAGCCAGGATACCAGGAGCTTGGGACTCTGTCTGCATGACTGATAGTCACAAGATTATGGAGTTGGGGGCTCTGTGTGTCTGGTGCCTATGTCTGTCTGGGCACATGGCTCACTGTTCTGTCCTTTATAGAGTTTCTACTGGGTCTCTGGAGTAAGTCTCACTCTACCAGAAAACAGGCTGCCTTTCACAGTCCCACAGAGTAGGAGGGGAAGAGGTCCTGCTGCCAGATGCCATAGTGGGTTTCATTTGTACCCTGTGGGGTGAGCTGGAATCTGACAGAGATTTGTCTGCATGGGCAGTCCTGACATATGCTGGCTCCTGCAGGAGCTGGACTTAAAGGCCAGTGAGTATAGTTTATAACACCTCCAGGCAACCTCAAACAATTTGCATGGGGCTTTGTGCCAGGGCCCATCCCCCACCTCTGCTGGCTGAGGTAGACCAGATTCCCAGTGTCCCTCACTGCCCAGCACACAATGAGCTAGGAGGTTCAGCATGTGTTGGGCAGCAACCAGTACACAGTAAACACTCAGTAAATGCCCAGTCTCTGTAGTCTCCCTCTTAAGTCAACACACACTTGCTGAGCAGTGTCTCCAGGCACAGAGGTAAGACAGATGAGCTCCCTGGGCACCAGCTGGGTAAGGTAGCTGTCTCCAGCTGACCCAAACAAACTCCACTGTTACCAGGCCCTTTCCCCATCCCCAGAGAGTCCAGGACAAGGTGGCTTCCAGTGGGAGTATCCCAAAGCAGCCTGTCTCACATCAAGTCCCTGTGAGCCAACAGATCCCCTCCACATGCACCTCAGACTCCGAAACTACATAGCATGCACATAGCTACCATACCCAGCCGCCACCCAGCATGCACTGCTGAGCACACCCAGGACGCTTGCCCACATTTATGTTAGGAAGCAACATACAAAAGGCTGAGCTGAAGAGCCCGGGCCGTCCCTCTTCACAACTTTCTCATGGAGCCTTGAGGTGGCAGGAAGTAGCTCCCAGTCCAGTGCAGGCAGGTCTCGGCCCAGTCAGCTTCCAGTCCCTTGTTTGTTGGGCCAGTGCCCCACCCTACAGCCTCCGGCACAAGTGGGAGGGCTCACCAGTCTCTACCCCTCTTCCTGACCTCACACAGGCCACCTTCCTGTGTGCTGCAGTGTCAGGGTCACCAGGGAGAGGGCCCTGCCTCGGGGTCTGGCTCCCTAGCACCTCTGTGAGCAATGAGTTATGCCCACAGGATGAGTCAGTCACTGGATCCCTCAAGAGCAAGAAACCCAGGTAATAAATGAAAATCAGAGGCCCCAAAACAGTGGCTTCAACTTTTCACCCTTAGCACCTCCTGAGGGTGTCATGTTCAGTGGCACCTCTCCTGGAGAGACTCAAACATGTCTACTCGCCCCAGAGGGAACTGACCAAATAAGCACACCACCAAAATCCAACTTGGTAGAGCAGTGAGCTTTATTGCTTACAGGAATATGGGTGAGGGTTACAGGAGCAGAAATGACTCAGGGACAGCTGCGTCACCAAAGCTGCCCCAGCACAGTGACAGCTCACAAGGCTGGAAGCCTAGAGCACATTGCACAGCCTGCAGGCCTCTCGGCGTGTTGAAGAGTTTCCCTTCCAGGTGGCTCAGTTGACCTAAGTCCCTTCCAGGTGTCTTGGTGCCCTTACAGGGCGTCTCAGCAGCCCTTACAGTTAAATTGGGAAGGGTGGGGTCTGGTGTATCTGGTCAGTTTCGGGGAGTTGCCGAAGCTCCTGAGTTGTCTACTTCCTTAGTCATAAGGAGCTTCCTTCCCTGAGGATAAAATGTCTCATCTCAGAGGACACTGCTACACAGCACACCAAGTGCATGGCCTGCCCACGGGGCCTCACCTGCTCTGCTGCGGATAGACTGAGGTCTCCCCCTGTGGGGCGGGAGGCTACTGTCCCAGAGGCTACTGGATTTGACCTTGACTATTTCACCTTAGGCCTCAGTTTTCTTTCTACCAACTGGAGACGGTCCTTGTGGACTGTGGGGACATTAAAGAGAGTTACTCTTCCTGTGTCCTGGCTATTATTATTTACTATCCGTGATAGCTACTAATTGTGCCTCAACACACTGCTCTGGTGTCAACCACACCTGCCCAGAAAGCCAGAACCTTGCTGAACCTCCCCTCGTCCTTTGATCCTAGCCTCCTCTAGCATCCCGATCGCAGTCAGCAGCAGACAGCCCCTCCACTGCAAACCCCTGCCCAACCCTGTTCAGGGTCAGAGGCCAGCATCATGGCTTCTTAGTCACTCAGGAGAGTATGCATAGTGCCCTCTCAGCTGTGTCCTCTGGGCCCACGTGTCTGCATTCCTGGGAGGAAGCTCATGGCCTAACTTCCAAGGGTTTTTACAGGACCCTCCTGGGTAGAGGCATACCTTCTGCCCTGTCCATCCTCAAGTGAGCTTATATGGGAGGTCCCAGGACCTTTCCTTGAGCCCTTGTACGTGAGAGCAGTCACACATCCTGACCCCTCTACTGTGGGGATCTCATCCTAGAGGAAGACTCAAGAGTGAAGATCTCCCAGGGCCCCTGCCCATCGCAGGCCTCAGTTGCTTACGGATTTCATGTTAGGGCTTCTTGCCTGCCACTAAGAGGACACCATCCATTCCAGGTGATCCTGGTGTCACCCCTGGAGCCTCCAGCACCCTGGTCCTTGCCAGTACCAATTCTACCAGAAATGCTAGCCCTCCCCTAACACCCATGCCTGTCTAGCTCAGGCTCTTGTCAGGATAGAGGCACAGGGTGGGAACTAGGTAGACCTGCCCTGGACACCCTTGAGGGGTCACAGGTAAAGGCTGTGGCTGGAGTTCACAGAACCCATGTGTGCAAGACTGCACATACAGTATATGGGCGCCCAGGCAGTGGGAGCAGGGTTGACCAGAGTTCTGCAGAGATTGCCTGGAGGCCTTCGTGGAAGAAGAGATCCACAGGCTTTCCAGGGCTGAGGAGAGGGAGGTCAAGTGAGGCCCAGGTGCCCCTGCCTGAGCCTGTGTCTCCAGAAACCTCCTCTCCCTCTCATCACCCCCACATCCTCCCTGCCACTCCCCGCAGCTCCCTGTGGCCAAGAGCACTGCAGCACTCGGCTCTGCTCCACAAACGGTCTGCTCCACTCCAGGAAGGCCACCTCCTCCTCCCCCCCCCCTCCGGCTGTCACCACTCACCGCTCTAGCCTCCAGGGGGTGGGGACCCCAGAGCTGGACACACCCCATCGAAGCCCCACAGCTCAGCCAGCCGGACAGACTCACGGTCGGACGCAGGACCCCGGAGCCCTGAGGTGGGCAGCACGCCAGGGTCCCTCGCAGCCTCTTCAAGGTCAGTGCAAGTTGGGTGTGCAGCCCTTGTGGAGCTTTTGAGGCCTGTGGGTCTCATCTCAGAACCCTCATCCCAGACCACGAGCCCCAAGGTGGGCTTCACTCCAGGTGCACCTGAGCCAAGTGCTGGGCAAAGGGCACCCGGGTCCACAGTCAGCACAGGTCCAGGGGTCCATCAGGAGGGGCCCCAGGCTGGGGGCCAGCCCCTTGCTGAGGCCTCTCTGGGGACACTTCCCACCGGCCATGGGGAGCTAAAATTGGAAAGTGGCGAGTGGGAGGCAGCTGACACAGCTATTTTGTGCGCTCTTCATCCGCTCCGGTTTCACTCTCCTGCTCCACTAACCTGATCCTGTGCCTCCCTCCCCCACCCTGCTGATGAAGAGGTGTCTCAGCCCTCCAGCCACAGTGCAGAGGCTGCTCAGGCCAGGCCGGGAACGAGCAGGGTCAGCTTGGTCTGGTCTGAGCCGGGACTCACCAGGAGCACCTGCCCTTCAGAGAAGCTCACTGGATGGCCTCCCCGGGTCCCTGACCCTTTGTGACCCACACCTTTCTGTCAGTGTAGCAAGAAGCGGCCTCCCAGAGCCTCAACTACAGGGCTGGAGGAGCCAGATCTGCAGCTGGGAGATCTTGGGTTGGGAGAGATGGGGTGACCCTAACCCATCTCCAAAAGGGCACTGCACCGTGTTCCCCTTTCCCTCGGTTCCAGGTCTGAACCTAAGCAACCACTGGAAGACTGGCAGCCAGGCTGAGAGGGTGGGAGGGGCTTAGGTACTGGCCCAGACCCCAGGGATGGCCCAGCAGGGTAGCCAGAGGGAGTGACCAGACACATCCTGGACTTGATACCGGTCAGCACCTTGGACAGCAGCCAGCGCCCTCCCAGTTTCTGCCTGGCCCTGCCTGGTCCAGCTCTGGCCACTCTGGGGCCTCAAATAGCACAACGTCCAGCCTGCAGCAAGAGCTTAGACTACACAGCACTTCAAGGGGGACAGTGGGTGAACACAGGCAGGGACCTGAGATAAAACAGACTCACGGCTTGGCGGAGGAATGGAGTCAGGCAGAGCCCGGAGTTGAGCGAGTCTGGGAAGTTAGTACTAGAGGAGTTCACGGGATCTCAGGGGACCTTGTGGGCAGGGCTTTGCTGAGGTTAAGGGAGGCTCACTGTGAGACGGGAGAACTGACAGAGTCTCCCCCATGGAAAAGACCCCATGGTTGGGGAAGTCTTGCAGGAAGAGTTTGGTGTCCCAAACTTGTCAGCCCATCAGAGAGGTATGAATGAGAGGAAGCTAGTCTGTGCGAAGTCTGGGCTTTGGAGAATCATCAAAGGAAGCAAGATTGAGAGCTGCAGAGGAAAGGAAGGAGGTGTCTGTGTGTGTGGGGGGGGGGGGGAGATTTACTGACAGCATCCCCAGGGGATGACTGAGTGGACCAGTCTCCTCAGAGGGTCCACCAGGGGAGGCAAGGCAAGGCTGGGACTGGGAGTCCTCACTCATGCTTCTCCTTCAGCCCTCTCCAGGCCATGGGCATCAAGACAGCACTGCCCGCAGCTGAGCTCGGCCTCTATTCACTGGTGCTGAGTGGTGCCCTGGCTTACGCCGGCCGAGGTCTCCTGGAGGCATCACAAGGTAACAGGGGAAGAGGGGGGTCTGGGACAGGAGCTTGGAAAGCCTCAGAGTTCTAACCAACAGACCAGAAACTTGGAGGCTGCAGACCCTGAGGATCCTCTAGGCCCCGGCTTGGGCACAGTTTCAAAGACCCCTGCAGCCCAGAAACCCCCCCTTTCTCCCTCCTCAGGTGGGGTGGCCCAGGGAAGACATATATGCGGCCCCTACTCATAGGCTACATTTTGTTCTCAGATGGGGCCCATAGGAAGGCCTTCCGGGAGTCTGTGAGACCTGGCTGGGAGTACCTGGGCCGGAAGATGGTAAATTTCCTGTGCCTCTTGGGTCCCTGGCCCCTGGACACACCACAACCTACGTCCTTCCCTACTCTATTCTTGCTGTTGTTTTCATGCCGTATGGCAAGGAAGGCTCTGCCTTGAACTTCAGGACCTTCCGGCTCATTTTGTACAAGCCAGACCTCTGGTTCCTGCCTTCCAGAACGAGGCAATGGCGGTGGCGGTCAGGGGGTGGGGTGGGTGGGTGGGTAGAATGTCAGGAATGAGCTGAGTACAAGGGAGGCAGAACTTTGAGGAGTTCTTTAGGACCTTCATCCATTCCCTCTTCCCAGATACCTCCCTCAGAGTGAGGGCAGACACCACCTACAGCCACTGTCCCAGAACTTGGACAGGATCTCTGGTTGGCTCTTCCCTCTTCACTGCCCTCACCTGCCTTTCTTCTCCTTGCTTGGGCTGTCCAGGATGTGGCTGACTTTGAGTGGGTGATGTGGTTTACCAATTTCCGAAACATCATTGTCTTTGCCCTCTCTGGACACGTGCTGTTTGCCAAACTCTGCACAATGATGGCCCCCCAGGTGAGAGGGGCCTCGGGTATGTGGCCTGCCCCTGTCTGCCCCTTCTCTGTCCTGAATGCCATGGAACACCTATCCCAGGGTCCCCTCCCATGTGCACAGAGAAGTTAACTAAGGCCGCTTATGTCCACAGCTCCGCTCCTGGATGTATGCTGTATATGGAGTCCTGGCTGTGGTGGGCACAATGGGCCCATGGTACCTGCTGCTGCTGCTTGGCCACTGTATGGTCCTCTATGTGGCCTCACTCTTGGGCCAGCGTTGGCTGTGCCTTGCCCTTGGTCTGGCCAGCTTGGCGTCCTTCAAGGTTGACCCTGGAATCTCTTGGCAGGTATGCAGGAGTAGAGGGGATAGTGCTGAGACCCCAAAGGTCTCCCCTCCAAGCCTTTGAATAAGGTGACCATTTGCACGCCAGGTTATTCCTTGCCCTATCATCCCCTGCTCATGTTACAGAGCTAAAGCCAGCCACTGTTGCCTGACAGGGCTGAACCCAGCTCCTATGGGAAGCTGGGAAGAGGCTTTCCTCAGAAGCACAGACCTGCTAGTGAGCTGGGGGCCTGCTGTCTCCTTCCAGAGTGGGTTTGTAACAGGCACCTTTGATCTTCAAGACGTACTGTTCCATGGCGGCAGCAGCTTCACAGTTCTCCGGTGCACCAGCTTCGCCCTGGAGAGCTGCGCCCACCCCGACCGCCGCTACTCCCTTGCTGACCTGCTCAAGTACAATTTCTACTTGCCCTTCTTCTTCTTCGGACCCATCATGACCTTCGACCGCTTCCATGCTCAGGTGAGAGGAAACCCCGTGGGTTCACAGAGTGTGGTCGGGTCTCCTTTTCCCCAAGCATGAGCACCCCGTCCTCAGGATGCTGTGTCTCCTCTCCCCAGGCCTTTTGTGGTTTCCCTCTCAGACAGGGCTCTGCCCCTCCAGGTGAGCCAGGAGCCAGTGAGGCCAGAGGGCGAGCTATGGCACATTCAAGCCCAGGCGGGACTCAGTGCGGCAGCCATCGTGGCCGTTGACATCTTCTTCCACTTCTTCTACATCCTCACCATCCCCAGCGATCTCAAGTTCGCCAGCCGCCTCCCAGACAGTGCTCTTGGTGGGTCCCAAGCACAGGGTAGAGGCAGGGCCCTCATCAGAGCACTATCATGCACACAGCACCCAAGGGTGCTAGGACTCGGAACTGAGTCCGAAACGTGTAGGGACGCTCGTTTCCTTCATCACACCAAACCCTTACTCCCAAACCACGGGTGGCACTTGAGGGTGGTGGCTGATTTTCATGGGTCACTGGGGCCTGGCACACACCTCCAGGGAGGTGCAGGGTCTCTGTGAAGGTGAGTGTGGAACAGAAACAAGACTCTCTATCCATGGGAGAGGCAAGGCTCAGAATTTGGTTGTTCATGTGGGGTGGTCAGTGCACTGACCCCCAGACAATGATGTCACCTGTCCCCAGCGGGCCTGGCGTACTCAAACCTGGTGTATGACTGGGTGAAGGCAGCGGTCCTGTTTGGTGTCGTCAACACTGTGGCACGCCTGGACCACCTGGACCCTCCTCAGCCTCCCAAGTGCATTACTGCGCTCTATGTCTTCGGGGAAACGTGAGTGAAGAGGGCCTCATGTCTCTGGTCCCCACACCTCCTTAGCTTCGTCGTCCATGCCCAAAGGCTGTACATCTAGCAGACTCACACTCATGTGCTCTCCCCACAGGCACTTCGACCGTGGTATCAATGACTGGCTTTGCAAGTGAGTTGGAGAACGATACCAGCCTTCCTGCTAGGGGGGGTCGTTGAACGTTTTAGAGATTGGCTCTGGGCTGGAGGAAGCAGGAAGCGGTGAGGAGCCTGTGCCAGCTGCCTGGGTGACAGACAGCTTTGGAGTTTGTGAGGTCCCAGAAATGGTGGGAGTAGAGACACAGTTGGCAGCTTGGTATGAGGTCATTTACTAGGGGTATCCGGGGAGTAGGGCAGCACCCAAATTCCTACCTGCCAACTGGGAAGCTGGACAGGACACTTTCACACAGAAAAACCTAGTTGACATTGGGAAGGCCTACTTGTAGAGACTCAAGAGCCATGCTTGTGGAGACTTGGGGGAGTGTTTAGGCCTGAAAGTCTGGAGTCCAGACAAACCTGGAGGACTGATGGTCCTCCATCCGGTGAACATTATGCCTTGGGTGAAGGGAACCAGGCTCAGAGAGTCCAAGTCCTGAGAGAGAGTGAAGTAAGGAGAGCCAAAGGGGCAGCAAGATGGGGCCACAAGGACTGAGGAAGATCCAGCAGAAAGGCATGAAGAAAGTGGTCAGCAGAAGAGGACACATGGCCATGTGAAGCCCAGAAACCAGAATGTGCAGGCACAGAGGCTCCCAAGTGGGTGCTGCCACATGCTGAGGAAGGCTAGCACTGGCAGCCACGAGCCAGGGAGGGTTAGTGCTGGCAGCCACTAGATGCGGAGGGCTAGCGCTGGCAGCACGAGGCTTCTGCTTTCCTTGGAGAGGCAGGGCAGGGGGAGGAGCTAAGGACCTGCTGGGGAGTATTGCAGGGGATCCTGGGAAACCAGAAGAGCAGCTTCAAGAAGGAGTGGGACATAGTGGGGTCCTTGAGGGAGACAGAGGGTAGCTAATAGAAGCGGGTCCCAGAGGACAGAGGTCAGCCTTGAAAAGCAGGAGGAGGAGAGGGATGGAGGAGCGGGAGAATGGGGAAAGAGGGGGATGACCAGGTTAGTCACAGATGCTGAAGCAGGCAGGGGTGCCAGCAGAGAGATGCAGTGGGCCAGGGGTGTGGTAGCCATTTCAGCAGGAAGATGAAGAGAGTAGAGAGATCCCAGGAGGGACTGGAGGGAGAGCATTTAGGATCCAGTACCTGAGGAGGGACATTTTCCATGGCCTGGGGTGGGGAGTGGCCAGAGTCTCCCGGGTGGGTGAGCAGGAAGAAGCAAGAGTTTGTAATGATGGTGGTGGCTGTGAGCCTGTGGAAGGTGGTAGAGATTTGAAAACTATAAGGCCAGTGGGCATGGACAGAGGAAGCTGCACTGAGCAGAGTAGGACTTTACAAGGGGTGAGATTTCATGTTGGGATGTGATCCTGGGAGTGTGTGGGTGAGGTACGATGGGGAAGAAAGAAAGCCTTGGAGAAGAGGTCCAGGAGTGCAAGGCTGGTGTGTGGCAGGCAGTGTGGCAGGCACTGTGTGGCAGGCAGTGTGGCAGGCACTGTGCGGCAGGCAGTGTGGCAGGTACTGTGTGGCAGGCAGTGTGGCAGGCACTGTGCGGCAGGCAGTGTGGCAGGCACTGTGCGGCAGGCAGTGTGGCAGGCACTGTGCGGCAGGCAGTGTGGCAGGCACTGTGCGGCAGGCAGTGTGGCAGGTGCTGAGTGGCAGGCATTGTGTGGTAGGAGCTGGGTGGTAGGTATTGTGTAGCAGGTGCTATGTGGTTGGTGCTATGTGTGGAAGGCACTGTGTGGTAGGTACTCCAGATGCAGCACAATGCAAGGACCCTGAACTCACAGAACTTATAGTTGTGAGGAAAGTGGGCCATAAGTAGATGAAGATGCACACACACACACGCACACACACATCTAGAGAGTGGAAGGTGTGGGAGAGGAAATGGTGGGACTGGGACTGGGCAAGGGCAGCCGGCCTTGGATCGAAGCTTCTTTAGATTGGAGTCTGAGCAGGCCTCTAAGAGGACATGTTTCAACTCAGGCTTGTGTGAGGTCAGAGAAGAGGAAAGTGTGCACTCTGAGGTGTGAATTGTGTCTGAAGATCCAGCTCACGAGGGGAGGAATGTAGGGTACGAAGTCAGGGCAGGAGACAGACACATGGCCACAGAGTGACTTCATGCCACAAAGAGCTTAATTTATATCGGAGGGTGAGTTGTGAACTGATGTATACAGCCTACAGCCTGAGTACCTGTCCACTGGTGTTCAGCTGAGGTAGGGCTGTAGGCTGGGTGCTGGGCCCTGGCTTGAGAGGAAGCAAGAGAAGCAGTCTCTGGAGTGAGATGTCTCGTAGCAGATGAATGTCTGAGTCAGGAGACTGAGCCAAAGACATAGGCTTGGGTCATCCACAGACTGTTTTTGAAAAATCTCAGGTCTAGGTGGGTCAGAGCTGGGAACTAGAGAAACCCAGCCACAGATATGGAAGTCCACGTTCGCCCTCCACAATTTGGAGCTGGGCAAGGAAAGAAGCAAGGTCCAGAGGCTGACGAAGCACACACCGCCCTGCTGTGCATCCCACGCTCCTGAAGGCTCTTCTCCCGTCTTCCCCGCAGATATGTGTATGACCACATTGGCGGGGATCACTCCACCGTGATCCCAGAGCTGGCCGCATCCGTGGCCACGTTCGTCGTCACCACTCTGTGGCTCGGGCCTTGTGACATCGTCTACCTGTGGTCTGTTCTTAACTGCTTCGGCCTCAACTTTGAGCTCTGGGTACAGAAGCTGGCAGAGCGTGGGCCACTGGCACAGATAGAGGTGGGCAGGAGGTTCCAGGCCATGACTGGCTGGGAGCAGCCTGATAACAGGAGGTGGTGGCACGGTGCTTTCTGGAGTCATCCAGGCAAGCTTGGTCCCTGATCCAGAACTTTCTTCCTAAGCCTCTCGTGTATGCCAGGACAGTGGGAACCTGGGTCTCCCTGATCTCTGAGTGGCAGGGCCCGGCTGCATCAGTCAGCTCTTATCATCCCTCTGGGACTGACCATGTCTCTCTCTCCTGCCCCTCTTGTTGACATATTCTTGGACGGCAGGCCCGGCTATCAGAGCAGATGTCTCGGAGGGTCCGGGCCCTCTTCGGGGCTGTAAATTTCTGGGCTATCATCATGTACAACCTCGTGAGCCTGAACAGCCTTGAATTCACAGAGCTGGTTGCCCGACGCCTGATACTTACAGGTAAGGGGCAGAGTGAGAAGACGAGGTATACGCCCAACCTCACGTGAAGGACAAGAACCTCTTCTGATCTACCTAGCACGCAGGCAACACCCTAGCGCCCGAGGGATTCGGCAGGGGTGTGTGATGCGAGGCAGAGTCTCAAGGATGGATCTACCTAACACACAGGCAACACCCTAGCACCCAAGGGACTCAGCAGGGGTGTGTGATGCGAGGCAGGGTCTCTGGGATGGGATGCTCCAGATATCATGGCTCCTTCTCCCACAGGCTTCCCCCAGACCACACTGGCGGTCTTGTTTGTCACCTACTGTGGTGTCCAGCTGGTAAAGGAGCGTGAGAGATCCCTGGCACTGGAGGAGGAGCAGCGGCAGGACAGAGAGAAGCTGGAGTAGGCATGGGGACAAAGGACCGGGCTCTGCTCAGCTGCTTCTGGGCCCCAGGCCCAGGCCACGGAGCCTGACCAATAAAATAAAAGACTTTTCTACCATAGTAGTCTCCGGACTCGTTGTCCACTCTGGGCAGGGCATTGGCGATTCCCGGCTTTGGGGGAAAGGGTCATACATGAGACATGATGAGATGCCCTGTGAGCACAGGACCATCACTAGCCAGCCCAGCACTGGTCAATCAAGCCCTTAACCCCCAGCCGTCGGGACACTGGTTCTTTGTGGCAGCTGATTCTAGACCCTGGGCTAGATGCTCAGAAAGCACTTTATTGTTCCTGAGATTCCTACGGGAGATCTGGGTTAGCCACAAGAAGGTGCCATCCACGGAGACACTCCCATCTGATCGGCACGGGTACTGAGTCCCTTGGGAGACCCTATGGCACACACAGACAGCCAGGGTAAGGCCAGGACACAACCTGGGATGCTGGCCTATAGCTTTGCAGTCCTTGGGAAGATATGGTGTCCCCAGAGGGACATTGAGAAGCAGGCAACAACGTCCCTTCCCTGACTGAAGTACCCTTTCTGACTCATCCTGGGAACCCAAATGGCTCTGGCGTCTCCCAGCTCCTCCCTGGATCCCATGATGCTCCTTTTTTTCTGAAGCCACAGGACATGAAGGAGGCTCAGTGAGGGTCCTGCACCGGTCACATCGGTCACATCTTGGTCAGGCGAAGCACATTGAGGCGCACAGGGAGGAAGGTGGCGCCAGCTGCGTAGGCGATCTCCCGTAGGACCCCCTCCCACTTTTTCTCATCCTCGTTGTATCTGAGGGGAAGGGAAGGTGGGGACAGGGGTGGGAGCTTCATCAGCTGAAACCAGGCAGGGACCCCACAGTGTGCCGCTGGTGGCTGGCGTCCTAGGCCACCTCCGAGTACATCTGTTTCTAAATGGCTTTCTTGTGCTTAGAAGTGGAATCCCCATAACAGACCCCCTAAGAAAAGACACCCTGTGGTCTAAAGCAGCTCCCTCCCAGGAAAAAACATCTCCTGGGTCCCCACCCAACTCAGTCCTCTTCTCCTCTCTGCAAGAAGTCCCCTGACATGGCCACACCAGGGGGAGCGTGTAGAAAACAGCTCTTGGAGCTGGATCCAGCTACCTCCCCCCCAAGACTCACCCTTCTAGACAAAGCACCTCAGAAAACGGGGAGAACAGACTCTGGGCCTGTGCCCTAAGCTAAGGACTGGCTCCTGTCTGTGACCTGGGGGTGCTCTGCAGTGGAGCAGGCCACCATGTCACCTGCCCTATGGATTGGTGAGAATCTGGGGTGCAGGAAGACTATTTGATGACCTTGCTCTGAGACGACTCAGGATCCCCCCTCAGGTCCTCAGGGCTGGGCTCACCTCCAGATGTCATTGAGCTCCGTGGGGACCAGCTCTCCAGACTCCGTCTCCAGAGTGGCAAAGCCACCCAAGGCATAAAGAGTGCCAGCCAGGCTGACCAGGCTGAGCGAGCTTCGTTCCTGTGGGAAGGCCTCAAAGGAGGTCCACCTGGGGATGGGGTTGGAGTAGAAGTAAGCAGTCCAGGGCTTCAGCAAACCTCTGTTCCCACCCGCTGGGAAGCCGAATTCTAGGTTGCAACCAACTCTGGGCAATCTCCAGTTTACTAACCTTTAATCATCTACAATGCTCGGCTCCTCCCAGCCCTGCTCCCCACTTTCCCTTTGACCTTTAATTCCCTCCCCATGCTCCTCGCCCTCCACACCCCTTCCTCATCACCTTGCTATTCCATCCAACCTGCATCGTGAATGGAGCCCCTCCACACTGTCTCTCTCACTACACCTGTGACCTGGTATTGCTGGACTCTGGCTCAGGCTGTGGTTACCTCCAATAGCCCCGTTCTTTTGCATACCCTCCGTCCCTGTTTTCCAAGGCATCCTGATGGCTCTCCTGGTGTCTTCAGTCCCTGGCATTCTGCTGTGGGGAGTTCCTCCTACACACCCCCAGATACCCCAAGTCTACATTTCCTCAATAGGCTCTCAATTTGCTGCCTGATGCCAAAGGTTTCCCTAACAACCAGCCTCTGAGACTTAAAAACATCTATGTCACCCTCTTTCCCATGTAACACCCAACCCACAACTAAGCCCAACACCCAACCCACAACTAAGCCCAACCTACTACTAAGCCCAACCTACAACTGAGCCCAACACCTAACCTACAACTAAACCCAACACCCAACCCACAACTAAGCCCAACCTACAACTAAGCCCAACACCCAACCTACAACTAAGCCCAATACCCAACCTACCACTAAGCCCAACACCCAACCTACCACTAACTCCAACACCCAACCTACAACTAAGCCCAACACCCAACCCACAACTAAGCCCTACACCCAACCTACAACTAAGCCCAATACCCAACCTACAACTAAGCCCAACACCCAACCCACAACTAAGCCCAACACCCAACCTACAACTAAGCCCAACACTCAACCCACAACTAAGCTCAACACCCAACCCACAACTAAGCCCAACACCCAACCGACAACTAAGCTCAACAAATGACCCACAACTAAGCCCAACACCCAACCGACAACTAAGCTCAACAAATGACCCACAACTAGGTCCAACACCCAAACCACCAATAAGCCCCCCAAAAGATCCACAACTAGGCCCAACACCAACCTACAACTAGGCCCAACAAAGACCCCACCACTAAGCTCAAACAATGCCTGTTGATAATGCAGCTCCTCTTCCCCACCCATTCCTAAGAAGCCATGCTCCAGTGCCTCCCTTGACTTAATACACCACCAGCTTTAGGACTCTGTCACCCCTTGTCACAGCTATAACCAGACCCTTCTTTCTCTGAGAAATTTCTGAGTCTTCTGTCCCGTGACAGCCAGTGAGGCATGGAGCTTCAACCCATGGAAGCCATTTCACGGGCCTTAACTAACCCTTTATCTATCTCTCCTGTCCCAGGACCTTCCCATAGCCCTTCACCCACAGACCTCCATCTTGAGCATGGCCTTCCTTCTGAGGAGCCCCACCTTTTGGTGTTGGGTACCCACTAACCATCTTTGCTGGGTGGGTCCCACTGGTTTCTGTTTCCTGAACTGACTCATTGCTACAGCATCAGAGCCAATCCGTTGCCTGGTAGCAGCCCCCAAATGAGGAACCCGTCAACCCCAGACCCTACCCTGGGAGCCCTTCTACAGAGTATCCTGCAGGAAAACCTTGGATGACAGGAGGGGCTACTTCTATGCCAATGTCCCAAATCAACATGGGGACCTGGGCCTGTGACCCTCAGCAGGGCAAACAGGGGTGAGACAGGTGCACTGCCACGGGGTGGGGTTGGGGGTGGGGGCAGGGCAAAGATCATACTTGTTGTCTGCGATGCTGTACACCTCTGAAGAACTGGTAAGCCCTGTGTCTGTCACCCCTGCGGCCACAAAGATGCGGCCGTCATGGACCGTGGCCCCAAAGAGCGATCGGGCTGTCTGCATGGGTGCTAGCTCCTTCCACTCAAACTTCTTGGGGTCGTAGACACACATCTTGTTCAGACATTTCCTGTGGGGTGAATGGGGTGAGTGATGAGAGACCGGGACAACTGCCTGCCCCTCGGCCACACAGAACCTCCTCCTCACCAGGCTGAACCTCACCTGTCTTTGCCTTTGCCACCAATGACATAGACCAGGTCCATGTGGGAAAGGACTGTGTGGCCATACACAGCGTAGGGCAGCGGGTCTGACTCACCCCATTTGAATGACCTGGAGGAACAAGCACAGCTCAAGCTTGTGTCAAGTCCAGCTCTCTGCACTCATACCCACAAGACACAGGCAGACTGCATTCAGTACACTCCTGGAACCCCTCCCCTTGAGCTCTCCCGCCTTCGAGCCAGCCCATCTCCCCCTCTGCTCAAGGATTATTTTTAGGTCTTCACCCAATGGCTGTGCACCCTTGCAGGCCTCCTGGTTGCTGCTGTGGTCCCAGCCCAACCCTAGGACCCCTGCCCCAGACCATCCTGTCCCCTAAGGTGGCCCCGTCCTGCCCACTCACAGCCTGTCGTAGCACAGGACTGAGTCCAGGCTGTCTTCGCTGTCCTTGAGCTCCCGGCCGCCGACCACGTAGATGGCGTTGAGAGCCTCCCCCAGGCCAAAGAGGCAGCGAGGTGAGGGGAGAGGCGGCATCCCCAGCCACTCAGAGTCCAAGTGGTCAAACTGTGGGCGGGCAGTATCTTTGGGTCAGCCACCACAAGCCTCCTGTGCTCACCTCCTGGCCCAGATCAGCCAAGTTTCCCCCTCTGAGAAGGAGGCCCCCCTGTGGCTTTGGATCTTTGGTGACCATCTGTTCAAGGCTCCCCACCCCCACCCCCCACCCCCCACCCCTGCCAGCCCCTGCCCCTTAAAATCTATAGCCTTCCATGCTACCCTTTGTATCTGCCTAACCGAGTGGTTATAGGCACAAAGAGCCCACCTTGGAGAGTTGTCCAACAGCTGCATTGTGTGTATGGACACTTGATACTATGTAACCTCTGAAACTTCCCCCGGCCAGCTTGGGAGAGCTGTTAAGGCCTGTGGACTTGACCTTGGCCTCCAGCTGCCCATTTGCTCCTGCCTGCCTATAACCGCTCACCTGGCTCTGCTCTGTCACAGGACCACCAGCCTGGGTTACTAACTCCCTCCCCCTTCATATCTCCAGATTTCACCTAGCAGACAAGGCTCAAAACCATGGGGCCAGGCTGTAGATTCTCCCTCCCTCTGAGGTCCCACATTCACATCCTCAACCTGGGTCTGCTTGCCTGTCTCCCAGACCCTGCTGAGACTCAGTTTCCTTCCCTGGAAACGAGAAGGCAAGGTGCTCTCTGTGTGATAATCTGTTTCCCACCCCTGTCCTGGCACTTCTGTCAAAGCTCTGCATATGATTCTTCTCCATGTCTCTGCCCCCAACCCCTGTGCTGGGCCAGGGCCTCCAGCTCCCCAGCTTGTTGTACACTGAGCCTAACACAGATACTAGACTCTTTGGAAACTGGCTGTAACTCTTCCCACTTCAAGCAAGTAGCTGCCAATCAAAGGTCCTAGATCCAATGACAGTCCCAGGTAGACACAGGCCCTTCCCAAGCCCTAAGTTGCCTCCTAGTACCCAGAACCCAGCACCAGTCCCTTCCTCTCAAGACTGGCCAGGCACCTGCAGGAAGTAAGCACTCATAGGGTCCTCCTTGTTGTCCTCATTGTAGAAGAGGCCACCGGCCACGAAGACTTGGTTCTCCTTGGTCACCAGACTGACATGGTTCTTGGGGATCTGGGTGGACAGGGATGCACAGTAGCACTCGTTGGCGGCTGGGTCGTAAGCCACAGCGCCCTCCTCGCTGATCATGAAGATGAGATCCTGCAGGAACATGCCGAAGCGCAGAGTGTCATTGAGGATCCCGGGCAGCACTCGTTCCTCATCGTCCTCAGCCTTGGTGTCTTCTGTGCCCTGGTTGGCCTCCTTGGCCCGAGCTGTCTGCTCACCCTTTTCCTTCTTCTTCTTGCGCAGTGTAGTGAGGCGGCCCTCGTGTGCATCCTTCACCATCTGCACCTTGCGCAACAGCTCGGGCTGGGAGCGCACGAGTGGGTGGCGCTCCACGCGGCTCTCCAGGAAAGCACGAGGCAGCAGGCGGCAGCGAACGCTCTCGAAGACCGTGGGCAGTGCGCGCTGGCGCTCCGCCTGCGCCTCGGCATCTCCGCTGCTGGCCCAGCGCATCACAGCCTCAAACACTGCCTCCTCCTTCTCTACGTTAAGGCCGTCGCTGGAGATGATGGCGATCAGCTCGTCAGCCGAGAGTCCTAGGAAGTCGTTGTCCCGCGCCACCAGCGGGAAGCGCGCGCAGATGAAGTCGCGCGCGGCCACAGCCAGACGCGCGCAGTCCAGCAGGAGGCCGAGGCGGAAGACAGCCAGGCAATTGGCCAAGCACAGGCGCTTCTGCAGAAACGACACGCAGATGGTGAAGATGGACGGGATCTGGAATCGATGCGCCGCGGCAAACAGGTCTTGCACGCTTGCCTCATCCAGCGCGATCTCTGATGTGTACAGGTAGTGCAGCACCTGGGACACTATGTCTGGCGACACCTCCTCCAGGCGTAGCTCTCCCGCGCTATCTGGCTCAGCCAGGAAGCGCGCGCGGAAGTAGGGGCTGCAGGCGGCCAGCACCAGGCGGTGGCACGGGAACTCGCGCTCACCCACGCGCACTACACAGTCTAGGAACTTGCCGTGGTCCAGCATGTCCTTGAGGCCGTCTTGCAGGAGCGTCTGCTGGTACAGACGCTGCTCCTCCGCCTGCTCCAAGCCCAGCGTCATGGTGCGGCTCCCTGGAACTCAGCAAGTCTGTGTGTCTGTCGAGGGCAGCCCTGCACACCTCTGCTGTCCTGTGGGGCTGTGCACTGACTGCGCAGCTGTCTGCCCTGGGCTATATATAGAGGATGCCCAGACCCTGTAAGAGGAGCTGCTGGCCTCCTGCACATGACGCACAGAGGACAGCTGGGCAGAGGCTTTCTCTCTGAGCAGCCTTGAGTCAGCGATGGGGGCTCATGGGGCGAGGGTAGGGTGTGTCTGGGCCTTTCCAGAACTGGAAGGTCTCTCGACCCAGAACCCAATTGCCTCTGGATTCCTTAGTCTAGAAATGTTGCTGCCTATGAAGAGGACTCTAGTCCCTCTCCTTTCCACTGTCTTCCAGGCCTGAGTGCTCACAGGCTTCCTCACAGACCATATCTCATGTGGCCACTCCTGGTTATAGCATGTTTGGGTGTCCTGCTTGGTGAACATGTCTTTTTCCTTGGCAATCACTCCTAAAATGGGAAGGAGTTTCCTCTGCCCAAACTCAGAGACCTTCCTTTAAACAAACTCCTTAAGTCAATAAGGGTAGCTGTTTCTCTGTTGGGCCTCAGTTTCGTCTCCCATTCAAGGAGGGAGAGGAGCTAGAATCCAAGGGTCTCAGCTCAGCTCTGCTGAGGGCCAGAGACCCTGGGGTAGCATGCTCCAGGGTAGGCTCAAAGGGGTCAAGCCTGCTAGAAAATTAATTTCCTAGGGTTCTACTATTTGGGGGTGTTTAGACCTTCAAATCTTTAATATTCTAGCAGCGTTCTGAATGGTAGTGTCCAAATGGTGGAACTTCAGGGACTCTCTCCCATTGTCCTTGGTCCATTTGAGGTTTACCATGTTTCTACCTGGCCTTGGGGCCCCTGTAGTTGTCTGTCTGTCTGTGATTTGAGGGTTTGAGGAGTTTGAGGAGTTGAGCCAGGATACCCAGTCTCAGTCCCCACCTTGCTCTAGACTCCTGTCCACCCCTCCACCCCCCAAATCTGCACATTGGCTTCAGACTCCAAGAATAACGAATTCTCCAAGCGCCAAAAGCTGCAGCTGTGGGTTAAATTTAGCCCCGGGACACTGGTAGGAGGCATAACGGGCGCTCCCCAACCATGCCTCTGAGTCATTTGTTTATAACCTTGGGCTTGTGGGGGGATAGGAGAAAAGACCTGGGGGGTGGGGGGAGAGGACTGAGTCACATGTCCCTTCTATGATTCCAGAAACATTACTGCCTGTCCTTCCTAAGTGGTGACGGTCACTCGGTCCTAGAGGGGCACGTAGCTGGACAGGCTCCAGAGGTGTGCTGCCCACCTTTCTGCAACATCAAGGGCTAGTTTGGGGCAAGCTGGGAGGGTTTCCATGTCAGTTCTGGACAGTGGGACATTTCTAGAAAACATTGCCAGCAATTCGCTGGATCTCACGACTGCTACCTGCATGAGCCAGAGCAGATGTGCCCACTTCTGACGTCTTGGGGACCTCTCCCCAAGTGAACAAAAAAAATGTCTGTGATCACAGCCTCACTTTCCAAGGACCTGAGCAGAAGACAGTGACTAAAAATTAATTCATAACTGCCAGATGACTTAATGTCATATTTTGGGTTTATGACCGATTCTACAGTGCTCATTCCCTAGCAGGATTCCCAGCAGTATGTTTAAATGTGGCTTGTTCATCCACTCAGAGCCTACTGTGTACTGGAGCTAACACAGAGTTTAGTGGCGTTTGAGTCAGTTGTGAATACTGGCCCTGTGGAGCTTACGTCTGTTGCGGTGGGCATCACGGAGTGAGAGCAGCACATACATACCTCTGTGGTACAGCAGATGATCCTGAGAGCTACAGACAGGGGAGCCAGGGGCAGCGACAGGTGACAACACAGCAGAACAGTGGAGTTGGTTCACCCCTGCCTCCAGTAGAAGACAACCCAGGCCTGCCTGTTCCTGACCCTACCTAGCAACAAGGCAGTGCAGGAAGGCTCATTCCTGTCATAAAGTAATCCCACATGCCTCACAAGTCCACGCAGAGACTGCTCGGGCTGATGAAGTAGAAGCCCCACCAACAGCAAGCATCCAAGGGGTGTATTAACCTTGCACACTGGGCCTGACACTCATTCTCCCACTCAGAGGCACCAAGGAGGTTGGCTTGGGGAATCCTGAGTCCCAGGCCACACTGGTGGAGTAGGATGGGAGGGATCTGCACAGCCTCTGACAGTTGTACTGTCCTTTGAACTTGAGTTCGCAAAAACAGACCAGGGCCAGACTAGAGGGAGCTTAGACCAAAGGACTTGTCCCTGGACTGGGAAAAAACAATTTAACAAAGACCATGAGCAAGAAGCTTAATCTGACCACTTCTTACAATAAGAGACCATAAAGACCACGAGGAGCATTAAATGCTAGAATTGTCTGGAAAGGATTTGAAAGCTGCAATCACAAAATGTTTCAATCTATTAAAAGTTCTCTTAAATTTCCCAGAGCAGAAGCATCTCACTGAAGAAATAGAAGTGATACAGGAAAGTCAAGTGGGAATTACAGACCTGAGAAAATACCCCAACAAGGGAAAAAGCTTCCTGAGTGGCCCTGGTAAACGGGAGAGAACAGCCCGGCAGTCATGGCGCACACCTTTGATCCTAGCACTTAGAAGGCAGAGCCAGGAGGATCTCTGTGTTCAAGGACAGCTACAGAGTTAGTTCCAGGACAGCCAAGGCTACATAGAGAAACTATGTCTCAAAAAAAGCCAAGAAGCCAAAAAACCAAAACGAAAAAAGAAAAAAAAGAAGTGAGAGAATAACCCCACTGCAGGGAAGAAGCTGAGACCCTTCCCCTTCCAGGCAACAATGAGGTGTTATGATGAGGAACATCTACAGTTACAAAAGAGGGTCTCGGGCCCATGAGGCAACAGCTGCACTGTATCCTAACCCAGAGAGAGAGAGAGAGAGAGAGAGAGAGAGAGAAAGAAGAAGAAGAAGAAGAAGAAGAAGGAGAAGGAGGAGGAGGAGGAGGAGGAGGAGGAGGAAGAGGAGGAAGAGGAGGAAGAGGAGGAAGAGGAGGAGAGGGGAGGAGAGAGAGAGAAAGAAAGAGAGGAGAGAGAAAGAGAGAAGAGAGACAGAGACACACGGAGAGACAGACACACAGACAGACACACAGAGACAGACTGAAAGAGACAGAGACACAGACAGAGAGAGACAAAGACAAACAGAGACACAAACACAGAAAGGCAGAGAGAGAGAGAGAGAGAGGCAGAGGGAGAGATGGAGAGACTGAGAGAGAGAGACAGACAGGAGAAAGAGAGTCAGGTCTAAAGGTAAGCTAAGTAAAAATTGCTGAAAACCCCTGAAATTAGTTAAGACAAATCAGGAGAGGCAAGATGGCCCAGTGGACAAAAGTGTCTGATGACCAGAGTTGGTTCCTTGGAACCACGTGACAAGAAAACAACTGTATCCCTCATGCATGCAGTGGACACACACACACTCACACCAAATAAAAAAATTAAGCCGGGCGTGGTGGCACACGCCTTTAATCCCAGCACTCGGGAGGCAGAGGCAGGCGGATTTCTGAGTTCGAGGCCAGCCTGGTCTACAAAGTGAGTGCCAGGACAGCCAGGGCTACACAGAGAAACCCTGTCTCGAAAAACCAAAAAAAAAAAAAAATTATATATATATATATATATATATATATATATATATATATATATATATACCAGGCTGGCCTCGAACTCAGAAACCCACCTGCCTCTGCCTCCCAAGTGCTGGGATTAAAGGCATTCGCCACCACACCCAGCTTATTTGCTCTTTAAAAGGAAGGGAATTCTGACATCTGCTACAACATGGATCAACCTTGATGACACTGAAATAAGGCATCTATGAAATAAATACTGTGCGGCCTCATTTGTATAAGGCTCCTGAGCACTGTTAGTTCTCAGAGCAGAAAGACAGTGGCCAGGGCTCTGGAGATGAAATGATGTGGAATTTGTGTTTAGAAAGTTCAGTCTGGGAAGTTAAAAATTTCTGATGCGTGTGGTGGTGAGGTTACACACAGTGTAGGTGAGTTTGCTGACGCCCATCTGTGCTTTGACAGCGGTTAACTTATGGCTGTCTTCTGGCTGTCTCAGGTACACTGTGACAAAAACACACCAGCATTTGCACACACACACACACACACACACACACACACACACTACAAATCTTACCAAATAACGGAGATGACTCGGTGGGTAAATCACCTAAAATTGAAGATGAGCTGTGTTCAGAGCCTCAGGCCTATGTAAAAGCCAGATGCAGCTGTGTACGTATCTGGAATCCATGTACCTACCAGGAAATGGGGTGGGGGTGGAGAGGAGGGTCTCCAGAACCTAGGGGGCAGCCAGCCTGACATTGGATCAGAAGACACGACATCCAAACAAGATGAAAGGTAAGGACAGAGAACCAAAGCTGCCTTCTAGCCGTCTCAGGTACACTGTGACAAAAACACACCAGCATTTGCGCACACACACACACACACACACACACACACTACAAATCTTACCAAAGCTGTCTTCTGGCCATCTCAGGTACACTGTGACACAAACACACCAGCACTTGCACACACACACAATTACAAATCTTACCAAAGCTGTCTTCTGGCCATCTCAGGTACACTGTGACACAAACACACCAGCACTTGCACACACACACAATTACAAATCTTACCAAAGCTGTCTTCTGGCCATCTCAGGTACACTGTGACACAAACACACCAGCACTTGCACACACACACAATTACAAATCTTACCAAAGCTATCTTCTGGCTGTCACAGGTACACTGTGACACAAACACACCAGCATTCATTCTCTCTCTCTCTTTCTCTCTCTCTCTCTCTCTCTCTCTCTCTCTCTCTCTCTCTCTCTCTCTCTCTCCCTCCCTCCCCCCCCTCTCACACACACATACACACACACACACACACACACACACACACAATTACAAATCTTACCAAAGCTGTCCTCTGGCCATCTCAGGTACAGTGTGACACAAACACAGCAGCATTTGCTCTCTCTCCCTCTCTCTCACACACACAATTACAAATCTTATGTGTTTTATTACCACTAAGCACACTTATACATGTGCATACAGAGATGAAGTGCAGAGAGAGTGCCTTGGCAGCCCTGAGACTAGATTTGACGCTTAAAGAATAAAACAAATAAGCTGGTTTAGTAATGCAGACACAGGGCAGCTGCAGGTGTTGGGGAGATTCGGGAGAGTGCCTTTGGCATTTTGGACCAGGGAGTGAGTCCTCAGCACCAAGAACGAGACACATAGAAGGTCAGTGTGAACTAAGCCTCAAAACCAAACCAAAAGCCTGTGTAAGAACGAGTAGGTATCTCCTGGGCAGCAGAAAACAGCTGTAAGCATACTCCAGACTCCACAGAAGACTGAGAAACCACCACTCCTCCCTCAGACAAGGTTGGGCCTGCTTCCAGGGGAGTTTCTGGTTCTTGTGAAGATGTAGCTAGTGTCCTTCTGTTCAGCTGCTCTCTGTTTAGCTAGATGGGTTCTGACACTTTTCAACTGATACCTCTGGCCCTGCTGAATGATATCATGTGCCCAATGACATGTGTCCATCTCTGAGAGAGAGCAGAAGAGGTGTGTATGGTGCAGAATTTACAGAGTAAGTGGCTTGGATGGACCTGGGATCTAATTCCTGTGTCAACCAGAGTTCGCTCACGTGAGGGGCTTCAGTTGTCTGAGTTCTGTTTTCTCTTGTCCTCGACACCATAGCAGGCTGTAGGCCGAGCAGCTACAGACTGCTGCAGAGAGCTTCAGAGTACTTAGGTCTTACCCAGAAGCCCCTGGAGAGCATGGAGACAGGTATGGCCACAGAGCTTCAAAAGCCCCCATCTCTAACTAGGCAAGGGTGGGGTCATGCTCAGCTGCTTCTGCAGACATATAGAAGGATGGGGCCTGGGCACCCCACTCCCCACAGGCTCTAAAGACCACCATCCATACAGATCACACAGGTCTCTCTCGCCTCCAAACACGTTTTTGGGGATGCCTCTGTTGCCTTTTCATCAAGACCCCACCCACTTTATATTTTACATTCCCTACCTTGGAAGAAGGTATATTCACAAGAGCTTGGGTTGGATTCTCAGTGCTACATACAGGCCAGTGTGGTGGCACATGTCTGTAATCCCAGCTTGGGGGACATGGACACAAGAGAATGAGAAGTTCAAGATCATATTCAGCTACGTGGTGTGCGTGTGCATGTGGTTGTGTTCCATGCATGTGTGCATACATGAATTCAGATGGGAATCCCAGCAGCTCCATGGGAAGATGGGATCTGGTGATCCAAGAACCTTGAAAGCTGAGGCTCAGTTAGCCTGGCCTATGAAATAGAAAACGAAGAAACTCCACCCCACCCCCAAAATGTGAGACTTGACACTGGAGGCCCCTCACCTCTACATGTTTATGTATTCACACATGAATGCACATGCACGCATGCACGCTTGCCTGCACACACATGCGCTCACACACACACAGGAGTACATTTTAAAAGTTGTAAATACATTGTAGACTGGCCTCAAACTCCTGGGCTTAATCAATCCTCCTGTCTCAGTTCTCAACTACCTGGGATTTCAGGCATACCCTCAGCCCAGTAGACTGCCTGGCAACCTGGCATCAGGGGACTCAGTGCCAAGGTACAGGAGAGGGTATAGTTGTTCACTCTATTTCTAGAACTCTCTATGGTTCCCGTTCCACATCACCTTGAAGTAGGGCTTGGCCATGGTACTAATGGACTAATGGCATAGAAACATGTCACTTTTAAATGGTGGTATGCAGTTCCAACCTTAGCTCTGGAGACCCAAATAAATATGGTTGTGCCACAGATTAAAGCAATCTGTCATTCTGGGCCACCAAAGCCTCTCCCCTAGACCTCACAGGGTCACAGGTGATGTCAGTGAAGCAGGGATGGCTTGTCATAGCAGTGGGATCCAGCTTCACCTGAGTTACTCTACCAAACACAGCTAACAGCCGTGTCACAGCAAGGGAGGACCGCAGAGCATTGCTAGGCTATAGCACATGTCTCATTCTCCTTGTATCCAGCAGGCCTCAGAACCAGGCGTGCTCAGATGAGGCGTGGCCTTCCCAACCAGGCCAGTCAGCAGAACCTAAGGGGCTGGAAATGTTTTAGATGCCTGATTTCTCTCTGCCGCCCACAGCCTATTACCCGGGGCCCTGTTTGAAAGCAGCGCTGAGGTAAAGGACAGGAGCACAGAGGTGAGAGAAAAACAACAGGATCCTCCCAAGAAGTTCTTTCCTTAGGCCTCTGTGAGACTGGGTGTCAATTCCAAATGGCAGGCTGTCCTGGAACTGAGTGGCAATGGGTGGCTTTTAACTCCTGATCCTCTTGCCTCCCAAATGCTGGTGTTACAGGTATGTTCTATCCCATCTAGTTTTTGAGGGTGTGAATACAACCCGTCTTCTGAAACAGGAGATGGCGATCACGTCCAAATCTCCACAGGCAGCCGCCACCTCACCCACAACATCCCGCACTGGGCCTCTGGATCTGTCTGAGGCACTGGACACCTATGGGCAGGGTGATAGATCACACCATAGAGATCTTCCACCTATGTCCCCAGGGCCCAGAATGCCACCAAACAGAACATGAGCAGCAGGAAGTACCTATGAGAACTCTAGGTGCCCAAGAGGGCTGAGCTGGCAGATGGGGGGGGGGCTGCTGTCTGGGCTCCTGTGACTGACACCCTGGATTCTCCTGGGGTTACCACTTCTGCAGACTCCAGAATTTCAGGTCTTTCTGTGACAGACCAACAGACCTACATGTAGCATGGGGCCCGTATAATCCCAGCCTTGAAGGAGAAAGACTGGTCCTATGGAGACCCTAAATACTCTTGGGACTTGTGCACTGGGATGCTGGGACACCTGCCACCCTTCCTCAGGACAGTAACACATAAAGAAGAGGCTGGGTCAGGGGCCAGGAGTGGAACTGAGTTTATTCTCCACCACTCATCTTGCTCAGATGCCTACTGTCCCCACCCTGGGACCATGGGCGTGTCACACACAGGCAAGCAGTAAGGCTTCACACACCTGGGCCTGGTTTTCCTGTTATCACCCAGACACCAGTGAGGGAATGTGGGACTGGGCATCCCTGGGTTCCAGGTCCTCTATGTCTTCATGAAGACTCCCCACCAACTGCTCCAAGACCAGAGCAGCCTGCACCAGTTGAGAGGCACAGGCCCAGGGCTAGACCAAGTCTAGCTGGGCAAGAGATCCTAGCAAGTCTCTCCAAAGGCAACGGTCCCAAGGCTACTGTGTCTCGGGCCTGGAAGATTACCACCATGTTCCAGCTCCCTCATGCTAACATTCAGGGACTTGACCATCTCTTTAGAAATAAGGTATATAGCTGGGGAGATGAGAACCTCAATTCCACAGCATGGGGATGGGGGCTTATTGCATTTGGCAGTTAGGGAGTGCAACCTTTGTGGGCAGGGCAGGGAGTGTAGCACCAGGCACACAAGGGCCTCAGAGAGAGGGCTGTGCCCCCATCCCAGCCAGAGCCCAGAACCCATCTGGCCCCTGGGGGAAAGGTGTATAAAGGTGCCAGAGACCCAACTCCTGTGACAGGGTTCCATTCCCAGCCTCTGCCCTTCAGATTGCTGTTTACTGAAGAATGGCCAGGGTTTCTGGACCCATGAAGTCCAAGGGCCAGCAGGTAATAAGGATTGGTGACCCCTTGAGGTGGTCAACTCTTTTTTTTTTGTTTGTTTTATTTATTATTATTATTATTATTATTTTTATTTTTGGAAAATGTTAAGTTCAGCCAGCTCTGAAGAGCTGCCAGGCACTGGGGCCAGAGGTTAGAAACAGCAAGAGGCAGGGAAGAGTCCCTGAGGACATCACGGAAGCCCAGAGATTAGGGGTACCACCGGAGGAGCTACACTGGAGGAGCCTGGAGCCCAACCTCGGGCAGTGGGGCAGGAGTGTGCAAATGGGAAACCTTCCTTTCTCAGAGAGGGAGGGTCCCACCTGTCTCCCCAGTGGACACGGGGCGGGGCTAAAGGGCATGCTTGCAGCCTGCTCTTCAGGCTAGGAAAGGGTGCCTATACAGGGACAACGGCTCATTCAGCCCTTCCTTGCCCAGAAGACAGCCGACTCAGCCGAGCACCTTGGGCCTGCCCACACCTGTACAGAATAAAGTGCTTCGTTTATTGATGATTAAAATGTCCCCAGCCCGCTGTCCCAGCTCCGTGGGCCTCTGAGGAGGTCAAGGGATTCGTCACCCTCTGCCAGCCCCTTGGGCACAGGCCTCTTCCCAGTGTGGCCATGCTGGGAGTGGCTGGGAGCGGCGGGGAGCGGCGGGAGGGGGAGTAAGGTGCAGAGTGTGACAAAGAAGCTCATCAACAGTGGGACATCAAACCCGGGAACCATAGGACATGAAGTGACAACAGAGAGGGGTGGCCTGTGACTGCTGGCCCTGCCCCCCAAGGGCAAACGCTGAGCACTGGCTAAGCTCCCTGCTCCCACAGAGACCTAAACACATCAGCTTCTCTCCCTGGCTGCACTGTGGCACCCCAGACGGTACAGAGTGCAAGAGGGACCAGGGGCCAGCAAGGGGCGGTAGTGGCCTGGCCCCAAGAGGAGAAGAGGCCTCATGTGGGCTTCTGGGGGTAGCAGACATAGATCCGTGTCTCCTGGTGGGGCAGTCCAGCCAGATAGGCTGGTAAGGGACAGGGCCGCCCTGTGGACAGCTCCCCATCCCCTGCCCCACAGATAGCACCATGAAACCCTGAACTACTTGCCTGAGGCTCCTGTGGGGCCCCTCCCTGGGCTCTCATTCTCCTGCAGGAGCCCTAGAAGCTGGGGCTGGTGAATCAGGTTTTCTCCCCTCTGGAGGCTTGGTCTCCAGCACCCAGAGACATTCTCTCCTGGATGTGGGGCTCTTTAAAAGTCCCAGTGCAGGTTGGGGATTCCTGTACCTGCCTGGTAGGGATGTAAGAAAGGAAACCCATGGGGGCCAGCCCCCACCTGCCCCAGTCTGCCCCACACAGAGGGGCAGCCTTCACACGCTGACACTCCCCTGCCCAGTCACACATGGTATCCTGCCATGCCTCCCTGGCCACAGGCCTCTGGGGCTCCAGAACTCCTTCAACGGGGCCCACCCAAATCCTCCCCTCCTAAGGAGTCAGTTAGGGGCGCAGGGAAGCCAGGAATGGGCAGGTGAAACTGACCCAGGCCCTGCCTGGCTCTCTGCCATGCCTGCAGCCCAGAGCTCCTCCTGCCCTGTATCGGCTGCCTCCAGCACCCCTCACCTGGAGGGGTGCAGCCAACCAGTCCCTCTCTGTTCTTTTACTCCCAAGCACAAGGAGTAAAATCTCCAAGAAGCTGCACCAGGACCCAGGGCCAGGGGTATCCAGCTGCAGTTCAGCTCCTAGTCTGTGTCTGCTGGCCCTGGCCAAGAGGGCCTGTGCTGGGGGGTCAGTTAGTGTCCAGCCTGGGAGGTGCTGTGGGGAAGAGCGGAGCTGTGGGCTGCAGATGCGTGGCAGGCAGGGTGGCGGGGTCACCGGGCAGCGGGTGGCTGACACGGAAGCACTTTTCTTTGTGTGCCTTCAGCATGTTGGAGAAGCGGAAACGCTGGCCGCACACGTCACACGGGTATGGCTTCTCTCCTGTGTGTGTGCGTCGATGCCGCTTCATATTGGGGCGGCTGGTGAAACTCTTGCCACAGATCTCACAGATATAAGGCTTCTCCCCTGCAATGGGGGTGGGGGGGTGCAGCAGGGATGTTCACAGCCAGTTCTAGATCCCATCCCACCCCACCAAGGAGGGACAGAGGTAAACGGAGACCCTGGGGGTAAGGCACGCACCTGTGTGTGTCTTCATGTGCTCGTCAAAGTACTGCTTCATGTTGAAGTCCTTGCCACACCACTGACACATGAACTGCTTGTGGCCAATGTGGATGCTCATGTGTGACCGCAGCTGGTACTTGTACTGGAAGCGTTCATTGCAGTTCTGTGGGGAAGGGAAAAGCTACACCCTCAATCCTGCCTTACCCAACCTGTGTGTAGGCCAGTGTTTCCTAAGGTGCCTTCTACCTTAGCTGGTTTTAAGACAGGGCCTCTCAATGGCCTCAACTCCCTGCTCAGGCTGCGCTGATCGGTCAGTGGGCTCCAGGCACCCAACTCTCTTTGCCTTCGCAGCAATGTGATTGTGAGCATGTGCCATCATGCCCGATTTATTTTTTATTATTTATTTATTTACTTTTTTTTTTTTTTTTTTTTTTTTTGGTTTTTCGAGACAGGGTTTCTCTGTGTAGCCCTGGCTGTCCTGGAACTCACTTTGTAGACCAGGCTGGGCTCGAACTCAGAAATCCACCTGCCTCTGCCTCCCGAGTGCTGGGATTAAAGGCGTGCGCCACCACGCCCGGCTACTTTGTTTTTTTGAGACAGAGTTTCTCTGTGTAGCCCTGGCTGTCCTGGAACTCACTCTGTAGACCAGGCTGCCCTGGGTCTCAGAAATCCGCCTGCCTCTGCCTCCCAAGTGCTGGGATTAAAGGCGTGCACCGCCACCACCCTGCTACTTTTCTATTTTTAAACCTGGATTGATGCTCAAGTTCTCACGCCTGCAAAGAAACATTTCCCCAACTCACTGCCTCCCCAAACCCACTGAATAGAAGCTCCCGCTCCTCCTGCCTCTGTCTCTCCTGTCCCGGGATTACAGGCACATGTGTGCCGTCGCGTCAGGCGTGCAGATCCTCCTGACCTCCCTTCCTCCCCTCCCTGCAGATGGGGGTGGGTGGAGGTGGGACAGCCAGCAGCCAGCAGAGCTCACCTCACAGCGGAAAGGCTTCTCCCCCGAGTGCTGCAGCGAGTGGACCTTCAGCGACATACTGCGCTTAAAGGACTTCCCACAGGTCTCGCAGGTGAAGGGCATGTCCTTGGTGTGGGCTGCGGGTGGGCACCAGTTGTCACTTCTCCAGGGCACCTATCTGAACCCCCACCTCCAGACCTGCCTTCTGGCAGCCCTGAACCCCACGCTTTCCTGGAGGGTGACACTGAACTCAACAGCACAATCAGCCTTGGGCCCAGTGACACTGAAGGCCAATAAAGAAAACAGGGAGACGGTCCTCCCAGCTTTAAAAAAAAAAAAAATCACCAACCTGGTTACCCAGCATGCTCCTGGCCAACACCTAGATCCCAGGGTCCCCATCCCATGCAATTTACACTTTCCAGTGGAGAAAGGGAGGCATGTCTGCCAGGGACTGTCTGTCTGTCTGCCCTGACCACTCCTCCCTGGAGCTTGGAGCCCAGATGAGCGAGAAAAGGTGACCACAGGATCCAGACATTCAGCCAGGCCCACCTAGAGGCCCTGCAGCCTTGCCTGTAAGTGGGGTGGGTAGCACACTTGGGGAGGCCTCCTTACTGTGTCCAGGTCTGACCCCTGGGGGAGGTTGCACTCAGGCGATGCCTCAAGCCCTGTGAGGGCCAAAAGGTGAGAAAACATGAGAGGTCTCATGGCGGTCAGAGACAGGGCTGGGCCAGCACTTGTAGAATCGTGTGATTTGGGGAAAGCTGTTCCTGGTCTTGGGCAGACATAACACCGTGCCGGGGTCCTTGGCTTTGCCCAGCCATGTGTCAGTTGGATTCCTAGCCCAGGTTTCCCAGGCAGCCTGAAGCACTGGGCAAACTGCCCATCGGTGCATCCCCTCACCTGGATGCAGAATCCCGACACCGCCGGCAGCTGGCAGCCGGCCCATCCTCTGCCCACACCTGCACCAGCAGGGACTCACCAACCATGTGCTTGCGCACGTGCGCCATGGTGTGAAACTTCTTCTCGCAGATCTCACAGGAGAACTTCTTCTCCGCGTAGCCGTGCACTATCTTGTTGTGCTCGTGAAGAGACCACAGCTTCTTGAAGGCTTTGCCACACGTCATGCACTACAGGGAAAAGGAAGGGAGCTTTGGCTGCAACCCAGAGCTACCCTTGGCCTCTCTGGGGCGGGCCTGTTCCTCCTCCACTTGAAGAGTCCTGGTAAGACGGCTGGATCATTCCCAGACTAGGTTGACCCCCTCCACACCTATCCACATGGCTGTTGGGGTACCTCTTCCAGGATCCCTCTTCTAAGCACCGCCCCTTTGTCTGCTTCTCTCAGCAGGAGGCTGTAGGTCAAGTTAGTTAAGGCAGCTGTGCCTGGTAGGTAGGAGCTTTCAGTTCTGCAGGTTCTACAGGCTGCGAGGCTTTGGGCCCCTCAGGCACTGGAGGGTAGTTGGACGGAAAGCTGTTCTCCTGGACTCCTGCCCTGCACATCCCAGCAGGGGCTCCAGAGGCTAGAGGCTGGGGTCTGGGCAGGAAGGAATAAAGGTTTTGCACACTTGGGGTGGCTAAAGGTGCAGGAATAGCTGACAGCCAGCCCAGAGTCAGGAAACAGGTACACAGAGTGGGTGATGGGCAGATCATCAGGCACACCTTCCCCACTGGCATCCAATTTGCTAATTAGTGCAGGCAATTAGCACCCGCCTACCCGTGGCCTGAGGTTTTCTTTTTTTTCTTCTTGGGTCAGAAAAGGTGAAAGGCATGCTGGTGTGTGTGCATGAATGCTGACATGTATGTATGTGTACATGCATGTTGGTGTGTGTGTGCACGAATGTTGATGTATATGTGTGTCTATAAGCATGCTGGTGTGTGTGCACGGATGCTGATGTGTATGTATGTGTACATGCATGTTGGTGTGTGTGTGCATGTATGCCGGTGTGTGTGCACACATGCTGGTGTGTATACATGTGCTGGTGTGTGTGTACACACATGCTGGTGTGTGTTTATGAATGCTGGTGTGTGTTTATGAATGCTGGTGTGTGCACACACTGCACATGCTGGAGTGTGCTCAGACAGTGCAGACTGGCCCAAGACCTGGCAGCCACCCCAGCCTTCCCCCACTCCCATTTCTTTCCAAATTCCTCAGCTAGCCTTTTTTCTCCAGATTGAGTAGCTGGCATGCCAGAGTTGAACGCAAGACCCCTCTTGATTGGCTATCTATTGCTCTGCATGGTGGCTCTGGGGTGGGAAAAGGGTGATGCCCTCTCCAGACAAGCCCCTTCATTTCTCTGCGGGCCTAGATTTGTTAAAAGACACATCCCTCGGCAGTTCCTACTGCCCCTAGCTTCAGATAACTCCACTCTCCCCCACATCCCTGTTGCTCTTGCTCTTCTGGGAAAGGTGCTACCACAGTTCTCTGCTCACAACTCTGTGGGCCAGAGCCCAGCTCCACCTGTCTCCTCCTGACAGCCAGTCTGACTCAGCCCTGGGGGCTGTCTGTCTCACCTGGATGTTGCGCTCACAGTCCGTCTGTCTGTGCAGCTGCAGCTCACTCTCCAGCAGGAAGCGCTTCCCACACTGGCCACAGATCTGCATCCGGCTGTGGGTCACATTCATATGCTTTTCTAGGTACCAGCGGTTGTTGAAGACCCGAGGGCACTTCTGGCATGGATGCTGCTGTTTTTCCTCCAGCTTCACCTTGGCCCCCAGCCCGTCAGCTGCCTGGGATGCCGGAACAGCTCCAGAGGCCTTGGGCCTCTTCCCACCTCTACGTCCAGCCTCCTCTGGCTCAGGGGTGGCCCGGCGCCGGGTGTTTTGTCCCCGGGACCGTGTGGACATTCGGCTATGTGGTGGAGGGTCCACCTGGCTGCCCTGACACCCAGCGGGACCTGCGGGGTCCTGCCTGCCCTCAGCCTCCCTCTCCTCCTCAGAACTCTCTGCATCCTGCTCACTGGGCCCATCTTCTTCATCCTCCTCCTCTCGATGATCACTGGGCCCTTCCTCCTCTTCCTCCTCCTCCTCTCCCTGGCTGCCTTCCTCCTCTTCTTCCTCTTCCTCCTCTTCCTCTCCCCCTCCACTCCCTCCTCCTTCCTCCTCCTCTTCTTCCGAGTGTCCCTGCATGCCATCCTCCTGGCCGAGCACCACAGTGGCTGGATTGGCACCAGAGCCTGGCTTGCCCTCAGGTCCGGTGGACACATGCAGTGTTTGGTTGTTGAGGTTCACCTCAACAATGATTTGTGACTGCTCCTGGTGCCCATAGGTGCCCGAGGCATCCAGTTCTGGCTCCAGCCCCTCTCCACTTTCCAATTTGCACAGGCTACCTGGGGCCTCTGCCTCTTCAGGGGCCCCTTCCTTCTCCTCCTTGAAGAGTGTCTGTGCTGGCCCAGCAGTGGCAGAGCCTACATCCCCAGCCGTCCCTGCTCCATCCTCCACACGCACAGAGTAGGGATCGGGGCCCTCCCGGGCATAGATCTTTGGGAGGCCTGGGGCATCTGCCTCCTGCTTGATGTCACAGTAGTAGGGTGGTGGAGGCACCGGAGCACAGCTGGCGGCAGGCTGTGCCAGGGCCACAGGGCCCGAGGGCGCCAAGGATCGAGCGTCCAGCAGCTCCTGGCAGGAGGCCGCGATGTCAGCCATCTGCAGCAGCGAGGCCGCGCTGAGCACCTCGTGCACGTTGGCCGCGTTCACGAGCAGCTTGGACGTGTAGATGAAGTTGAGGATCTGCTGCAGGCCGCTGGGCGCGAGTGCCTCCAGAGATAGCTCGACCCGCTGCAGCTGCTTGTTCTGTGTGAAAAGCGAGTGGAAGAACTGGCTGTAGGCAGCCAGCACACCCTTGTGTGCGGGGAACACGCTATGCTGAGGCACCAGCACTAGGTCCACATCGCACAGGTCTGGCTGGAAGAGGCGCTGCTCGTTGAGGCGGCCCATCAAGCAGGCAAAGTGCAGGGCCACGTCCTCCACCAGCGAGAACTCTGCCGCCGGGGAGTCTGTCGTCTTCTCAACCAGCAACTGTGGAGCCAAGAGACAGGAGAGGTGAGGGCCAACCACTGCCCACCCCTGCCCACAATGTGGGAGGTGCCACCACCAGAGATGATCTGATCCATCCATCAAGCTGGGGGAAGGGCAGACACACAGACACACCCACGGCAGGGACAGCTGCTCCTAGGGCTACGATGTCCTGGGACCTGTTCCCAGGTGGCTTCTCTGGGCACTCCCTTTGCTCTTCCTCTGTGCACACACTAGGGGCCACCCCAGGATCCCTCTTCACTGTGCCCCAAGTGGACTTCCAGCTATGCCTCAGTGTGTCCTGACCTTCCCACCATGCTGAGACAGGAGCCTGCCCAACTGTGAGCACGTGAACAGCAGAAGACACAGCTTCTGCTACTGCACCTAGGCTGTAGCATCCAGGGGCCATTTCACTTGGACAGTGGTCAATAAAGGCCTTTAAGGGGCCACAGAAGACAGCAGGCTGAAGACAGCCAGGCCCACTCCAGCTGCCGCAGCTTTTTGTACACAGGGTCCTCGCGGGAAGACGGGCTGTTTTCTCTGTTCCCCACACTCCCAGACCCCAGCCCAGATGCAGAAGCTCCAGGCTGGTCCTGTCTTGGAGGTTGCACCTCCTGGAGAGCCCCCTAGGGACCTTAGTGACTGACTGAACAGGCTACCAGGCCTTTAGGCCCCGCCCCCTCCCAGAGCCTGTAAAGGGCACAGAGCAGTCCTGTTTAGTTCTGCCATGGAGGACTCCCAGAGGTCAGGTGGTAGAGACTAGCCTGTCTTATCCCTCACATAGGGCCTGGGGCTCAGCAGACACTGGCCAGTCCGGCCCTACAACGGCTGGCTTTGGATGCTCCATGGGCTCCGTCTATGGAGACGAAAGTTTCCAGTGTGTGAATGCCCACGCGTCCCAATGGGGGACACAACCCCACCTTCCTTAGGGGTCCCAGGATGAAGCTGTCCCCTCTAAGTCCTCTCTCCTGTCAGCAGTGGGTGGGCCAGACAGAGGATGGACTCTGAGCTCCCTTGTCATTCTGCTAACGGAGAAGCTGCCGGTGAGCCTCAAGGAGCTTCAAACCTGTGCCCTCGGCCAGCAGCCCATGACATGCCCGCCCACTCTTTGCCCTCGGCTCCACCAACAGCAGACGTTGCCTTCCCGAAGCTCCCTCCAGCCCTCACACCCTCACCAGGCACCCATTCTTGACTCTATCCCAGAACTGCTGGGCCGTCCAGCAGGGACGTGGCAAGGGGCCCCGCCCATCCCTCTCTGACTCACTCTGATTCATTTTCTGGGACCAATTCCTCTTACTTAGAGAAACTGAGGCCCAGAGAGGCTTTACTCATGGAGCTGTGGCCATCCTGCTACTCCAGCACCCTTCCCTTCTGCCTGGTACACTTCAGACAGGCAGTTGGAGAGTCCTGGAAGTGAGGTGGGTGGAAGCATGAGGTGTGAGAACCACCTAAGCATCCAGACACAGTCACCACACCCTCTGGTCCTGCCTCCTTCCCAGTCACTGCACCTGCAGGTCCTGGTGTCTGCACTACTGGGGGGTGGACGGTGGCAGGGAAAGCCCCCCCCCCCGTGGCATCACTTATCACAGGCCTGGGGCCCCTGTTTTTCCCTTTACAAAGCTTCCCCAGGGCTCTCCTGCTTGGGCAGGGCCACTTGAGCCTGGCAGAAACCCAGGCATCCCTAAAGTCACATCACAGCCTGCTCAGCCATGGACCAGAGATGCTGCCAGCCAGTGGCAGGGCCCCTTCCGGGTCAGTGCCCACCAGCTGTGCAGCCTCTGGCCAGATGCTTCCGGCTCCTTAAAGCTGAGGAGGCCTCTCCAACACCTGGGTACACCAGCTGCATCAGCAGCTCTTCCCCAGAGGTACACCTGCAGAGGCCACCAAGCTTTTGCCTCCCAAAGGCCATCTGGTGAAACCCCGGGGGCAGGGGTACAGGCTCATGACTTCTGGATGCTTTCTTTGGAGAGGCCTGGGAAACAGGCTCAGAGACGGCAGGGGACCGGCCCAAGGTCACACAGGAGTTTCCACTCCAGCTGTGTGCCCCCGACTACGGAGCGATCCATCCTAGTCTCAGGCAGAGCGGCTGCAGCGCCCACGTGGCCCAAGGCCCGGGCGGGAATCCGACCCCCCCCCTTTCCCCCCATTACCAGCCCCGGGGCGGCGCCGTCCGGACGCAGAGAGGCTCCCCCCTCCGCCCGTGCGCAGCAAGACCTCGGCCTTTCGCGTCTGCACCCCCACCCCAGGAATTTCACCCCTGAGCCGCGCCGCCGCACCGCACTCTGGGCCCCGCATACCGGGCAGATAGGGTCGAGGACCCCGGGTGAGGGGCCAGGTCTTCCAGACCCTGTACCCGGTCCCAAGGGGCCGTGCGCTCTGAAAGGAGGCGCTCGCAGGTGGGCGGATAAGCGGGGGGACAGGCAGGGCCCTGCGTACCATGGTGCCGCGGCGCTGGGAGCTCACAGGGCCCCGCAGGATCGCGCTGCCCCCGAGGGCCGGGCCCGGGCCGCTCCATGAAGCGCCGCGCTGGGGGCCGCCCCTGCGCAGGGCCCCGCGACCATGGCCCCGGGGGCGCGGCCGGCCGGGCGGGCGGAGGCGCAGGGCCGCGGCGAGTCCCGGCCGAGCAGCTGCGGCCCGGGAGCCTCGGGCGCGGCGGGCGGGGGGCGCGGGGCGCCGATTGGAGCCCGCGCGTCAGCTGGGGCCGCCGTCTGGACGCTTAAAGGGCCAGGCCGCCCTGCGTGCTGGCTGGGGGCGCGGACGCGCGCCGTCTCGATGCGGCTGCCCTCGGGAGAGCCTCGGGGTCCCCGGACCGACCCGGCTGGTGACGTGGGAGCGTTTGGACCGCGCGATCCCACCCTCCCGCGCGAAGTCCCTCTCTGCCCTTCTTTGCTGGGAAGTTCGTCCGGGAGTCTAACCCGGGTGTCCTCCCGCTGCTCTGCATGGGCGGGGCCAGGGTAGGCGTGAGGTCGCTGAGCAGAGCGCACCGCCCCCCGACCCACCTGCTCCCCGCAGCCAGGCGACTCTGATGGCCCAAGACCCGTACCCCAGCCGCGCTCATCTCCCGCCCCCTGTGACTCCGGCTGCTCCGACTTGAGGGTGAGTCTGGGGTCTCTAGCTGCTCCCGCCTCCCACGCGTTTTGCTCTGAGTCTCCCGAACCTACCTGGGGGCCTCTGGCTGCAGAACCTCCGAGCAACCGCCGCAACGACGGAAGCCTTTCAGATGACCTACCTGGAACAGCCGGGTGGGGGCCAGAGGCCCAGGCCCGGCCGAGGGGCCCTCCGCGCAGCCTCGGCGCTGGGAAGATGCAGCTCGGCTTGCGGAACGCTGCTCTGGCACCGGCTCCGTGGGGGCAGGGGGCTGGCTGTGCTGGCAGGAGGCTGCGAAGGAACGCTGCCAGGCCGAGCGACAGCAGGGCGGGACTACGGGCTACCACCGTGCTCTCCCCTTCGGACGCCCCGCACCCCTACCCACTGTTCAGCCTAGTCACTCTCCCAACACTGCTCCAGCCTGGCCATTCCACTCCAGCCATAGCAGTCTCCTTGGGTGTGCACCTTTCTCTGGAGCCAAGCAGGTGTCATCAAATAGTCGAAGGTCTGTCCCCTCAGAATGCAAGGATCTCTCACTGGACATTGGGCTGACTACCCCTGAGCAAGGAAGCTGAGTAGGTGGTGTGAAGAAAGGTAGGGACAGAGAGGAGAGCCCCTTCCTTCACATGCGCAGGGCATGCCCCTACCTGGGGCAGTGAGCCGCTGCCCGAATCTGAGGCTCTAGGTTGAAGCTGTGAACCTGTCAATTACCGATGATGTCTCCTACATTTCCCAAAACCCAAGTTTCTCGCCTGACTCAGTTGATTGCTGCACTGACCTGGGAGGTGGGAAGGGCAGGGCTGTCTACCTACTGGGTGGACAAGGAGAGTCCCGCAGAGAGAGAAAACATGTAGATGCTGTGCTGGGAGGTTGGAAGAAGCTGGTACTGGCCTTGG
Source organism: Mus caroli (assembly GCF_978045245.1). Classification (NCBI taxonomy): domain Eukaryota; kingdom Metazoa; phylum Chordata; class Mammalia; order Rodentia; family Muridae; genus Mus; species Mus caroli. The sequence goes on along the minus strand of NW_028227266.1, from coordinate 120,672,160 downwards.
CTAACGTAAAGGAATGACACCCCTACCGACCCGACCCCTGCTGTCTCATTTGGGTTCTCTGAACTCCGACTGAGGGCAAGAGGGCACACTGGGCTTGTCACTAGCAACAGCTGCAAAAGCCAGAAGCCCCCTTGTGTTCATGGCTGCAGAACTGAGTGGTTAGGACATGGGGTACAGCCAACTGGAGGGACAAGATGGGAGCAGAGGAAGGATTCTAGGCCACAACCTCAAGTTCAGTTGGTTGGTTTAGGGGCCGGAGCACTCATGACCATGATAGAGGTGGGTGCTTTAGACCCCTAAAGCTGGGTGACTCCAGGCCAAACTTCACTTTGGAGAACAAGGAGACAGCCCCAAACTGATTGGGGTTCCTGCACTTGGCTGGGGAAAAACTAAGCTCACCAGGTAACAGAAATGCAAGTTAGGCAGTCCAAAAAGCGGGTGGTGCTGGCTGGAGGGGGAGGGTGTACAGTACGTGGCCTCCATCTCCCTCAGTTTTGGCTGCCGAGTCCAGCACTAATGGGCCACAGCTGCACAAGGGTGGGAGCCTAATGCAAACCAGCAGGTTCCCTTTCCCACACCAAGTCCAAGACCTCAGCAGGAGAGCCTCCCTGGAAACTTCCAAAAGGCTCCCAGAGACCCTAGACCTCCACAACCTTGGGCTGTGGTACTTCATGCGGAAGCCCCCACCCCCTTAACTCAGTGAGATGTGACCAGCAGCAGTGTGAAGGCCTACGTCCATCACAGCTGTGCAGAGACCATCGGGTCCTACATGTCTGCCCAGTAGTGGGGGTTCTAGAGGTCTTCTGAGCCCTAAATGTTTCCAGACATGGTCTTCAGGGAGGCAGACTCCTCTTAAAGTTAGGGCATAGACAATGGTCCTCAGAATCTGCATGTGGGCAGCAGGGATCAGGGTTAGGGTTCAGTGGACATAGGTGTAGTTCTGGCCCTTTTAAAACCCACATTCTGCCTTGGTATCTCCCAGGTGCCTCAGCCTTAGCCTGTGGAGTTTGGTCTTACTGTTTGTATGAGGTTTGGTATTGAAGACGGCAACACCAGGCTACTATAAACCACAGGGAGGAAGCAGCTACGGCAAGAGGCCCAGGCCTCAGAGTGCAGCCTGTGCTGTGGTGTACTCATCCCTCAAGGTGCCCGAGAGACTACAGCGACCAGGAGTCTGTCTCAGCTAGACATTCTGACCTGTCTTTTTAACACGTTATGGGCATTTTGCCTGTGCACTATTTGCGTGCTTGTTGAGCAGAGGCCAGGAGTTGAATCCTCTGCAACTGGAGTTATGACTGATCTGCCATGTAGGTTTTTGGAATTGAACCTGGCCTCTACTCAGCAAGCATGCAATAGCTGAGACAGATAGATTCCTGGTTGCTGTAGTCTTATCCACTGAGGCTCATCCAGCCCCCACATCCCTCACAGAACTGTGGGCTCAATGCCTTTCTCCGGCTAATTAAAGAAGTGACATGATGCCCCAGTACTGACCAGCTATCAATCAGGCTTTTATCAGGTGCAAATAAAGTTCTGTGAACTCCACAAAGACCACAACAGGCTTCCCTGGTATCCTCTCTCTCTTCTGACAGTGTGGGAACAAGATCTCATGTAGCCCAGGATGATCTTTAGTGGATCCTCCTGTCTCCATCTTGCAAGTGCTGGGACTATAGGCCTATGAGGCCAAAAACAGCTAATTTTCTTTTTTTCGAGACAGGGTTTCTCTGTGTAGCACTGACTGTCCTCGAACTCAGAAATCCTCCTGCCTCTGCCTCCCAAGTGCTGGGATTAAAGGCGTGCGCCACCACCACCCTGCCTAATTTTCTTTTTAAATTAGTTTTGTTGTTTTTTGAGACAGGGTTTCTCTGTATAGCTCTGGCTGTCCTGGAACTCACTCTGTAGACCAGGCTGGCCTGGGACTCAGAAATCCGTCTGCCTCTGCTTCCCAAGTGCTGGGATTAAAGGCGTGTTTCACCATGCCTGGCTTTAAATTTTTTTTTAATTTTAATTTTTTTTTTTTTTTTTTGGTTTTTCAAGACAGGGTTTCTCTGTATAGCCCTGGCTGTCCTGCCACCACACCCGGCTAAATTAAAAAAATTTTTAAATAGTCTTACTATGCAGTCCTGTCTGGCCTTGAACTCAAGAGATCCACCCTCTTCTGCTGGGGTTAAAGATGTGCACTACCCTACCACACCTGGCATTTTCTCTAAATAAAAAATAAAACACCCACATTTGACAATTTTCAGTTTCCCAAGTTGGGGAAACACTGCTTAGCAAACCCAGTTCTCTGCAAACAAGCTAGCAGGTTCACTCTGCTTAGCCAGCAGGTTCTCACCTGTGTGTTCAAATGTCACAAGGTCGTTCTTAGGAGGTGAGTGATGATGGGTGCCACAGTCAGATGACTTGCTGAGGACAAAGGGAGGAGACCTGGAGTTGCATCCCACCAAAGGGTGTGTTTCTGCCAGGCTCTCCCAGGTCACTCCTGCACCCCAGTAACCTGCCAATGGACAAGTCTCTTCGCTTGGCTGTATCAGAAACTGGAGTTTGAGTAAAGAAAGACCAAGCAGGCAGACTCAAACTCAGCATGTATTTTCATTTCTACAAGATCCTTTTCAAGTTGTAGAGAAATTTAATAGAAGTATATACAAATTAGACATTGCTAGTATGTACAAAAGTATTTTCTACATTTTTGAACAATATCAACTATGCCACTTGCAGTAAACAGGATGTTACAAAATCATCCAATAAAGCGTCTTCTATTAAGCACATTACACAACATAATTCAATTTTATTAAAAAAATAACTTCAAAATACAGAATGATCATGGATAAGAAGAAAAGCCATTTCCGTATTCACTGGAGTATAAACAGCAAGGTTGACATTACTGAACATGAGTGCCTGTTGGTACAGGTTAAGCCCTGTCCATGCAGCAGTAGGTGGTAGGTGGATGCCCTTCCTCTTCCTATGCTAATCCCTAGAACCCGCCAATGTCTGTAACTCCTCTGGCCATGGGACTTCGAGTAGAGATTTATCTCTGGAGCCTGATCTTACTTACATGGACCCTTAAAGCAGGAGGAGGGCAGAGGTTTTGAAAAAAAGACAAGACTCAAAGGGTTCCTGGTGGTTGAAGCTGGCAAGGCCTACAGCAGGCGATGTGGGTATCCACCAAGGGCTCTAGAAGGGCCCAGCTACAAGTCACCTCTTCCCAGAGTCTTCTGAGAAATGAGCTCTTCCAGACCTTACCTTGAGACCCTGAGCAGATGAGTCAACCCTACTGTGCCTGTTTGTCAATGATGCATGGGCACTCTTAGGCTGAGAAATTTGGGATAACTTGTTACACAGCAACCAAATAAGAATATATGGCCCAATAGTGACCTTTTCTTACTAATTACATTTGCCAGTTTATTTGGGCTCTGAATGCATTCTTCCTACTGAATACTAGATTCAAACACCCTTCTTTGTCGGCAACTTTAAAGGGGGGGGCGGAGGACCCACTCACTATAAACCACACGTCTAACCCGCCAAGCACTGAGTTCTGATGTTATCCTTCTTTCTAATTAACTAATTTACAGACGTGGTGAACAACAGCTGGCTGGCCACCAAAATGCTGCTTACATACATCACAGAGTAACACCATTATTTATTTGTGGGGTGCTGACCTCTCATCTCAGAGCTACTTACATGCTAAGCACATGCTATATATCACTGAGCCACATGGCCCTGGAAGACTACTTTCATATATCCAGTACTTTCCCTCCATCTGGCCAGGGTTTTAGTAATTTCCTCCAGCCCAAGGCCTTTTCTCTTCCCAAATGCACTAGCAAGGCCTGGGTGGGATAGGATAGTACAGACTTCTACACCATGTACCTGACAGGAAGTCTGTGAACTGGATTTAACCGGCACTAAGGTGATTAAGTACACTTGGGGAAAAATGCAAACTAAAGAGTAAAACAAAACAAAGAAACAAACCCACACTAGTTTTACAGGTTAGATTCTTCCTGGAGGAGCCACACAAAGCCATAAGAACCCCTTTCTGTGCAGCAGAGCCTGTGACCCTGCTGCCCCCAACTTTTTTCCTGGGTTTCCTCCATCAGGCAGGGCTTCATGGAGTCAGGGGGCAGCATGTGGGGTGGGGTGGGGTGGGATGGGGGGTGTCTCGACACAAACAGGGAATAGGATGGTTGGGGCAGGGCTGCTACTATTGCCACAGTGAGAGAGACGCTTGGCCGCTGGAGTGTCTGTGGAGCTGCTTCCGAAGAACTTTCTTCAGCTGGCGCGTTAGCACACATGTGCAGAACAAGATGACCAGCCATACAGGTTCTGTTCCAAGGGACCTCCACCACTTATCTGTGTTTGGAAGAAGCCCCTACACTCACAGTGAACCCAGCTCAGAAGAAATTATTTTTGGTGCCAGTGAATTTAAAAAAAAAAATCACAATTCATTTCCTGGCATCAGGAAATGCAGTGTGTGACAATATGACATAGGGTATATGAGGAACCAAAGGCACCAAGCACCAAAGCAGGAGCTGGGGTGGCTGGGCTGGCATTCACTGTGACAAGGCAGAGCCCTCAGGCAGTGTGGGTGCCCACAGCTGGGACGGACTGCTGCAGACACAGAGGCATGAGCTACCACCCTGCACACCTGGCCATGGTCAATATGGATGTGGATAGCCTCATCTGACAGCACACACCAAGACGACAACCAGCATGGGGACATGGGGACATGGAGAACATGTGCCTTAGACACTCTCCACAATTCTGTTTGGCAGCATGGATGCTAAAACCTGAAACAAAAAGAAATCTGAATTCTACAGACAATGTGATCTACAGAAAACCCTATCTACAGTGACACTGAAAATCATACTTACATCAAATTTACCATTTCTTGATTCAAGAAACTGAAAATTCCATAGTTGCCTACTGTAAAATGGGTCATAAAAATATTTCTAGGGACATCTGCACTTTAAATTCTTTTGCGCACATGTAAATAAGTGACAAGAAATATCCACTATTGGATTGAGGTCTAATACTAAAACACAACAGACTGCCATCCAGTTTCTTAAGCTTTAAGTTACCAGGTATTTACACTTAAGACACAATCTATACAGAGACATCTCAGCTGTATCTGCTGCTCTCGCTGGGGCTCCGGTGATGAGAGTAACTTCTGTCACTTTCACTGTCTGAGCCATAGGATCTACCACTCCTGTATAAGAGAACAAAACAACAAAACAACGCCATCAACTCCCATTTTCTGTTCTAACTATTGCAACACTATGGATTTTTCGAGGATGTTTTAAATGGTAGTAAAATCAAGGTTAAGATAACAATAAAGAAACCTCACAAGAGTGGGAAATTTACTTGAAATCCATTCATAAAAATGAGCAAACTATTTTTCTACTATATCCAGTAAATGTCAATACTAGACTAGACTGAAGCAGGAAGGGGTTAAAGGGACAGAGTCTCACTAAAACTTGGTTATGGTGGTCTTTAAGCTCATTTAAAAAGCTTTTCTGAGAGCGAGGCAACTTGTTATGGTAAGTGTAGTCCATCCCACCACAAGTACACCTAGAACAAGAGCTCAAGGACAGCTCAAGACAATGGACAGGCAAGTTTGTTCACTGAAACCCCCAAGGTTCTAGGGTTAGTGCGATGGAGATGGGATGTTCCCTGGGCAATGGGCTGCAGTGAAGAATATGAGATGTGGGGGCTGAGGGGTGGGAGGTGACTGATCACTTCAGGACACAAAGACAAGTGACAGAGCTGTCACTTGGATTTCTGAGCAGAAGGGAAGCTCTAGAACACTGGAGGAGAGAAGTCAGAAAGAGCTGAAGCTGGAGCTAGCAGGTGGAGGGGCTCATGCACTGGCATGCCCAGCTGGCCACCCCTGAAACAGTCAGTCAAGGGGGTACCCATGTGCACGGTCTGTAGGAAGTTTTCTGGACTTGCAAAGGATAATGAAGGGTGACAGCACCCATCAGCAAAGGACAATTCAAGAGTTATGATAAGGTCACATCTTATTCATTAAATAACAAGATATAGGATTCAACCCTGCGGCCGAGACAATCACATTTTAATAAAACAGCAGACTGGCCTGATTTGCAGATGTGAGCCATGATTTGGTCTTCTCCTTACTCCTCTTCCAAAAGAAATGTTTAATTAAAGTTACATGAATAAAACTCATTTTAGTGTCAACTATAAAACAGCAACTGACAACCTTCACCTGCCAACTCTCTGTACCAAGGCCATGTTTAATAGCTGTCTGTAGGCCAATGAAACTCCAGGGGAGGTGTTCCTCTGATAGCCCACTCACACCAAGTGCCTAGTCTCTTCCAGTGCTCTAACCCAGGGACCCACCTGGACCGCCTGTTGTAACTTCTACCACGATGGTAACTGTCACTCCTCTGGCTGCGGCTGCGGCTGCGACTCCGGCTGTAGTAACTATCGTAGGTGTAGGATCTGCTTAAATAGCAATGACACACAGTGTTCCATTCAAATACAGAAAGGCTCCTTTTTAGGGCCATCAGAGGGTACTGGCTCACACGGGTACTCTCTGGAGGTGTGAGGACAGTTGCATAAGAAGTTCTAGGAACATCCAGCAATTGCACCCAATTGGACTTACCATGTTAAAGAGAGAAATGTTAATTTCTTTTCTGCATTGAAAAATATCACAAAATTAACATGGAGTTAGTGTGATTGAATCTTGATTTTATTGGATAATTATATTCACAAGAAATGACAGATATTGTCATTTCTGACTGGAGTACAATGAACCAACAGATAAAAATTATAAGATCTTTTTGTGTATGTGTAATTTTAGAAAAAATATGCATTAAAGTTACTTAATTAGAAATGCATCATTTAGGCTAAAGAATAAGATCCATGGCAGTAGATGTGCTGTGTTTTGTGCCTGAGGCCCTGGGATCAATCCCCAGCAGCACAAGCCAACCCCTACCCAGCACTCTGGGCCTCCCAGCAGCACTTACCTGGAACGGCTGTGGAGGTCATAGGAGCTGCTCCTGGACCGGCTCCTGCTGGACGTCCTAGTATGGACCATAGAGGGCTATCACCTTGTGCATTAGGGCACAGGCCACAGTAACAATCTAGACATTTTTGCCCATCAAAGTGAAAATACAGTGAAATGCGATAACTATTGTGTGTTTATCTCAAGTGTGCTGGGATTTCTTTAGAACTAAGCTTTAGGTAGTTTTCTGAGGAGGCTCTCAGTTGGGTGGGAAGGGAGAAGGCCCACTTATATGAGTGCTCAGAGCAGAAAATACCACAAGGCCAAAGAGAGCAGCACCAGGGAAATAGAAAACTGCACCCAGCACTCACGTTCCTCTCGGTTTCCTGCTGTAGCCTGTCGTAACCCCTAAGTAGGTCAAGAAGAGGTGACTCTACTTGTGACCTCAGTGACATCTATGCACAGAGCAGGTAGGAGTGGCATGGCCTCTCAATCCGACTGCTTCTTTTGCCTTACTCTGCTAAGATCTCATCTACAAACAGCCAGGCAGAGTTCCAGAGCTCTCAGAGAGCTGGATGAGAAACAGTTCAGGGTGGTATTTGACAAGGACAGATCAACAGCTGTCCTGTTGTGTCCCAGAAGTGGTCCACTGCAAGTGACTGGACACCACTCATCAGGGTGAGACCACAAGCTCACCTGTGACTATGGAAACTTCCATAGGAACTGCTCCGGCTGCGGGTCCGGCCTCTGCTATACCAGTCCCTGCTCCGGCTTCTAGAGTAGCTTCTTGATCTACAATGGAGTGAGTGAGAAAGCATATACTATGTGCACTCCCCACACTATTGGGATGAACAGGGCAGGAGGGGAGCACAAGCAGGGAAAGGTCTCTTACAAACTTTTGTCATGGACTGCAAAAGAAGTAATCCAGAAGGCACCATGGTTTAACCAATAAAATAAAGTCAGGAAAGACTGCAACAGGCCTATGTACATGTCCATGAACACAACTACTTATTTGGCTTCCTGTTACTGTGAACACCTTTTCTTAGCTTTCACTCTCAGTCTTTGTACTCTTCAAGTCTTTCCTGATGACAAATGCTGGATAGGTCTCCAACAAAAATTCCACCATGATCACCAAGGTCGACTTAGCAACTCTGCCTCCATGCATGGCATCTACCTTTTACACGTGTAACAGAGTAGTAAGTTCAATAATCTATAAGCCCTACAGAATCTGCTCAAAGGATTCTATCCAAAGGCATGGCAACCTGCACAAGAAGGCCAGGTACTTCACATCTTTGAATATGAAGAACTCGCCACCAGTCATGGCAAGAGGTTTCATTGCCCAAGTGATAAAACTACAGGTCTCTTCAGCCGAGTCCATTTCTTGTCCTGAAATGCCCTCTCCCTATTTATGTCCTCTATCAGTGGTTTTGGTCATGTGGAATGCTTCTTATTCCCTTGTCAGATATCTGGAAACAGTGATCAATCACACTTCTAATGCTAATGTTTTTCTGAGCTGACAGCAGACTCTCCTTAGGGGTAAAAGAAAAAAAAAAAAAAAAAAAAAAAAACCCAAAGGGAATATTTCTTACCGGTAAGATGAGGTAGAGCTTCTAGATCGACTTCGTGAGTGACTGTATGAGACAGACCTTGTTCTGTGTCGAGATTTGGTTTCGGATTTACTTCGAGATCTGTGTGGACTCCTGGACTGGCTATCACCATCCCGACTAGGTGTCTGATCATCACTGGAACTCTCTTGATTCCGTGGCCTTCGATTTAGGCGTGCCGTCTTTCTTACTTCATCAAAGAGAGAGCCAGGCCGAACCTTATTTTTGCTTTTGATTTCTATCCTCAAGCCTTGTGGTTTCACTTCAGGCACAGTAGATAATGCCTTCACATCCAGAGCACTAGATGTGGTTGCAGCAGACACTGACAGATTCCCTACACCTTGCAATGGCTTCCACTTATCTGTGAGGTTCATCTGGCTCTTCTCAGCCCCCTCCTTCTTTCCAGCAGTTTCTACAGGACTGGTCACACTGCTAGAGCTGTCCTGTTTAACCCCACTTTCACCCAAGGTCTTGCTTTCAGACATGCTACTCTCTTGTTTCCCTCCTGCTCTAGGATGTGCCATAGACTCATCCTGCTCTGGAATAATGCTCACCTCTGGGCTGTCTATCCTGTGGTTTGCTAAAGGGGACACCACCTCTCCCTTTGCAGGGGAAGTTCTATCAGGGGTGCAAATCTCCATGTTGTCATCTGTCTGAAGCACGTCCTCCCCTCCACCTGGGACATGCTCTTCAAGATGCTGGGTGCTAGGTGGAGAGTTGGTCATGTTTTCCTCCACTTTCAGAGGTGCAGAACAAGAGCTGGGATCATGTCCACCCTCTGCAAGTGGGTCCTGCTCTAAAGTACCCTCCTTGGGTTTACTTGGAGAACTGCCTTCATCACAGGTTTTCTCGACTTTTAGAATGCTGTCTTTCACAGCTTCACACTTCTCAGAGACATGCCTTTTCTCTTTTGGGTCCTGTGTAACTTGCTTTCCATTCATCTCCTCCTCCTCATCGTCACCAAACTCGAGTGGAGGTTGCCAGTGGAAAGCTTGCTTCCGTTTTGGAGTCTTGTGTTTTTTGTCCTTTTTAGCTTTTGATTTCTCTCTCGCCCTTTTTGTGTGATCCCCCTTAAGATCATCCTTTGAGTGTTTCTGCTTCTGGGGCTCTACTCTAATGTTCCCCAAGTTGGAGCAGGAGCTCTCTGACTCAGAGGCTGAAGACTGTGGTCTCCTAGACTTCCAGGCACCGTCGCTGCTGGGCAGAAAAGTGCTTGTTGGAGGCTTTGCTGGGGGTTTGGCTTTGATGTGACTCTGGCCAACTTCTGACTCGGAGTCTGAAGAGGCTTCACCCTCCTCCTTTTCTGAACCTCTCCGGGGATCACTTTTCCTGCTCTTAGTCACATCTTGTTCCGAGTTTGATTCCGAGTCCCATTTACTGCCCGCACAATTCTTCCCTTTGGATACACTGTCATCTCTAGAGTGATCAGGGAGATCATCTTTCGGAGTTCTCTTTTTAGAACGAGGACATTCCCATTCAGGCTTGGGTTTTCCTTCTTCTCTGCCTTTCCCCTGCTTATCATTCAATGCTTCCACTTTTCCCTGCTTCTCCTTCTCTGGGGCTGAGTATACTTGAACATGTGACTGGTCACTGTCTGAAGAGTAATCTAAAGATGATCTGCTTTCACTATACTTTCTGTGACATGAGGATTTCTCTCTGCCTCTGACATATTTACTGTGACGTGTCTTTTCAGAGTTACTGCGATGTCTTTTATTTGAAGTGACACTTTTTTTCCTGTTGGATCTAAACGTGGCTCGTCTTCCATCATCACTGCTAACAGAAGTATATGAAGAGGACCTACTGTGCTGGGAACCATCACTGTACTTATTTGGTGAGTGAGACCTAGATGATGGAGACCTAGAGAGTGAGCGTGAAGTAGGGAGACTTCGTGACCTTGACCTTGTGTATGACCTGGAGGATGACCTGCTCCTAGAAGACTTGCTCCCCGACCTTCCTGAGCTTCCAGAACTTCTATCACTGTACTTTGAATAAGCACTCCCATCACTTTCTGAAGGTTTTTCTCTTTTGTGATAAGATGATGAACTCACGGTTGCTTTAATATTTGTTAAACTGTATGTGCTTTGGACAGGCAGCAAGTGGGTTGTTTTAGCTTTCATCTCCTGAATTCGCTCGTAAGAGGGCTTCCAGGGCTTCTGCCCAGGCTTCCACCTAGAAGGGGGAGGGCTGTCACTCAATGGTATTACAGGAATGTTTTCTGCTGCCACTGGTTGTACTAGCACATTTCCATTCTGTGGCATTGATGGCCTTAAAGGTTCTGTCTTAACTGGCTTATTTTCACTCAGCTGAGCAGGTTTTTTGGGGGATATTGATGTTCTTCGGGGTCCTGACCTGGAACTAGATCTAGACTTTGATCTGTTGAGACAACGAGATGAGGACTTTGACACAGCCCTTGATCTAGAGCTCCCTCTAGAATCTGATTGTGAATGAGACTTAGATCTGTAGGAGTCTCTGCTAGAATGGGTTGAAGCACTCCGGTCATCCTGGTCTGATTTAGACCAGTCCCGCTTGGATGAGTGATGAGAGGAGGAGGAGGAGGCACGAGATCTCCTTTCTCTAACACAGGAGGACTTCATTCGGTGGGTGGGAGATCTTGAGGGTTCCAAATCAGGCATAACTATTCTTCTCTTTTTTGTCTGTCTGTGTCTTCTGCAATGTTTCTGCTTTTTAGCTTTTTTTTTATGCTTAAACTTCTTTTCTTTTCTGTGTTTCTTGTGGTGACCATCAGAGTGTCTCGCTGTACTAAGATCTGAATAGTATCCATTATAGGACCATGATCTGGATCTCTGGGACAGGCTTCTTTCATCCCATCGGCTTGAACAGGGGTCACTCAGCCTGTAAGAGGAGGAGCATAACGTGCATGAGGTTATCTGTGAACACTTTGTGTCTTAGAAACATACTTCTGATGAGAGTACCCAATTCCACCAACACTTTAACATAAATCAGAGTGATGACAACTATTACCAGACTCACAAAAGATCCTTGCTTTTTGGTGATTTTTTTTCCTTTCTAATTTATTTTCATTTCATGTACATTGGTGTTTTGCCTGCATGTATGTCTGTGTAAGGGTGTCAGACCCTCTGTTACTGGAGGTACAGACAGTTCTGAGCTGCCATGTGGGTGCTGGGAATTGAACCCAGATCCTCTAGAAGAGCAGCCAAGGCTCTTAACCACTCAGCCATCGCTCCAGTCCCATGATCCTTGTTTTTTAAGTGAAATAGACTCTGAGTGTTTGTAAAAATCATACCAACTAACCAGAAGTTCTGTAGAGATACACAGCTCGCAATATGATCTACTAACAACCTTCTTCCTCTAAGAGAAATTTCTCAAAGAGTGTGAAACCCAGGCCCCAACCAGTCTTGCTGCTGAGTTACTTGTTTTTGTGGTACTGGGCATCCCACTCAGGACCTTATGCATGCTAAGCAAGCACTCTACTACAGAGCTAGATGCCCAATCTTGACTCAACTTTGTTTTCTTATTTCTTCTTTTTAAAAAATTCACCTACACACGAATGTTTGTATGTGTGCAGGTGCACACATATGCACATGTGCAGAGAGCACCTCAGGTATCATTCTTAAGAACACTAATTTCTTTGAAAAAAATCTCTCATTGGCCTAAGGTTCAACAGTAGACAGCTGCACAGCATGCTGCAAGGACGCCCCAGCCCTGGGATTATGAAGTGCTTGCTGCTACACTTAGCTTTCCATGTACATTTGGGATCCTCATGATTGCAAGGTAAATACCAACTACTATCTTTTTGTGAAGACAAGATCCTGTTATGTGGCCTAGGATGGCCTGAAACTCATTATGTATCCAGCCTGGCCTCCATCTCCCAAATACTGGAATTACAGTGCCACGAGGCCTGGATAAAGCTGAATTTTCTTTATTCTGGAGCCTGTGCACTTTAGAAACAGACACTGTACACTGTAGGGAATCACTATTATCTGAACATATTGCAGACTCAATAGTCTTTGGAGTCAGAAATGAACTCCCATGCTTTGCAGTCTCTTCTATTTACCAATCCACGCACCTGTGAGTAAGGTATTTGTCAAGTCAGACATCTAGTATGTAGCGCCTGAGGCCTTATCACTTCTGCAATTAAGAGTCCACTCAAACTCTCAGCAAAAGGAAGCAGCACCTGACTGAAGAGCCTTGGTCTTAGCGGCAGCAGTGCTGCTCCTACCAGTGGCTGCCAGGCAGTCCCTCTCCAGCACTTAGCTCTGCTCCAGGCTGTGCTCACACTCCAGGTGCTTACTTGTCTCCTTTGCTCCACTTCTCTCCGCTCGGTGGCCTGTAGGCTCTCAGTCTCAGCATCTCCTCCTTCCAGTGAGGAGGGGTTTCACTGCTGTCATCATCTTTGGACTCAGAGTGGGATCTTGACCTTGGAGGTGTGTGATAGCGCTTTAAACACAGAAAGCGTAGTAACTGTTCTAAAAATGCCTCTTGTAGGACAGAGTCAGGCAAAAGATCTAATGCAGGCATCAATTTAAGTATCAACTTAGGAAAGTAGGAAGTTATTTCAAATATAAGACATCAAAAAGCAAAAGAGGCAAGACATTCATCTGAAATCCTCAAGTTCCCTTTGCAGCCCTAACACATTCATTAGCCTCCATTACTCAGAGACCAAAATGTCTGAATAAAACATTATTTCATGGATCGTATCACTGAATAATTAAATCCATCCACAGCTGTATCTACCAATGGCAGTGCCTTTCCAAAACTTTGGGAAATAAAAACAATTCCTTGAATGAGAAGAATGTTCCATTTAAAACTAAACCTCTGACTTTTAAAATAAAATGTTAAAAAAGTCAGAATTTAGGTAAACAATTTGAAATTAGAAAGTTTTAACACACGTACAATTGTGCCTCTTCCTTTGATTTTCCGTCCAGACTTTGATACAGATGGTTTCTGATCACTTACAACAGGTGCAACATCTGGAATGTTCCTGAAAGAGTTCGTAATGACAATTAAAGGTGTGCAAGAGACAGAACATTCTCTCAATGTTCAAGTGCACAGCTACAGTCTTTAAAATACCAAATTTCCTACTTCATGACATGAAATTCAAATGTCAACATGCATAGAGTTTCATGGGTGCAGCCACATCATCCACACACTAACACATCACCACATACAGACACGACTATCACCTTACGTGCTACACACATGGCCCTACAAAGAAGAGGTGTGTGAACTCTTACTGCAGACTTCAGAAGACAGCTCTGACAACTGTTCTAACAGAGAACACTAACTTGAACTCTAGATCTATTCTGAGTTCTGAGTTACTATGGAGTTATTCTGCCGCAGGAAAATTACATTCATCCCATTAGTAAATATGTATTTGGAAGAAAAATAAGTTTTTTTTTATTACTTTATTTTGCATTTTTTTAAATGAAGACGTGTAGAGGGAGCCAGGCACATTAACACACACCTGCAATCCCAGCATGTGAAGGAGCTACAGTACCAGTCTAGGTTAGACAGCAAGACACTGTCTCAAAAGTAAACAAGCAAAGAAAAAACAAAAAACAAAGAAACCGCTGAAGGGCTGGGCACAGTTCACTTGACTCCTTTGCTTTCTAAGTAACTCCTTACAGGAATGTACAACTTACAGTACCCACTGAAGCACTTTTGCTCAAGTACCATTCTTCTCTCCTCCCTCTCTACCTCCTTCTTTTGAGACTAGACCTTGTTATGATGTTCATGACAGACATCAATCCTACGGTCAAATAATCCTATCCATTGCCAGGGCTACATGCATATGCCACCATGCCTGGCTTGTGTCCTTTAATATTTCTAAATTTAAGTCTAATATACAAAGTACATTAAATGGTATTTTCTGATATTAAATCTCAAGCCACAATTCAGGGAAACTACAGTAATATTTATGATACTAAACTGTATCTCTCATCACCATGTAATTAACTTTGCACTATTGAAATTGAAACTGATGTCACCACTCAGTTGGATCCACAGAGCTCAATGAACCTGATAATCCATTCTGAAAAGACTCACCCCCTTTAACAAACGGCCAATGCAGCAAGATCAGTAATATAACCTTCCCTGACCTCTAATAAGCACTTCCCTCCCTGCCAGGTGTGACAGCATATACACACCTGCAACCCTAATCCTCTAGAAGATAAAGCAGAAGGATTCCAAGTTCAAGGCTAACCTGAGGCATGATAAGATGCCGTCCTGAAAAGTAATCAGACAAAAAACACAAACCAAAACAACAAAACACACCCTCTTCACTAACTTGCCCAATTTCTTTTACCTATTCAGGTATTCAAGTGTGGATTCTGAAAGGGCGGTCCGGGCTATTCCTTGGACTAGTGAGTGACTACCCATAACATCGTTCTGTGTACTCTGAGCGTGAGTCATAGGGAGGGAGTGTAAAGCTGCAAGGAGCTGATGAACTCATCCATCAGAAATAGAACGAACACACAGTGCTATCGATAGCTAACCATCACTGTCAACCTGACTGGATATCCAACCCCTACAAGACTGTGCATACTAACTACCCCATGTGCAGATTAAAAGAGGAAGGAGAAAGCCAGCTGAGTAACAGCGCTCCCAGCTCCCACCTTCTGCTTCCTGTCCTGTGCTGTGGGCTGCTCCATGGTATCCCGTCTGAAATGAAACTATGAGCAAGGTGCTTCTGTGAGGTACTGGACACAGTGCAGAGAAGAGGAACACGCCCACCAGCCTACTTACTGTTCAGGCTCCACAGTGATAGCAGGCATATCCCTCCTAAGTAAAAATCGGTTCTCAGGAACTGGAGGAATCTCTTCTGGGCGGACAACAGGCTTTTCTCTTTTAGTGTTTGAGTCAACTGATCTTTTTTCATTCACATCACTCCTCTCAGAATAACTAAAATAAATCAAGTCACCAATTTATACATTAATGCTAGTATTTTATAAAATGAAGGCACATAAAACAAGAGCAAAATTTACACTCACCCTCAGTGTTGATTTGATTTTCACAAATATATAAAACAACACAAGAGCTAAGAAATTTTTTAAAAGAAATGTTTAAAAGAGAAAAAAATCAAGCACTAAAAATTCTGAAATGGAAGTTGTCAATGATCTTAATGTTTTCCTTCTTTAAAAACGCGTTTATCTGTCTATTTCCTCTGTGTGCTACTGTGCACATACCATGATGTAGATGTGAGACAACTACTTGTGGAAGATGACTGTCTCTTCACAATGTGTATCCCAGGAATCAATTCAACTTGTCAGGCTTGGTGAGAAGCCTCTAAGCCAGCTCAATGGCCCAAGTTTTGCTTTAGGGAGAATCATTTGTCTTCAGGGGTGCAGACTGTGTCGTATGTTCCACAGGGTGGCCCTATGCCCCTGCACATTAAGTAGGCTCAGTAGGTTATTGAAAGAAAAGCAAACAAAGAGGAGGGAGATGTAGTGGGTAGGAGAATTCAAAGGAAGGATTAGAAGGTGGAGGACCAAATTACTTTGTAGACATGTATGAAATTCTCAAAGTAAAAAATACTGTATTTTAAGAGAAAGACTTTTCAGGGATTGGAAAGATGGCTCATCAGTTAAGAGCATTGGCTGTTCTTCTAGAAGACCTGGGTTCCCAGCACCCACTCGGTACCTCACAACTGTCTGTAACTCCAAGATCTGACACCCTCACACAGCACACATGCAGGCAAAACATTAATGCACAGAAAATTTTAAAAATTAATAAAAAAAGATAAACACACATGAGAGAGAGGGAGAGGGAGAATTTTCAGGCATTAGGGCTGGCAAGATAGTTCAGTAAGCAGAGGCCTTTGTCGATAAAGTACCTATCTAGAAGAGAGAAACAACTGCAAGCTGTCTTCTGATTGCCACACATATCTTTGAATATACAAAATAAAAAACTTTAAAATTTGAAAACAAACAAAAAGAATTTCAAGAATTATCTTCACCTGAAAAATCACACCAACTGATGCCTACACTATTCCTCGATTGTTACAGGGATCAGTTTAAAACCCAGTGCTCCTCACCTCTACAAGTACAGTACGAGCATAGAGCTCACTGGAGTCTGTGCCCGGGCTGCAGGCTGGGTGCTCTTACCCTTCAGGGCTTACTGTGCGCTTCCTCCTTGGTTCTTCTGAACCACTCATTTCTTTCCGTCTCTTTTTAGTATGTCTGACTTTTGGCCTCCTCTTATGTCTTCTCCTTCTGATTCTCTCTCGTTCAACTTCACTTTCTGAGGATGATTCTGAAGAGGAAGAGGAATTGGAAGAAGAATCCGAGTCTTCTGAATGGGTTGGTTTCTTCCTTTTTTTCTCAAAAACTTAATAGATATTAAAAAAAAAAATCAGTACTTGGACCCAGTACACACCATCCAGAGTGAAAAAATGTGACTGCTGACTATCATATAATTGCTTCATGAACAGCAAACTAAAAATAGACTCAACTAAACTGTTCCCCAGTTATGTATAATGCCCAAGCCCTTACCCATCATGAAGCCTGTATTTTAAGTAAATGTGACAAGTAATGAGAGCTAAGACAGAATAAACAAATGTCAAGGAACAGAGAGATACATATAGGTAGCTTAAGATTACCCTGGAAAAGAGACCTAAAGTAGGGAGGGGTCACACAGATACCTTAAACAAAGAATGTTCTATACATGAGGGCAGGCACAAAGTCCCTAGTGTCTGAATAAAGATCAGTGTAGCTGGAAGGCAATGAGTATGGAAAATTGTTGAAAAGACAACAGAGAGCTACGGGCTCTGTGCTGAGAGTACCACTGTAGGTGTCTGTGCGGGGGTGGGGATGGGGAGTGGGGGGTGGGGGATGTGGATTACCTGTCCCTTAAGAGGATCACTCTGGTAGCTGCTGAATACAAACCAAAGTAAACCAAGGGCCTAAGCAAAGGAATTAGTGAGGGCATGCCTGCTGACAAGTGATCATAGGGAAACAGGGAGAAGGAAGGTAGGCAGCTATGAGGGTACTGTAATAATCCAGGCATGAGAGGTCTTGATCAGCTGACAGCTGGGTAGTAGCAAGGAGGAGGAGCTGGAAATATCTGCTGGTGGAGAGGATGCTGCACAGCACAGAGGCATCAACACTCCCACTACCTACACACATGCTTTATACCTCTCTGTTCTAGACTCCCCCCATCTTCCAAAGGCTCTTACCATCTTTTGTCAACTTTGTGGCCAGAACCCCACAGTCAATAACTCGGACATCTGCATAAGGTCTGCTTGCAGCATCTGTTTTCAGATTTTCAATCTGTTCAATTACTTCAAAACCAGATATTACCAGTCCAAAAACAACATGAACCCTGTCATAATATAAATCCAAGAAATAAATTAGTCTGGTAATAATTACAGTATGAACATAATTGGGACAACTGGTGTCAAAAACTATCTATCCATACAACTGCAAACAAACCAAAGTGTTATGAACCAATTAGAAGGGAATGACAACTTGAAATCTACTTCCTAACAGGAAGCAGTGACAGCTCAAATCAAGACAAGGTGGGATGCAGTCTCTGTCAACAGCTGCTGGCCTTTTTAGGGTTAAGAATCTGCTAAGAGAGGACACTTCATACTGAGAATTCATCTCAACAAGTATACGCAAAACTCATGAGCAAAAATGAGTCAGGCTCTTAAACTCCTATACCCCGTGCCCCTTTGGGAAGAACTTGACTACAAAAGACTAACCCAGGCCAGCAAGTCTTTCGGGCTCATCAAACAATTCTCTGAGATTTTAACAACTCGATGCTTACCCATCCAGGTGTGGAGCAGGCTTTGTAGTTCTGTACAATAAACATCAACACAAAGATGGTATCAAAAATGACGTATTCAGATGAAGAAAGCAGAGGGTTTAAACACAGCATGTTGTGAACAAAGAAGTAAAGATAAAAAGACAGAAAAATGTTAAGAATAATTAATATACATCCAACTATAAAAGACCCCCAAACACCAATAGTAGACATTTTACTAATTAAAAAAACTAGACTACAATGAATTATAAAACCAACTCTGTTAGAATGTATGTAATAAATTTGAGTTATAGAAAGAAATATAAAGCATACACACTGAAATTAAATTTACTCTCAAACCAAAAATAATAATGGCAATGAAAACAAACATTAAAAAAATTCCCAGCAGGATTATGTGAGGAGGAAGCCACAGCCTAGGTGAAGAACTGACAGCACTGGGCACACACCCACTGGGCTCGTATTTGCTCCTGAAGACTGAGACAGTCTGTGTATTCCTTTTTAAGGCAAGCAAAGGAGGAGCCTCGGAGTCCTATCTCTGGAGCTTCCTGTTCTTCTTTCACTCAAGGTGAAGTTTTTGCAACTCATATTCTGAAAATGCAATAGGGAGGGGCTTTCAGATTGCTGATGCCCTTCACAACAAGATGAAAAATGAAGGTCTATGCATTATCAACATCTTTGATTTCCATGGTCCAGAAAACACCCCTCCGGCTGCCCTGTGGATGCCTCACTGTCACTGTTGGGACTCTGTGGGGTACACTTGGTTAAGGTATTTTGAACCCAAGTTGGGTTTCCCATAACATTTTCAAAAATCTTTACATGTGAATTGTAATGCAAAAATATAAAAGTAGATAGCTAGATCAGTATTAGAATACCAGAACCTTAATTACTAAGGATGAAAAACAGATGATATAGACAAGGTCTCTAGGCTTTCAGGCCATATTAAAATAGTCACTTGTATAAAGAAAAAACCATATGCAGTTTAATGCCACTCTAAGACACATGAACAATTTAACTTTTACAACATGTCAAAAACATTATTGTACAAGAGACTATAATGTTTATACTTACTTTAAGAATATCCAGTTCTGTATGAAGACTATGTAGATAGTATTTAACTTAAAACTTTTAATGTCAACTTAAGTCTCACAACTTTAAATGAAGATTTGAGTTTTAAAATCACAAGTCTCAAATATTTCTTATAAAATTGAGTAGAAATTCAAACCAGTGTAATTTAAAAAATAAAAACAGGTTTATAAGGGGGAGATGGGGTGGGAAGAAACGAAGAAAATCTAATGAACCGGTGAGCCAAAGACACTATGAAGCGAGTATCCAGAAGTCATGGTAGACAACAACTGTAAGCAAAACTGCTTCCTGCATTGTATATGAGCTAGACAGAAGCCCCTTCTGAGAGGGGTAAAGGTGCTTCCGGCGAGACACAACTGTCCTGCCAAGCACAAGATGAAGCCACACGGCTGTTTACTGACTGCATGTGTTCTTTCTTTCTCCGGCCTCGCTCAGAAGAGCCTACAGTTGTTTCTAGCACACAATTCCAATTCAGCTGCCACCTTGGCTAACAGATGCTGTAACCACCACGTATGGCAACCCTAGGCAAATAGAGATAGTCTATCTGGCTGCAGCAACACATACTCAGATCACCAGAGGATGGAAGAATGCTCTTGGGACATTCAATGAGAGAGATAACTTGTCTCAAGTTGAGAATGAACGCAGGTTCCTCATGTGTGCTAAGCACACTCAACCACTGAGCCACACTGTACAGTCAGTCCCTAGTACTGCTTTCAAGTCTAATGAAAACTTACTGATAATGTACCTAGGGCACTGAGTAGTAAAGAAGCACAGGACTAGAGGACAATCTGCTCACAACATCCAAACCAAAATCAATCATTTAAGTTCCTGGCACCTGCAACTTAGGTACAGAAATACCAACTTTCACCTTCACTGGGACAGAGTAAGTACATGGGAAATATTTCTCCAAAAAAGGAACTCTCTGGACCTGAGCCTACAAATCCCAGGATTCACTGTAGCGCAGGCTCACTGGAACTATGCTGACAGTATACACAAACAACAGTAACAACAAGGGTAACAGAAAGGCAGGAGAGACCATGTGCTCAGCCAAGTCTACTAAAACAGAAAAACCTTGCCCACCAACTCTTTGCTATATTCAACATTCTCAATAGTACCATTAGAGGCAACGATAGAGATGCAGTAAATTAAGACTTAGAAGACCAGGGCAAAGGAGAAACAAACACCAAAAAAACCCACAAAAAAATTTATAAAGCTTCAGTGCTCAGACATTTCTTTTTCTCCCAGAGTCTTTCCCACCCCTGAATCTACCTAAGACACTTACTGCAAGGGTTACTTAAACCACAAACCCTACAAACTAAAAACTTTACTGTTGTTCCAAAGAATGAACTATATGTATGCCATCATCAGAGCAGCTTCTGGACCTTACCAACTCCTAAAATCCCAATGTAAAACAGTGTCATGAAGCACACAAGAGTTACTAAAATGAAACTATTTTCAAGGTTAACCATAAGCAACGAACATCCTTGTTTTACATATATTGCAGAAAATTTTTTTTCCTTAAAATGTTTCAATACATGTAACATTAGGATTAAAGAAAGGCAGAGAGAGAGAGAGAGAGAGAGAGAGAGAGAGAAAGAGAGAGAAAGAGAGAGAGAGCCTTAGAGTAATGAGACATTACCTTTGGAGCGCACGGTGTAACACTGTTTCTGCAAATTTTACACAAAAATGGCAAGAAATAAATTGTAGTACACTTTTAAGACAAGACTGAATTTATGTTTTAATATCAATATAACTTTGAAATTAAAATTTAAGAGTTTTATAGAAAGCAAGAAAGCTTTTTTAAAGAGGGCTCTAAATTTTCTTTCGTAAGATATTTATGAAGAGATGAATTTTGTTTTGAAAAAGCCTTGTAGAGGTCTTCCTAGACTCATGGTATTTTAACACAGGGTTGGTAACAGCTCATAAAACATTAGAGCTCCTTTTATAATCTCAGAGATTAACTATGCCATCTTTCTCAGTAAGATAATACACCATGAGTATGGACAGATATACAAATCTAAATACTGAGAAATTGGGACTTCTGGTAGAAGGCAAAATAATTTCTCCCCAAAACTAAGTTTAGATAGTTCAAAACAAAGCTTGAGGAACTTAACCAATGCACTTCGTTTTCATGCCTCTGCTCTTCAGACCTTTCCTGGTTGTGCAAAACAGAGCCCTGGAGAATGATTTGGTCGGAATCTGAACTGTGCTCACTGCTTCATGCATGTACTCAAGCTGTTATGTCATTGGACAGAATTAATAGAAACAGTAATAATGGCAAAAGCAGAACTTTAAGGATCTTCTCTGCGGCTTTAGGCAACAGAGGTGACAGCCTTAGAGAAAAAAGTCAAATCCTGGTCAGAGGATTTTCATATCTAATCTGATTTTTCCTCTTATGTGAATTTTATTTTAAACAATAAACACTGGATTTTAACTAATGAAAATTAAAAAAATCAATGACTACACAAACCAAAAACCCTTACACCTGAACAAAAAATTTGATAGGATTTGAGATATGTTGTTGTAAAGGTGACTTAAATCTCTCATATAGGCATGAGTATAAAAAAAAAAGTTTGAAATCATACAGTTTTTCAGAGTGTAAAACTCCAGGCCTAAAGTAAGAGGGCACTAAAGCAACTATTCTCTGTCATCTTTATCACACAACTCTCGTTCATCACGGCTTAAACTAAGCTATCGTGTGTTACTCAAACTACGAGTAACACAGCTTGTCTTTAAGGCAGCGGACATCCAATGCTGTGTTACCAAGGTCACTCAGAAAGAAAAGCTTTCTAAATTTCAATATTAATATAAAGGAAATATACACAAATTATAATATACATTATATAAATATATAAATTATAAATGTCTTTCCTGACTGATATCATGTATATCACATAAACACATAAATTCTAAACATGGGTGTTAGATGACATCTGAAATGCAGGGAAAGTGGTATTAAGGTTCAAATATCACAAACTCCTTTCCTCTCAAAAAAACAATTTATGAAATCAGCATGAAGTTATTACCTTCCATAAAAACAAAACAAAATCCAAAGCAACAACAAACAAATAAAAACACAGTGACTAAGGTCACAACATTTAATACCATTTTCTCTCACATAAATTTATAAATGTGTGGGTGAGACATTTCTCTCCCAAACCTACTTATGCTTGCCAAAGTGTCAACACACATTTATAAACTCCTACTAAACATCCTAGTCTTTCCTCCGCTTGCTTCCTACCTTGGAATGAATGTTCCTCTCTCATAGATGAAGAGCTGCTTGTAAGTTGGGTCTTTAAATGATATAAAGTAATCTTAGAGCCTTTACCCATTCATGACTTACTGCTCTTCCAGGACCAGAGCTCATTTCATTTCCTAGCACCCACATGGCAGCTCACAACCAGTTAAGTCATCCAGTCTCAGGGGACCTGTCCTCCAGAGGCACTGAATCCAGGTGGTACACAGTCATACATGCAGGCAAAGCACCCATACACATAAAATAAAAATGAATGAAGGAAAAAAAGAATACCCTCATATGTATATAATCAATAATCTGGGTATGGTAGCACATGTCTTTAATGTTTTTAATGCCAGCAGCTAGGAGGAAGAGGCAGGTAGGTGGATCTGAGAGAAATGTTGGTTAGCATTTACTAGGTCATGAGTCTGATTACCAGCACTGAGAAAAACAGAACAAATTTTGTTTAAATATTAGGTTGGGCTTTTCTATATTATCTTTGTTATAAAAGATAACATAACATAAAAATTATCATGACTAGATCTGTGGCCAATGACAGTCTATTCACCAAAGCTTTGAAGCCATAAATGGTCTACACTGAGGCTGGAGAGATGACTGCTCTTCCAGAAGACTCAGGTTCAATTCCCAGTACCCAAGTGACACCCACCGCCCTGTTTCTGGCCTTTAACGGCACTGCATGCACATGGTACACACACATATGCAGGCAAAACACTCATAAGCAGAATATTATTTTTAAAAAGGCCTGTACTGACAAATATTTTAGTAGCAACTGAGGGAGGGATTGCTGCTGCCCCTGATGTAGACAAAATGAGTCCCAAGCCTTTTTGAGGTGCTTTTCAGACATGAAAATTAGGCAGCTAGAGAATAATTTTATACAGGAATATTTGTATACAAATCATTTGATTTATTCAGAAATTTAGGATCTTTCTATAAGACATGCTCTTTCTTCCACAGTTTGAGGGTAGGTAGAGAGTTGAGTGGGTATTTCCTGTGTTAAGCATGAGGGACCCTAGCATCCATTTAACAGTCAAGTGTAGGAGCTATCTCTGGGGAGACAGGGAAAGGAAGGTCAACCACCAGGGCTTCCTAGCCAGCTAGCCTAGGAGAATCCAGAGAGGTCCATATTCACTGACAGACTGTCTAAAAACATAAAGGGAATGGGGTTGACAAAGGAAAACAACTGATGTCAAATTCTAACTTCTGTTCTCATGTGCTCTGGAAACAAACACTCACACTCACACACACACACACTTACTTTTTTTTTTTTTTAAACAAAGTAAACTCAGAGTACAGAAAAACAGCTAAAACCAAGATTTCTTTGGTGTGTGTACATATATGTGTGGCTTTTTTTTTTTTTTTTTTTTTTGAGACAGGGTCTTCTGCTTTTGTGTGTGCCCTACAATGACTATACTCAAATTCGTTATGGTTCATAGTGCTGGGATCGCAGGCATGAACCACCACAACTGGCTAAAACCAAGGCTTCCTGATGATAGCTAGCTACACATTCCATCTCAGGAAAGTAATAACAAAAGTTACAAACTAATCTTTCTAATGTTGTTTTATAAAATACATTCCTATCTTCTCAGTAACTACAGACAATAAAAATTAGTACCAGAATTATTAACTATGATGCTTTCAAAACAACAACAACAACAAAAAGTTCCCCAACTGCCATTTTCTCAGCAGAATGCCCCTGCCTTGGATACTTAACTACGGTGATTCAGAACACAGTGCTTATAACCCTGCAGCATGCAGCCAGCAGCATGCAGCCAGCAGCTTTCTTCTCCAGAATGTGAGATGAGATTCTAGAGCAACCTGGACAGGGTGTGCTTTTTCTTCCTTACTTATCATTCATTCTCTATTGAACATGAATCTCATTCTATAGCTTTTACCTGAGTCATTCTTTAACTTGTTTTTTGCAGAGCTAGTGACTGAGCCTATAGCTTTATACACAAGGCAAGCTCTCCATCACTATACTACACTTCCTGCCCTATAGCTTTTATTGTTTTTTTTTTCTTTTTTTCATACTTGACCTAAAAAATAAACAAAATGACATAATGAGTGAACACTAATGTACTTTGGCTTGGTCACATGCACTGCTTGGTGAGTGTGGTGCCAGAAGTCTAAACTCCTTTAAAAGTATTTTAGTGTGAGCAATCCCTCATGTCCTTAGTAGTTTGTAAGGATGGAGCTCCTTTCCAAGTCCCAAGCAGTAATATTCCAAAGACTGTCTTTTTTTCTATATAAGCTTCCAAAACAGAAGCACCACAGTTCATGCCATAGTCAATACAAACAGTTAATGGTAAAAATTACAATTAGTGTAAAGAAAACCTCATCTCCCCTATATATATAATCATCAAATATATATGTGTATATATATATATATATTCTTTTTTCACACACAAAGACACACAGTTATAGCCAAAGAAAATAATATATGCAATATTATGTTGAAGAAAACAGTGTCCAACTTAGGAAGGGAAGTTGCTATGTGTGAGACTCAAGACAACAGTTAGAACACACATCACAAAATTTTCTGAGGGACGGCCACATGCCACATAACAGCACCAAATTACTGGCCAGGAACTGTAGTAGGTTTGTAGGGCACAAACTAATTACCATTTTGTGCAGATGTTTTACAGATCCTTGCAAGGCCAATGAAACAATCCCTAAGACACATACGAAGCTGCTCTTACATCATCCTTTCTGCTCAGAACTGCTACCCAAGGTGCCATATGCAGTGTGTGGTGGTGACAGGACAAATCCAAAGCTTACTGGGAAGCCACTGGGTAGGTCTCAGCTATGATTATATACATAAGCCAAAGACAGTACATTATTCTTTTACCTCTTCCAGTGACAAAAGGACATGGGCTTGCAAGATGTAGAGTTTCAAAGATCTCTCCCTTTATTGGCTGCCATTTCTGTTGTATCTATCCTTTCCATAGTAATGATACATTTTGTTTAGAAATGTGAACACTAGTTTGATTTTATCTTGCAATACATGGGAACTTGAACTTTTAGCTACCATAAAACAACACATAGGCATATCAGTTACTTTTTTAAAAATTAGGACAAATTTTTGTGTATGTAAAATGTTACCTCTAAGACTGCAAAGTTCCTTTCAAATAAATTGTAACCAAACTAAAGATTGAATTTTTTTTCTTATCATGCCTTTAGTGGTTTTAGAGCTGTCTATAGCTAATTATAGAAACTGCTTAACATTTTTATTCCTAATCTATTGATGTAAAATTTTTCATTTGGTGTTCCTCTATCAACAGCAGTCCAATGCAAAACGAGGCCACACAGAAAGCACTAATAGACTTTTCTATAAATGTTCCTAGAGATTGAAGTAGCAATTAAATAATACCAGAGGGTAGAAGATTTTATATCCTAGATTCTAACAGAGGTCTACATAAATAAGCTAACTATATGTAATAATGGCAAGAAACTACAACTACCTGAATAAGGACATTTTAAATGTAATAATATAAAAAGAAACTTTAGAGCCCTCAGATGGCCCCATCCTGACCAATGAATTGTTAGTTTTTCATGTGCACAGTTCAGATAAGCTTAAAAATGGAAACAAAGAGGCTTTGACATGGAGTTACCACAAAGTTTTTGAAAATTTACTTCTTTACTTTGTACTGCCCCGCCCCCAACAAAAGTAAAGCATAAGAAAAGCACGCCAGTGAAAATGTGTGTAACTAACCATCTGTGGGCTCAAAACAGGGCTTGGCACTCCTGTCTCAGGTTCCCTTCCCATGTAACTCCAGCACCAGTCGCTTCTCCTAACGCTCCATTTTTAGGACATCCTTAGGAACAGAATGCCCCTTATCTGAACTTCTTCAGATCATGTTGAAAATCTTTCAGATAAACTTAAAATGTGAGGTTTTTTTTTATATGAATAACTGACTCCTTTAAAGACAGGGAAGCGCCATTCATATTTATCCATTCAGAAAGATGTAAAAGAAAACTTGTGATAAATCACAAATAAGATATTTCTCCAATATACATAGAACAGCAGGGATTACTATTAAAAGTACCAAGCTGCATGCTGGACAATTATATTTCATATTGTACATGAGACAATATAAAAATAAGTTTAGATAAAAGAATGTAATTAAAAGTATGCAAAAGGTTTTCTTTAGAATTCTCACATGAGAATTTAGTTTTTGGTTGTGCAAATACATATACAAACAAGATATATTCTTTAAAAAATATATTTATTATTTTGTATGGCATTTGTGGGTGTGGGGGGCACATGTAAAGGTTGGAAGGTACCTGGGGAGTCAGTTCTCTCCCTCTCCCTTTATGTAGGTTGTGAGGATTACACTCAGGCTGCCATGTGCTTTTGTGTCAAGTGCTCTACCCACTGAACCATATAGCCAGCCCAAAAGGTATTTGGCTCTTTGAAAATTTAGTACTTTAAAATTTACTAATATTTACAAAGTTTGGCAAAAAGACAGCCAATGTTGTATTACTTCATTATGCACAGAGACCTTACAAATTTTCAGTAGTTAAAAATCCTGACTAAATAGCAAATCACTTTTCTACACCTCATCAGAAAATGTTAGCTCTCACAAAACTGGCTAATAGTAAGAGAGAAAACAAAAACATTCACATGATGTTTACCCAAACCAACTCCTTCCTATGCCTAGGATCCATCTGGACTTACATCATGGCCAGTTTTTTTCTTTCTATTTTTAAGACAGGATCTCATTATATGGCTCTCTTGCTGTCCTGAAATCACTCTGTAGCCCAAGCTGACCTCAAACTCAAGAAATCTGCCTGCCTCTGCTTCCCACGTGCTAGATTTAAAGGCGTGCACCGCATCACACCACACCCAGTGACATCATGGGCAATCTTTACATGTTCATCATGAGTTCATATTCCAGTCTAGGTAAACTGAGCCTTCAAATGAGGAGGAAGCTAAAGCCTGATTCTTTCCTCATGACAGCATATTCTGAAAACACTATGTACCTTCAGGTTACATTTTTAAGTTCAATTCTTCAAATCTAGGTATGTGCTGAGTATTGAAGCAGCTAGTAGAGACTACAGTTACTAGGTAATACCAGAAACACAAAAGTCAAACCAAAGCGGTCAGAGTTTGAGCAGTAAAATGAGGTTGGCTATCTCATCTTTCTCATGAACAGCGCTTCTCTGTAGGAAAAGTTCATCTCTGCATTACGCCTACTCACATGAAAAACTGGGAACCATTGGTATGTTTCCCTCGATTTGCCATTGACAAAAGGAACGCTCTGTCATGTTTGAGAATAAAGTTTTCATCTGTTTGAAGAAAACACAAATTTGTTAGTCTCCAATTATGAGAAGTTTTTAAAGTAATGCTCAAGTACTAAATTGAAAGCAAAGGATGAAACTCCTCTTCTGGTCAGTAAGATATTTGGCAATATGTAGAAAAAAAATTAACTAATTGAATAACAAAAGCACAAAAAAGGCCGAAAAGATACTAATTAAAGCCTTGAGGAAAAGAGCAGGTATTTAACACTTTGTACAAACAGCCTTAGAACAGTCACTTCCAGCAGCAGCACTTGGCTAAATGATACAGAAACTACTGACTCTCCGGGAAGTCTAACCAAGAAACTTTTAGAAAAATCTCTACAGTAAAATGTATTGCCTTCAAGTTTCCAATTAGCTTGACACATGAACTATATACATAGGTGAGTTTTAATAAGTCTAATCTTGAATGCTTAATGTTTGTATGGGAAATTTATTATTCCACTGAAGTCAAGCTGATCTATGAGAAAAAAATTACATATATTTAGTTTCAGGAAAACATTAAATTAAATCAAGTATCAGTAGGATCACAAAATTACCCAAGGAAGAATATTGTATAATTAACATTTTAAAAAATATTTTAAGATAAAAAAGCATCTGCCACAGAGAACAGCCACATTAAAGCAACCCACAGCACTAAGTGCAAGTTGCTACACGCCATCACAACCAGCTAGAAAGGCGGAAACCATCATCACCATCACTTAGCGATAGCTCTAATCCAGCAGAATTATCTTTAAGACTGGACAGTCATATCATCCAATGTGCCTGATCTCCTCTAATACCAGAAGCTAAGCAGGGTCAGGCCTGGTAAATATTTGGAAGAGAGAAATATCTTTAAAACCAAATTTCCTTTTACATTCATACAAACAAATCTTTCTTTAGAACAGAAACATAGAACTTTAAAAAAAAAAAAAAGATGATTACCTTGGGGACAGGCTTCTGAAAAACAGTGATCCAGTTTCCCCAAAGGAAATATAAAAGACCATTACACACTAAAGCTTTGATGGCATTCAAGCCCAGCAACGCTGGAGCCCACCATAAATTCCTGCAACTGACTTTTCTAAGGCTTTTTGGGGAAGTGCAATAGTTAGACTTAATGAAATGTTACTACTGTAGGAATAAAATATAACCGTATAGTTCTAGTACACAAAAGAAAATATACAAACCTTTGAGAAAGGAAAAAAATACCAATTTGTATTCAAAGAAATTGCTTGGTTTAAGGGAACAAAAACCACAACTAGCTTCTTTTTTCCCTGATGTAGAACTAAGGACCCATTGTAAAGAAACAAAGGCACAGATGCATGTATGAAATCACAGAGATTTTCCAAGTCTTCAAACAACACAGAAATCCAGGCACAACCTGACCAGACTGTCCATGGATTTATTAGGAGGGCACAAGGGAGCAGAGTGGAGTTTGTGTTACTGAGCTTCGTTCTCTTACCTTTTCATTTTGCAAAAGACCACATTCTCTATAAACAAAAGAATATGTTGACAGTTTTAGGCAGGAAGATAGGAGTTTTCATGTATATAGTTGCCTAACCTCCATGCTGAAAGTCATGTTTAACCTTAAAGTTAGCCTTAATTAATCTTGTCAATTAAGTTATATATTACAATATAATTTATCCCCAAGCTCATGCAAATAAAGTATTTTCATGCAGCATTAGTTTCATGCAAACGTGAACTACAAGTAAACCTCTTCTCATTAAAGTATGCGACCAAACTTGCTTTATATCAGAACTGAAACAAAAACAAAAAAAAACACAAAATACCAGGCCTTACCTTTAAAGTATCCACCATAAATTGATTCTCCACCTTTTCCATTACCTGAAAACAATGAGTTATAATAAATTTTTAAATATTCAATGCATGGTAGTAATTCTATTTTTAACATGATTTTGTGTGTGTGCAACAGTGTGAATGAATGTGGAGCTCAGAGGACCATCTGCAGGAGCTGGTTCTCGCCTTCCACCATGTGAGTCCCAGGGACTGAACTCAGGTTATGAGGCTTGGTCACAAGTGCCTTTATCTACTGAGTATGAATACCCTGCTGGCTCATGTGCTTTGGATTTAAGAGACAGTCTCACCATTGTAGGTCAGGGTGACCTCAAAATCCTTAAACTCAAAATCCCTGGCCTCTGCCTCCCAAGTGTTGGGATTACAGCTGTGTGCCATCACACCCACCTCTATTACTAGTATTACTGTTATTGCAGTACTTGAGAGTGAAACCAAGGCCTAGGACAAACCATGCAAATGTTCCACCATTCAGCTTCATTTTCAGCCCAATAAATTATTTTTGATGGCTTCAATATGTTGAAGGAACTCTGAAACCTTTTAATTGCTACAAATAAAACAAAAACCCAAAAATCTCTGTGACTCTAGGAACATTCACTTAATATTCAACATATCATGAAAAATACTATCAGAAAAATGACCCCTATGACACAATTGTTTCAAGTAACAGATAGTCACACCAAGAAATTTCTAGAATAGATGTAATTGGACAGTACTGTGGTGTTCACTGTAAGGTAATCTCTCTGATAATTATGTTACTAAATTACATAAAATAAAATATTACAGTCTTTACTTTTTCACAAATTCTAGATGTGTAACATTTGTTCATCCAACAAGGATGCACTGCGGACACATGTTCCCATCATTCTGTGACATGATATTTACATTTAAAGCAATATTGAGATTCTTTAAAAACTGATGGATGGATTTATTAGGAATATAACTTTTATCTCTACCTTCACTGAAGTCCCCACCCTGAATCATAAAGTTTTTAACCACACGGTGGAATGTAGAACCTTTATAACATAACTTCTTCCCAGTTGTTTTCCCAAGGCCTTTCTCCCCTGGGGGAAAAAAAAAAAAGAAGTTTAGCTACAAACCCAGCACTCCACGGGAATAACCAACCAACTAATTTGTGGTGAAATCCCTCCCATGTGCTGATACTATGAGAGATGTAAGACACAGACAGATGACACAATGTATGTAGCATATATACATAATACACACACCAAAATAAATAATGCAAAGCAGTGTATGTTTTAAATTGATCCAGAAACAATTCTATGTGCTACAGGAGGTAAGGATGAAGAGAATTATTTCACTAAAGAATGAAAACAAGAAAATTGGTTCAAACATAGGTTTTTAAAAATTAAACTTGCTATTTTAAATGTTTAGCATTAAACCCGTTTTATTCTTCTTGGCAAGGGAGTAAGCAATGATACATAATGAAAAGCAATTTTTAAAAAGAGCCAATGAAGTGCTAAATGTATTTAAAGAATTAAAATTTGGATAACAACATTTTCCCGGGCCAAATTAATTTTGAAATGTCTTATTTGATGAACTAATACATAAAGATTGTATTATATAAAGTAGATCCTTATCATTTTAAAGACTATTTCTTTTTCATACTGTCCTCTTTTAAGAAATGTTTCCTTCATTCATATTTCATATATTCAAGTTTTAGTTATATAACTCACTTAACAGATCATTGTATGTATTTTTTAATGTTTTCTTTTTTTATTAGGTATTTTCTTCATTTACATTTCAAATGCTATCTCGAAAGTCCCCTACATCCTCCCCCCACCCTGCTCCCCAACCCACACACTCCTGCCTCCTGGCCCTGGTGTTCCCCTGTACTGGGGCATATAATCTTCGCAAGACCAAGGGCCTCTCTCTTCCCAATGATGGCCGACTAGGCCATCTTCTGCTACATATGCAGCTAGAGACACGAGCTCTAGGGGGTACTCGTTAGTTCATATTGTTGTTCCACCTATAGGGTTGCAGACCGCTTCAGCTCCTTGGGTACTTTCTCTAGCTCCTCCATTGGGGGCCCTGTGTTCCATCCAATAAATAAATGACTGTGAGCATCCACTTCTGTATTTGGTAGGCACCGGCATAGCCTCACAAGAGATAGTTATATCTTGCTGGCATTCATTATATATTTATGAAGGTTCTCATTCTCCTGCTTTAAAGCAGATACACCTGTAAGTAGCCAGTCATTCTTATTGAAAACAAGTTAAAAACTCACTCACCTGAGCACAGGCATAGGAAGTTTTTGCATGTTTTTGGACATATGTCTGAGAAGAGCTGAAACATAATTCGACCAACTGAAACAAAATATGAGGGGAAAAAACAGTGAGCAAGTTGATAATACAGCAATATTTCATATAAGAGAACTTAGCTAGGAAGTACCCAATAATAGTATGGTTTTTTTTCTTTCTTTTTTTA
Organism: Mus caroli; assembly: GCF_978045245.1. Taxonomy (NCBI): domain Eukaryota; kingdom Metazoa; phylum Chordata; class Mammalia; order Rodentia; family Muridae; genus Mus; species Mus caroli. Next base: position 120,639,981 of record NW_028227266.1, on the reverse strand, counting down.
AATACAGTACTGGAGATCAACCCCATATACAATAAAAGTGTTTAAATTTATGGCTCTCGAACAAAAATTGTAGAATCTGAAATTTTTTTGCTGTTGTTTGTTATTTTAATTTTTCTTTTTATCTCTGTGAGTACACTGTCAGTGTCTTCAGACACACCAGAAGAGGGCATCAGATCCCAAGATGGTTGTGAGCCACCATGTGGTTGCTGGGAATTGAACTCAGGACCTCTGGAAGAGCAGCTGGTGATCTTAACCTCTGAGCCATCTTTCCAGCCCTGAAGTGTTCTTTTAAAACAGGGTTTTTTGTTGTTGTTTTGTTTTTTGGGTTTTTTTGTTTTGTTTTGTTTTTTTGAGACAGGGTTTCTCTGTGTAGCTCTGGCTATCCTGGAACTCTGTAGACCAGGCTGGCCTCGAACTCAGAAATCCGCCTGCCTCTGCCTCCCAAGTGCTGGGATTAAAGGCGTGCGCCACAAAACAGGGTCTTCTTATACATTAGATCCTTTTAATACTAATGACCTTTTTAAAAATGTTTGGTTTTGCTAGGCTAAAGATCAAACCTAGTACCTCACAAGTATGCACAGCAGGTACTCTATACACATTCCCAACTCCAAGCATTCTTTTTTTTTAAAAGATTTATGTATTTCATTTATAGGAGTACACTGTCACTGTCTCATACACACCAGAAGAGGGCATCAGAGCCCACTACAGATGGTTGTGAGCTACCATGTGGTTGCTGGGAATTTAATTCAGAACCTTTGGAAGAGCAGTAAGGGATTCTTAACCGCTGAACCATCTCTCGAGCCCCCAAGTATTCTTAATTAATAGTGTGTGGCCTGTGAGGCCCTGTCAGAGATGAATGAGCACAACCCTCCTTGAGAGTCTTTTCTGATCAGCAGTTAGAAGGAAAGCTTTCCCATACTCTTTGGCGCTTTCTTTCCTGAGATAACTGTTGAAGCCAATCACCTAAACTCAATGCCCATGTTCTACTCCCAGAGATCCAGGGGATAACAATTTGCTCTGAAGAATCAATGCCACCTACAATAAACAGCAATGAGAAGGAACAAGTATGCAACCGATCTCACTACACACTGGAAAACTGTTCTCAAATTCTGGTTTCAAGATTCTTTCGAACTGTTAAAAATTACTAAGCTGTTGTTTATGGATTACACTTGTTAATTGCATATATAAATCGAAATTTTTTTAAGACACAATACTCAAGCACCCATTCCACTAGCGCTCAGGTCAGTGAAGTGAGATTTCCCCGTGAGAGCAAATCCTATTTTAGTATTATAAAAACAGTTCTGACTGTATAAACCTGCTTCAAGAATTATTTAGGTTTATTACATTTCCTTTTCCTTGGGGTAGGTGGCTCCCATGTATTACAGAATATGTGTTGAAGTCAGAAGACAACTTGCCAGAATGAGTTTTCTCCTCCCACTATGTGGTGCCAGGGATCACATTCAGAGGGTCAGCTCAGCAGCAAGTACCCTCTCCCACTGAGCCATTTCACCTGCCCCTAAGAAATGAAGTTTCAGTTTCCAATTCTCTCCTAACTCCATTTCCTCCTTCAGTCTACAAAATCCTTTCCCTTTTAAACATTTTCCTTAAGGAGACAGGATAAGGATCTGGCATGGAGGCTCATGCCTTTAATCTTTAATTCCAGCAGAGACAGAGTGATCTCAATGTGTTCAACTCCAGCCTGGTTACACAGTAAGACCAGGACAGTCAAGGCTGTTACACAGAGAAACCCTGCTTGAAAAACCAAAACCAAAGAGAGAGAGGGGTTGGGGGGGGGGGTAAATCAAAATTATTGTAGACCAAGTATGAACCACGTTTAGAACAGACACAAACCAAGTTCTACTGTTATCACTAAAGTTTTAATGTATTTCTAGCTATCCTACTGTGTTCTTGGCTGCACTACAGATAGCTGTCATGAATAAGAGTGGGATCATTACTGCCCATCATGGGAGGAAACTTCCTTATGTCAATCAACACTCTAAGACTAATCTCCACCCAAATCAATCTAAAACAATTTCAAAGCTGTAGCTGTTTTTTTGAAGAAAAGGATGGAGGAAGAAAACAAAAAAGAAAAACTTTTAGGTAATAAATGACCAATGTGCATGAATACATGTCAGAATATTTCAAGAATACCTATAACATCGGAAACATGGTAATACCAGTGCAATAAAAATATCGGCATCAATCTTTATAAACTCCTGAAATGGCTGAGGTGGGCTTCAAAGTCACAATCATATCCTTTTCTATAAACAAACACACAAAATACAAAAACAATAAAAAGTTCTTCATTAGCCTTTAAGACTAGCAAATCAGCTCCTGCCCTCTATACTTTTTGAGATGTGGTCTCCCTTAAGTTGCTCAGACTGGCCATGAACTCAATTTGTAGCTCAGGAAAACCTTAAACCTACAATCTTCTAGTCCAGGCTAATTTCTTAAGAAACTAAAAGAGGGACTGTTGAGATGTCTCAGCAAGTCGAAGTGCTTGCTGCCAAACCTGATAGTCTGAGTTTGATCTCCAGGTTCCACATGGTCAAAGGAGAACCCACTCCCCTACTTATTTTTTTCTTCTGATCTCCACATGCATGTACTCATACACATTAAATAAGTAAACTTAATAGAAAATTCTTTTTCAATAACTGCTAGGACAGTAAACATGGGATGTTTACTCCCCTATTGGTTTCCCTGGCTGACCATGTTATAACAAGTCTGCCTAATTGTGCTGTTATGAATACATCCCACTAAATTCGTGATACGAAACCATACTCTATTCTCAAAGTTATACTACTTAGTAACTCTCTTCAACACAAAGTTTCTACTTCATATTTAATTCACAAGCAGTAAAAGAGTAGAGATCATATAAGTTTAGTAATAAGGCTGAGATGCAAGGGACATTTCTGTTCTCCTAGTACAAATCTGGTCCGACACATCTACCCTGAGTGAGTCTAATGTTTAGAGTAGATACGAAGGTGAACAAACCACCACACTACTGTCTCTAGAGCCACAGATGTCATGACGAAGGTCACAAGAAACACACACACACATACCTGACATAATTACCCCTTAATTTCTTAATAAAAATTTAAAATGCTTCCACTGTTTTCTACAGACAGATTTTAATTAGTATTTTGTGAATCTTAAATAGAAAAGTAGATAGAACATCCCTTTTAATCATATCCCCATTTTTATCCATCTTGATAAACTGCCAAGGATTTATGATACTTCTCTTGGGTCCACAAAAACACAAAACAAAAAAACCTAAAGCAAAAAACTCGTTAAAAAAATCATCTTGGGGCTAGGATTGTAGCTCAGCTGGTAGAATGCTAAACCAGTATGCACAAGGCCAGAGTAGGAGCAATTGCTCTGAGCTCTGGTCCTTGTTCTCTCAGCTATTAGGGTTGTAGGATACACACCTGGCAGAACAGTCCCAGACTTAGACATGCACACTAAAGTACTTCAAAGTAAAGAGTCATGATGTAATGCCCTTGGACATACGGCAGAAAAAAAAAATGACGTATATTAAGAGAACAACATATTGGCCTTAAGAAATTTAAGGCTAGTCTGGGAAACAGTGAGACCTGATCTCAGAACAAAATGAAAAGGTGAAAAGGCAATTCCAAACACAGAAATAATCATGTTTAAAGTAGTTAAACCTAAAGGACAGAGGTGGTCAAAAGAAAAAAAAAAAAAAGTCATTTGTGATCTTAAAGTACCTTATTTTAAAATTTGCTTTGGGCACTCAAAAGGCAGAAGGTCTCTGTGAATTCAAGGCCAGCCCAATCTACATATTGAGTTGCTGGACAGCCAGAACTACATAGAAAGACCCTATCTCAAAAAAGAAAAAAAAAAAGGATAGGAGTGGAATAAGAAGTTAAGTATCCCTATCCAAAAGAGTCCAGATCTTTCATTTTCACATGATGCCACAAGTGAAAAATTTCTACCTGGTACAGTAGCAGTCACAACACCCCCACCCCCAAAATTTTCGTATTGGTGGCTAACCAATACAAAAATTACCCTCATGTCATATGCACATTCTCCAAAACATCTTTATTTAATATATGCAAAGGTTTCCAAAATTTAAAGTAAAATATGATCTCTGAATTCTTTTCCATTTTGAGTATTCTGGATCAAAAATGTTTAATCTGTACTTAGAAATAAAAACATTTGTAAATTCATGAGTTAAAGACAATCTTAGAGAAAAGTTAAATATTTTGAACTTGAAGAAAATGAGTATCAAAATTTATAGAATACATTTAAACTTCACATGTAAACATATAATTAATCCTTTATATTAGAAAAAGAATCATGGAACTGGAGAGATTGCTCAGTGGTTAAGAACACTGGCTGCTCTTCCAGAGGACCTGAGTTCAATTCCCAGCAGTCACATGGTGGCTCTCAACCATCTGTAACTTCAGTCCTAGGAGACTCAACTCTTTCACACATACATTCAGGCAAAACACTAATGCACATAAAATTTTAAAAAAAGAAACTATAATAGAAAAAAATAAAACCAAAGCAAGCATTAGAAGGAAATGATAAAAACAAACAAACAAACAAAAATCCCTGAAATTGATAAAGCTGAAGAGGACAATAACAGTCTAAGACACTAAAATCTGGCTCTTAAAAAAATGATAAATGGTAGATTAAGAGGAATAAAAGACAACAGGCACACATTGTCCAAATAGTGAAAGGACAGAGGGGAATTATGAATGCTTGTGAGAAAAATCCAAGAAAACAAGAGTCCTGTGACCTCAGTTTCTTCAGAAGCATGGACTTGTTCTAGGAATGTGCTTTCCTGGCGCTTCCAGCTGTGGCAGCCGAACAGGAGTTTACTTTAGCTCATTCATTACAACTGGCTGTTGTCTATATGCCCCTCTGAAAAAAAATGTTTTTGCCATGTTCTGCTTGTCATTGTGACTTTAAGCAGGTGACTCTTCTTAATCCTTGGGAGTTAAAATTGTCTGATGTGCTGAATAAATCAGGAGTCAACAGCCCGGCGTGGTGGCGCACACCTTTAATCCCAGCACTCGGGAGGCAGAGGTAGGCGGATTTCTGAATTTGAGGACAGCCTGGTCTAGAGTGAGTTCCAGGATAGCCAGGGCTACACAGAGAAACCCTGTCTCGAATAAATAAATAAATAAATAAATGCAGGAGTCTTAGCCCACTTTATTTTTAGGCCCCGCTCTCCCAGGTTCATGCCACCATTAGAGCGATAAACAACATATTTTCCATCAGGGGTGAAAGATCAGCTATCACTACATACTAGGAAAGACAATCCTAGCACACAAACCTGACAAGTTAGATAAATAAATACATCAGCTTCTTAAAAGCCACAAACTACCAATAATAAATCAATTAAGTAACAGACATGTGAATGAATAATCCTGTATTAATCAAAGAATTTAGAGCCTCTGTTAAGAACCTTAATAACCACCAAATATAACAGGATAACAACAGAATGATTTCCAATAGGAACAATTTACTGGATTCATACAGGAAACCTGTTATACAATGTAAAGGTTGTCCCCCTTTTAAATCTGCATTTGCAGTCATCCAACAGTTTTATAATTCAAAAGAAAATCTGTTTTGTATTTGTACTCATGGTAACTGAAAGTACATAGTTAATCCTTAACAGTACATCTTGATTTCTGCATCACCTCTGCTTATCAAAGTAAATCTAAATCAGATACTTTTATTTGTGACGCTGGGAATTGAACTTGGAGCCAACAATACAACAGGCAAGCACTCTCCCAGACAAGACCTCTCCCACTGCTTCTGGCTGATTCTTTTTCTTTTTTTTTTTTTTTTTAAAGATTTATTTATTTATTACATGTAAGTACACTGTAGCTGTCTTCAGACACTCCAGAAGAGGGAGTCAGATCTCGTTACAGATGGTTGTGAGCCACAATGTGGTTGCTGGGATTTGAACTCTGGACCTTCGGAAGAGCAGTCGGGTGCTCTTACCCACTGAGCCATCTTACCAGCCCCTGGCTGATTCTTAAAAGTAAGTGGGGCAATAGTGGACACCTTTTATCCCAGCACTCGGTTCTTTTTGAGTTCTAGGACAGCCTGGTCTACACAGAAAAACCCTGTCTTGAAATACAAAATCAAAACAAAATTTAAAGTTAAAAATAGAAGATGCCTGAAAAAAAAAAAAGACATTAAACGAAGGTGTATAGCCATGTTAAGTACATTCTTTTCAAGACTGACATCCATCTGTGGTGTTGGGGATCAAAGTCAGGTCCTTGGTTATTCGAGGAAAATACTTTCCAGTTATATTCCTATTACTTTCTGAGTATGTTCATACATTAGCTTTGCAAAAAAAAATCCGTGAAAAATCTCCAGAGTAAGTTTGGTAAATGCTAAATAAACTGCAGCTCCAGTCAGGGTTGAAATGTTAGATGAGAAAAACAGAACGTTTAAGATCGCTCCAATCCTTTGTTCAGAACCGTCACAGTCTTCCTTTATCCTAGAGCCAGAGTTTTCCTTATTCTGTTCCCTCTACTCCGGCCAGACCGGGACCTTCGCTTTCCCTCAAGAAACACAAGCGCTGTCTCAGAACCCAAGCTAACTGTTGGCTGCCACTACCAAGCACAGTCCTCAAAGGCGTCCCTCCTCAGGTTCGGCTTCGCACCTACTCGAATGTCATCTTCTCAAGATGGCCTTTCTCGCTCACAGCCTGACTAAAACAGCACTACTGGAGGGAATGCGTTTTTTACCCCTTCAACTTCCTGCCTCCTTCCCCCAGGACGTCAACATAAAAGCAACAGCAGCCCTGCTTTAGTCACTGCTGTCCTTCCAGAGCCCAGGACAAGCAGCTCTCCTGCGGGTCCACCTAAGACGTGGCGCACACCACACACCTCCAGTTAAGACGCCTGTCGGTTGAGAGCCCCGCATCCGTACACATGTTCCTGCTCGAGACACACGCGACCTTTACATGTGTGCGCACCGATGTGTGTGTGCAGCGGCCACCTCTCTGCACACGGAGACGTCGACGCCTCGGGATTAATGAATGGCTGCACACTGGACTTCCAAAAAAACCAAACATCGCGGCCGCAGCCTAGGAGTAATCCCGGGGCTACAGAACCCGCACAAGCCCTTCTGTCCCTCCTCTCCAGCCACGTCTCCCGGAGCCAAGACATTCTCCGGAAGGCTCCCGAGGGACAGCGGAGGGCAGCTGGCCGGCTCGTGACCGCGGCGGCTCGGCAGCTCTGGCCGGCCGAGCCCGCCCCGCCCCGCCCGGCTCCGGCCCCGCCGCGTCCACTTCCACCCCGATCCCAGCCCACAGTGGGGCCCGCCCCACTCACCCGGCTCCCGGTTGATCTCGATGTCGAAGTGACACTGCGGCCGGTCCTGGGCGCCCATCGCGAGCGCTGCAGCGGGACGGCGGCGAGCTGCGGACAGGGAGGAGGGCGCTGAGGGCGGGCGGGCGGCTGGGTGGGGCGGGGCCCGGCCCGCCTGACAGAGACGCGGCCGACAGGAGGCCGCTCCGCCCTGCCCGCCCGCCCGCCCGCCCCAGCCGCGGCCACCCGCGCTCCCGTCGAGCTCCTCACCTGGCCGCACAGCTCCGGAGAACGCCCTGCCGGCGCCGCCGGAGCCTAACGTCACCAACGGAACGCCACCTCCTCCCCGTGAGGGCCAGCCGCCGAGCGCCACGCCAGAGCTCGCGAGGCCGGACGCAAGTGTCGCGAGAGTTCATCTCGCTTCCGAGCGGGGGAGTCGGAGTGGGCGGTCCGCGCCAGGGCTCTCGTGCCCCGCCCCTCAGGATCCCCTGTCCAATCCCGAGTGCGCAGACGTGTGCGAGCTGTCAACCACGGCTCACTCACGCAGCACCGCGAGATTTGTTTGCGTGGCCAGTGGATGAACGCAGGGTGAACCCGAGGCTTCCGGCCGACGTGGCGGGTGACCTGTTCCCTCTTGTGGTTGATGCGGTCACGCTGTTTGTCTCGAGTTAAAAGAATCGAGGACCAGATGGAGCCAAATGTACCCCTTGCCCGCTAGGGTGATATGAGGCTGGCCGCCTGCTCGAGGCCAGCCTGGGTCACTTGAGGCTTTCTCAGAAATACAATGAAAGGAAACAAAAACCGAGGCAACAACAAAACCCCGAAGCAAAACACAAACCATGGCGTTCACACCTGCGCACCAGCGCTTGGTGGGTAAAGGCAGGAGATTCAGAAGTTCAAGGTCAGCCCGAGCTACCTGAGACCTGTCTAAAGAAACCAAACCAGTTGGCTGGAGCCATGGTCTAGCAGTTAAGATGGTCTAGAGGCCGCAGTTGCAGAGGACCTGGTTTCAAAGCCCAGCTTAACAACCACATGGTAGCTTACAACCATCATGTTTCAGGGTTTCTTTCGCGTTCCTCTGACCTCTGTGGACACCAAGCATGCACATGGTGCCCAGACATACATGCAGGCAAAACAGAAAGTAAAACCTTACAAAAGGAAAGTCTGTGAGCAATAATACACAGCCTTTAATCCCAGCGGCTCGAGAGGCAGAGGAGGTGGCTCTCAGTCTAAGGTCAGTCAGTTCTACATATTGTCTTCCTGGCCAGTCAGGGCTAGGTAGATCCTGTCTCAAAACAAAACAAAAGGTACACAATAAGAATGTGCTGTTGTAGAAAATTTTAATCGCAATCAGTGTTGAGGTTGGGTCTGTTACGTAATGCAAAATTCCATATCCAAAGACCTAACTTTTGTACCTTGTTCCTTAATTTAAAACTGTTGGTTAAATAAAATTGGCTACAGCCAATTACTGGAGGGATTAGAGGTAGGTGGATTTGAGTTACCTGGTTGTGGGTGGGAAGGAGAAGAGTAAGGAGAAAAGAGAGACATAGTGTAGAAGGAACAGGAGAGAGAAAGCCCCCATGAGGGGAGGCAGAGGATGAGCACACAGCCAGAAAAAAACAGTCTATATCTAGGGTACACCCGAGGGAGGTAGCCAGGACAGCAGTTAGAAGAGTACATTAGGAGTTACCCTCCACTCATTTATTTATAAGTCGGGATAAGCTTAAATTGGTTCTACTGTATTGTCTCTATGTTTGGAGAGATGGCTCAGCTGTTGAGTCCTTACTTACAATGGGTATAGTGGCACGCACCTTTAATCACAGCACCCAGCACTTAGTAGGCAAAGACAGGTTGCTCTTGGTGACTCAAAGGCCAGTCCGATCTACACAGAGAGTTCCAGGAAAGACTACAAAGAGAGACCCTATAGTGAGAATTTTGGTTTCTAAGAAAACCCAGTTATAATTGTGTGAATGTCTTTATTTAACCCCAGGTGTGGGATAAGAGGCTACTCCACAGCAGGTGATTATGATTTGCCTAGTGCACTGGCAGGGGCATGCTTTTGCCAGCTGTAGATAGTTTACATTCAGAAGTCTAGGGATGCTGCCAAGGGTATGAACCAGAGTCCTGAGATGAGGTGGGGCGCTCTGGGAATGCTGCTCCTCCTGGAGTTTTGCCAAGTGTTCATGAGCAAAGAGATGAGAAGAAATTGGAGATATCCTGACCATGAAGATTGGACTTGCCTCAAGTAACTCAACATCCCCAGTCAGCAGGAAATAATCTAAAGAGGTCTGTGCCTCATTTCCTCTTTCTTTCCTTCCTACCTAGCATTGGGGAGTTGGAAGAGATCAGGGTGGAATAAGGGTTGGAAGGGAAGTAGATCTAAGACCCCAATAAAGTAACTCAAAAAAATAGTACCAACACAAATCTGTGTTTAAAATAAGAGTGCTTTCTGTTCTTGAAGAGGACCTACATTGTTTCTAGCACCCACACCAAGTGGCTCACAACCACCTCTAACCTCCAGATTCTGATGCAGTGCTCTCTAGCCCTCCCAGGCACAGACATGGTGCACATAAACTCATGAAAGTGCATACACAAAATTTTACAATAAGCAAGAAGTAGTAACAAAAACAAAAATAAATACCAAACCTAGTAGGTTTGGAAGGTTGGTTCCCACTTTGGATTCAGTGCTGTTGGGACAACTGTTTCTGTCTTGGCCTTTCTGTCACAACCAGAATTTTGTTCACCTTTTAAATACAGCCCCTGGTCTATGAAATGTGAAGAGATCAGGACATAAATGTTTCATTAGGAAAATACATGTTTTGAACATAACTCTTGTTACATACTCTACCAAATACTTTCTCAGTCTTGGCCCTGGCTTTTCATTGCTTTTGACTGTCTTCTCTCAAAGGTTTTTATTTCATTTTTACAAATTCTGTTATCAATGAAAGAAAATGTTACTTCCTAGAGCTGAAAATTGTTTGTAGGAATTACAATACTTTGTTAGTTTTTAAAAACTAGTTTCATTTTGGGGGATAAATGCACCGTGTCTACATGTCTATACGTATCTATACATAAATATACACCCCTAAGCATAACCTGCTCAGGCTGTATGTTCCTTGTGTGGCTCCAGGCCTTACCACTTGGTGTTGGATGACCAATTGCTGTTCCTTGGGGAGGATTGTTTCTCCCACTCTCAACACTCCTTAGCTGCTAGTAGTTCTTTGTGTAGAGTTGAGGCCTCCGGTTTGGTATCCCTATTGTCCTTGCTCAGCTCATGGTTTAAGCATTCAAGTTGGTGAGACTTATGGGTGTAGCCTCTGACATTACTAGGAGACAAAAATCTCACAGCAAACTCCCTGATTCTCTGGCTCTTGCAATCTTTTTGTCCCCTCTACAGGAAACATTCCCTGAGCTTAGGTGCAGTTGTTTTGTAAATCTGTTGGGACTGGACTCTATATAACCCTGAGTTTTGACTAGTTGTCGTTTTCTGTAATGGTCTCTGTTTGTTGCAAAGGCTAGCCCTGGTAAGTGTCTTATTCTGGTGGTCAGTTGATCCTACTTTTCCTGGTTACTTCCTTCAGTTTGTGCTTCTGCACTCAGAATTCCCTGGAGGCTGGGGATGTAGCTCAGTGGAACAGAACATGCCCTGAGTTCTATCTGCAACACCAGAAAACAAGAGGGAGAAGAAAAGGGGAGAGAGGCAGAAGAGGACAGACAAGGGAAGGGGAGAGAAATGGATGTGTAGACTTCAAGTTCATGAAAACTTTCTCTGTTTGCATCTGGGAATTTGAGTTTCTCCTTTTAAGTTTAAATCCAGTCTTCCTGTTTCAGGTGTGGTGGGACTCTCATCTTGGAGCCCTACCTGGGCTTAAACAAATGGCCCTTTGTTAAAGAATATCTTTTTAACCCATGAGTTGCTTGGTTCTGTGACCTCATACCATTATCAGTGCCACCCTGCCTTTATAAAACTGTAGTTTCCATAATATAATCTTTACCATTTAAAAATCATCTTTAAGTGCAGCTCAGTGGTATGATGTACACTCACCTTTGGTTGTAGCTATCATCAGCTCCAAAAGTTTGTTATCTGGAAGAATACATCTCCCTCATTCTTTTTTTTTTTTTTTAATGTATGTGAGTACACAGATGGTTGTGAGCCTTCATGTGGTTGTTAGGAATTTAATTTTAGGACCTCTGCTCATTCCAGTCAACCGGGCTTGCTCCGGTCGGCCCTGCTCACTCAGTCCCTGCTTGCTCCGGCCCAAAGATTTATTTATTATACATAAGTGCACTGTAGCCGACTTCAGACACACCAGAAGAGGGCGTCAGATCTTATTACAGGTGGTTTTGAGCCACCATATGGTTGCTGGAATTTGAACTCTGGAAGTTCTGTCAGTGCTCTGGAAGAACTGTCAGTGCTCTTAACCACTGAGCCATCTCACCAGCCCCAATATTTTATTTATTTTTAAGGATTATTTATTTTATATGTATGAGAACACTGTTGCTGTCTTCACACATACCAGAAGGGGGCATCAGATCCCATTACAGATGGTTGTGAGCCACCATGTGGTTGCTGGGATTTGAACTCAGGACCTCTGGAAGAGCAGTCCGTACTCATCTCTCCAGCCCCTTCCCTGATTTCTGCCTGCTGTGCTCTTACTATCAAGTTCATTCATCCTGTCCCTGAGTCATTATGGTGTTGGTTGGTATTAGAACCAGCTTATCTGGGATTCCTACACAGACTGAAGACCCTCAGCTCTCCAGGAATCTCCCAGGCCTTCAGTGCAAGATTGGGATCGCTGAGATATCCAGCCCTAAGGGCTGAACAATTAACAGATTTTCAATCTTTTCAACAAAGAAGAGTAAGCCAGTGTCTTCCATGGGCTCTGCTTCAGTTACAGCCACCCCCTCCCCGTCTTGCCCTGACTTCCCTGCATGATGGACTGTGATCAAGACATTTAAGCCAAACAGCTCTTTCCTCTACAAGATGCTTGTCATCATGGTGTTGTATGACAGCAACTGAAAGCAAGCAGATACGGTGTCTTTCCTTTATGGCTGGCTTGTTTCACAGTATAAAAGCAAAGTATCTTTACATTGCATCCATGATGTGTATCAAGCTTTCAAGCAGGAAGGGAACAAGAGTGAGAAATGGGGGTGAATGTGATCAGACACATTATATACATGTGTGAAAATGTCATTAAACTACTATATATATGCCAACAAAAACATTTTTCCTTTTTCTGGGGCTCATGTAGCCCAGGTTGACCTTGACGTCCTGCCTACCCCTCCTAGGTGTGCCTGGGGCTGGTTGTTATTTTTTCCTTCCTTTTGCCTCTCAGCATTGAATGCACCCTTTGCTTGGGCCTCTAACAGGAGTACTCATTTCAACTTCTCTCCCTGAAAAGAGAGTTTAACAGTTTATAACTGTTTAAGGAGAAGAAAAGAGGTGAAAGAAAGGAAAAAATAGGGCTGTGTGAAGATGTAATTAGTTGATGTGGGACACTGAGGACGGGCGTGTATCATTTATTATTACATGTCATCAGATAACTAATCACTATTGTTGACAATGACACTACTGTCATACACCTCAGGTCCTCGCAGTTCTACCGTTGGATCTGTTTTATTAATAAAATGTTTATAGTCAGAATACAGTAGAGTTGGTAGCGAGTTTCTTCACAGTCTAAAATGAATGGGACTTTTTGCCCATGTTCTGAACAGCTCTCTGGTTCCCAGGAGATGGGTTCCAATCAGTCACTCCTCATTACAGCCTTCTGGAAAACTACTCCACTGCCTTTGTGAGACTGCTTGTGTTGGCGTCTGCGATGGTAGCTAAATAAATGAGATTTCTATGTAACACATGCTGATACCTATGGGTGAAAAACAGAAATTAGACACTTGTTTTTATTCACCAGACAGACTAATTAAACCCACTGAGGCGGAACAGCTTTCCCTCTGACTCAATGTCACAGGTCATCAACCAAATGGTCTTACTATAGCCTTGGCAGTCTTCAAAGTCAGGAGATCCATCTGCCTCTGGCTCCCCAAGCATACCACCACACCAGGCTTTACCAACCTTGTTAAACTTAGAATCTCGGCCATTTTCACTCCCACGTCTGCCCCTCTAGACCAAACAACTATGCCTTTTTGGCCTGGACTACAACAGTCTCCTCATCTCCTATATTGCAGCCCCGCTGTATTCTACAGAGCTGGAGTGATGACAGCAGTTTAAATCAGGATCCTGGAATGTAACTGTTCTAAAGCCCTTAAAGATGCCATCTCATTCCTACAAGGTCTTATGTGACGGGGTCTCCAGTCACTTCTGTGTCCTCATCTCCTGTGGCTTTCCCTTCACTGAGATCTGAACACAGGAGCCTCCTCGGTATGCCTGAGGATATCCAGCACCTTTGGCCTGCCTTATTTATTTCTGGGGCTCAGGCTTCTCTCAGTGTTACCTCATGAAGGACACTCTGCACTCTGTCTTCTACTTACCCTACCTGATTTCTGCAGTGCTAGAAAGTAAACCCAGGCCTTCCTATACATGACAGGCATGCCCTGCCTTTATTCCATTTAAAGCACATATTCTTACATGTCTATTTTATTTCTCCACTCTGGTACTAGAGTCTAGAATGTCAGCTCCACAGAGAGTAGGAATCTCGTGCTTCCTATTCACTATACATTGCCTCCTTGTCTGTAGTACTACTGCTGGGTGTGGTGGTACATCTTAGTCCCAGCACATGGAAGGCAGAGGCAGTGGGAATCTCTGACTTCACAGTCAGCCTGGACTACAGAGCAAGTACTGGGACAGCCAGGGCTACACAGGGAAACCTTTGTGCGTTTGTGGGGGGTGGGGGGATTAGAATAAAGGAGGCCCTTGTATGACCAAAGTAAGCACATGACATAGCCATTGTCAATTGCTGCCCATTCAGGAAGTCATTAGACTTGAGAAGTACGACCTTCACAATGTGAAGAAACAGAATAAATTTGTAGGACCTTTGTATCTTTGCACAAGAGTCAGTATACCAAAAAGAGTGTCTGCAGGCATTTTCTAAACACGAGAACGTGTTTAAAATGTAAAAAGGCAAACCTCAAATGCTGGAGTCAAACATAAACACCGCAAAGTGGCAATTCTGCTACTCCATTAAGATGCTTAGAGAATGGTTGTGACTTTTTAAAAGGCAAAGGGGGGAGCTAAAAATATTTAAGTAACGATACCGCATTGTCTATAAGAAATGGGACCTAGTACTTGGACCAAATTTAGAAAAGGGTCTCAGATTCTGTTTCTTCCCATTCCGACATCTGTTTTAACGTAGAAATCCCTTTGTTGGTCGTGTGTATCTCCCACAGACTGACTGAGTGCTGGTTAACCAAATGGCCTGATTACTTTTGGGGGGATGGAAGTGAAATCCACGAATAAAGAGACCATGGCTCTCACGGAGCCTAGCTTTGAGACGCTTTCCTCTGTCACCGGCTGACAGGACTTTGTGAGAAACCCTGACTAACTCCAGGTTCTTACCATAAACTGTCAACATGGGTTTGAGTAGTAAGTAAATAACCTTTAAAGGGCGGGGCACAGTCTGGCTACGTAATCTTAGGGTGCCATCCTCGGGGCCGCAACCTGCCCAGTGCAAAGATTACAGGCTTGCAGCACCACTCAAGCCAAGTAACCTCTTCCGCACCTCCCCTTTCTCGTCGGCTTGTCACCCAGGGCTGCCGCGCGTCCCCAGTGGCACTTACTGGACGCACTCGTTCGCTCGGCCCTTGTTCTGATACTCCACGATACAACGGATCAGCTGGTCATTCTCCTCCAGGAGCTGAAAGACGGGCGAGGAGGAAATGCAGGGGGCTCTCAGCTGAAGGTCCGGGGCAGGCGCCGAGCTGACCCTGTTCCCATTCCTTCCCGGGCCCACAGGCTGTCCCCACCACGGTCCGGCCCCTGCAGGAAGCTCCTGCACCAAATCTCCGGCTCGCGGTCGCTCACCCGCTGGATAGTCTCTTGATTGACCTTGGCCTTGCCGCGTAGCCAGTCAGGAGCGAAGATGACAGACATGCTGCAAAAAAAAAAAAAAAAAAAAAAAGCTTGGAATCCCGAGCTGGGAGCCCCCGAGTCGCGCGCTGCTGACGCAAGCATGCACCGCCCCGCGTGGAGGCGGGGATGGGGTGTTAGAGACTCGACGCTGATTGGGTGCGACGCGGGGGCGTCACCTGTGATTGGGCGCGCGAGCAAGCTCTTGCTTGCTCTTGCAGAGTCTATGACGCTACTCTGGGGGCGGGACTTTGCTGATGATTGATGGCCAAAGGCTGGCTGGTTTCTCAGCCTGGCTCTCCTGTCCCAAACCCTTCTAGTTCTAGTACAGTGGGAACTGAGAGGCTCCTTCCAGTCAGATCAAACCAGAAAGCACTGATATTAGCTGTTCCCTTATCCTGGAAGATACATGAGTGTGTCTAGATTCTTTCTAGGCAATAAAAAATTTAAAAACCGCCGGGCGTGGTGGCGCACGCCTTTAATCTCAGCACTGGGGAGGCAGAGGCAGGCGGATTTCTGAGTTCGAGGCCAGCTTGGTCTACAAAGTGAGTTCCAGGACAGCCAGGGCTATACAGAGAAACCCTGTCTCAATAAATAAATAAATAAATAAAAACCAGCGTATCAGGCAGGGGTCAGTGGTTAAGAGCCCCCTTGCCTGCTCTTCCAGAGGACCGGAGTTTGATTCCCAACCTCCCCATTTCGAGTGGCTCACAACCACCTGTAACTTAAACTCCAGCAGATCTAATGCCCTCTTCGGGCCTGCACAGGCACTCAAATACATGTGGCAAACACAGGTGTAACACAGAAGTTAACATTTGCTATGATGTCGTATTGCTTGTTGCCACCCTAAAAAGTACTAGCATTTTCTCCACTTTACAGAACAGAAAATCGATGCATTTTCCCGAGTCCTATTGCCAATGATGACCATCACCTTACACCTTCATTCATAGGGAAGATCTTGAGAGCTCCCTAGAGTTCTGTTTCTCTGCCCTAGAACGGGTTGGCCCACCCTCATTTAGGTGTTTAAGGCAGCAGCTTCCCCTTCATTCTAGGCATGAAGATCCAATAAGAGAAGTTGGGGTGACCTGTCTGTGGGGTTGGACTCAGAGATTCTTACTTCTCAAGTTCACACATCAGTCCCTCCCAGAGATTCTACAGAAGACAGGATGGGCAGAGTGGGGTCATCAAGAGCAGGGTGCTGGGCTGGTGAGATGGCTCAGTGGGTAAGGGCACCCGATTGCTCTTCCAAAGGTCCAGAGTTCAAATCCCAGCAACCACATGGTGGCTCACAACCATCCGTAACGAGATCTGGCGCCCTCTTCTGGAGTGTCTGAAGACAGCTACAGTGTACTTACATATAATAAATAAATCTTTAAAAAAAAAAAAAAGAGCAGGGTGCACACCTTGCTTAGTACCACTCTACCCTCAGTAATTCCCATTTAGAGTGGAGGACTGATTTCGGCAGGAGGTAGTGTCAAGTAGGCGCAGGTGTGTGTGGGGGGGAGGGGGGAAGAAGTCTCAGCGTGAAGGTGTGGATATCAGGGGGCTGGGAGGATTCAATCCTGGACTTTCTCCAGGAGGCAGTGGGAACCACGGATGGTCTTGGGCAGAAGAATGGTAATGCCTGAAAACTTTCTTGGCAGTGATAAGATGAAGGTGGGAAGGAGGTTGGGTTCGAAGAAGAGCAGTTAGAGGGTGACTGCGGGTGAGCAGCCCAGAAGAGATGGATACTGTGAGAGAAATGTACACTTGAGGAAGGAGGGCTGGTCAGCCTCAGTGACTGAATGGAGAGGAAGATGCAGGAGGAACTAGGGATGGCACGTGGGAGTTCTGGGTTTGGCATCTGAGGGAGTCATGATGCCATTTATGGAATCAGGGAACATGTTGTGGGGGAGGGGGAGCTGGACCGAAGGCAACAGAAATGTAGTCTGAGGTTATCCCTTGTGAAAATACTGAAGTTCATGGGTATTTGGGTCTGGAAGCACGAATGAAGTCTGGAGGGACAGAGCTGTGATAAACATCACTTGGGCAGGGTGCTTAGACGTGGTGGGAAGAGGGGAGGCAGTGAATATTCAGTCATTAACTGAGTTTCCCAGGAGGTTAGGCTGCAAAGAGGATAAAGAAAATGTAGGATGCTGGGTAAAGAGTTGCCAGCAACTTTCATGGTTACTTGTCCTTCAATGACAGAGGTGCCTGGGAGGGCAGAGAGGGGTCAAAGAGTGGGAGGTAAGGGAAGGGCACAAGGGAGATTTGGAACTGGGTGTTGGGAAGGCTGGGCGAGAACTGACTGGGCACCTGCTGGGTGCATGAAGGACCTGGCTGAGGCTGACATTGTGTGTGTACAGATCCATGTGCAGCAGCATTTACAGCCAGGGAGGACACTGGTGGTGGACGGATGGATGACTCGCAAGGGTGTCAGTGTGTCAGAAACAGCGTGATAGATGTGATCACCCCTGGACTTCCAACCCATGGGAAACGAAGTGAAAATTTAAAAAGAATTACTGAATGGAACAAAGTAGAGGCACGGTGGACAATGCAGGAGGGAGGAAGCAAATGAGCCGGAGGGGAGGGCAGAGATCAAACGTCTAAAGTTATAAATAACTGGACATGAAAGCTGTCTGCGGAGATGTAGAGATTGTGGGGGTGGAGAGCTGAAAAGCTTGCTTGGAATGGAAAACCTCCGGAGGGGACAGTGGCCATGGGACAGTGGCCATGAGTGGTCAGTGTTTGGAGATGTGGGCTGGGATCTTAGGCACTACACCTCACCCATTTTCCATTATATTTTACGGTAGAACCTAAGACTCACCAGGTGTGCCAGACAGAAGGTGAAGGAACATTCTATCTAAATCACTCACCTCTCAGATACTAATATCCCAAGGCTTCGTCACATTAAAAAAGATCTTGTTCATTTATTTTGGTTTTAAGACAGTGTCTCTCAAAGGATGACCTTGTGCTTCTGATTCTCCCATCTGTATCTTTTGAGTACTGGGGCTCCAGATGTGGTTGTGGTGCTGGGGACAGAAGTCGACGCTTCACTCATGCATGCTCCACAAACACTCCCATGCATGCATGCTCTGAAAACATCCCCTCACGGGCACCACATCCCAGCCTGGAGTTCTTTATTTTTGCTTTTTAAACATTTTGTTTAGATGTATTTATGTGGATGAATGTTTTGCCTGCATATGTGTACGTGCACCACATGCCTGTCTGGTGCGTGTGGCTATCAGGAGAGGATGTCAAGTCATCTAGGACTTACAGATGTTTGTGAGCCACTGTGTGAGCATACACAGTAAAGCCTGGGTCCTCTGCAAGAGGAACAAGGTGATCTGAACTCTTGAGCCAATTCTCCAGCCCTCTTGGTTTTTGTTTTTGGTGTTGTTTTTTTTTTTTAAATAGGGTCTCTGTTCAAGATTGCCTAGGATTCACTATTTCGCCCAGGCTAGCCTCAGATCCATGGCAGGGCTCCTCTACCAGCCTCCTGAACACTGGTGTGAATATTGGGTGTGAATACTGATAATACACGTGTGAGGCACTACACTCCTGTCTTAGTTAGGGTTTTACTGCTGTGAACAGACACCATGACAAAGGCAAGTCTTATAAAGGACAACATTTAATTGAGGCTGGCTTACTGGTTCAGAGGTTCAGTCCATTATCATCAAGGCGGGAACATGGCAGTATCCAGGCAGGCATGATGCAGGAGGAGGTGAGAGTTTTACATCTTCATCTGAAGGCTGCTAGTAGAATACTGGCTTCCAGGCAGCTAGGATGAGGATCTTAAAGCCCACACCCACAGGGCCACACCTACTCCCACAGGGCCACACCTTCTAATAGTGCCATTTCCTGGGCCGAGCATATACAAACCATCACGACTGCTAAATCCAGAGTTTTCTAGGTCTAATAACAAATATCCTCTATGTAGACAGGGCACACAGTGGACAGGGTGTTGGTCTCCTTCATGTTTTTCTCCTTTGTGAATGTTATGAACTAGCCTTGTTGAGACTTGTTACAGACAAGCCCTGACTTGGTGTGGGAGGGAACCATGGCATGACTTGAATACCAGAACACAAGCATGCCCAAAGGCTATCTTAGGCTATCACAAGTCTTCCTGTGTTCGTTTTGTAATTTGTCTGTGGTTACATAAGCCCTGCTTCCATTTCCACCCACAAGAGAAATGCCGTTTAGAAGTCTTCCCTCAGCTCAGGTCTCTCCATGTAACCTGTCTATCCAGCTGCTAGGTTGGCACCCACTGTAGGCTTCTCCGAAGAGATGGAATGGATAGGCTCTCTCTGTCTATATGGTGGTTTCTGAGGGAAACGTGCTCATGTGGTGACAGAGGCTGAGAACCAGGGGAGCCAGTTCTGGGGTTCACTGACTTGCACTTGGCCTCATTATCAGGGGAGCTGGGACTGGGGATGTGGCCCAGTGGGTAGTGCTCTTGTCTAGAAGGCAGGAAGCCCTGGGGTTGAGCTCCAGAGCCACACAAGCTTGCTGTGGAAGCCCACATCGGTAATCCCAGCGCCCAGCAAATGGAGTTTGTAGGATGGCCTTCAGAGTCACAGTCTGCTACACAGTGAGTTCAAGGTCAGCTTGGGATACACAAGACCCTGTCTCAAGGGATAAAAATGAAGTATCCGTGAAGCTGATGATGTGACATTAGTGAGAAGCTGAGGTCCTGAGAACCAGAGATGGGAAGTTCCAAGGAAAGCCTGGAGTTCTGATGTATGAAGAGAGTGATAGGCCTGACCCGGGGTTTTGTAGTTCAGTTATTCTATCAACAGAGATACATCCTCAGCCCCACAGAGTTCTGTGCACAGCAAATGTCTCTGAAACACACAAACTCTACTTTGCCCAATGGCCTGAGACTTGGAGAAGCTTTCCCTGAGCCCCAACTCTAAGACCTGTTCCTGTAAATTCTCTTTGGAACCCATGCTTCTGTGAAGCATAATTCGTGTTTAAACACCAGAGTTCCTGCCTGGTGCCCTACCCCCTTCTCTTGATTTGGTTTCTGTGTTCACACTTCCTGCGTGCACAGTGTGCGGCATACAGCGGTGCTCATCACTTGTCAAAACAGTAAGGGCCTAACTGTGCTACCCAATCTCCCTCCAGCCTCATAGCGAGGTGTGTGTTGCTCGGGGATCGGACTTTGGCACCTCCTCCAGGCTGGCAGAAGGCTGTGCTCTTCGGATCCTCTATCTCGGGCCTCCTGCCCAGCTGCATAGCCTGCAAGAACCCACGCCCAGGGAGTGTCACTCCAGTCACACGGGGCCTAGACGCCTCTGGAGAACAGCCCTGTCCGCCCCAGGCCAGGCATCGAGGGGACATCGGAGCCTCTTCACACCGCTCGAGGTGAGACTCGCACGTGGGCCTGGGGACCTGCGGAAGAGACGCGGGCCGAGGGGAGCAAACCCGGGCCAGCCCTGTTAGATTCACTCAATTCCCGGGTCTGAACAACTGGACAGCAGAGACGCCTCACGATTGGTCTGTTTGGCGTCGCTTAGCAGCAGCGAATGGGAGCTCACGGTGTGCGCATGAGCACCACATCCTGCCTCCTCCAGCCGGGCCGCGGGTAACCTGCACCCCGCCGGCCGCCGGGGTGGGCTGCGGTGGCCGAGGCGGAGGTCGGCCGCGGGGGCGAGGTGAGGTTAGCGGGCCAGGCGGGCGTGGAGAGGTGGGGTCGGGGTCTAGGCCACCGGGCTGCAGCCCGGGCCGGTGGGACTCCGCCGAGGCCCGGCCCCCTGCACGGTGCGTACCTGGTGGGATGCGCTGCCCACTTTGCATGCTGCCCGGGGCGGGGCCGGGGCGTGTCTCGGGAGGCGGGGCGGTGGTTCCCTTTTCGTAGACTGAACTCTAGTCCTGTCACTTGCTTCTTTTGAGAGCAAACTTTCCTTAGTCCGCTGGTCTAGCAGAATTTGGCTTCTTCAAGGCCTGGTCACCCCTGCACCAACTTTCCTGGACTTGGATAAGCCGGGACAAAGAACCTACAGAGCAGAGCGGGGGGGGGGGTGTCAAGCTTGCAAAAAGCCAAATCCAGGGAAGGAACTGAGTTACCGTTGATGAAAGGTGCCGGTACAGTTTGCGGTTTTGTGAAACGGGGCCCCATGTAACTCGAGTTTGGCCTTGAGCTTGGGATCCTCCTGCCTCCACTCCCCGCCCCCCAAGTTCTGGGATCACAGGTGTATGGCCTCAATGCCCAGCTCGGTTGGTGTAGCGAGTGACAAGATCAGAGAAACTAAAGTAACCCTCAGCGCAGAGCCAATGCTAGAGCAACGTGTCTATAAACGTCTACACAGAGAGTCTATTCAGGTAAAGAACCTGTCAGGGAAATGAAAATGGGGACAGCTTTGCGTAGCCTGACACTGATATACAGGATTCATTCGCACTGCAGCTTTCTCAGGAAGACAGTTGTAGACAGGTCCCTAGAGATACCGCGTAAATGTTTAATGGACAACAGAGAGGACATCTTGAGGTCTCATAAAGAATTTCAGATCAAGGCAGGGGTGATGGTGCACATCTTTAATCCCAGCACTCAGGTGGCAGAGATATAGGCAGTGCATAGCCAGACAAGACAACTGACTTTAGAGTATAATACACTAGGTAAGGAGAGGTGGTTTTATTTTATTTTAGAGACAGGGTCTCACTCTGTAGTCCTGGCTGGTATGAAACTTACTGTGTAGGCCATGCTGGCCTGGGTCTGCCTGCCGCTTCTAAATTCTGGGATTAACGGTGTGTGCCGCTGAGCTTTAACTCCAGCAGCTTACCCACCACTTGGTTCTGTTTTAGGCAGGCTGTCCTGCAGCCTAAACTGCCCTTTATCATGTCACTTACCTGGGGGTGACTTTGAACTCCTGACCTTCCTGCCTCCACCCCACCCCCCAAGTGCTGGTATCATGAGCTTAAGCTTTGCTTTTTTCAAGGGGCACTTGTAGGGACCCTTCCTCTACCAGCAAGTCTCTGATTAGAGATTGTTTGTTTTTTTTTTTTTTTTTTTTTTTTTTTTTGGTTTTTCGAGGCAGGGTTTCTCTGTGTAGCCTTGGCTGTCCTGGAACTCACTCTGTAGACCAGGCTGGCCTCGAACTCAGAAATCTGCCTGCCTCTGCCTCCCGAATGCTGGGATTAAGGGCGTGCGCCACCACGCCCGGCTCTGTTTTTGTTTTTAAACATAGTCTCACTATATCCCAAGTTCTCAGGTGCTGGGATTACAGGTTTGAGACCCACACTGCCTCTGGTTAGGTGTTGGCAGTACTGCGGTGGAGAGGGCATTGAGGTCCACATGCCATGGAAAGATTATGAAACTGGGAGACTGAAGCCTGCTTCTGCCCCCTGATCCTTAGTTTTCCTGACCTGCGAAGTGGGTCCAAGGAAGCTCTAAGCACTTAGTAGCATTATCCATACGAAGGTCCTAGTCCCTCTGCATCCTTGGGAGATTGGGCTCAATCCATTGCATACAGTGACTTTGTGTTTATAGAAATCTGTGCACATTCCCCGTGTGCCTCAGACAATATCTGCATTAATTATAACATCTACATAGTGTGCTGTGTGTGTGGTTGCTGCATATTAGATTGTTTAGGGAATTGTGGCAAGTCTGTACATATTCAGTACAGAAGCAGTTGTTTGTTTGTTTTTTAAAAATATTTTCCATCTAAAGTCGGCTGCATCTGCAGGTGCAGTACCCACAAATATTGAAGAAGGTAGGTGGAGTTCTTAGCCCTTTGACTAAGATCAAGTACAGAGGGACGCCATGATATTCTTTGTATTCAGCTCAGCTATCTTCTGCTCTCAGCTCTTAGAGACGCCGTAGTTGATCCCTGTCTCCTTCTGTATCTCATCCACAAGCAGCTTGGGGCCTAGAGGATCCCAAGCTGGAAATCAGGTCTCAAATCTTGTATGAGAGAGTGAATCCATCACGGGCTTACTGTCCCTTTAGCATGCTTTCCTCAGTACTGCGCCTGTGAAGGGCGCTGGTACCTGGCTGTACTAAATTCTGCTCCTTTTGCTAGGTTAGATTTGTATTTTGCCCCTTGCTTGTGTCCTTACATTGGGGAGATTTGAGTGGAAGATAAAGAGTAAATGTGAGGCTGGGCGTGGTGGCGCACGCCTTTAATCCCAGCACTCGGGAGGCAGAGGCAGGTGGATTTCTGAGTTTGAGGCCAGCCTGGTCTACAAAGTGAGCTCCAGGACAGCCAGGGCTATACAGAGAAACCCTGTCTCGAAAAACAAAACAAAACAAAACAAAAAAAGAGTAAATGTGAGAGGAAAATAAGAATAAAAGAGTGGCTTTGGTATAGCAACAAAGTGTGTGTGTACAGCAGGGACAGCCTGTGATGTATGTATGACAGGCAAGACAGTCTGTGATGTATGTATGACAGAGCAGGACAGTCTGTGATGTATGTATGACAGAACAGGACAGTCTGTGATGTATGTATGACAGAACAGGACAGTCTGTGATGTATGTATGACAGGCAGGACAGTCTGTGATGTATGTATGACAGAACAGGACAGTCTGTGATGTATGTATGACAGGCAGGACAGTCTGTGATGTATGTATGACAGAGCAGGACAGCCTGTGATGTATGTATGACAGGCAGGACAGTCTGTGATGTATGTATGACAGAGCAGGACAGCCTGTGATGTATGTATGACAGGCAGGACAGTCTGTGATGTATGTATGACAGGCAGGACAGTCTGTGATGTATGTATGACAGAGCAGGACAGCCTGTGATGTATGTATGACAGGGCAGGACAGTCTGTGATGTATGTATGACAGGCAGGACAGCCTGTGATGTATGTATGATGGAGCAGGACAGTCTGTGATATATGTATGACAGAACAGGACAGTCTGTGATGTATGTATGACAGGCAGGACAGTCTGTGATGTATGTATGACAGAGCAGGACAGCCTGTGATGTATGTATGACATGCAGGACAGTCTGTGATGTATGTATGACAGAGCAGGACAGCCTGTGATGTATGTATGACAGGCAGGACAGTCTGTGATGTATGTATGACAGGCAGGACAGTCTGTGATGTATGTATGACAGAGCAGGACAGCCTGTGATGTATGTATGACAGGGCAGGACAGTCTGTGATGTATGTATGACAGGCAGGACAGCCTGTGATGTATGTATGACAGGGCAGGACAGTCTGTGATGTATGTATGACAGGCAGGACAGCCTGTGATGTATGTATGACAGGCAGGACAGTCTGTGATGTATGTATGACAGAACAGGACAGTCTGTGATGTATGTATGACAGAACAGGACAGCCTGTGATGTATGTATGATGGAGCAGGACAGTCTGTGATGTATGTATGACAGGCAGGACAGTCTGTGATGTATGTATGACAGGCAGGACAGCCTGTGATGTATGTATGACAGGCAGGACAGTCTGTGATGTATGTATGACAGGCAGGACAGTCTGTGATGTATGTATGACAGGCAGGACAGTCTGTGATGTATGTATGACAGGCAGGACAGTCTGTGATGTATGTATGACAGGCAGGACAGTCTGTGATGTATGTATGACAGGCAGGACAGCCTGTGATGTATGTATGATGGAGCAGGACAGTCTGTGATGTATGTATGACAGAGCAGGACAGTCTGTGATGTATGTATGACAGGCAGGACAGTCTGTGATGTATGTATGACAGAGCAGGACAGCCTGTGATGTATGTATGACAGGGCAGGACAGTCTGTGATGTATGTATGACAGGCAGGACAGCCTGTGATGTATGTATGACAGGCAGGACAGTCTGTGATGTATGTATGATGGAGCAGGACAGTCTGTGATGTGTACAGAGCAGGACAGTCTGTGATGTATGTATGACAGAGCTTTACAGTCTGTGATGTGTACAGATCAAGACAGTCTGTGATGTGTACAGAGCAGGACAGTCTGTGATGTATGTATGACAGAGCTTTACAGTCTGTGATGTGTACAGATCAAGACAGTCTGTGATGTGTACAGAGCAGGACAGTCTGTGATGTCTACAGAGCATGGGTATTGCAAACCTGATAAAGAGAATTAGGAAGTGTGGGAAGTGGATTAGGATGTGTATATAAGCTAGACAATAGTGGCATACACTATTATTCCCAGCACTTGCGAGTCTGAGGCAGGCGGATCTCTGCAAGTTCAAGGCCAGCCTGATCCACAGAATGAGTTCCAATATAGTCAGGGCTGCACATCAAAACCCTGTCTCAAAGAAACAAAACAAAACAAAACAAAAAAACAAAGCAAAAGCAAAAACCAACCAACCAAACAAACAAAAAGCCACCCCAAAACAGTGCACAAAACAAAGAGTCGCACCATATAAGACATGAATGTGGACGTTTGGTCATCTTCCGTGCTTCTGCCTACACAGAACGGTGGGTGCCACAGAAACTTTCTTCTCTCTCTCCAGCTGTTGTGTAGGATCTTCAATGTATGGTTCAGAAGCACGGCAGAGGAACTGCAGAAGTACATTTCTAGTTTCGGTGACAGAAATAAGATGACTTCCACTTTCTCCTCAGTCTGATCAGCAGGGTTTGTTGTTGTTGCTGCTGCTGCTGCTAGTGGTGGTTTTGTTTTGTTTTGTTTTTCTGAGACACTGTTTCTCTGTGTAGTCCTTGGTGTCCTAGAACCTGCTCTGGTCCATCCATCACCACTACCCGGCTAAAATACTTACTTTTAGTTGTGTGTGCTCCAGGTGGCCAGGCAGACAGCAAGCACCTTTATTCTGTGTGATGTGTCAGGGCTTTGTTCAGACCAGTCTTGAACTTGTAGTCCCACCTCCGCCTCGGTGTCAGGATGGCAGGCATCATCTAACCCAGGTTTGCACTCCCATTTTAAATTGAATGCTAGCAGTCTCTGAGGTAGCTCTGTGTAATGAACCCTGGGTCTTTTCATAGTATCTTCCAATTAAAAACACCCGCTAGGTGAGGAGCAGCCGGGGAGGCTCACACAGTCATCAGCACCACAGCTGTGAGCGGAGAGGGCCGTCACGTCGATGATCACATTTACGTACGACTCTTGTAGAAAGAAGCCCACCATGGAGACCTGATGCTAATTTCTTCTTTTCTCCTTTCAGTTTCTGAAATACAGTCACAGGAAAGATATTACAAAGATACAGCAAAGATATTACAGAGAGAGATACTATGAGCCCTTCACCCGATTTTACTTATTTATCTTGTGGTACTAAGGGTTGAATCCAAGGCCTTGAGCATCTAATTCTGACCCGCATCCCAGCTCTTTATTTTTGTGACAAGGTCTTGCTGCATAGCTTAGGCTGGTCTTGAGAACATTATGTAGAGGAATTCATACAGTCTGCAGCCCCGTTTTTTTACTTTTTCTTGATGATGGTGGTGATGATGATGATGATAATGATGGCAGTTCTGAAACTCAAATCTAAAGCCTCACGCCCATGTTATTCAACGTTTCCACTAAACTCCCACCCAGGATGTGACCTTTAGATACCAGATTTTCTCAGTCAGCAGAATGCTCTGATTTAATGTATATTATATATATTAAATACTCTGTTATATATATATATATATATTAAAAACAGGGTTTCTCTGCATATCCCTGGTTGTTCTGGAACTCACTCTGTAGACCAGGCTGGCCTATAACAGAGATCCACTTGCCTCTGTCCCCAAGCACACCACCACCATGTGACCCTCTTCATTCTTATTTTAGATTTATCTTATCTTTCCTTATGTGTATATGTACATGTCTCTGAGTGTGTGCACATGAGAGCAGAACCTGGAAAAGCCAGAAGAGGCTTAGACTACATGGGACTGGAGTTACAGCTGGTTGTGAGCCACTATGTGGGTGCTGGGAATTGAACCTGGGTCTTCTGGAAGAGGGAGGTGGTGGTCTTAACTGCTGAACCATCTCTCCAGCCTCCAGACTGGTTTTTAATGTGAAGGTTTTCTGGTTTTCAAGGCTGCACCACCCCCTGATTCTGAGTAAAGTGAGCAGGTTTTGTTTAGTGGTGGGAGATGTGCCCTCTTCCTATTGACTGCTTTGAGGGGCCAGTTCTTCCAACACTAGGCCTGAGCTGTGTCACAGAAGGGATCGAATGTGATCCCACCATTTGCCTTCCTGCTTCCTTTTAGAATCTCTCTGTGATTGTTCTATAGCTGATTTCCAGGGTTTTATCTGTACTTAGCAGGGCCTGGCAACGCCTACTCTACACTTTGGAACAGAGCGGCCACATCTCCCCTGCTCTCCCCTTTTCTAGTCTGAGTCTTGGAGGTAAGGTCTCACTCTGTAGCTGCAGCTGACTTTGATCTTGGGACCCTCCCCTCTCAGCCTCTGAAGAGCAGGGACAGCTGGGCCGTAGGCATGCCCTCTTATTAGGGTGTAGGTTGCCCTATGGCAGCTCATGGCCCCAAGCTTATAAACATCAGTCCCCACAAAGAGCAGCCTCCCTTTCTTACGAACTCTTCTTCCATCCTTGGGACTGTGGTTGTTTGCTCGCCGTTCTGGATGTCAGCACTGGGAGCTTTGTGCAGAGTGCATGGACGTTCTACCCCTGAGCTTTAACATCCCACCCCAGCATGCATGTCACTAAAGGAAAATAGTGTGTAAAAGCGTTGTCTCCTCAGCTGCGTCTCAGTCCCTCAGACACGGGTGACATGTCCAATGTCACCTTTATTCAGTCCTCAGAGATAGCTTGAAGGATTTAGAGGTTTCAGTCTTGGCAGCTCTCGTACAGCGGGACAGAGCTGGAAGCAGCTAGAACTTTTAGTGACCCTATTGAGGAAAAGCAGGTTTGGTCAGTAAAAGTCTTGTCAGTGAAGTCGAGGTCTTCTGGGTCCTTCTGATAGTGGCTAGACTGGTTCTAGGATTGCCGTCACCTGCCAACCCATTTCCCCCTTGCAGTCTTAGTGGGCTACTGACTACGGTGGGTGTTCTATGTCAGGGTGTGGGCCTGCCTTAATCCTTCTGCTATAGCTTTGATCCATTGACTTTTTCATTTTTCTTTCCTTGTGCCACACTGACCATGTGAGGCCTTGTTAGGAGTTAGTGTTTTGAACCCCAGGGTTGTTCTGTTCTCAAACTGATCTTGTATTCTTCCTCTGTATCGGTTTAAAAACATTTCAAAAATGTTCTTAAAAACCAGTTTGGGTCAGGCAGTGGTGGTGCACGCCTGTAATCCCAGCACTTGGGAGGCAGAGTCAGGTGGATTTCTGAGTTTGAGGCCAGCCTGGTCTACAGAGTGAGTCCAGGACAGCCAGAGCTACACAGAGAAACCCTGTCTCGAAAAAAACCAAACCAACCAACCAACCAAACAAACAAACCCACAAAACCAACCAAACAAAAAACCAGTTCAGTTGACCTCTGCTCAGTGTGCTTCTCTTCTTCCCTGGAATCAGTCTCAGCACTGGCAGTGCAAGGCTCTGAAGCCTACAGTGCCCTCTGGTGGCCACTGGCAGTGCAAGGCTATGATGCCTACAGTGCCCTCTAATGGCCACAGGCATTGCAAGGCTCTGAAGCCTACAGTGCCCTCTGGTGGCCACTGGCAGTGCAAAGCTCTGAAGCCTACAGTGCCCTCTGGTAGCCACTGGCAGTGCAAAGCTCTGAAGCCTACAGTGCCCTCTGGTGGCTGGCCTGGCCTTGCAGGTGCTGTGGGGGATTTGAAGCCTGGCGTTTGTTCTTAACAGCTGACTAGTGGAAGTGCTAGACCAGGGGCATTAGAAGAGGTGGCTGTCTGACAGAGGGCAGGAGTCAGTCCAGTCTGGCAAGCCTGGAAGGTTTTGAGATGAAGGGGTTGAGATCTCTCTCTCTCTTTCTCTCTCTCTCTCTCTCTCTCTCTCTCTCTCTCTCTGTGTAGGTGTGTATGTAGGGGTGTGTGTGTAGGGGTGTAGGAGGTGTGGGTAGATATGTGTGTGTAGGTGTGTGTATATGTAGGTGTGTATGT
This sequence comes from Mus caroli, assembly GCF_978045245.1. Lineage (NCBI taxonomy): Eukaryota > Metazoa > Chordata > Mammalia > Rodentia > Muridae > Mus > Mus caroli. The sequence goes on along the minus strand of NW_028227266.1, from coordinate 120,610,769 downwards.
GGGGGGGTGTAGGTGTGTGTGTGTAGGTGTGGAGGAGGGTGTGTAGGTGTGTATGTAGAGATGTGTGTAGGAGTGTGTGTAGACGTGTGTGTGTGTGTGTAGGTGTCTCTGTGGGTGTGTAGGTGTATGTGCATGTAGGTGTGTGTTTACCTGCCCCTGAGAAGGGCAGACCAGAAGCCAGGAGTGGTGTTGGCATAAGGCTGTCTTCCTGGCCTGTGCCACTAGTGTATCTATGAATCCTGCTAAACAGAGGGCCCATCAAGACTTGATCACGAAGAGGGATGTGTAGCATGGAAGGACCATCCAGAGCTGTTTTGGCCACCAAGGTAACCCTCTGAGGCCAGCCCTTGCTGGGCTGACTCACACACAGATTGTAGGCCCTATCCTGTCCAGATGTGCAGTGAAGTCAGCGGGTAGCCCAACCCCTGCCAGCTCTGTGGCCGTGCAAACATGGTTTCCTTCCGTCCTGACAAGTACATGGCCCAGATCTATTTCCTTTTGTTTCTTAATGTGTTCACACAGCGTGACCAAATGTTTAATATCTTACCACGGTGTGATTTGCTAACCGACTCCCTTCAGCCATCTGTGAGTGCTCAGTCATCATCTTGAAGACTGACTGGCTTTGTCTCAGAGAACAGAAATTCCGGAGGATGTGCTCCATCAGCTCTGCAGCTACCTTCTGCCTCTCCCTGCCACCACCACCACCACTACAGTGCCCAGACTCCGGCACACCCCTCCATTTCCTAGTGTGGCGATTGAACTGCTTAGCGCCTTCTTCCCGGGGTAACCTGACAGACACACTCTGCTGTTGAGGCAGGTGCTTGTGGTCCCTATAGGGCCCTCAACTCTGTAACCTGCTGCTGCTGCTGCTGTTGCTGCTGCTATTGCCTCTGAGCCCTGCTGGCTCCACCTCTATCTCCATCCCTTTGTCCCTCGTCCCAGTTTGCTTAGTTCTGGGAAGGGAAGTCTTCAGTAAAGAGGAGAAGAAATGTTACAAATGAGGGAGGAAAAGCATTGGAGGTGAAGTAGGACAAACTATTTGCATTTCCTGGCCTCACTGACAAAGGGTCCTTCCTTCCCTCAGGTGTCCTCATGACTTCTCTCTCGGACCATGTCCATGATCCTTTTTGCCAGCATCGTACGGGTGAGGGATGGACTGCCCCTCTCAGCCTCCACTGACTTTTACTACGCCCAGGAGTTTCTGGAATGCAGGAGGCAGCTCAAGACCTTAGCCCAGAGGCTGGCCCAGCATCCAGGCCGAGGCTGTGCAGAAAGTTGTGACTTCTTTATCTAGTACGTGAACACTTCTTCAGGACCTGAATGTCGAGGTGGCGCTGCTAAAGGCAGCTTGGGTAAAGGGGGATTTGGTCTCGGCAGTCTGAGGCTGCGTACACTTGGAACAGACTAGGGGAGGGATGGTGTCCATCTTCAGAGCCCCGTTGGAGCACTGGTCATTCCTCTGCAGTCAGAGAGCACCCACGTGTGTGCACCTTCTCCAGTGGGCACCCTTCAGCTGTTTTATTTTCCACTTAGGTCCAGTAGAAGGAAGAAGATAGGAAGCTACAGTAAAGTGCCAGTGAGGGAAAAGGAGAGACACAGGCTTTCCCTCAGTCAGCTTAGACTGTAGCTGAGGCTGGCCTTCAACTTCCCATCCTTCTTTAATGAACAGGGGAGTGAAAATGGCTGAGGGTGGTTCTCTCTACTCAGAGACTTAAAGTGAGACGTAGATTCTTGTATTGTTACAACATGGGAGGCCCCACTGTAGGGTGGGTGCTGGCGATGCTGCCGCTAGAGGCTGCAGGTGCTTTGTGCCCTAATGACTTTCCTGTGCTTCCAGCGGCCTATGGTGCACTTGGCTGGGTCAAGCAGGTCAGGCAGGGTCACGTGCTTTCAAGAGAGGAATTGAGGTCAAGCGACTTAGCCCAGGCCCCAGGGAGCGTGCAAGTGGTAGAACCAGGATTTGAGGGCAGCCAGTTGGTGCCCAGGTGTGCTGCCCATGTGTTTGGTCCATTCTTAACGTTGAGACTTGAGGCAAGAAGCCCGCGGGGACAAGGCAGACTTAAACAGCAGAAGGGCTTGTTACAGACTTTACACCTGAGATTTTACATATGCCTTTGTTTACCAAGTCCTTCTTGTTCCCTTCTTATAATTCTTATAAGTGGCGAGAGAAGTTGGGGGTCATTTTAGGCATTTTAGGGCCACTTGGTCTCAGAATCATAAAAGAAATGGAAGGTGTCAGCTATGCTGGGTGGAAGGCTGAAGGGTGCTGGCAGGCAGGGTGGTGACTGGAGACCTGAGCTGTCACCTGCAGAGCAGACTCCTCTGAGATGTCACTGCCGCCACCTCCTCCTCTTCTTCCTTCCCTTCTTCCTCTCTCTCCTCCTCTTCCTCCTTCGCCTCTTCTTCCTCCCTTTCCTCCCCTTCCTCTTCTTTTTCTTCCTCCTCCTCTTCCTCCTCCTCTTTCTCCTCTTCCTCCTCTTCTTCCTCCTCTTCCTCCCCTTCCTCCTCTTCCTCCTCTTTCTCTTCCTCCTCTTCTTCCTCATCTTCCACTTCCTCCTCCTCTTCTTTCTCTTCCTCCTCCTCTTCTTCCTCCTCTTCCTCCCCTTCCTCCTCTTCCTCTTCTTTCTCTTCCTCCTCCTCTTCCTCCTCTTCCACTTCCTCCTCCTCTTCTTTCTCTTCCTCCTCCTCTTCTTCCTCCTCTTCCTCCTCCTCCTCTTCTTCTTTCTCTTCCTCTTCCTTCTCCTCCTCCTCTGAGCACCTTCTACATGGAGTTCCAAGAAGGTGGTCTGTGCAGGGCATCCTTTTCCTGAAAAAAAAAACAAAAAAAAACAAAAAAAAACAAAACTATGGTATCACAATCAAATCTAAAAAACATGATGGTAAAATGTTCTACTCTGTTGCTTTTTCTTGTTTTGCTTGTTTTTATGGTGCCAGTGGTGGACTCCAATGACTTGTGCACAGTAGAAAATGTGTGGTGCACATGCACAAATGTATGCATAATGTGTGGTGCACATGCATGCACACACATGAACACATAAATGTGTGGTGCACATGCACACACGTGCACATATAAATGTGTGAGCACACAGGTACACATAAATGTGGTCACTCGAATGCCATGGCATGCACGGGGAGGTCTGGTTTCAACTTTTGGGACCTGCTACTGTCCCCTCACTTTGTGAGGTCAGGCATCTCTTGTTTCTACTGCACTGCATATTATGACATAGCTCACCTACGACCTTCTGAGCAATTCTGCCTCTATCTCCCATCTTGCTCCAGGAGCGCTTGGACTGCAGATGCACGCCACCACATATTTAATGTGGATTCTGGAGCTGTAGCTGGGGTCGTCAGCCTTGGCTGCGAGCTCCACTACTTACTCAGCCATCTTGGCAGCTTTAGCCTTTTCTTGAAAAATAATTAAGTTAGATTTATCTTACGTGTATGAGTGCTTTTCCTGTGTGTATATGTATGCACCAAGTCTATGCCTATAATCCTAGGAGGCTGAGGCAGGAGGGGCATCGGCTAAAGGGCCAGCCTGGACTACGTAGAGAGATCCTGACTTTAAAGCAAAGAAAATAAAAAGATAGACAACAGCAAAGAAGACAGGTGGGGTTGCTCGTCCTGTTTCCTGGCAGCTCAGACGTCTCCTTCTCTTTCAGTTTTTCATCATCGGGGGACGTGGCCTGCATGGCCATCTGCTCGCGTCAGTGTCCGGCAGCCATGGCCTTCTGCTTCTTGGAGGCTCTGTGGTGGGACTTCATAGCTTCCTACGACACCACCTGCATTGGCCTGGCCTCCCGGCCCTACGCCTTTCTTGAGTTTGGTGTGTATCTGTCTTTCATGCTTCTCTCCCCTCGTGTGGTGTCATGTGCATAGAAGATAAAGTGTAGGTTTCGCCTTAACCATCCAGGAAAACCGGGGAAGGTGCGAGCACTCGCCATTGATTTCATGGCAATGGGAGTGGGCATGGAACTTTCCACAGTGGCTTTCTGTGTCTTCAGAGCCTATGGAGAGGTGGCAGAAGGGTGAAGCCTGTGTAGGCTATTCACCACAGGCCCTGGAAGTTGGGGTCAGCAAACCACAGCCTGTATAGACCAGAGTGTGCTATGTGAATCAGGTCTGTGATGCTTTGCCGACCAGGACCGACCAGAAGCCGGAACCGTTTACTCTCTTACACTTGGAGAAAGTTCTGCTGATGGCAGGTCTGGGTTGGAGCCTCTGAGGGAGTGTGAATGAGCCTGGAAGACAGTGAATTCTTCCAGCTTCTGTTGTGATTACAGGCACGCACGTTTCTGCAGGAGTTTGTTTATTTGTTGTTTTTCCTCCATTTTGTCAAAGCATCAGGCTGTAACAGTTTGGAAATGAGAACAATGTGGTCCTTCCCTCAAGCAGGTTGACAAAGACTGCTTTGGAAGAAGACATTTTTTGTCCTAAGATCAGCCAGAAGGTTCTCTGTGATCCCACGTCTACAGAACACAGCCTGATAGTCATGGGGCATGTCCAGTTTGGCCAAGAGTGGTTCATTTTGAGCTCTAGGGCAGCATTTCTCAACCTGTGGCTGGCAGCCCTTTGTGGGGAAGGGAGGGAGTTTGAACAATCCTTTTAAAGGGGTCACCTAAGACCATTGGATATAGTAAATATTTGCATTGCAATTCACAACAGTAGTTGTGAATGCTTCTATCTCCACTTATTACACTTAGGAAGTAGCAACAAGAATGATTTTGTTGTTGGTGGGGGATGGTCACCATAACAGGAGGAGCCATATCAAAGGGCGAGAGTTGTTGGGAGAGTTGGGAACACTGCTCTAGGGAGCGAGAGAGGTGGGCAGTGGATGTTTCGTATCTGGGATGGACTGGAACAGGGATCTGGAAGTGTTTGGCACAGTCAGGTGTGAGGCCAGCACTTAGGTCATCTGGCTATGACTGCCAGAGTCTTCACTGTCCCTCAGGGACCTCCGGCCTGGGGCTGTCACTTTCAAGAGCAGGAATACCCAGGTTGGGGGGCCTCACTGTGGCAGACCTGGGAGGCTTTCGTGAAGCTGCTGTCCCGGGCCCCTCTTAATTCCTGTCTGGATGGTGCTGGCTGTCTATAAGCAGGCCACAGCTGTGGCTCCCATGGCCCCAGTTGATTTGGGGGAAAAAAAGAAGCTGCCTTCATTTGCCCTTCTCTCTGCATGGGCCTTCCTTGCAAAGCAGTGAGCTGTATCAGACAGGAAACCTTCCCTAGCACCATCATAGCTCCTTGGAGTCAGAGAGCAGTGATATTAGAAATGCGTGATTGGGCTCCCGCTTCAAAGTTTGTTAGGCCAGGCGTGGGAGTGCACTGGAATCCTAGCAGCTGGGGCATCAGGAGTTCAAGGCCATCATTGGCTACATAGCAAGTTTGAGGCCAGCCTGGACTACATGAGTCTTTAATTTAAAACAAATCAACAAAATCGTGTTATGATTTGTTGGAGTGGATTAATAGTAATATAACTAAAAGAATCAAAGCCGGCACTTCTGTCCTGGTCTGTTTCCTCTCCCTGCGGTAAACACCATGACCAAGGGCCACGTGGGAAGAGGAGGGTTATTTGGCTTACAGCCTATTTACATAGCCAACCATGAAGGGAAGTCAGGGCAGGAACTCAAGGCAGGAACCTGAATGGTACTGAGGCAGAGACCGTGGAGGGTGCTGCTTACAGGCTTCCTCTGCACGGCTTGTCCAGTCTGCACTCTTAGAAGCCCCGGGCCACCCCTTCAGGGGTGGCACTGAGCCCACTGTGCTTAGCCCTCCACGTCAATCATAATTTAAGAAAATGCCGCATTGGCTTGTTTAGTGGCCAGTCTCTTAAAAGCATTTCTCAGCTGTAAACTTCCTTCTTCCCAGGTGGCTCCAGCTCATGTCACATTGTGTAAAGCTCAAACGCATCCAGCACACCTTCCAGATACACCTTCCCAGCTTGTACAACAGAGTCCCATTTATTCCTGACTCCAAGCTTAGGGACAGCCCGAAGCAGCCCAGTGCTTCCTGCCAACTCCGGGGTCCCCGAGGGCTGGTGACTTCTCTGCAGCCACACTTTAATTATTCTTCTTTGAAGAAGTGGATCAGACTAGTGTTAATACGCAGCAGTCACCTGACCTCCGATAACTGACTCTGTTCGGAATCTGACTTACTGGTTGCTTAGCAACGGGCGCTCTGCTTCCCATCTGCACCCTTCTGACGATGCTCAACTTGGCCTCTCTCTTTCTGCAGACAGTGTCATTCAGAAAACAAAGTGGCATTTTAACCACATGAGCTCCTCCCAGATGAAGAGTGGCTTAGAAAAGATCCAAGAGGAGCTCGAGTTCCAGCCTCCAGCAGTCCTGTCCCTAGAGGACACAGATGTGGCAAATGGCATGCTGAACGGCCACACCCCAGTGCACTCTGAGCCTGGTAAGTGCCCAGTGTTCTCTGACAGACACGAGGGGATGCATGTCAAGTAGGTTAGCAAGAATCTGGATGGGCCCCATTTCCAGGCTTTGTTGTAAAGGACAAAACCAGATGGAGCCTTACTGTTGTGATCAAGGCTTGCTTTAAGGAAGCAATCGGTGACATTCTGGAGTTTCCAGACTGAACAGCCAGGGAGGTTGTTGAAGGTGAAGTTCACAGGTTTTAGTGTTCTCAGAACTATGCTATTGGAAGCCATTCATTGGACTCTATGGGGTCTGCTTGACTCACCACATCACTGGAAGCCCTGACCCTTGTCTCGTGTTGGAGGAAGACTGTGGGGAAAGTAGCATCTAAGAATTCTGCAACGGGGGCAGTGACGTGGCTCTGCGTAAAGCGGAGTCGCCAAGCCCGAGCTCCTGGGTTTGATCCCTGGAGTCTCCATGGTAGAGGGAGACTCCATCCAGTTGTCCTCTGACCTCTGCAGAAAGGCCAGGGTGCATCTACAGCAAGACCGGTCTACATCGTAACAATCTAATTCTTTAAAACTTCTGTACTAAACTCACGGCTTGAAATGTAAATGGCATACTAAACTTGTGTTTGTGACATATTAAATTGCCTGTGGCAAATGAAAGTGGTCTTTGGCTTAATGCATTTAAACCAGTAAATCCCAAGATTGGCTCGCCTGCCAGTGGGCAAGCTGTCCCAGTTATGTTGGAGGACACTGGGCCTTTGGAAGAGAAGACTGGATTATTGAGTCTTGAGTAAAATTTCTTCCTTGCCTTGAGTGAAAGTAGGGACACCTTTGTGATGTATGTTTTGTTTTTTTTTTTTTTAAACACTTAGACAAGAGGAGGAATCCTGAAAGTGCCAACTAAGCCATGTTACTGTGGTTTCCCTCACCTTACTGTCCTGAGGCTAGAGGCCTCACAGGTATCATGTTCTGTTCTAACAGGAACTCAAAATGCTCTGTGGGAACTAACACACTAACAGTAGGTGTTAGCTGGTCTGTGGGTCACAGGGCGTGCGTGTGTGTGTGTGTGTGTGTGTGTGTGTGTGTACACACTTGTGTTACATGTTGGGAAATGTCAGGACCAGAAAGGATGCTCAGGAAGGGGCAGGACAGGAGACCGGACTAGACAGCCACTGTGAATCAGAATCCCTTTCAGTTGTAACCTTTGGGAAGCCAGCGAGTCAGTTCCCATGATCAGCCTGGCCATAGCTATAGTCTAGACATTCAAACTGTTATAGATCAAATACCTCCTCTCCCTGGTATTTTAGAATTTAAAAAGTTATCTGCTGTGAATAATTCTGGATGCCCACATGACACTGAACAGTGTCTGTACTGGGAAAAGAGCAGACCAGTTTACAAACTGAAGACTGAGGCAGGTGGCGGGGGTGCTTCTAGAGTCTTGACAGTCCCTAAAGCCTGCAGCAGCGGCTGATTGTGTGTTGGGATCTTGTGTCTGGAGGGACGCTTCCCGGTGTCACTGACGCTCACGTCTCCTGCTCACAGGTGTCTCTGCACCTCACTCCAGGTGCAGGTCACCCCTGGCTAAAATAAAAAGGGGATTAAGTGCTTGCAAATCTGTGCTTGACACAAAAAAAGACCTTTTAAAAATTATAATTATGGGCTGGTGAGATGGCTCAGCAGGTAAGAGCGCCCGACTGCTCTTCCAAAGGTCCTTAGTTCAAATCCCAGCAACCACATGGTGGCTCACAACCATTCGTAACAAGATCTGACTCCCTCTTCTGTTGTGTCTGAAGACAGCTACAGTGTACTTACATATAATAAATAAATCTTTAAAAAAATTATAATTATAATCATAACTATTATTATTATTACTACTTTATTTTTCCTGGAAGAAGTTTACCTCCGTTTCTGAGATCCGTTCATTTCTCGCTTGCCCTGCTAACTTCCGCCACTTTGTAAACGTGCGCATTTGTGGTCTGCGTTTAGCATGTGAGCCCGTTAGCAGAGGTCTAGTTAGTGGTCTTGTTCACCTGTCTGTCAGAGACAATTCTCACAAGACACTTTGCTTTCTGTTCCCTGTGAAGCTCCGAACCTCCGGATGAAGCCGGTGACAGCCCTGGGTGTCCTCTCCCTTGTTCTCAACATCATGTGCGCGGCCCTGAACCTCATCCGTGGAGTTCACCTCGCAGAGCATTCTTTACAGGTGACCCTCTTCGCAGGGCTTTTATTTGTTTTTGGTGGTGTTGGGATTGATCCTAGAACCTTACGAACACTTTGGCCTGGACCTTTTAGCCCGGAGCTACATCCCCAACTCTTTTGACAAGTGACAGGAGCTAATGATGGGAGGCACATTTTTTATCAGATTGTTTTGGTTTTGGTTTTTGTTAAATTGTTCGAGACAGGGTTTCTCTGTGTAGCTGTTCTGGAGTTCACTCTGTAGACCAGGCTAGCTGTTCTGGAGTTCACTCTGTAGACCAGGCTAGCTGTTCTGGATCTCACTCTGTAGTCCAGGCTGGCCTCATACTCTGTAGACCAGGTTAGCCTCACACTCTGTAGACTAGGCTAACCTCACACTCTGTAGACCAGGCTAGCCTCACACTCTGTAGCCCAGGCTAGTCTCACACTCTTCCACCTGCCTTTACCTCCTCAGTGCTGGGTTCAAAGGCATGTGCCATCACTGTCCAGCACTGGTAGGTTTTATGAATGTTAAAAATTGAAATATGACAGTTTAGAAATTTAAATCCAAAGATGGACGTGGAGCTACTGCTCTGCCATCCCAGCACTGGGGAGGTGGAGGCAGGAGGATTAGAAGTTGAAGCTCATCTTCAGCTACATAAGAGTTCTGGGCCAGTTTAGGGTATCAAATAAAAGATTAAAATAGAAGAATTACTCTGTAATATGTTGAACAAATCTGGAAGGATCCCTTTTGTGTCCTTGGGAGTTCTGGGGTGATGCTAAGATGCAGGCAGCTTTGCTGCAGGAACTCTGGGATGCCTCTGTGCCCTCCGGGCTGCCTCTTGCCCTTAAGAAC